>NC_046296.1:68151839-68803384 GCF_004115265.2 Rhinolophus ferrumequinum
GAACTGTAAAAGAGCCCGGCTGTGAGGTGGAGGCTTAGCCGGGAGGCTCCCCGAGGCCAGGGGCCGGGGCTGAGCTTCCTGAGTGGCGAGGGCTTGCCGGCTGGCTGGCTGGCTGGCACCAAGCACCCTGTGCGTGGACTCGGGCGTGAAGACTCAGCCGAGAAGGCGGCTCAGGGACCCCCAGTATGGCAGGTCTCCCGCTCTCTGCCAGGAGGGCCACCCGGGCTCAGTGAAGAACCGACAGGCACTGCTCCTCTCTATAGAATGTCTACCAGTATTAGACACCCGAGCCTGCTATGTTTTGTTTCCCTCCATCTCCACCAAACATTTATTGAATACTCTTTAGGTTTTATGTCCATCTTTATTTTCTTTGAACTTGGTAATTTCTGAAAATGTTTTTTCCTAATCTGTAAAATAAAGATGAACAGATTCTGACTCACTACCTTGCAGAGGGATTGTGAATATAAAATAAAACGGTGATCTGCGTGATTCCAGGGCACCTCTCACACAAGGTTGTCATTACGGCCGTCCCTCGAGATCCGTGGGGACGGTTTCCAGCATCCCCACAGACACTGCATCCCCTGGTGCTCGAATCCCTTATATACAAGGATGAATGAAGCACAATGGGTGCAGCCCACGCTCCACACCCACCACTTCTGCTTCCTGGGGAGCCAGCTTACTAGAACTTCCCTGGCTATGTGAGCCTCAGAGGTTTACGTTTACTGTATTTGTTTAGCAAAAGGGGAAAAAATGCCAATGGTAATCTTGCAAAAGATAATTGCATTTATATACATATGTATGTATGTGTGTAAGTTAAATATATATATATATAAATGTATATAACTGATATATATACATATATAAGTTAAACTGATGTGCAATTTTTTTCAACAAAACAAATAGTGGAGATGTGCTTTTGCCAGGTGAAAGCTCCCACACGTCTGTGACATAGATTGGATTGCATGAGCCAGTTCATTCGCTTGTGCTTGTCCCTATGTGCGAGAAATCAACGCTGGCTGGGCACTGCCCCACCATGCCTCACCTGCAGGTGGTTTCCTGCGCACCATAGGGCTGCGTGCTTCCTTGTTGAGCTCGCCCTTCCCTTACTCTCTTTGGAGACGAGCTCAGTCCCGGGAAGCTCTGGCCTCTAACCTGGCTGCCATGTGCCTTTGGTGGGTTTCTTTGCCTGAATCCTCAGTAAGTGCCCACACATCGGTTTACACATGTCTCTTAATTTCATCGTTGATGGAGATTGAATCACCATTTCTTGCCTTTGTTTTGTTGTTGTTACTGCTTTTTTAGAGAGAAGCAGAGCCCTACTTACCATTTGGAAAGTTAAATGTGGGCTTTCGAAAAGCATCTTATTGAAAACGAGAAATGGTTTTCATATTATCTATTTGTATATGCTAATGATACTTCCAAAGGCTTGATGGTTGTTGATAAAAGAAAGCTCTAGTAACCAATTCTGGAAGTTGTCGGCAGAGAAAGGAACGTGACTTGCCAGCTACTGCAGAACTGGCCGAGTGGGATGTGTGTTTGCAGGGGTCGGGGCTGGAGTTTTTTAACTGAATGTCTCCACAGCATCTGGGGATATGACAATGCATAGTTCATGTGTAATTTTCTTGTGCCCTGGATATGAGAGAAGACAATGCCTCCCACTACTCGATGGTCTGCTCCCCTAACACAGGGCCCTCGTCTGTTGTTTTTCCTGTGGGATTCTCAGAACCTAGAATAGTGGGTGGCTCATGGTAGGTGTCTGATTCACTCATTCAAAGGGTAAAAGAAAGGCAGCACTGAGCAAGCCATCACTTCTCTCTAAGAACGAAATCCTCCCAATTCGACAATTTGGAAGGCAGTTGGTGTGGTAGAAAGAAGATGAATTTTGAAGTCAGTCAGACTTTTGTTAAAACCCGTGTCAAGATTTTAGTGTGGATAAGCTGTTTATTGTTTTTGAAACGTGTGTTGTGTAAAATGATCGTAACTATACTGCAAAATTTCTGCAATATGTAAATCAGAAGCTATATTTAAAGTATATAAAAACTATTTTAAATATAAACTATATTTAAAGTGTTACCCCATTACCTGTCACATGGGATGCTTAAATAAACAGGAATCTCTCTTTCCCTGGGAATCTAGGTCCCTATCTCAGGAAGGTCTTTATTTGCTAGTGGGGGAAGGGGGGAGCCACAGGTGCCCTAGAATTACACACACCTGGGCGGAGGTGGATGCAAGCAGAAACCTACGCATACACCCTGCTTGTATGTTTTATTTTGATGGTTCATTTGGATGCTGAAGGAAAGGTGTGCTGAACAAAGTCCCACTTTTTATGATCATGGGTTCAATGTCCGTGAATTAGTAACAGTTTACTGAGTAAACGGAATAGAGAGTGGATACACAGGAGTCAGGAATGTGAACCTCTGTGGATTAATGGGGTGACCCCGGTAAGCTCCCTGGACTGTCTGCATGGCCTTGACCAAAACACTCAGCACAGTTAGCTGATTGGGCCTAGTGTCATTTTGTCTTGTTAGAGAATCTTACCGATAACTCCTTCTGTCTCACACATCCGTGGTTGGTGAATCTTGCTGTCTTTCTGTCGTTACCTACTACCACTGCGATTGATTTGTTTCTCAGTGGGGAATAACCACTTATTCAACAACGCTTTTTACTAGTCATGTTCCTTGTGACAGGCATTGTGCGGAGCTCCAGGAATGTAAAAATAAATACAGCACAGTCCTGCCTTCCTGTCCGGAGGGGGCCAGAGACAGGCAATCAGTTCATCTCACTAAAAGGTGCTAAGTGATCCAGTGGCAGTGTGTACAGGAAGCTCTAGGAGAATTGATGGGGCAGCAAGAAAGTCTTGTAAGGAACTGGGAGTAGAAATGACACTAAAGTCTTGGGGCTGAGCGAGTCACGTGCCCTCAGCGGAGCCAGGCCCCTGGAGGACCCACTTGCACCCGCCATGAGAGTCTTCTGCGATGCCCAGATCAGAAAGGGCCCCTGGGCTGACCTTGGCCATCCCTCAGACTCCACAACCTTGGAGTCCTCCCTTGAAGCTCTTCCTATAAAACAAGCTGTTCACTTCTATTGTGAATTCGACCAGGGCTTCCTTCCCATCTCAGTCATTCATATCTGCGTATTCTGAACTCTTTTCCAAGGCTCCTGCCTTAAAGTTCCGCCCTCCCAGGCGGTTTAGGAAGCCTATTAGAAATGATGGCTTTCACGCTGGGTGCACTTCCTGTAAGTAGTAAGAATGCCTCCATCTGAACTCCTGACAGTAATAAAATCACAGCTTTATTTATGGTGACAGCAGCTCCGAGCTGTCACCTGGCTGATGACGCAGGAGCACAATACATTACTGGAGTTATGGCTTTTTTAATGTGTATCTCAATAGATGTAAGACACACTTCAGTCGTGGCTTTAAATTAATTAAGGAGGAAAAACTAGAGAGAAGTGAGAGAGACTTCGAGATGAAGATACGGATATAAGTTGACGTTTTGTGTTGTTTTCTTTTTGTGTTACCTGTGGGCTGTTACAGAAATGTTCAAAGCTAAACCTAATGCCTGTGCCTTCTTAGGGAGTCAACTTACCTGCCGTTTTCATTAACCAATTAGATGAACACTGCTGGTTTTTCTGTAGTATTTGGCCTATAGAAGATGCTTTTAAATTGTTAAATTAAAATTGTCACTCGTCCTAAGAATGCCAATATTAGGTACATGAACTTGGGAGAGAGGCAGATCTCAGTTTAGTTTCTAGCTCTGCCACTGTGGAACTCTGAACATTCCATTTACCTCCTCTGACCTTCAGTGCCCTGTAGCAATGGACATAACAGTCCCTACTGCACCAAGTTGTTTTAAGTTAAATGAGATAAAATATGTGAAATGGGAGTGCATGCAGTGAAAACACATGAAAATGCAGCTCTTATTTATACTACATTAAATGAAAAATGAATATTTTCAAGAGAAACTGAGACACCTTATGTGGACATCTCTTATAAGGTCCTCAGGCCTCTCTTATCATCAGTTGACTCTCTCCATTTATAAAAAGAAAACCAGAATAAAATACAATTGTCCATAACCGGATGGTTATGGGTTAACTTTCAGGTAAAAGTATGTCAGTAAAAAATTCATAACATCTAGAACAAGGGGATTTGTTCCACTCTTAGAAGTGGCTATTGGTGAAAATGCGGAATTTTGTAGAAATAGAAAAACACCTGAGGCAAGAAAACTGGTCAGAACCACCGTCTTTTCACTTCTTAGCTCTGTGACTTTGGGCAAGTCATCCAACTGCCTGGTGGCCCCAAACCTTCTCTACAGCCACAAAATAAGGATGATAACACTTCCCTCTTGGCAGTATTTTAGCGGTTTACTAAAGTACCATTAGCATTTCTGATCAGTGAAGTTACAAAATGAATGCTCCTCAAATTTAAGCCGTGTAAGATCAGGGGCCACTGAGGAAAGGCTGTAAACAGGACCAGGAAAAGCAGCATGAGCCTGCAAAAGGTATGCAGTTAAAAACAGACAAAACCCGGAAAAGGCCTAAGCCCCATGAAGACCAGGAACTTGGTGATCCTTAGAGAGTTGCTAGGATATTGTCAGAGGACAGCGCATATGCAGCAGCTAGAGTCAGAACAGTAAGATGAAATCTAGCAGGTGAGCACAACCTGAACACTGACCAGACCTCAGGGTTCAAGACCGAGCTGCGGGGCAGACACACAGCCCGCCATGAGCGAGAACCGGGGACCTCATAGGAAACCCTGTCGCGGTTCCCAGCTGGCTGAGTCCATTTCCTAACTCTCTTATCTTTTATAAAATCACACCCTGTGGACTTGAGAGTCACAGGGCTGTAACTGTCATCAGAACCCACTGGACACACACGTATATCACATTCTGTCTGTTGATCACAAAGAGGGATTTCACGTATAAAGAGACAATACCTGGCATTGTTGTAAAGCTGGCTCCCGCTTTTCAAGAAAATCGGGGTTGGGTCTCTTTGTTTGGGTGCTCAGACAAGAAGTGAGCTCTTGCACCCAAAGTGTCTATGGAGTGAACAATCTCCCCACGTAGTCAGGAATCCTAGTTGTCAGCAGCAACGACTGAGAAATCTTTCTTTTCCATGCTGTGGCCTCCACGCTAGAGGCTAGGATTACCACGCTCCGTTCCAGGTGCGCTGCTGACATCCATCTTTCTATCCACCGTCCTGGGATTCTGTGAAAGAGATCATTTCTACTCAAACACTTCAAGCCCGTGTTCTCTGTCACATTTGATGATAGGATTTCCCAAGCCTTTATTAGGTTTACATTATTCAAATCCTGTATAAAAGGGCCATTGTTTTCTGAGTTAGAAAAATAAATTAGGTCTTTGAGTGGTGGATGATTTAGATAAGAAACGCTATGGATGCGTAGGGAGCTGATGTTTTCGATGTCTGTTTAACTGAAGTGATTTATCCGAGACTGCTCCAGCTTACCGGGCAGTTTCAGGTACCTGCAGACAGCCACTGGCTCTGCAGCTCACAGCAGCTTTTCTGCTCCGTTTGTTAAATGGGGTGTTAGTTTGCAGGGCACCGATGTAAAGCCTGCGCTCCCCCTAGGCGACACCCCTCATGTGTGCAGTGAGGGTTTCCACTTGGATTCCTGTGTCAGTTGAAAATCAAACCTTTCTTTTGTAGAAAATCAATTGCTAGCACTTTGGGAGGATTCTAATGAAAGAACCCAATCCGAGGTTATTTGAGAGTGAGATGTCACTGCAGCTTAAAATTCATTGCTCAGGCTATTTGTCGTGGCAATGAGTTGACCTCAATGAAGGAACTGAAGATGATAAAAGAAATAATTAAAAATAGAGAAAAGACTGAAATTAGAATTTATTGAGTGTCTAATTCAAATTAGTTTGCATATTAAGGATCTTACATGGATATTTATGTAATCCTCTTCATAAGCCTTTTTTATAGAAGAAGAAATTGAGGCTTGGGTAGATCAAGTTACTCACCCAAAGTCAGATTCCTAGAAAATAACAGAGCTGACTCCAAAGTCAATGCACCTTCTGTTATCCCTATTTAGTTTGAGGCTTCATGCTTCCCCATCATATTGTATATAACAGATCATTACAACATTTAACCTTGGGTGATGGTGTTTCTTGATGACTGAGATTGGTAAGGAAATGAGTTACGTAAGGCTTAGTTTTAAAAAAATGAATACACGTTAAAGAAACAAAACAACGATACTTATGTATGCCTTCCTTCATTTGGTACTCATTAGATAAATATTTTATGGTATTACTATGTTTTAAAATTAATAAACATAACTTTGGAAATGAGTGGAGTCTGTAAGATTAAAGGCAAAGTAAATTACATATAAGTTCTGTATTCTAGTTGATTTTCATGAGGGTACAAATTAATAATTCTGTCACCACAATATTTGTATACTGGAGTGAAACAGTTAAGTAAAGGGATGACAGCAAATGATCAGAGTCCAATTTCTCACTGTTGGAGTAGAAAGGTACAGACAAGCAAGGAGACAAAGCCAGAATGATCTATGAGGTAAAGGATTCGAGTTAAAGACATCAAAAGACTCATGATTATCTCAATTTAGACAGAAAAGGACACATATAGAAGTCTTTACAGGTGTGTGCATGCACAGGTTATCATACACACATACACACATGCATGTTTTTCCTTGTTCTGTCAGCTGAGTGGACCTAGAAACAATGACACCTCAGTAGCAATGACCACACCTACTGCTCAGATTTTGGTTTTTAACACCATTTTTCCACAAGAGGGCCCAGGCTCCTTGGAGAAATGGTTTGTTCTAAGACTAGCACAAACATTTTACAAGGTGATGCTGGAGCATCTTGCAGCATCAGAGAATAAAATAGTGTTCAAAGCACACACACACCAACACACCAACACACACCAACACACACCAACACACACCAACACACACCAACACACACCAACACACACCAACACACACCAACACACACCAAAACACACACCAACCACACACACCAAAACACACACACACACACAGGGATGATGGGACACAGGAAACAACCAAAAGAGTTTCCAGGGGCTAAAGCTGGACAAATTGAACAACAAAATAAAGCAGTATAGCATGATCACCCAAATTAGAAAAATAAATACCCATGAGTCCATAGTAGTATAAATAAGTGAACAAATCAATGAAGACTAGCTGAGTATCCTCCACAGAGAATTCCCAATAATGTATGTAGATACTCTGCCTTCAGGAAGATGGAGCGTAGCTCAGCACTCCTCACGTGTGGGTTCAGAGTCACTGGCTTCCCAGGATTCTAGTGTCCAAAGGGCAGGGAAGAGTAACTTGACAGCAGAGAATCCCGACAAACACGACCTCTGCAGTTGATCAAGGTCAACATCAACAGTGATGAGTCATGTTCATAGTCTGCAGCCTTCCCAGAAGGTGATGGGATTGGCAGTTTACCTCCGTGGTCTTCTTCTCCACACCTGAGAGAAACATCAGGAAGCCCAAACTGAGGGACATTGGACAAAAAGTCTGGCCAATGGTCTTCCACATTGTTGAGGTCATCAAAAACAAGGAAAGCGTGAGAAACTGTCACAGCCAAGAGGACACTAAAGAGACATGACGTCTAGATGTGAGGGGGTATCATGGAACAGAAAAAGGCATTTGATAAAAACTAAAACAAAAAAAATATGAACAATGCAGAGACTTTATTACTGATATCTGGATATTGGTTCATCCATTGTAACAAGTGCTCCCTGCTAAGGTGGGTATTGAATTATAGGGGAAAAGGTAGGAGAAATATGGGAACTCTGCCTTTTCTTCTCATTTTTTTCAAACATCTAAACTGTTCTAAAGTAAAAGTGCATGATAAAAATCAACCAACACTTAGAAACTCCTAATAGATTAAGTGATTAGATACATTTTTTAACTCAGGATCGCTGCAGGTTTTTGAATGGTTCGATCAGCACCAGGCAGAGATCACCCTGGAGGGCCCGTGAAGAAGAGCAGGCCTTTGAGTGTCTGCAGGGGGCACTGCACCATGCTTACTGTCCTGGTCAATGAGCAGTGTCCTGTCTGGACTGACCAGGTGGACAGTTTTAGACTTTCTCTCACGCTTCTTGGCCTGGACTCTGAAAAGCCAAGTGTGTGCTTGTAGCCCCCTCATAACCCAGCCCCTGGACATTGGGACAGAGGAGGTGATTCCGTGGGTAGGTGTGACATCTCCTGAGTGAAATGACGTCTCCTGTGGACCTGTCACAGGTCACCAGTGTGGATTTGAGGCAGGTGTTCTGTGCTATGTGCTGTGGTTCTGCTTAAATAGTAGTGCATCAGAGTCCCTTCTGCTTTCCTGCTTCACTCTTAAATGAAGTCTCGTTCATGGCTTAGAATCCACATTGATTGCCCCAGCCCTCCTGAGGGATTGGCACAATGTTTACATGTCAATCTCCATGTACTTCCACATTACTCCATTACTGAGTTGTTTTCTCTGACTTGCAAAGTGATATTGTGCAAAGGAGCGTTTCTTCGTGTTTCTCAGTGACAACCAGTGGTACCATGACAGTCTTACTTGTTCAAATTCTGAGAAAGTGGGTTCCAATAGGCTGTTTTGTAACCCACAGGTGCACAGGGTACCTTGCTCCTGGTCTGCAGCTGTAGCCTGCGACCTGTGTCCCTGCTGATCTCTCTCTCACCACAGTCTCTTTTCCGCACAGCAGACAGGAAGGTACCTTGCATCACTCACCTCAGAACCTGCCGGGCTCTTCACCATCTATCCTGCCCACCTCACTCACATCTTTTTCTGGTACTGGCCCCTCTATCACCAGCTTTGCTCACACTGACCAAATGATTTGGTCACCATCTTTTCTTTGCTGCCTTTGCACTTGCTGTGCCCTTTCTTTGTAATCCTCTTTCTTCAGATCTTTTCAACATTCAGGTCTCAGCATAAAGACCACCGTTCCCAAGCCCTTCCTTCACGATGTCCTTGTCCTGACTCCCACTCTGTCTCCGTTCCTGTTTCATTTTCTTTATGGCATTTATGGATATGTAAACTCACTCGATTCTTTTACCTATTGAATGTTTAGCTTTTCCAATGAGAGCACGGATTCCTTACGGACAGAAATGCAGCCTACCATTTTCCTGCTGGGTCCCCAAATTCTAGAATGGTGCGTTGCATGTGGCTCAGATGAAATAAATGTTTGTTGACTGAAGAAGAATTGAATAAATGAAGAAGGGAGAAAGCATGTAGGTTAACGGAACAAATGCTTACCTTATAGTCTTACTGTCAAATAAGGTTCTGGCGATTATTATGTGGGACATTAATTTCAAGGTTATTCTCGCTGATAAGTGCCTGGGGAGTATTATTTGTTGGTGGACAGATACGATGCCCTGAATTTCTTCACTGGCTATGAATTCCTTGGTGTTATCTTTAAGCCTCGCTTAAGTAAAGAAAAGCTTGGTACAGGTAAGCCTGTGGCATTCCGAGGGTTTCCCTATGATAATCAGCTTGACAGAAAACATTCTGTGTCCTTGATGATCAGCCCTTTTGATTTCTATTTTAGAGTTTATGTTAGAATCTGTGAGGGCGGCTTAGGCAGCAGTCCGAAAGTCATCTCCGTGTATTCCAACTTCAGCCGCTCCGGAGCGGCATACCATGCTCTCCTCTTACCTTCGGCTTTTCCACTCTTCCCCTGGCTTCAGTGAGGACCGGGCTCTCCATCCCCTCCTCTGTGCCCTGCATCCTATTAAATGTCTCTCTTCTCTCCACACGAGCGCATCCTCTGTCTGCCACAGGCCTTGCCACCTACATCGGACTCGTGGGCTACTTCTTCAGAGCTCTCACTAACCCCGATTCCATGAAATTATGACAAATACTATTTTATCTCCAGAAACTTGCCCATGGCTGGATTATACTAGACAGTCATTCCATCTTTGCTGAATAAACACCCAGGTTATCTCCTGAGACCCTTTAACCCCAGGGCAGTTACTCCAGGAACTGAAATATTGTCAGATTTGCAACCTATAGGCTGAAAGATTCTGGTTGGGAGAAAAATCAGTTCTAAAAAATCTGGGAATGAAGCATGGCCGAGTTCTGATGGAAATATAAGCTGCTGTATTTTTACTAATTTTGACTTTTTCATAGCACAATGAAGCTATCGTCACTTACCTTCCAGCTTTGGAGAACCCCATGTGGTTGAGACTTTACCTTTAGAGTCACTCTATTTTAAATCAGTACCGAAAAGACTTTGTTGTTAGCATTTAACTCTGCATTGTGAATGTAAGGGATTGCCTTTGTGTGACTTTATTGCTTGAATGCATTTGAAAATACAATATCCATTGAAGAAAGATCGAGCATAGGGGTTATTTTAGTTTGAATACATGAGGTACTAGCTCTTTAAAATAAATATCCATTAAATAATAGGAAACTGTATATGAATCATATCAAAATGCTTGAAGGCAACCACAGTTAATGAGTTGATCATTATTACTCTTGAAAAAAGGCATAGTCATTTAGGGAAAGGACTGCTCTTTTGAGTGGAGCTATTACAATCTGTACACTCAGGGAACAGATAACTGTTTTGTGAGGTTTCCTTTTCAGTATTTATTTAAAAGAAAAAAAATAGGAGCTGAAGCACTAAGATAAAAATCAGTAGCCGCGCTTTGGGGCATTTCGTAACTGTGTGACCCCTCTGAGCTTCCAAATCCACTTCTAAAATGAAGTTAATAACGCCTTTGCATCCTGTCTCTAATCTAATGTGACAGTGCTCGTGAAAGGGCTGTAACATTTTAAGATGCTGCAGAAGCTTTGATGCTATCCCCTTTTGTAGCGTTACCATAAGGGAGAGCTTGGAACAAGTGTGACAATGCCCTCAGCCTCGAACTGAACTGAGGACATGACAGCCACTTCTGAAACAATTATGAGGCCTAGGGACACCACGCTTGGTGATTCTACCCCAGAGGACCCAGGAGTCCGGACGCGAGGGGCGGGCGTTGTTCTTATTCCTGCTACGTATCCATGTGCATCTGGTTTCACCTCCAGGAGAAATCGACAGGCCTCCTTCCTTTGTGCTGCCCGTGAGACACCTGAGCACTTCTCCCATGAGCTTCCTGTAGGTCCTCAAATCACTAGTTGTAGGGTTGTTACTTACGTTTAGTCGATTGCCACTGCTCACGCAGACAGCAGATTTCCGAAGGACTAGAGATTAGCACGAGAAGTAATCTGATTGGACGTAAATTTTCCCCAGGGCCAGAGTTCCGCCTGCAACAGCTATGTGAGTACATATCTCTCCTGCTCCCTCCTAACCCCACACCCCACACAGGCACGCTGAGCTCCAGTCAAGCCAGACTTCTCACTCATGTCTCTGTACGTTTGCATATGCTGTTCTCTTTGCCTAGAATGTTCTTATTTCTCTTTTACACCTAGGAAATGTGTATTCTGCCTCAAGGTAAGCACAAATGACATTTGAGTCCCTCTACGGAGTCCCAAGTAAAGCTCGTGACTCACGTTTTGATGCTTTTATGGCATTGTTCAATGACCTCAGTTACGGCCTTTTCACACCTATATACGTTCTTCTGGAAGGTAAGATGGACTAAGTCTTCCTTTTTTCCACTCCTTTAGACATAGTACCTAATAGTTATTGAAAACATAAATATGTGTCTCTATAGAACGCGCTTACAAAAGGACTACAATAGGAATATTTGAGAGGTTTTGGCTGTTGGAAAAGGTCTAAGCTTTTGAGCCCACCTGGAGAATTATTGACTGTTGAGTAAAACCCTAGCATTCTACATCAACTTCTGCTCAAGACGCAAAAGGAAGTAGGGTGAGACTTTTTTTTTTAACGCACTAGCAAATATTGGTGGGCCTTGCACTAAGAAAATCTCATGTTTTTAAATAAAACATTTATCTTTATTCCCCTTTTAGAAAAAAAAGTCCAATCTCCTTTGAACACAAATCATCAGCCTTCATCCTGTTATCTACGGAACTCCCGGTCATTCCTGTTCATCCGTGGTTCTGTGGCCCCTGTTTTCCCATCTGTCATGTCTCCTGTCACCTTTCCACTTGAATATTAACGTAGATATCTATTCAATTGCCAAGAGTATCAGTGTTTTATCCCCTTTTCTCCAACGACTTTTCTTCCTTGCCAGGCTCAGCTACCTACTGTCACTGCCATGTCTGGACTTTGCGAAAGGGATACTAGTATGGTGGCCCCCTCCCTCCACTGTCCTTTGAGGAAGGAGAGAAAGTCCACAGCCAGAGAAGAAAGAGAAGGAGGAATCTGTTCAGGGAGGAGACGGGGAAGTGGGCTGTGTGCAGTGTGGGTCTAAAGTTCTAAACCAAGGTGCCAGAATGTGACAGCAGTGAGTGACTTCTTACTTTAAAAAAATGTTGTTCAGTTTGCATCCTCTTCTAATTGTTTTGATTTAAATATAATACATAAGATATATATATATATATAATTATATATGTAAAACACACATGTATGTATATTATATATAATATATATATAAAATTTTAAGATAGAGAACGTCTCTAATCCATTACATATTTGATTATTTTTGAAATACATTCAAACTCAGCTTCCTAAGAATCCACTGAAAATAAAAATTAGGCATAAAATTATCTCTGAGGTCTTTTCAGCTACAAAATCCCTCCATGCTGGGAGTGACTGGAGATCTGGTTTCTGCTCCCGCCCTCACGTTGCGAGCTCACAGCTCTGCTCTGTGGCCAGAGGTTGTCCAAGAAACAGAAGTAAGAAGACTAGAGTTCATCAGAGTTTTTCTCAAGAGAAAGTTTAAAAAGTGCCAGGAGAAGGGCCAGGTGAATATTAAGGCACTCACCTTCTGATAGAAAAGCTCTCTAGAGAAACCCACGTCCGCACTGAGCACTGAAGCTGAAAATGACAATGAACCTGGCAATTGGACCTGGCCCCCAGCTCTCAGTGCAAACACAGAGAAACCCTACTCTGTGATTGATGCCGACGCAGGGTCACCTTCATTCCGACCATTCGTCCCTCCCAACCTTCTGTCCCTGTAACCAGAGCTAGCTCAATTATGCCCCATCAAGAAAGAACAGATAACAGGAAGGTCAGGTTCAGGGAGGGGCTATAATTTTAGAAGGACTTCCTGTTATAAGTCTGACTTTTGATCTCCTGTGATCACTTAGGTCAGTGAATTGAAGTAAATGGTATACATGACTCACTGTCCTGTGGTCAGGCCTGCAGTGTGGTCAGATATGTGAAGAACTTTCCCATTTTAGTTCTAGAAATAACTTGTCCAGCCCACTTCACTCTCAAGCGTGCAGTTTGGGAAGAATTGGACACAACACATACGTGTCTACTCTATCAGAGCAGAACTGCTCTGAGCTGCTAATTACCTTTAAACCCTTCGTCTGAAACTGGAGGACGAAGGCCTGGGAAGCGTAAGACATTTTCCTAAATCGAATTACTACTTAATGACCCAACTGAGACTAGAGCCCAGTCTGTACGACTTTCAAAGTAAGCACTGTAAGTGTGTGTCTACTGGCTCAGACTTTCGTGTATGACCTTGTCAGTCAGGCGTCACTCCAACGTAAAGTGACATGAATCACCAGAAAGGGGGGCAGGGGTTGACTTTGGAGAAACTTCTGTAAGAGAACGAATTTGCCAGATATGAGAGAAAAATAACATAATCTCATAGTTAGAGTTCATTTTCCTTGGATCTAAAATGACAGTGGCTTAAGTGGTAGTCCCACACAAAACTGTCTCCTCCCGAATTGCCAGAGAATGTTTTCAGATTTGAGTGCGCCCTCCTAGACCTTCCAAACAACAACGTGGGGGATAATTTGTCTCATTCATTCAGGCCCTGCACGCGTCTGATGGGCAGCCAAGTTAGAAAACTGCTCTGTGAGCTCCTCCGGGAATTCTTGTTGGCGTGACTATTCTATGATGGTCAATCCGTCTTCCCAAAGTTAGGTGCTGAGGGAATGACTTTATAATCAAGGTTGAGAAGCAGAATGCAAGCTTGGGGACAGTCCTTCTCTTTGGGGGACTAACATTGCCTATTAATACATTTGAGGCTTTAAGACAATTTTGTTTAGTTGAAAATTGGTTTAGTCCACATTTCCCAAATGTACGCAACAGCTACGAACAGCTCAGAATGCCCTTTTTTTAAAAAAATCTAAGTTATTAAGACAATTGTTTATATTTATACAAAGAGAGAAACCTTGTAATTAAAATAGATATATATTTTCAAATCCTGAAAAACAGTTAGGTAACTGAAAGGGACTTACAGATCCATTCGTTTAATCATCTACAGACAAATTTTCTTCCTGTAGATTCTATTGTGGATGAAATTACGAACTGAGTGCTTAAAATAAAACATGGATAGCCAAGGAGTCGGGCTCTGTAGTGTAAGTTTGCACACCTCCTATTTCCCCCATGAGAGGTGCTTCTGTCAGCCGGTTTTTCCTGAAGAATTCTTTACTTTCTTCAGACAGTCGGAGTTTTACTAGTGAGCAGTCTCTCCAGACACGCCTTCCTTCTGGAGATTTGCTTCCTCTCTGCAGTTTACCTCCCTGGGTTTTAAATGTTTCCTCTGACTCAGATGAAAAATTAGCTGGAAATAAATACCCCAAGTCGGCCACAAAGCCCTTCTGTGCAGAGCTCCGGGGCTGCCCACCGAAGTTGAGTCAGAGTCAGACTTGAGAGCCAGGCATTTGGGGTCAGGCGCAGAGTGACCCACCTCCTCTGGTTTCACTTAAGCTCAAATTTTCTCCGTGGAGATAATACAGACTTCTCAGTTTCGGTTACTGAATCCATGAAGGGGTCTGATTTGTCCTAATGTGATTTTTAACCTTTGAAAGTGTTTTAAACTTAACTTTCCCCCTTTACTTTTTCCACTTTATTTTTAATACCATACCATTCTTTAAAAAAGCCTTTTACAAGGTAAGTTAGCGTGCAGAAATCTGGTAGAAGGTAGAGGTCCTGAATAATTAGATGCCTGAAGATTTGATCAAAAGAACTGTGTGTTTTAAAAAAAAAAAAAAAAAAAAAAAAACCACCCGGATGAGGACTGGCATTGTGCTTTTGGTGTCACACCTGCATTTGCTTGTGCGTCCTGGGCACCCCTTACAGTTTCTCCTTTGGGGTCCCAGGACCCCTTCTCCCATTGGCATCAACCTCTTGCTTCCCCGTCCAAGTTGTTTCATGTATTGCTATAAGGTTGTCATGGAAAAGACCCCCCAAAATGGAGCCTCTTTCTCCCTGCTTCTTTTTTTCCTCTCTCCCTTCCTTCTTCCTTTCTTTTTTCTTTCATTCTCTTTCTTTTTTCCATGATTCATCAATAAATTCTTATCGCACTCTCAGTCCATGTCAAAGGCAGTCCTGGTGGTTGGGGTTAGAGAAGGAAAAAGCATGTGCTGTTATCCTGCAAAGGCTGATTACGCAGTGTTGCCGAGTGAGAAAAACCATCATCAGTTACACAATTCTAAACACTGAGCGGCCCGCAGGCGGAAGGAACTGTGCGAGGAGCCCAGGAGAGACCTTCCATAGAGCCTGGAGTGCTTGTGCGGAGACACCCGGGGCTGCACAAAAAGCCAGTGTCTGCCTGAATACTGTAGGATAAAGGGGAACCAGAGAAAGCAAAAATAAGGGAGAACCATTCCAAGCTGAGAACGTCACGTGTGAGCTAGCACAGAGATACACAGCAAGTCTAGCAGGACTGAAATCCATTGACATGGCCCAAGGGCCTAGAACCTGAGGGTTGGGATGAGGATTGTTGGAAACAAGCCTTCTACCAGGGGCCTGGTGCATGGTTGGGAGTTGAACTACATCTTGAACTTTCATCTTGCATGGTTGGGAGTTGAACAGGCACTAAGGAGTAATACAGTTTTGAAAATGTAGCACAATATGGATAACCATTATATCATAAAAAGTGGTGTCCAAATATACAAAGATATGTGTTATAAATGCATTATTAAATTGCTGCAAAATTTATACATTATGCATTATATTGACTTGAAGTAAAATGTGCAAATATGTGTAACATTTATAAGTATATAGAGACATATTTACTGGTCAATGATGAATCTTATGAATGAGTTTACATGTATTCAGATTAATCTAACCACACTTAACTTGCATAATTAATACACAGATAAAAAAAATAGAAACAGAATCATTGTAAACAACATTCCTTTGAACTTGCTGTTGCTCTTCTTCTTTCACATTTTTGTTGTCCTTTCAGCTCAGTGACGTCACTTTTGTCATGCCCGGTGACTTCCTCACAATCGCTTATTTTCTTCAAGAGAAAGGAAATATTTTCTTTATGATTTTGAAGTTCTTTAGAAACTTTCATTTTCCATGCTCTTAGCTCTTTCTCTATGGCATTTATACTTATTTTCTGAGGTATTGTTTGTTTCTTTTTTGTTTCTAATTAAGTGAATTTTCTGGTTCAGGGCTTTTGACAGTGCCAAAAAATGTAATTAAAATCACACTGATCACAAGAGGAGACTTTTGGCAAAAAGCACATTTTTATTCCCTTCCTGAAACAATACATTCAGGAGCTCAGCCAACCTGGTTTTCATCTAACTGGCCGAACAGCCCAGGAGCTGTAAACTGTCCACCCAGCTTGTCTTCCTGCCAACCCTGGGAATCCAGAGGCTTCTTCCCCACAGCTCAAAGACCAAGTTCACTTCATCCCTAAAGCTGATACTGAGCCTGCCGGAGGGAAGCACTGTGAGGGTAATCCCATGGCCAAAGTCCAAAGAGACAAATGCAAGGCTTTTCCAAAAGTCTTGTCTCAGATTGGAATCTCGGGGAGCTCCGGTCAGTGACCCTGGCTATGGGGTGATCGCTGCTGAAGCCAGTTGGGAGGAGAGGGAGATGATGGGCATTGAGAGGGGGGTGATGGAGATGGACCATTAGAAGAGAAAACAGAAGAAGGACAAGGCGGGGCCTGATGTCCTTCCAAAGAGCCCAGGGCAGAGGAGGCTGCAGAGTCATATTCTGTACATTTCGCTTAGTGATGTGATAATCAAAGGCGCCATCCCTGCAGATCCCGTCCTGATGCCTCACGAAGCGGCTGGAAACTCTGCTGAAGTCACTGGCAGAAGCTGATCGGGGCATAGTTTTGGTTTCCCTTTCTCAGAGTTTCTAAGAAGAACATAAGTAAAGGTAGAGTGATTCTCATAAAAATATATGTGCTTCTCAGAAAGTCACCATCACTTATGTCTAAAGAAAGGCTTGTGATAGATAATTAGCTTTTGGAAAGAAATGACGGAAGGAAGGAAGGAAGGAAGGAAGGAAGGAAGGAAGGAAGGAAGGAAGGAAGGAAGGAAGGAAGGAAGGAAGGAAAGAGACAAGGAGGGAGGGAGGGAGGGCATGTGAGGTCCGTGTTGAAGCAGGCACCATCCTGGGACTCAGGAGATCTTCACTGTCCACCTTGGTGTTGCTCTCACTTGTTGGTGAACTTGAAATCGTCACTTTCTCTCTCTGGATTTCAATTTCATCAGCACAAAGAGAAGAATTGGAGTAGATAATTCTTTCCTCAGCTCTATTGAGATATAATTGACATACAACATGATGTAAGTTTAAAGGGTACACCATGAGGATTTGATATACTTATATATCGCAAAATGATCACCACAATAAAGTTCGTTAACACCTTTGTCACTTCACATAGTTACCATTCTTTTGTGTGTGGTGAAAACTTTTAAGATCTGCTTTCTTAGTAACTTTCCAGGGTATACAACACAGTCCTGGTAAGAAGACTCACCACCACTGCATGGTCCACCCCCAGGACTCACTCATCGAGTAGATAAGTCTTAATGACTCTTCTGTTTCAGGGAAAGTCCTTTATTCAAAGTCTAATTTCTTGAAACTCTTTCCAGTCTCTTGGAACACACTTGTCATTTCCACCTAGATGCCATTACTTAGCCCACCGACTTAAATACCTCCTAAATAAATATTTTAGTACTTTTAGAAGCTTTGGTGTGTGTTTTAACGGTGGGTGTGACAGCCCCGAGTCTCTTGCTTCGGCACCTGAATGCAGCTGATGCAGACAACTTGTCACAGAGAAAGGAGAAATGAACAAATTTGCAGGTCAGGGGGCTGAGGCGTTTATTGGCTTAAGAAAGTCACTATGCCTGAATCACAACACAGTCTGTGCCAATTTAGATCAAGCCTGATCCTCAGGTGAAAGCATTTGCTCAGAGGTGGAATAGATGAGTGCAGTCAGGCCAGGTCCATCTCTCTCACCTCTTCTCCCACCACTCGCCTTCAGACTCAAACACACACACGCACACACAGACACACGCTCCTTCTTTTTCTCACCAAATGCCTTCTGCGGTTGCTTTGTTCACGATGTTCCCTTTGACACGGTGCTATTGCAGTCTTCCCTACAGTCTGGTCCCTCTTCTAACTCCCATGGTGCTTTACTGCAGCCTTTATACATCGAGTCGCATCATTTGTTGACCAGTCCCAAGAGGGCTTCGAGCGACGTAAGGGAGAGAACTGTGCTGCTTTCTGGCATTCCTGAGCCCTGAGTAGGTACCCCATACATAGTGGTGATTTGGAGGACTAAGGAGCCTTTGTGGATTAAAAAGTAGCAGAAAAGCACACAGAAGTTTAGTGGGTAAAGAAATAATAAACAGTACCCCAACTATAGAAATAGTGTTCCCTGCCGTGCCCAGGGGCTAAGCAGAGGCTCCGTGATTTTACTCTGAAATGGACCTGGATGTGGACACTTCCGGGATTCCGATACTGGGATCTGGGATCTGTGAGAATGGAGAATTGTTTGCACTCATGCCCCTCATTTTGTTCGGGTTTGTATGAGAAAATTACTGGAAACCCTCCGTAGCCTGAAGCGTTAACAGGGCCTTCCTTCCCGGTGTATCTGCTTACTTATGGGGACTGACTTACAAGCAGGCCATAAAGATAGGCTAAAATCTTGGGTCACGAGTGTAAAGCTGTGTTAAGTAAAGAAGAATTAGAACTGAACATAAATTAACGAGGTTATGACCTAGTAAAAGCTTTCCCACAGTCAAAGCTCTTTGAAATTGCATTTTGCCTTACTGTGTATTTTTGAAAATCAATAAAAATTAATACTAATGCTTCTGGCATGAATCGGAGCAGGGGGAGCAGGCTACATTTTAATTTCTAGACATCACGCTGAGTGTGCAGCTCTGGCGGTGAGAAGAATGACCACAGCCCTTGTACACGCTTGAAAGCACGCTCGCGAACTCTGGGTTCAGGCAGCCAAGAACCACCATTGTTTCAGGCCTTTCTCCAACTGTATCATAAACAACAGCCAGGTTCTCGGAAAATGATTCTCTGTTTGGGCCAGGTTGATCTTCAAAGAAGAGAAAGCCTCTTTTTCGCAGAGATTTACTTGTACTTGCTTTGAAAAACTGTTTAAGTGAAATTTTAAGAGAAGACAGTCACATGACTAAAGTGGTATTTGGCGAGGAGATGAGACCCCATCCCCTCCTCGCTGTGGACGGGGCACGGAGGTTTCTCCCTCCGCTCTGTATGTGTGTCAGAAAGCCAGGTGGTTTGAGGATAAGGAAGACACCAGAATGAAGAGGGGAAATGCACGACCACCCGCGTTGTCACCCAACCAAAGGGGGCAGCCTTCTGTGTGCACTCCTGTGGCTTTCTTTCTCTCACAGCCTCTCGCCTTTCCTGCTGGACTGCAGGGTCCACACCAATGTAGCCATCCGGCCCTTCCACTTAAAGTCCCGTGTGTCCTCACAGGCCCCACGGGGCTTCGTTAAGACTGAGCACAACCGTGCCACAGCCTCGTGTACCAAACAAGCATGGCATTCATAGTACGCAACCTAGTTCATCCAGGTCACTGTCTTTCCTGTCTCTGGAATAGCAGAGTCCAGCGGGCGCCCAGACAGTGTCTGTGTGTGGGGGTATGTATTTTTCATTCGGTTTGCATTTTGACTAGGTGCAGAAATGACACCCAAACCAGCAGAGTGTTGACTTGGCCTGCAGGTCAACCTGACCGAATACACAGGTACATATAAGAGAATATTCTAATCCATGATAAATTTGTCGAGGACAAGCTTTCTTTCCATGTGCAGTTTCTGTACCAGACAACTCTGAACCTGGATAAATCCAAGTCTCTTTGGGAGATTGCCATGCAACACGTGGACATTTGCACCCCAAATTGGAAACTGAAGGTGCAAAGGGCTTTGAGTGCAGGCTCTTCTTTGTCGCTGCTAAGAGTAAATCTTGGCCTTCGGGTGAAGTCAACACTGACCTGTAAATACAAGTCATTTTTTAGGGGTGTGTATTTTCCCATAGGCTTGATAACATTTCATTGCATCAAACTTCTAATTTTTATCAATACGATAGGCATAAAATGCCACCTTTTTATAATTTCATGAGTATTATATCTTAGACAATATAGAAATGCGATAACGATATTAAGAATATCACATTCACGTCACCCAGAGAGTAACACTCTGTTAATATTTTGGTGTCTATACTTCCAGATGTTTTTAACCAAAATGAGAGCATAATCCACATGCTGCTTTGTAACCTTTAAAAAAAAAAAATCAACGATCTTGAACTTTTGCTTCTAGTGTGTTTGCATCTTTTCAAATTCCTGGGCCTTTATCAAATTCTCAAATAGACCCATTCATGCTTTACAGCTGGCTTGTTTGAACTGTTTTCCAATCCAGGACTATACAGTATATTCAGTTTTTACACCCTTATTCTTTTGTGCAATCTCTTTGGACATGACTTGTGTAAGACATGTATCTGGAAGATACCCTACTTTGTAGCTTTATGTATTAATAGTTGCTTCTTCATGGAGGCATTCTGGCTGCTGATTTTGTCCCTGTGAATAAAAGTTACATGCAAGCTTATTGGATTCAAGTTAAGCATTCTCTTGGCTAGCACACACTAGCAATGTTAAAACTGATTATTGTATCAAGAG
The DNA here is from genome assembly GCF_004115265.2 of Rhinolophus ferrumequinum. Lineage (NCBI taxonomy): Eukaryota > Metazoa > Chordata > Mammalia > Chiroptera > Rhinolophidae > Rhinolophus > Rhinolophus ferrumequinum. Next base: position 68,172,754 of record NC_046296.1, read on the forward strand.
GGAATTGTCAGATCCTTGGAATGTGTAGTTATGGATTTTTCTTTGCACTGGAAAATAGTTAGTGTGGTAATACTTTGGTATCAATGATTCAATTAACGATATTAATTTTAAATATACTCTTTGTATTAATCTCACTAAGCCTTTCATTTCAATATGCATATTCCTGCATACAAAAGAGGTTGGACAACTTTTCAGATATTTATTGGCTACTCGGTCTTCTTTTCCTGTGAAATATTGATCAACTGTCATTTTGGTCATTTTTCTATTGGGCTATTTCTGCTTTTTAATTGATCTGTGTTTTTAATATATTTTGGACACTAATCACTTATCATTCATATACTTCACACATCCTTTCTCCAAGGTTGAAGCTTTACTTTATGTTGAAACAAGTTTGAAATAACTTTATGTTGTTTGGGATTAACAATTGTTTCATTTTAACATAATCAATTTAAAACAGTTTTATTTACAGACTGTTGTTTTGTGTGTGTTTTATAGGAAGTCCTCTTTCCAAGTATACAAAGATGTTTGTCTATATTTTATCCTAATTTTTTCAAGTTTGCCTTTCACATTTAATGAGCCATGTGGAATTCACTTCTGTGTTTACTAGGAAAGAAGGATGCCGTTTAATTTTTGTTTCGATTACCTATGGCCTCAGTACCATTTCTTAAATAACCTACCCATTCTCGTGAATCCTCCAAATGAGCTTTCTCGTGCAGCCAATATCCTTAAGTCTTAGGTCTGGTTTGGGGTTCTTTCCCTGGTCTGTACTGTCCTTATTGTTCTTTTTGTTTTTTAAACTATTTTCATTACTATAGTTTTTAATAAGTCTTTCTCTGGTAAGGCAATTTTCCTCATATAGGTTTTCTTCCAGAGAGTCTTGGCTATTCTTAATCTTTTTTGTTTTCCTTACACATCTTAGAATCAAGTTATCAAGTTCTAGGAAAAATTTTGTTCGGTGTGTGTTGTCCAGAATCTTAAATTCTTCTGTTCACCAACCATCCCAACAGATAACTCAGCACATGACTCAAAAAATCAAAACGGTATTTTTTGATCAACACTTGAATTGAAAATTGTACCTGTGCCAAATGAAACCTCATCTTTAAGGAGATTCCACAACAACGGTGAAGACCTGTACACTCTGGTGGTTGATGGTCTCTTCTGCAGTTTTGATGATGATCAAACGGGGGCATGGAGGGTTTTTTGAAATCCCTCGTTCCCTAAAATTGTTCTGTTGTCATGGTAACAAATAATCATCAGAACTGCTTTTATACTGATCTTTATAACCAACAAGAGTTCTATAACATCATCACAAGCAATGTCAGAATTGCTTGTAAGCCCATGTAATCATTCAGTGGCAACTTCTTCAGTGAAGACATGTCTGAAAATCAACCAATTAGGGTATTTTGAAAGGTGGCCAGTGAATTCTATGATAGATAGATGATAGATAGATAGATAGATAGATAGATAGATAGATAGATAGATAGATAATGCACCATAACCCCTGCATATGTTTCCATGTTCTCAACAGAAGGCAGAGGCTACTGACAGTCATGGAACAGACATTGGATATGCTAGTAGTTTCAAGCTGGAAACATGTTACGTGGGAGGTTCAGGACTAAGAGCCAACCATCACATGCATTGAACTCTTACTCTGGTGGTTGATGGTCTCTTCTGCACTTTTCATGAGGATCATCAAGCAAGGACTGGAAATTTCATGTACACTGTTTCATTCAATCTGTACAAAATCTTATGCTAGGAGCAACTGTTCCCATTGCAGAGATCACAGATATATATAAAAGAACTGCACTGGACTCACAGATTGGAAAGTAGGAGAGCCGTGATTACCACACAGCCTGTACTCAATTTTCTCTATCTCACACTGACACTAGTGGCTGGTTTCCTAAAAACAGGGAGTCCCATGAGTCCATAGGAGAGAAGGATCTGGGACCAAGCAGTGAGTGAGAGTGAGCTCGTGGTAGATACAGAACAGGACAGGCTTTGGGATGGGATGAAAATGAGACAGTAGTGGGAATTCAGGAATCCAGAGTGCTTGGAGCAGGTGCTCAGAATCCATCCTGAAATGCAGGAGAGACTGCGCAATGGGGCCCTCCTACCTGCACACACACCTGTCCATGCCGGGGACTCTGCCACCCGAACTGAAACCATACAGAGCTCTGGTGATCCAGGTTTGCCTGTCATGGTCCCAACTGATTCGAACACCTGCCTGCAAAGCACAGCTCTCGTTAGTGTAAATATGCTGTGCTGAAATTAAATGAATATCAAAACACATTTCTGTTCCCACCACCTCATACTTCTCCCATTACCTTTGCTGGAATCATAATGGTTCAAGTGGGACAAATCCCAGTAGTTCTCTTATTTTTTTCTGTTAAAGAAGCCAATATCCAAGCAACATAATTCAGCTTCTCTGTATGCCATCAGTTTCAAAAGCCTTGAGGAGCAGAACCTGGAAAATGTCATTAAAAAAAAAAAAAAAAAACACTCTTGCAGAGCAAGGATTACAAGTTACAACAAAAACATCTTTGAGTTATCAATTTCTATCTTCCTTTTGTTACTTTGTCATTTATATTTAATGTGCTTTAATTAAGCATCTGTTATTAATCATGTGTTAATGCAGATTCTGGAATGCCAAATAAAATAGAACATAATGACAAAAAATATAATATTGTCTCATGAAATAGAGAGAAGGAACTCAAAGTGACATAGTTACATAGAAGGGGAGAAACTCTACAAGTGTGGTTTGGAACATGACAAAGGCACACAATGAGAGTGACACAGGTGAGGTATAGATAAAGTACTACACGGATGTAGAGGCAGACTATATCTACCTGGGGAACAATGGAAAGATATTCCAGTGAGTTGGAAGAAAGGAGAACATTTTGTCACTATAAGGACTTTGGATTGAATTCTGAGATGAGAAGCTTTTAAAGGATTTGGATCAGAAGTGTGTCATGAGTTATTCCTCTGCTTCATGGAGCCCAGCAGAGCAAATTCAGTTGCTGGCCTGTCCCTACGAGATGTAGGCTCCTGGTCAGGTCCACTTCTTAGCGCTCATTATCACCTCAGACCTCAACATTGTGTGTATGTCGTTCTTGGTCTGCCATCTGTAATTAAAAGTAAACTTTGTAAGGACAAGGATGTTGCTTTCCATTATCCCCAAAGCCTAGAATCATGCTTAGCATATAGTACGTGCTTGATAAATATTTACCTTTTACCGATAGTCAAGGATGAGATGGAAACTTTACATATTCTTCTTACTATTTATCCTCTATCTAAGCCCTCCTTGTTCTGATTCCTGTCCCCATTTTATAGATGAAGAAACTCAGTCTCAGGGAGGTTATCTAACTGAAGCAAAGAACTGGCCACCTCTCAGTGTATGAATACGTGTGTTTGGAGATAGAGATTTGGCAGAAGGTAGCCGGGTTCTCAGGCAGTAAAAAGGCAAATGGGTCTCAAATGAGCTCAGAGGTTTTGTAGATTGGACAAGACCCATGAGCTTGGTAGAGCCCCGTGGGCTGTGGCATGTCTGCCCCCTGAGAGGCAATGACTAACACAGGGGCTCTTAAACCTGTCTACCGTTAGGTTCACCAGGGCACCTGTGGTGGGGGAGGAGCTTTTATAAAATATACCAGAGACCCTCCCCAGACGTCTGGGGGAGGCAGAGACATTACGGGATCTTTGCAAAGAGCTGAGTGACCTCGCGTGGCTTGAAAACAGCCAAGCAAATGCTGTGCCTCCATCATGCCTCAAAGTAAAGGAGTCTTCAGTGCGGATGTGGCCAGGCCATTGGAGACAGGGACTCTCAGAGCACAGTCCTAGGGAATGTGAGGACCCCTGGATGCTGGCCATCTGAGCAAAAGCCTGAACGGAGAGAAGACGCGGGGCTGGGATGTCTCCCCCATGCTCAGAACCAGCGCCTGGACACACGGTGTGAGCTCAGCCTTCCAGTACGGTTGCCCTCTGCATCTGCCTCCGCAGTAGAATGGGGCTCAAAATGAACTCACCCTGTAATGAACTATTGTTTTATATCATAAGCCTTCTATTTCAAGTATTCTGATGCCATCCACCTTGGTAATCACAATAGCAACAACAGCGAGAGCTCCCACGTTTCCTTGCATATTGCGGTTTCCCAATGTGTGTGTAGGTTTTGCTGGATCTCACCTCATGTCTTTACAACTGGGTGTAAGTCTGACTTTCAGTCTCTCTGATGGAACAACAGGGAACTATGCATTTTTTTCTCATTCCACCCAGAGAAAAGGGTGCACCAAAAGAGTGACAATCATAGCGCAGTTCTGCCACGACCAGAATCTCCTCTGCCTCTCAGATTGCTAACTCTTTACGACTCTGCCCAGTGCCGTACAGAAGTGACAAGTGAGCCTTCCGTAAATGTCAGCTCCTGTTTCTTCCTCTTGCTCTTGAATATCATGTGAATCCCTATATTTCAGGGGGATACAAGTAGACACAAGCCCAGAGCCCTGAGACTTCAGCACATAATGCTGACCACTTGTTATAGCAGGTGTTCCCGGCTCAAAATAGCAAAAGATGACAGAGAAAAATAAAACATTCTTGCATACTAATGTCAGAATTTTCTCTTAATGTGACCTAAGAGGTTAAAAGCCTTTCATGATTAAATCAAAGTTATTTGACATGGAGATCTGCAGCCCAGCCCGAGAGAGAAGGAGAAAAAGAGAGGCATTAGATATGGGATGAGAAAGGACAACAGTGACAAAGAAAAAGAGAAGACCAAAGAAAAGAGAAAGGGAGAAAAAGCAAGCCTTGAGACAAATTCCTGGTAGGAACTTGTTTTCCTACTAGAATCGGTTAGCCTGGTGGGCTGGCCAGTGTCATGGTATTTGCAGGGTTGCGGTGTGGGAGCTCATGGCTTTAAAGTATGAAACTGCCCAGTCACCTTTCAGAGTACCTACTGCAGATGCACCTCTGTGCTGGCACTTGTGGGGGCACTGTAGGAATGTGGGTGCAAAGGCAGCCTTCCAGAAGGTCACCAGATATTATCTGAAAACGCTCTTCTCATACAGTGTAAGTATGGAAGTTAGGGTTCTGGTCCAGGCTTAATATCTACACCTACCTTTTCTTTAACATATGACGACAAATATTTGATGAACTATAATGACTTGTTTATGCCTATTTTATGCAAAACCTCATTTGCTGTTGATACAAAATGACGTGAAAACTGTAGTTCTTGCCCTCAGTAGAACTTAGTAAACGCGCATTGAAGGAAGGAAGGAAGGAAGGAAAGAAAGAAGGAAGGAAGGAAAGAAGGAAGGAAGGAAAACAGGAAGGAAAGAAGGAAGGAAGGAAGTCAGGAAAAAAGGAAGGAAGGAAAGAAGGAAGGAGGAAAACAGGAAGGAAAGAAGGAAGGAAAAATTGACATTTAGCATTTTTTTAACCCACAAATGAATATTAGACTATGAGTTCAAGGAAGGTAGAGTCCTTCTGTACCTTGCTTTATTTCCAGTAACCTCATGTACTTAAAGACTGACATTCTAGTTCCAAAGATGGAAATACTGGTGTGTTCCTGTTTCTCTAAAGGCATGGGTCTTTAACTCAGACAGCATAAACTCACCAGGTCTGAATAAAACAAAAGCATCAGTTTTAATGCAGCTTTTTTGGCCCTCATCCAACTCAGTAGGAGGAGAAAGAGGGAGATCTCTAAAGCAAAGGGGACGAAGTTATAAATTCTTATCCTTTTGATAAGGTTTAGTGCAGATTTTGGCAGATGGAGGGGAAAGGCAGAAACTTTGATAAATCAAAGTTTTTAACTTTTGGAACACAGGTATCCTCTGACTAAAGTCTAAACATGAATTTTCGGCCTATGCTTAGAGTGCCTGAAAAAACCTTTAAATACATCACCTGGCTTTGGAAATCAGTGATCTACTATCAGAGTGACCAGAGCACATGGTCCCAGTACTTAGTAGACGGCACCAATACCGACCGAGAAATAGTTTCAAATCATGTAATAAGAAGAAACACAATGTGTATTACAGATAAATACACCTCCCCTTAAAGTTTAGGACGTGGTGTTTGGTGGTATATGATATTATGTGAGAAAAAAATAATTTATACACACACAAATACAACCTCTGTTTTCTCACACTCTCTGCAAAAGAAAGAATGACGTTAAGGACAAAGTTTCCGTGGCAGTGCTGTTCTGAGCGTAGCAGGAATAGTAGTCCATCGGACTCAGCACTGCACAGAGAGAGGCTGACCACCATGGACGCCATCCTTGCAAAGACGATCAGAAAGGCAGACTTAGGTATTTATACAGACTGAAGGTTAGGGGGATTCTTTGCATCTCCCTGGCACTAGATTATAAGTCCTCTTTTATAAATCCATACCTAATTCATACATACAAATAGTACACACACACACACACACACACACACACACACACACACACACACACACAACTAAAGCATACATCCCAACAGTAAGACTGGAGTCGTAGGCTTTATTTATGGGTGGAAATTTCCAAGTGAATAGTGATATTTTTGCCTTATAGCCTGTTTGACAGTATAACTGATTGAAATCATCTCAAATATGCAGCATGACCTTTATGATTCTGATATTTGGAAGAGTATTAGACTTAGCCCATTGCCTTGTGGATTTGTTCTGTGTGGTTACCTTTGGGGGAGCATCATTTGCCCTTTAGTATATAAGCTAACCTGTGTTTTATTATTCCTTTTTATAATGGCTCTCCAGCATGTTTATTTGTGAAGCACTAAATCACTGCGATTGTTTTTACCCTAAAGTATTTAAAATGCCTTCTTGTTACAGTGTGATCATTCACTCATCTTTTCAGCAAATATTTGTCAAACACCCACCAGGAGTGAGGCAAAATGCTATCTACAGTTTATGCTAATCAAACACGGGAGAGAGGCTCTGTTCTCAGGAAATTGTACAGTCTCTGGAGGAAATCGTCCATATAAATAAAGCACTATGATACCCGGTAGAAGGTGAGAAAGTAACAACACAGTAAGGCTATGTAGACAGTGAGAACAGGAAACCTCCCAACCTCCCAAAAGATAAAACCCCAGAGGGCTTCTCGGAGGAGGTGTGTTGGGCCCCCTGCCGGTAGGACTGGGGCATGTGTGTTGGGGTAGGGCGGGGGGTGGAGGAGGTTGGAGAATTGTCCAGGTGGAAGAGGCTATGGGAAAATGACATATGTCTTGTTTCCTCGCTAGTTCCCTTTTCATTAGGGCATGCCTGTTCTTGAATCAGACTCTTGAGCTTCTGTGGTTCCATTCACAGATGCCAGAAGCAGAGCCTTTGGCTTCATGCCTGCTCCTCCCACTTCCTGGATGAATGACCTTGAGCAGTCTTTCAGCTCTCTGTGTCTCACTTTTCCTGTCTGTTAGGTGAAGATGCTAGAAACACCACCTAGCTCATGTGGTGAGTGGGAGCCCAAGGTATTCACATTTGTAAAGCGATGGGAGCAGGGTCAGCCCCTTCTCTTGGCAAGGGATTGCAGATTTCCAAACATTCACCCGAGTCAAGTTTGAGGCAACAAAGAACTAACTGACCTGAGGAGGTCAGAACTTATTTGATGGGGGAAGGGTGACGAAGCATATGGGGGTCAGAAATTTACTTACACACTTTGAACTGGACTAGCAAGTATTTTCCTTAATCCTTTTTCTTGAAATTTATACAAGTTTCAGATGGAAATCCACATCCGTCTACATGAAAAAAATCTCCAAATGAATCGAATCACCCATTCGTTTGCTGTTTCCAAATTGTCTGAGCCTTCTCGTCCGCGGCAGCCCTCTGAGGTTCTTGTGCCTCATGGCAATCCTTTCCTTCTGGGCAGTGGAGTTGCTCTTTAAATAACGACAGGATCAGCTCAACGCCCGTGGTCAGCCCCAGGAGACGCTGGCGTTTTATAGGATTTGAACTAGATTTGCATACTCAGTGAAACTTAATCTTTTCAAAAAATAGTTCAGTGCACAAGCTCTGTCCAAGTAAACATTAGAAATGTTAACCCTGTCTGATAAACGGCAGCCATATGCAGTCTCTTAGAGGAACATTCTATTGGGTTGGAAATTTTATTGGGGAAGGAAGTTCTAAGAGAAAAACCCCAGAATCGCCTTTTGTTCCCCTCGAAGATGGAGGGGTACACTGTGAACTATCGCTTTGGAAGTACAGCTGTCTCCCCAAGACCTTTTTAGAGGCACATTAGAAAAAATTATATGACTGTGTTTACTGTCCACTGTTACACCAGAAGGTGGAAAACTTTTTACATAACAGGGCCGGATCGTAAGGAATTTTGACTCACCAACATGTAAGGTCTGTGGGTCAAATACTCAGTTATGCCTTGAAAGCAGCCGTAGACGATCCTACATGCTCACGGCAGGACTTAGCTGTACCTGTTGTCTTCTGACACCTGTGAAGCCTTTCTCTGGAAAAGGGTCTTCAGGCATATTACCCCCACATCCTTTCCTATGAAACATTTCTGATCACTGATAAATAATATATGTGCTTTCATTGATTTTCAGTAGTAATTTACTACGAGCCATATATGTCATGGAAAAATACACCAAATAGGGATTAAAAAGATAAATAAATAATAATCTACAATAATCACTTGACAATACAGTACTTTTGAGTGAGAAATATGATTAAATGGGTCTATTGAATTTGAAAACTTGGCTCAATGCTTTGTGTTCAAACACTTGAGTGTGTGGATCTAGGATCAGTTCATTCACTGCTTCTGGATGACTATCATGGCTGAAAAAGCCTCTTCACAGCGATATGCAAGAGGGATCCGTTTCCATGCTTGCTAAATCATGATAGTCAGTGTTAAATCCCATATGCCAATTAAGTAAAAATTTGTGTTAAAATGCGCCCCGCAATTTTTCATTTTTATAATGTCAATCAGTTGTTCTCCTAACTAATTGGAAGGTGTTGCATTTTTTATATTATTAACAGATGGGTTATAATCCCACTGAAACACTTTATTCGAATTTTTATTTAAAAAATTAGAAATTATGTTTCCAAGATGTTTTAAAATGCATGAATGAGGGTTTTTCCCCCCTGTTTAAACAGGTGAATTACTTACATTATTTTTGGCAATCAAATCACATAATAATGGAAATATTGCTGAACACCTGTTTATATAATGTTTTTACTAAATAGCAATGATTTCTTTTTTAAAAAAGTTAATTCTGCACTCATCATTAAAATACCATCTTAATTTGAAGGACGAAATTCTATTTGCTTCCATGAGGGCATCTCCTGGGTGGTCACTGGTTTCCTTTGGCATGTGGCCTTGTGAAGAACTAGCAGTAGAAACCAAGGGTTTAGCTCTGATGCTCACATGAGCTTATGTTATTAGCTGTCTGCAGCAATCTTCTGAAGTAATTGTCCTTTTTGTGAGAATATGCAGATGACATTGGACAATCTAATCTGTGAATCCGTAAACAAATAAATAAAAGTCAATAAATCTGAATTTCCTGAGGTTGAACAAATGAGTGAGACTGTCCCTCTGACCCCTTCCTATAGAGAGTGTCCCCACACCTCCCTCCAAGGCCCTCCCGTGTAGCACATGATGTGTGCTCATCTGACACAGGGAAGGGTAAGGACACCAAATCAGTTCATACAGTAATTACCTGTAACGTATAATGTCTTCCTTATTTTAAAGACAGACACATGTAATTAGCCATGTCAATGTTTTCCTTTAGAGCCGCAGCATACCAACTTGTGGGTCCTCTGAAAACTGAGTCCCACCTGGGTCATCACTCTTCTTCTCTGCCGTGAGCATCAAGCTTTCCCAAATACTCACAGTTCTTGGTTCAGAAATGGGCAGAAGGACCAAACTAGCCAGTCAGAACTTCCCAGCCAGACACTTGCATGGAAAATGGCTATTTTCTATGGATTCCTTCTATCTTGATTCCAGAATCACACGCTTCTTGTTTCCACTTTTTCATTCAGTTCTTTCATTTACTTCAATCATATCCTTCCAGACAATCTGATTTTTTCATAAATTGCCAACACGGTTTCTCTGGCTGATAGCCACTGAACCTTGATTGAGATGCTTGGGGATTACCATGTCTTCATAATACAGTCCCTGCCTTCTTCTGCCACCTCAGGTCCCACCATCTCCTCGTGTGCTTTCTTTCCAACAAACACAGGGTCCTCATTATGCACTTTCTCATCTGCTGACACTTCACAAATGCCCTCTCTCTTTGTGGACAATTTCTATGGCCTGTAATCCACCTAACTTCTACACATTTTCAATACTCAACTCAAATGCCATATCCTCCCTGAAAGAATGTTCTCATTCTACCATCCCACCAGCTTGATTTTCAATAATCCAGGATGATTTCAGTAGACTTCCACCATATGGAAACTTGATTTTTCTGTCTGTCATCTGGCACTGAACTGTGAATTTGGAAAGAAAGTGACCCCATGATAGGCACACCCATGGAAAGAAGAAAGAAAGGCTAGAAGGTAGGAATACAATCCTACAAAGCACATGTGCTACAGATGAAGGAAGCAGAGGGGAAATGGAAAAGAAGGAATGAGGAAAAGACTGAGAGCAGGAATGAATATACAAAACCCTGTGGGCGAGCAGAAGCCAGGTGATGACAAAGGAAGGAGAGGAAAATGCCATCAAATGTGCAGTGCAAACCCTCACATATAATAAGTACTAACTGAAGACGATGTCTGGGGGCAGACTGGGGTGGGTGAGTGGAAATAAAAACAGAGATCACACTACAGGGGAGAAGATGAGAGTGGAATTGGAATGTGACTTGCAAATGTAGATCGAGGGAAAATTTATGAGCTAAGTAAGGCAAGAAAATAATGTTATATGTTTTTAAAGAGGGTTATGGTGAACAGTGGCTTATGAACACCCTGCTTCAGTCAAGGGAAGGGTAGATGCCACTAGGCCAGAGAAGGTTCTAAAGAGGGACAAATAGAGACACAAAGATGACTGGATGGGAATTGGTAGTTGTCATTATTATACTATGCCTAGGAGTCAGCACACATCTTGCTTATATGGGAGCATCAGAAGAAGTCATTAGACCGGCAGAGACTAAAGGAAATACCAGGATTTTCTTAAATAATAAATAAATTAATAAGAAAGTGCAATTTAGAGCCTATGTAAATTCTGGTGCTTACATGTTATTCTCTGCTTTCTACCATACACCGATTATTGGGATGATTGAACTCTAAACATGTCAGTTTAAAATCAATTACCTTCCTTAAAGTGCATGCATTCTTGTCGAAGCTGATGTAATGGACGAATCAAAATGGCTGATGTATCTGGATGATAAAAGGGAAGAGCGTTTCCAAGGCTAAGTCACGGGAAGCCCAGAGAGGCAGAGTCCTTGAGTTAATGGCCCCAATCCCTCACCCCTCCCTCGCTGCATTCTCTGGGCTCCTTATCTTTGTAGTTCTTCTCACTAAAGAGCTGGATCTCTTCCCTAACCCCTGAATCTTGGTGATAGTACAACTATCTTTGGCCAATACAATGCAGTGAAACTGACCATGTGCCAGCTCTATCCTTGGGCCTCAAGAGGTTTGCCTTTCACACACTTGCTCTTGTGGGACAAGCTCGGGCTCAGCAGCTAGAGATGAGAGACGTGGAATAGAGCTGTGGAATGCAGTAACCCTGACTGAGGAGATCCTACATCAGCCAATGTCCGGTGACCACCAGACGTATGGCTTAGCCAAGCCCAGGGGAACCTGCAGAGCCCAGCCTGCCTCTCTGATCCACAGACTCCTGAGCTAAACAAAGGTGGATCGTGTCAATCCACACAGTGTTATGATTACAGCCAAGGTAACTCATGAAGAAACTAATGTTTGTGAGCATCTCAGATTGTGTCTGGTGCTGTGTTGAGTGTTTTCTGCTACCTTATTCTCTACATCACCGGTTCGGTCCTCTGCTTCATCTAATATACTGCTGATTACCTGTAACATAGTCTTTATTTCCGTTATGATATCCTTTATTTCTGACTGGTTCTTTTTCATGTTTTCTATCTCCATTTTTATTCTTTCTATCTCTCTGTTGAAGTTCTCCCTGAGATCAGTTAGCATTCTTATAACCAGTGTTTGGAACTCTGCGCCTGATAGATTGCTTGTCTTCATTTTGTTTAGTTCTTTTTCTGGAACTTTGTTCTGTTCTTTTATTTGGGACATGTTTCTTTGTAACCCCATTTGGACTTCCTCCCTGTGTTTGTTTCTATGTGTTGGATAGACCTGCTATGTCTTGTGGTATTAGTAGAAAGGCCTCGTGTAGTTAGTGTACTGTGGGGCTCAGTGGCACAGTCTTTCTGGTCACCTGAGCCACGCACTCCAGGTGTGTCCCTTGTGTGGGTTGTGTGTGCCCTCCTCTTGTAGTTGAGCCTTGGTTGATAACTGCACATCAATGTGAGGGACTGACACTTGGGCTCACTGGTTGTGAGGACTGGCCTTGACCACAGTGTAATAGTTGTTGTGCAGGGGCTGATTCTATAGAGCAGGATCTGCCTCAGCATGGCTCTGGTGCCTGTTCAGTCTTCCCCATGGGTGGGCCGTACTTGGAGGTGGCTCGGTGATGTTTTGAAGCTGGCCACTGGGGGCACCAGCCCCAGGACCATCTTGGAGGGGACCCATTATAGGTCAAGTTCAGCCACAGCCCGTAACCCATGGCCATCAGGCAGGAGCCACAAAGAAATCTGCAGATGGCTGCCATCCGGGCTGTGCTTGGAAGAACTTTGAGAGGACAACCACAAACCAAGGCTGGCTGCCACGAGTGCTGAGCTTAGGGCTGCTCAGCCAGAGGTACAGGACATGCTCAAGCCAGCGCTGCTTGTCTGGGTTCCGTGAACCTTTGAGAGACCCTAGAAAAGTCTGAAGCTTGAGCCACGCAGGTGATCTACATGAAAAAGCCACTGGAAGCAGCCTGGGTGTGCCCAAAATTTTGGTGGGGTAAGGTCTCGAATCGCCAGGGCGTGAGGAGCGTAGGGTGGAGACTCAGATATGGCGGCTGCCTGGGTCCACATGCAGGGAATGGGGAGTGCTCAACAAAGAAATAATGGCTTCTGCCACCTCCCCTGTCCAGGAGAAAGCTGCCTTTCCAGCCCTGGTCCCAAGCCTGCCAATGTAGTTCCTCCCCATATGTCCCCACCACCTTTTCAGCTGTTGCCCCAGCACTGAAGCCCAGAGAAAGTGAGTCCATTGGTGGGTAAGTCTGTGCGCGGGCTTATTAGGAGGAGCACCTGGGGCTCCAGCAGCCCTCTTATTCAGTCACAATCTCTGCTGGTTTTCACAGCCAGAAATTATGGGGACTTCTCTCCCCGGCACTGGAATCCTGGGCTGGTGTGGGGCTGGGATCTCTCACTCCTCTGGAGGTGTGGGGGGGACCTCCACAGCCAAGATATCCCTCCCAATTTTTAATGGTCACACATGGATGTGGGACCAGCCCATTTCTCGTCTCTGTCTGTCCTCCCAGTCTTGAGGTGGCTTCTTCTGCAGGTCATTAGTTGTAGAGCTTTGGTTCAGCAAGATTTTAGGTGATTCTCAATGAAGGTGGTTTTGTAGTTTAGTTGTAATTTTGATGTGGTTGTGAGAGAAGGTAGGCACAGTGTTTACCTACTGCACCGTGTTGGTATTCCCCTATAGTGACTAATAATATTGAGCATATTTTCAGAGGTTCATTTGTCATCAGTACACCTTCTTTGGTGAAGTTTCTGTACAAATCTTTTTGACTACTTATAAATTGGGTTTTTTAATTTTCTAATTGATGATTTTTGAGAAGACTTTATATATATATATATATATATATATATATATATATATATATATATAGGACCTTTGTTAGATATATGTTTTGCAATATTTTCTTCTGGACTGTGGCTTGTCTTTACACTCTCTTAATAGTGTCTTTCAAAGACCAGAAGTTTTTAATTAATCTATATTTTTATCCTTTTCATGGCATACCTAAGAAAATTTGTCCAACCCAAGTACTATGTTATCTTCAAGAAATTTTATAGTTTTAGGTTTTATATGTCAGTCTAGGATCTATTTTGGGTTAATTTGTATTTATGGAGTGACATAGGTATAGAAACATTTGCTCTTTTATATTTTTGCATCGAGTTGGCTCTACAGCTCTGTCAAAAGTAACCTGCTCATGTATATTTGCATCAATTTCCGGATTCTGTTTTTTTCATTGATCTCTTTTTTCAATGCTACACTGCCTTAATCACTACAGCTTTATAATAAATCTTGAATTTGGTAATGTCAGTCTACCAAGTTAATTATTTTCTTCCAAAATTTTTGTTTCTTTTCTTTTTAATATACTTTTGAGGATGAGTTGCCTTTCCAATTTGCTATTTGAGAACAGAGCAATGCCCTCGCTAGAGAAACTATTCCTCAGTGTTGAAACACGACACTGCGTGCATGGCTCGTTGCACTGCCATCTTGACAGCTTTCTGTCTGGCTGGGAGCACAGGCCTGTGTGAGACCGGGAAGCTTTTACCTTCATCCTCCTGAGACTTCATCTCTTTGCCTCAAGGGGTTTCCTCAGGCACATGGAGTGATCTACATTCATCACAGTTGAGCCAACCTTCTGCTGAGCTCCACGGGGCTCCTTCACTGTTGCTCTCTCCTGTCCAACACTCATCCCTGAAAACATGAGGTGCTTAGTGCCCAGGCTCCCAGCTCTGCTCCCTCACTTTGGGCAGTCTTCCCTGCTCTGCCTGGCTTCCCCCTTGGCCCTGAAACTCTCTCAAGGCTATGAGTTTGATGATACTATGTCTCGGGCATAACCGTCCTCTGTTGCCTGATGGACAGTGTCCTGTTATTCTATAAATAGTATCCATTTTTTGGTTATTTTGTCTGAGAGAATAAATCTGATCCCTGGCTTTCCATCTTAGACAAAACTGCAAATCCAAAATCACAAATTATGAGGAACTTCTTCAGTGTTTTACTTTGTTCCAGCATTTAGTAGGCAATGAAAAAGAACTTTCAATATATCAAAATAGGTAATTGACAGTACTTTTTGTTCTATATCATGTTCTTTTTATGATGTCAGGCACTTACAATAAAAGCAAGAATATAATATAACCCACTGCCAAACTGTTTTCATCTTAATGGAGGATACAAACATGTAAGCAGAAAATTATTATATAGTAAGTTTCTGTATGGAGATGTCGTTTGGCAGTCCTTGGAGACTTGAGTGGGGAATTAGACTGGATTTAGAGAAAAAACAGTTCTGGTAGCCATGAAAGGGACGAGGCACTGAAATATCCTTTCTTCCTCACTCTGAATGATAATGTTCTATTACAGTTCACAGATGTTGGTGCAGAATTAACCCCTGGTCATTCATCTGACTTTTATTATTATTATTTGTTTAACTGTTAGTCCATTTTCTTATGGCAAACTTGAGGTATCATTAGGCTCTTGCAAATACTTGCACAGTACGTACAAAGCCAGGATTTGAACGGAGGCTGCCTGGCTTCAGGTACTGTTTTCATAATCACTAGATTACAGGGCTTCTCAATATTGTTTTTAGTTTTAAATGGAATACAGATTTTCCTGAAGACTTAAAATAGAAACTGAAAATTTTTCCAAAACAACGAAGATGTTTTTAACATGTAGCCTTAATTCTCTTGAAACCTGGTCAGGGAGAACACTGTGTGTTTGTATTTTAATTTGAGTGAGAGTCTACAAAATACCAGTTCAACATTTCCACTGTAATCTGCATTTATGAGCTCTCTCTCTCTCTCTCTCTCTCTCTCACACACACACACACACACACACACACACACACACACACACACACACACCCCTCTATTCCTCTATCTCTGTCTTTCTTTAAACCTGGCATGTTGATTTTATTCCTAAATTAGTGTCCAATTTGGTGTTCTTATGAGATACAAAAAAAAAAAAAAGGATAGTAATAATAAATTAATACCAAGATTCTGGTGTTGCTGTTGATGTGATCAGAGTGAGGTTCTGCTTTTCTGCCCGTACCCTTCCCCTCCCCCACCTGTCACCAGCAGAAGGCTTACGAATTCACACTCCTATTCTTGGCTGGGGAAATACAGCCACAGCTCAGGTACCCACTGGGCTTTTCTTCGCTTTTGACAGAAGTTATATACAGTTTATATTTAAAGAAAGAAAAATGAAAGGGTTTTCTGAATTTCTAACAGAAAATGGTGGGCTTTTGTATGTTCCACTCAAGCTGGAGACTCATATAGGGGATCCTAGTGATATCCTTTCGAACAAAGGAAGCTTTGGGTAGAGATCTTAATACGAAGGTCAAGGCTTTACTTATAGTCACATTCAATCCAGAGAGAATGAAAAAAAAAAATCAATTCAGCTATGAAGCTGACATACATTGTCCACAGCCTGGGTATTTTTAAATGCGACACAGAAACACACACAAAAGAAACCTTCTGCTGAAGAATCTGGTTCACCGACATTCATACAAAAGCACACCGTTACCAGACCCTGAATATATTAGGTTGGTGCAAAAGTAATTGCGGTTTAACAGGTTAAAAATAATTGCAAAAACCGCAATAAGTGTTGCACCAATGTAATAGAATTAGCTGTACATAACGCTCAGCTATTTTTGATTCACTCAAATGTATTGATCTCCCCGACAAGTGCATTAAAGTGCTAGCATTACAAATTAGAGGGACTTCTAATACTGCATCTTCTCTTTCAGCCGTTTCCTTGTTACAGAAGGTGGATGGAGGGTTTGTGCTGTGCATTTAATGGGCCTTAAGAGTTGCGATGGCCCCATGGTTGAGAAGGCCAATGATAATGTCTAGCACTAGTAGATTTCGGCTCTTAGAGCAATGGCGGAAAAAGGCCACGGCCCTTTCTCTGGTCACATGTTCAGCTGCAGTGACATATTTCAGGCTATTACCTGAACGGTCCATTAAGCATATTGAAAATGAGACAGAATCCCTCAGCCAGACAGAATTCTTTATCCTCTTTTTATCCTTGGATTCTTGCTAGTACAAAGAAATCGTAAGGCTCTGGTAAGGGTTCTCTGTATGTTGATGGGTTTGCATCCTTCCTCTTTTTCTGTCACCAGCCTCAAAGTCCTGTTCTTTATTTAAATGGGTCATGTTCCATACACAAGCTGTGTGTACACATAAGCAGTGTGTCTACATCATAAAATAATACTTTGGCTGCTTTTCCTGAAATAGTATTGAAGTGGTTGGGATGGACCTGTGCGCATGTCTACATAAATGTTGAAAAGGGAGGAGAATTAAGCCGTCTGTGATAGCTGCATAGCTACTGAAGACAAGAGGGGCAGTTTTCTGTGATGCAGTAGGGTCAGAAATACAAACAGACCTGAGAAAAGTTCCAGGCCAGCGTGAGGTCCCGGAACAGCTAAGGGACGGGGTGGCTTCCTTTTTCCCTGGGAAAGCTCTCTCCTCAGTCACCTCCCTGCGCTGTCCTCTCGGCCTCATCCTCCCCAAGCCCAGCCCTGAACAAAGCAGAGCCCCACGGAGGAGCTGTCACTACCAGGTTCCCGTGGCATGCTGTAGGCATCCAGATAGGTGAAATTCACAGGACACTCACACAAATACTTGGAAAAGAAGAATCGAGGTCTTTTATCCACGGTAATCCCCAGTGGGAAATAAGCCAGCATCAGAGCAGAAGGTAATAAAGGAAGTCACCTAATCACCCACATTTATTGACACAGATATTAATCATGATTCCTGAACTTTCCACACTGCTAGTAGCTTTCCCTGCAGTGGGTGTCATCAGTGCTTCAGTCTAACAAAGGCACAGATATAAAACACTATTCAATACAATTAAGGTTTATGAGCACACTTTAATAAATATTAAAATAATTATATTCTTAGTAGACACATTGTATTATTGTTTTTAAATCAAATGTTTTCTTATAAAAATTTTTGGAGACTGTAAAATATAGAGAAAGAAAGATTTTTAATTCCATTGTCTCATTTTTCAGGAAAAAGAAACAACTACAGTTAGCACTGGTATAATTACATCTCGTCGTTTTTCTCCCCCGCTGCTCATATTAATAGACATATTATTATAATTTGGATCATACTAAACATACAACTTTCATGCTACGCTTTTTACACTAAACATTATATTGTGAAGAATTCCGACTTTACAACCTTTTCATGAGCATTGTTTTTAGAGGCTGTATGGTATTCCGCAATTTGGCTCTAACAGGTTTTTAACCATTACGTTGTTTTTGCTATGATTATTATGATTATGATTATTATTATTATTATTATTATTTTCTGATAACTATAATGAGATCTACATCTCAGGAAGTAAAAAAAAATCTATTTTAAGGCTTCAAACATATAATACTAAATATTTCCAGGACACTTTTTCCAATTTATAGTCCACCAACAGGAGGCATCCTCACCATATTCACAAATACATTCAAATTTTAATACTTGAGAAAAGTCATTTGAAACGATGCATATACATTTATTATATACTTCGTGCTTCTACCAATTTTCTAGAAATCTGGGGAGGGGAGTAAATATTATCGATCTACAAATCAAAATTATACGGTAAGTTTTTTTACCTTTTAATTTTCCTTTGGAGAAAAGTTAGAACTGTGAACTGTTAGAGCTCTTAGGGGACTTCTATGTCATTTGATTTGAAACCTACCCTCCTCACCGCACACTGATTTGTGACCATGGGAAGGTGACTGCAGCTTCCTGTGCCTTTGCTGTCTTTTCTCTCCAACATGAATCCATAGGGGGTTGTTGGGAGGGTGGGGTGTGTGCTAAGTCGAAAGTGCCGAGAACAGCTAGGCCACAACAAGCCCCCGCAACTGTTACAGTTATGTTTTAAATTGTTCACAGCTCAGGAGACGGAGGCCCAGAGAGGTTAAATAACTTTCAAGGAAAATAAAATCTAGAAATAGAACCCTTTCTGAAGAGTTTTCTGGTGCTTTAGCTATCCCACTGCATCCAGTATCTAGCAGGTTGAAGCACAGTTTATCTAAGTAGCGTTGTATGGATGCCAATTCTGTTAGTGAAACGTTGACTTGGGTCTAACAATGTCAGGCCTTAGCTTTCAGATCATGGAGTCTGTTGACAGCGGGGCACAGGGAAGGCATGGGTTGTGTTTCGATGGGTCCGGTTTTGAATCTCAGCTCTTTCCATGTACTGGCTGTGTCCTGATCAGATCCCTGACCTTCTGTAGCTTTTATGGCCTTAAGTATGAATTGGTGGTGAGGAGGAGGAGGATATGACGCTAAGAACAACTCAGAACTGTGTTGTAGGAACTACGTGATTCCGCAAAACTGTCTTGCCCACAGCAGACACCCCACAGACATTACCTTCTCCCCCCGTGTAAGGTAGGCCTGGTGGCTCCCTATAGGCGCCGTAGATGCTACTACAATAGGCGCCCGCAGAACTGAGGCAGAGGCCCTGCTGTTAGGGCGCCCCCCTGCGGTGTCTGACCCCTGACCCGGGGCCCCTCCCCGGCATCCTCAGTCTTCTGTCAATCATCCTACCGCCTTATACTGCGCAGCGCTTGACAATTTGAAAAGCATTTGTTTCTTTACTGCGTATTTTATGCTCTCAACAGAAGATAAATAAGATAGGTTTTCTTTACCTCAATTTTTACAAGTAAAGAAACTACAGCACAGCAGGCTGTGTGACCTGCCTGTGACAGTGCAGACGTCCCGTGATGGGAGAGCTGGGATGAGAGCCAAGTTCTGCTCACTGGTTCCCGGGGACCCCACACTGCACCCCACAACCCCCTTCCCTATATGCAGCCTAGGTGCCGGCCAGCCCTAATTTCTCCCATCGATTCTATAATGATGACCTGGATATCAACAAAGGAGGACAGTCATCATCTTCAGGGACGGTCCCTTAAGTGAGGGGGCTTCAGGGGCCATTTGTTTTCAGTTACACTCCTCCCGGCCCTTGATCTATGTGGCTCCAGTCTATGCTAGAGGCCTAGGCCCTGGCTGTTTTCTTATGCAAGCTGGAACCAGGGTGACTTCTTTGAGTCAATTAATGATCAAGAGGGGTCCGCAGGTGTGGATCAAGCCTCTCTCATGGATCAGGGGCGTGAGGGAAAGTCCGCTGCCTTCCTTGATGGTCGGAAACGCAGACATACTCCTTCTCACCCTGCACCGCCGACTACCTGGCCTCATTCAAATTAATGCCCACGCGCCGGGTGGTGGGTGGGCTGGCATCCTTTTGAGGTTTATGGACACTTTTTCTGACTGTGTCTCTGATGGTAATTCCTCAGTTAAATAGTTCATCGTGATATGGAGAAGCTTTTTCCTTTAACTGTTATGAAGGAAGAAGGACATTGCTTTTTAAAATGAGAGGACAAAGGAAAGGTCATCCTTTTCTTCTTTCAGAAGAAAAGTTATATGGTTCATTGAAAATACTGAGATAATTTTTAAATGATGGTTTAATTTTTGGCTGCTAGGTTCATCCACTTGTTCGTGTCAGATGAATAAGTAAACCCATTACCGTCATGTAGAGTGTTTAGTTCCTAAAAGGCAAGGTGCATAGCAGTACACGTGACATTTCAGCAGTTATACATGATAGAGAAGGGGAAATATTTTTTTGCAGAGGGGCTGGCATAAATCAGGCAAAACAGGGGAAAAAAGAAGGAATACTGGATCTGCGTTAAGTGTGTAAGAGAGACTCTGTCTAAGGTACACGATGCAGATGAGGGTTGGATCAGTAACGATTCTTGAGTGTCTGCCATGTGCTAGTCATTTTGGGGGACATTCGCTACACACACTTGTATTTAACTCTTACTGGGACACTGTAGGATGGGTAATATTGCTACTAGGGTCCCATTTTATACACATGGAGACTGAGGCTCAGAAAGGTTAAATAACTTCCCCATGTTACAAAGCTGTTGCTAGAACTTAGACGAGGTTGCTGGTATTTCTGATTCTAATGCCTGTCGTCTTTGTCTCCCTCTGCATTATTCCTATAAGATAGTTGAGAAAGCTGAGGTTCCTAGAGGATACGTTTCTTGTCTAAAGTCACTCAGCTAAGACAGTGGCAGTGTGAGTAGATAAATTCATCTGACTCTAAAGTTCATATTAATCCTTTTATACCACACTGTCTTCTTTCAATAAGAGCAAAACCAGCTGTGAGCACCAGGATGCCCACAGCTGGAAGAGTCTGGAGTGCTGCAGTCATGTTTTGCCCATTTCATCAGTCACCACCGTGGACACAGATGTCCAGCTAGCCGGGAGTCCAAGATCCCACTCACACGCACTCTATGTCTTCCGCACAGGATCTTCCTCCATCACCCGCCCCATGGCCTCTGGAACACGTATCAAACTGTCAGCCAAAGCCAAGCCCTCACCCTCTGCTTGGGACTTTCTTTTTACATCTTACTCTAGTAGAAAGTTGACTCTTCCCTGAAAATACTACTTTCCCAGAGGGCACAAGTGGGGGCTACAGGTCCATTGCCCACCCTCTTCTCTTCCCAGCCTGGATCCCTGCCTTCCTTTGGCCCCCTCAGCACCCTTGTGGGTGCAGTAGCCCAAGGTCTATGCCATGCATACCCTTACCCCAGGCCCAGGGGGACCGTGCACACCATCACGTGTCACTGGAATCAGGAAAGGGGATCCTGCACACCCCCAGAGACTCATGAAGGCTCGGAGACAGCTAGGCAGGAATTTCAAGGTCTCTGGTACCCAGAACTTGATCTAGGGGACTGGCATGCTGAGACTGGTCACATCCCCTGGCCCCACAGTGAGGATCACATTTGTTAATATATGAAAATTCCATGAAAGTAAGTTTGAAGGTAACATATAAATCTGCATTTTCCAGATGAATTTAGTATCAGAAACTTCAATTTCAAAATGCACTTAGAATTTTTCGTTCTTAATTTCTTGAGACTTCTCAGGATTTTTAAAGCTAATCTTTCAAATCAAATTCCGTGCTTGTCCTAGAAATGGAGAGCTGTAATTGGAAAGTATTGGTCATACTGTAGGAGCTTTGTGTCTGCCTTACCATTCTGGGACCCATCTTACACCAGCAACGCAAAGTGAATACCTGGGGATTCTCGAGTTTAGACTTCTTTCTGCAATTCTGTAACCGTGTGGCTTCTTTTTGGCGTTCTTGGTCAAAGTACATGATAATCATCTGACCTGATCTTGCTTGTGTGTGGTACAGTACAGAACTCAGTGATGAGAGAGAGAGAGAGAGAGAGAGAGGGAGAGAGAGAGAGAGAGAGAGAGAGAGGCTACAACCTAAGACAGGAGCATGGAAAAGAAATGGGGTGGAGACTATTGAGTAGAAGATCAGATTGCTTTTGTTTCTGCCACTTCTGCCCTATAACTTCAGAAAAGGGCGCTGTCGTGAGCAAACCTTGTACAGTACAGCAGGTTGTCAGGTGGAATGTCTTCCAGAAGCTGGAGTCTGGTCAAATCGCCCTGGCATGCCTGTTACTTTATACTCTGTGCATTTTAATCCCCACCCCACCCCACGCCACCATCAATACACCTGAGAATTTCTGCAAGCTCCAGGAGGCCTCAGAGCCTTCCCAGGAAGACACATCTGTTGAAGTTCTCAGGAAAGATGCTGCTATTAGGAATATTCCATGGGAAAATGCTTTGCTGTTTTGTTTTGATTTTGTTTTTCCATTTGAATGTCATGTAGGCAGAGAGGGCACTTTAATCAGGTACCAGGGTAACGTTTGTGTAAATTTCTTATCTCAATTATACTCAGCAGTGCTTTTCTTTTCTCTCCTTTTTTTGTTATTTTTAAAAAAAGTATGTTGTAGAACAGTTTTGGAGTCACAGAAGAGTTGCAAGGATAATACTGGGGGCTCCCGTACACCCCATACCCCGTTTCCTCTGTTAGCAGAAGCTTACATTAGTACGGCACACTTTCTATAATTAGTGAGCCAGCTTCGATACAAGGTTATTAACAGACGTCCATACTTCCTCAGATTGCCTTAGTTTTCGCCTGATAGTCTTCTGTTCCCGAGTCCCAGGCAGGACACCGTATCATCAAGTCCTCTTAGGCTCCTCTGGGCTGTCTGTGGGACACACAGCGTTGGTCTGCCTCTGTCTGACTCCCGTCACTTAGCACAATGCCCTCAAAACCCATTCCTGTTTTCAAAAAAGGCAGGATTTTCTCATCTTATGGCTGAATAATATTCCAGTGTGTGAATGTCTGTGTAACACACACACACACACACACACACACACACACACACACACACAGACTTTCTCCGTTCATTCGCTGATGGACAAATAGGCTGTTCCCATATCTTGACTAAAGTAAACGATGTCACAATGAGTATGGAGCACAGAGATCTCCTCAAGGTAGTGACTTCATTTCCTTCTGACAAATACCCATACGTGAAATTGCTGGATCACAACACAGTTGTATTTTTAATTTTTTGAGAAAATTAAAAAATGCTGTCCCCATAGTGGCTTCACCAATTTACACTCTCACCGGCAGGGTACGAGGATTCCCTTACCTCCACATCCTCACCAACACCTGTTGTTTCTTATATTTTTGATAACAGCCATTCTAACGGGTGTAAGATGCTATTTCGTTGTGGTATTGATTTGCATTTCCCTGATGATGAGTGATGTGCATCTTTTCATGTATCTGTTGGCCATCTGCATGTCCTCTTTGGAAAAATGACCACCCACTTTACATCTTGGTGATTTTTAGGATTCTTTTTTTCTGTTTTTTTGTTTGTCTGTTTGTTTTCTCTCGATAATGGAATCCATATCTGTTGCTTTGGTAATAGTCCATAAGTTAAAGTGCTTTCATTGCCAACTGTAGCCCTGCTAGTTTCTTTGCTTTTATAAATTTCCAGCTATCCATGAGGAATGTCTCACAGGCACCTCAAACTTCAAATTCCAGTGTGGTAGGTGACAGTCCTACAGATTATTCTCACTATTTTCATCTCCTAATGATGCATATGAGCTGTTCTAAACACTCCTTTTGATTTTTGGTTTGCAGAGAGAGCATGCAGAACACCTCTCATTCTTCTTCACCACTGCCCAAATTTTAGTCCTGGATTCCTCCCTTCCTTTGTCACTGTTAGGCTTTGAAAACCAGGTAGGTCACAAGTAGATGGCACATACCAAAATATGTTCTTGCCACTGGACTGTACCAAAATGAAAAATAGACTTTAGTTAGACTTACAAAACCACTGAGATTGTGGTGCTAAATTTGATACCGTGACATACCTTGACTATATAAAAATACTAAAAATGTCAGTACAGATACATGTAAATGACAGCCATGAATCCTTTGCAGCACCATTCTTTTATTATTGCTCTATTTTTCCCTGCCTGACACCAAGCTACACTTTCCATACTTATCACTATGTCCTCTGAAACTATAGCTTCAAACTCACAAATAGAAAATGATCTTGTATCATTACACTCTTCCTGGAGAGCTTTATCTTCCTCCCCCCAACGGATCCGTTTCTCCTTCAAGGAGCCCACTTGCCATGAAGTCCTCCACACCTGTGACTGGTGGTTTTCTAACATCAGCTTTTCTCAGAAGCAAGCCTTCCTTGTTCACATTGCACTCATTTGACTCCCTTGGTTTTAAAAAGAAACATTTAAGAATTGGGCATTCAGCAATACTGCCCTCAAGCCTTCCTCGTTGTTACCTCCTGATCCGGGTCATTCTCCATACATGGCATGGGAAGAGCATCCCTTCGGGCCACCATGTCCTCCCATATCCTGCTGTCACCCTAAGTCACGTTATTATCTACACAGGTGATGTCTTCACATTTTGCTCTCTTGCTCCTTCACTTCCTCACTGTAACACACTTTTTTCTCCCTGCCTCAACTCATCCACCCACTTCCACAATACATTTTCATAAATAATAGCAGTGCCACTACAGAATGTCACTTTCAAGCATTCTTCTCTTTGATCACTACTTGCTACCTTGACAACTGATATACCGTAATCCTTCAACTTGAACAGCAACTTCCATTGGATTAATCTGCTCAGGCTGCTGCAGCCTGGGCAGCTTAAACAACATAAATTAGTTTTCTCACCGTTCCAGAGGCTACACATCCAAGAGCAAGGCTTCTGCTGATTCAGGTTCTGATGAGGACTCTTTTCCTCACTTGTGGACAGTTGCCTTCCTGCTATGTCCTCAAACGGTCTTGGTGCATGGGTACATGTAGCTGATATCATTTCACCTTAATAACTTTCTTCCCATCTCCAAATACAGCCACACTGGGATTTAGGGCTCCAACATATGCATTTGGCAGGGGGATAATGGGGCATAGATATTCAGTCCATAATACGCATGCCTCCAGCTTGCTGGTTCAGTTGCACCTCCTGAAACAGTCTTCACTGTGCCAGTGTCCAGTCCAGACGTGCCTGCGTTGGTGGAACTCTTGATCCATCGGTTCTCTCTTATCACTGTCTGCTTCTGAATCCAGTTTAGATTTCATGGGAAATAAATTTCAGTGACATTCTCGGCCATACCTTTGTCTTTTTGTTGCAACCCTCACATAAGCGTTAGCCCTAAATGTGTCCAAACTGAATGTTTTTCCTTAATGTGGATCTGAACAATCACATCCTGTGGGCCAAGTCCCAGACCAGAGCAGATAGGTTGCAGAATAAATTCATAATCACACAAAGGGTCTATCCACACCATCGACCAGCCCTGCAATGCTCCTTGGCTGTTCTCCACAGTCTGTTTATGATATTGTCACTCTTCACAGAATTAATGCCCCTCTACGAGACCCTACCTCTCTACTATTACTTAGATTACCTCTAATGAAACAATCATCACTCCTTCTTTCTCCAGGGTCATGACAGGACTTCCTGGAACACTCTACAGGCCCATAGATGACATGTGCCCAAATCCTGTCTTCCCCAATCCTACGTGACTAGTGTATGCTCCATCCCAAGTCACACTGTCCTGCTCCATGTGCTTTGGATACCATCCACCCTAAGCTTTTTAAGAGCCTTAAACAGTTATTCTTTCTTTCTTTTGTATATTAAAATGTTCCTTCACAACTTTATCCTTCCTGTTTTTCACTTAAAGTACAATTTAAAATATTTCTGACATCAGGAATACATGCACCATAAAATGTGGGACCCTTGCAAATCTACCAGCCAGCCCAAAGAAGGGTACCTAGTTGGAGTGACTTTCCTTATCAAGTCCCTCCCCTGTTACGTAGATATGACCTCCTCTCCAATTGCCTATGACTTTCTCATGACAGTATGTGTACCTTCCCAGGACAAGAATCATAGTTTTCGCATGCTTTGTTTTAGCTTAAAGCAAATTATATCATACTGTGTACATTTTTCTGCAGCTGTCTATTCACTCAATATTGTTTTTGTTTGTTTTGACTGATGAACATTTTGTACAAAATAGTGTAATTTCTTTATCCATTCTCCATTAATGAGCATTAAGTTGATTTTGCTTACACATAATATCACTCTGAATATTCTTGAGCCCACAGATGCCTAGATGTGGAATTTCTGGCTCACTGGGTTTGCATATTTTCACCTTTATGGAAATTGCCAAATTATGGTCTAAATGATCATGCCCATTTACATAATTACCTACTATTTTTTAAGAGTTCCTAATAGTATTTGTTTCAGTTTTCACCACCATGTAGATGTATCACCCTGTATTCATTTGCATTTTATTGATTAGCACTGAAGTGGAACATTTTGATACCTTTATTGGCCATTTAAATTTCCTATTGTATGAGATGTCTGTTCGTTCCTTTGTTTAATGTTTCTCTGTTGGACTACTTCTCATCAAAAAAAAAAAATCAAGATATTATTTGTATATAACTACATACTAAGGCTTCATTACTTATGCCTTTTGCAAAATACCTGCTCACAGCTCTTGCTTGGCTTTTGAAAAAAAATTTTTTTTGATGTACAGATTCTTAGATTCTAATGTATTCGTTTTTTGCAACATTTAAAAATATATTTTGCCTTCATATTTCTCTTCAACAAAATTTCCCCTGCCCCAAGTTTATACGGATAGTGTTCTTGCATTTTTTTTTTCCCTAAAGTGTGCTTTTTAGTCTTTCCGGAATTTATTTTTGATTATGGTGTGAAAGAAAGGCTCAAAGTTATTTTTTTCTCTCGAATACTCACTTGTCTTATCATAATTTATTGAATGGACCGTGCTTTCCCCGCTAATCTGCACCATCACCTCAGTCGTATGGCAAATCCTCACATATTTGAGTCTAGTTCAAGGCAATCACATGTCAAATGAACTGATTTTTTTTACTTGCTAGGGCTTACTACATAAAAAAAAAAAATATGTTTTAAATTTATTTTAACACAATCAGTAATATGTATTATATCAGAGTAGTATACTTTCTTCATAAATTTATTGGTAAAAGAACACGATTACATTATCTAAAAAGCAGAATCTATTTTAGCATAATAACTTAAACTTGAAAATGCAGCAAAAACTTTGGAAAGAAAACATGATTGAAAACGATTGAGGGGTCATTTTACCTCTGATCTGTGGCCGTCACTGCTCACTGTGTCTTCATTTTCCTTCTTAAACTGAAGCTCTTCCAAAGGGAGTGCATGTAAGTGGGATTCTCCACTATGTAGCCTGACACCTATTAATAGTAAAAGTGTGGCCATGAGACAATAATGGAAAATTGAATGTTATAGGAGAAAGAAGGAAAGGAGGGGGAGAGGAAGGAAAAAACATAAAGAAGAATTTGCTTAAATAAAATTATATTCATGTGGCAACTTCAGAAGTGTAGAAGAAAAGCCTGCCTCTTGAAGTAACCTCTAGGGCCAAATTTGTAAGTAGTAGCAGCCAGCTCTGGAAAGTCCAGATGGAAGAGTGAGAAATCAAAGTGCAGCCCTCCCCCCACCCCCCCCACACACACACTCAGGCTCCCCCACTCCATCTCCATGCCATGGAGCTTCTTACCTCAATGGGGAGAGAAATGCCGGCCCAGAAATAACTTGGGCTGGAAGCAAAAGGATTCTCTGTGCTTAGAACCACATTCTGCATTTTACCATTGATGCTTTGCTGGAAAGTAGCAAGTCATTGTGTCAATGCTGTGGCGGTGTGGTTGTCTGTCACCTCACCAGGGAGTACATCTCTCTGACAGGTGCCCGCCATTCTTTGTCGGCTAAACTCACAATGCGCTGCCTGCTGGGCCCAGGCGACCCCATGCGGGTCCTGCTCACACAGGACGTGTTCCCGGCCTGAGTGTGGTTACTCAGAGGACTAAGGTCATGCCGTGTATTCTCTGGAATCCTCAAACTATTTAATGATGGTACCACGAAAAGCAATAATCTACAGAGGGTGCCAAGAAATGTAGACACATTTTAAGAAAGGAAAAAAAACTGTATTAAAATTGTAATACAACAAAAGATGAATACAAGTCACCTGTGACTTCTGCAATGACAAGAGGTGCTCAAAGTGGTTCCCATCAGCATCCAGACACTTCTGATTACGGCAAACTACTGCTTGAGCAACGTGGACCAAAGTGTCCTCTTGTGTACATTGTGTTGGCACCTCCAGTATTAAAAAACACATAACTAGGAAGCAGGTGGGCTAGCGAGATACAACAGTAGTAAACAGTGGTAGTAGGTTCCATGTCACGCAACATTCATACTCACTGATAAAGAGGAGGGAACGAAAGATGCTAATATTACATGTTCACACAGAATGTGACAAACAGAATTTGAGAACTACTGAGATGGTGCCTGAGTGGTATTTTGAGGGCACTGACATAGCAAGTTTTAATGGACGTGGACATCAAGGGTGGGGGTGGAACAGGGAACTAGAGGATCTGCTATATAAGGTTAACAGAAGCTCACAATGTGTAGCTGGGCTAACTGAGTGTCTGGAAAAGACAACGAGAAATGGTCTGCAGACCCTGGGAAGATGATCTCAGGGAGGAAGAGAAATGTTTAACTTAATATATAATTAGTCACTAAATTTCACCAATGATTAATGCAGGCACAGTGATTCATACTTATTATTCTTGTCTCTAATATGACAGCCTCTTAGAGTGGAAGATAAACTGAAGAAAGAAAAACTCTAACTCATAATAAAAGTGATTTCCAAACAGCCTGACAAGGTAGACTCGCGAAGGCCCAGCATTGTTCTTCAGCATTAATTCCTGCTTTCTGTACTCAGCCCTTCCTGCGTCTGACAGAGTTCTGATTACCTGCCCATGATGGGTGGGTTTGGGGAGCTGAGATTGCAGGAAAGCTGAGCGATCCATCTAAGACCCTTCATGTTTCTGGCACAATTGAATTCTGGAATTTCTAGTTTGGTCTTCGCTTTCATTTCTGACATTTACTAATGTCGGGTTTCTTAAAGCATGAGTTCATAAAATTCCTAAAATATATGTAAGTAATCACTTATGATTTATAAATAGAAGGAGTATTTGTAAAGGTTTGAGAATATGAGTAGATACTATTATTCCTTTTTCTCATGTTGAGTACCTTTAAATACAGCCAGGAATGTCTCTCTCTCTCTGTCTCTCTCTCTCTCTCTCTCTCTCTCACACACACACACACACACACACACACACACATACACGATTAAAAAAAACCTAAAGGAACATGAAATTTACCCTTTCGAATCGAGAATCAACAATGAGGATGGCCGAAAAGCACAGGGTCTAGCTCAGAAATCTCCAGCCTCAAACCTTGCTGTCCTGCTTACAAAGTCAGTGACTTCAGCTCAGAGTCTCATGTTCTTCCATGATAAATAGGTCTATTGTGAGAGCCAAATGACTGATCTATGTGAAATGTACTGGACAGCTCAGGATACATCAAGCGACAGTGCTTCCATTGTCCTCTTTCTTCCCAGGACTCTCTAAGGCACCGTTAGGGTTTAACATCCCAGTTCACAGCCCAGCTTGGAACCAATGAGGGGTAGATTGAAGAATTAGATACTTGGGAGACTTTTAAAGATAAAATCTAGGTGGGGAGATTTGGTTAACATGTGACCCAATGGGTTCACTAGCATTCCTTGCCTGAGTCCCTTCATTGAGTCCAGTCCAGACCTTGCCAGCTGAACAAACTCAGTGGGAAGATTTGGGTCTGCAGAGCAGACACATATATGGCGGAAGGCTGTCTCCTACTGTCTCAGAAGGAAAGGAAAGAAAAAGGCCCAAACTCCTAGGTGCTAGATCTTTTAACATACTGATTCTATCCAATTAAATAAAAAGAGGGTCCAAACCAGTTCCAACCCATCAGATAAGATTAACTCACTTCTCCTCCCTGGGGAGAAGTAAGGAAAGAGTGCGGAAGGGGACAGGAAGTTCATGCCGGCATCCTCCTTCCAGGAAATGTGTGGAGCGGGGGATTAACAATCCCTCTCGAGAAACTCCATCATCCTTCCTGTCACTCAAGCAGAAATACTAAAATTATCTGTGACTGTGATCATTCTCCATACTCCACATCAGAGCCAACTCCAGCCTTAGAAGCATTTGTCATTCTGCCACTCTCATGCACCGCACAGTGACAAAACAAACTCAGTTTTCCATACATGCCCCTTACTCTCATTCTTCCAGCATCTATTCTTTAAACCCATGTGAATGCCCTCAACTGTCCTATTTTTGTAGTCATTCTTCATTTCTGTATCTACTCACAGCTCCTCCCTAATTACTTGTGTTTCCTATAGCTCAATTCGAAAAGTACATTTCCACCTCCCGGTTTCCTTTGCTTCTCAGTAAAAAATTCTTACAATCCTTGATGTCACAGCTCCCCATGCCTAACCACAGCAATAATAATAATAGCTTACATTTGTGAAGAATTCACGGGGCACCCAGCACTCTACTGTTTCACATACTCACACATTAGTTCCTTAACTGTCCACATCCCCCTATGACTTAAGGGGGTGCTTTTAGGTCCAGCCTGAGTTCAATGAGGTTTAGAAATGTTCACAGAGCCCAAGTCTGGTGGGGTGAGCCTGACTAGACAGTGACAATTATGAAGTCAGGGTTTTGAAGGATTTCTGGTCCATTTCCGGGTATCAGTGAGGGACATCGTTGTCCAGATGAATCACAGGGGCAAAACTTGTCGGGGCTGTAGGTAAACAGTTTGTGTTACTGCCACGCTAGAGCCCAGGTTTCCCAGCTTTGGGATCTTTGGGCCATGTTTTAATATTGGAGAGACAGGCAACAAATAAATAGCAACATGGTGTATGAATATTTAAGTGCATTTCACTAAGAAGTGCCAGCGTCTGGATCATCTCACATTTGCCACTAACGTCATGTAATGAGGACGTTTAACAACGTTCCACGCTCTTGCACTATAGATAATGAATTCTGTTCATTGTGATGACTGAAATAACTATGTTGTTTTAATTTGTACTGTTTTGTTTAAAAGAATTAGTCTTGAATTCAGCTTTATAATTAATAAGTTTAACGTTTATCAAAATTTTTTTTTTCGGTCAGGGCTTTTTGAATTACTTTATTGGTCCCAAGAATATTGAATCTATTACGGTCACAGTTTAACTGGATTGTGCCAAATCTGATCTGGCCACAACCAAAACAAGAGAAAGATAACACAGGCATGGCCATCCTTGTTGAAGAGTTTACACATGTGTTTGCTGTGTGTCCAGCACACAGGAATTCTTCGAGAGTCAAGAATATGATACGGCAGCAGGCATGTGGCACTCACGCTTCTGTGACTTTCCACATACTTCCGTGCCCGTAGGGGACACTAAGTAAGGCATCTTCAAAGACAAGTTGTGGGCAGCTGCCAGCTGTCTCTTCTGTACACTAATTTATGTAGCTAAGAGATAAGTGGATTAATCTTCATTATCAATCCTCCAGATAGCAGGCGTCAAACTGAAAGGCCACTCCCTCAGTGCAGGAAGGAAGCCGTCCACATGGCAGACCATGAGGCTTCTTAGGGATCCAGGTGCGCCCGTGACAGATTCTGGCAACGAGGACGGTTTTCGACCCCAGACAAACCTGCCGGTTGCTTCTGCTTACTTTTGCTAGTGTTCTTGACGAGGAGCAATTGCGATCAGACAAATCACATTGTCTATAATCTAGTCCCCTTCCCCTTAGCCATGATTCATTCTGACAAGGCAAGTTTAAAAGCAACAAGTAACATACGATAAACAATATCCATCATTGCATCGGGGAGTCTGGCTAAAAGCTTTCTGTCACTATTAATAATGCTGTTTAGTTTTCAGCTTCCCCTTTGCATCGCATTAGTGGTAAAATGTGAAATTCTGGGAGCAGCACTGGTTCAGAATGGATTACCTGTGCGATCCTTGCCTGGGGCGGGGACTGTTCCTGGCAGTGGCTCTCGGGCCCCTGGAGCAGCCATGAGACCCAGTGGAGGCTATGGCATAAGAGCTGACGGGGCAACCAAGACCCCATTCCTCAACACTTATTTCTAATTCACTTTACCTACTCAGCTCCAACTCTTGTTTCTGAAAAGCTGACTGACCTGAGTCTTTCTTGGGCCGCTAGTGTGTGCGGTATTTCCCCAAAGCTCTGATGTTGGCTTGCTTTCAGATATTGTCCTATCCTGCTCCTGCATCTCTCAGGGTCCCAGACACCTGGGGTGGGACGTCCCACCTGGACCCACAGAAGCTCACCTCTGACTTCACAAACGTGACCTCCATAAGGTTACATTATTTAGTCTTTGAGAAAAAGGATTTTACAGTATATGAGGTTTAGGCCCAGTGTGGACCTTAAGCTCTTCTTTGGATCCTTTCACAAAAAAGTTCCCTTACTCAGAAATATTACTGTCCAACCTCTGTCACTTGGCTGTGCATTCTCACTTCTTCAGTGAGCAGGATTTCACATCTCATCCTGAACAAGATTTTTTATATATGTATGTTTTTGGTTGAATTAGCCACAGTGATTGGCACACACATGTTATTTTTCTTGTAAAGTAATTAACACAGATTGTACTGGATTCTGAGAACAAAGGTGTGAGGCAGTCACACCCAAGGAATGGCGCTGGAATCCATGCGACATAATTACCCTGATCATGACCTTGTCCTCAAGCAGCTGCCCGAAGTTGATAATGCAGAATAAGAAGAAGATGACATTTGAAGAGGGAATACTTTTTTGCATTTCCTTGTTTTGCTGAGGAGGCAGAAGGGGACTCAGAATGCGGAGACCAATCTGACATCTCACATCGGACACCATGTCCAGGCTGAATCCAAGTGCGAAATCACTCAATTCTGACTCGAGTCTGCAGGTCTTTTCCTGGTGTCCTAGAAACATGTTGGACTTTCAAAACAATCAGTTACTCTTTTTAGTCTTTACTTATTTATAAAACAGACAATTCCTGTCCTGTCCACGTCACAGATTTGCTGTGAAAATATCAAATGAGCTAGCAACCTATGTGATCATATTTCGTAAACTTATATATCCATATTCACACGTATGTGATATTATTTATTTATGTGTAGTTAATAGAAGCAGTAGAGTAGTAGTTTTTGTTTTTTAGTAATACTAAAATCATCCTCCTTTTTTCAATATTACTTCAAAATGGAAACCATTGTTCACGGAAAGATTAGGTATTTTACCAATACAAAAATCCCGTTGGGGAAAATGAAAATGGTGTGATCACTTTCACTTTTTTTTTAAATTTGCTCGGAACCGATTTTTTCATGTCAGCATATACATATGCGTACTAGACTTTTTCCCTTTGAAGTGATAATGCACAGAAACTGTCTCAGGTAAAGGAGGACATCCTTGTTTTAGTCTTGGAATCCTTTTATAACGTGATAATGAGGGGGGTTAACCACGGCCTCTGTCCTGTAAATCTGGGATGTTGGTTCAACCTCAGCCCCTCTGAGGTTCACCGTCCACACAGTGAGGCATAGCCAGTAACACCAGTGTTCTTGGTTTGGAAGGAATGTATGGAATAGCACAGGTATGGACTGAAGAAAGGGTATGGCATTTGTCACTGTTATTTCCTGGTGTTTCCCAGGGAGTCACCTGTGCTCCCGTCTCTCTGGGGAATCATGAGAGAGGCCCCACGTCCTCCTGTGCTTGTTGCCCCTTTCTTACCAAACCGGCACCCACTGTCTCACAGGGTTTGGCTGTGCTGGGAGGGAAGAGGCTATGCCTTGTCTCTTTCCTGCTCCTGGAGATCCCCTATTTGTCTCATTCTGCATTAGCGTGCCAGCAATAGGGCTCAAGTCACATGTTTTTCACATTGAAAATATTATCGGCTCCAAAAGAGTATCAGAGAAGACAAATGCTGGGACTTGCTCTTACATAACTTTACACCTCTACGGTGATCGGAAGAGACAATTTCCGTCATGCAAAATTTATGTTCTAGCGGCTTTCCAGCTATTACAATGCTCTTCAAGCGTAAAGTAAATATGAAGTAAAAAATAGAACTAGGTGGTCTTTTAAAATATATTCTCTTAACTGAATCACTCCTTCCTTTCCCAGGGATGGCCCAAGCAAGCAAAAGCCCCTTAACGATGTAGGATCGGGGCATGACACGTGCTCACCTGGGTGAGCATCTCACACCTGGGATAATCGGGACTGTAATTCTTAGACCACCTGCCTAAAGTTTATTACGTTACCTTCTAAACTTGGTTATGATTTTCCTGTAACTTCACTCCTGTCAACCAGCAGGTGCACATGAGACCCATGCTCATTATCAATGGCATCAAGGCGAATAGACTTGACAGGGAGCAGAGAGAGGCCCTTACCCCAGCCCCGAGTTTCACAGAGACGTGGGCATCAGTAGGGTTGTGAGCAGTGCGCTGTGGGGACCCAGAAGAGTGCGTTTCCTCATCCCCGCGTGAGTCAGGAAGGGGCTTGGAGGAGAGGACGCCGAGTCAGGCATTGAAGGCTGAGCATAAAATTCTAAGTGTTGGAAAAACTGGGGAAAGGACAATTGATTCCCAAAGAGGGCCTAGAATGCACAGAAACAGGGTGAAGAAGTTCCAGGGTGCTTCAGGAGAGAGCAGCTTTCTGTGCCTAGAACAGTGTTTTTGTTTTGTTTGTTTGTTTTGTTTTGTTGTGGTTTTTTTGAGACTGGGTAGGTGAGAGAGCTTACAGATGCAGAAAAAAAGAGAAAAGAGGAAAGAAGTGCAGCATATCAGGCTATGGAAGACCCCTATATGGTTTCCACTTGAGCACATTGGTGACAGAGAAAGCAATGTTAGAGGGTGCTTTACAGTATTAATTGTATTTTGAGGTCAGTTCTCCTGAGAAAGATTTTCTTTGATGTTTAGAATCTGCTCATGTTTGCTGATCTAAATTGATCTACACATTTCTGGGAATTTATTGAACAGTTTCCAGACAACGGGTTTAAGTGGGGCTGAGATCCATTGGGGAAAAAATCTCATAGTGAGTTATAATCCTTTGAAATACCATCTTGAGTTTACATATTTTTGTCTTCCAAGTTATTCAAAGCACTTCACATATATTATTGCATTTTTCTTCGTGTTTTTGAGACATAATTAGGTACACGTATTACCATGCTTATTTTATAAATATTGACATCTGACATATTGGTTACAGAATCTGCTTAAGAGAACATGGCATCAAAACTGTCATCAAACCACACATTATTATCAGTCATTTTGCATGTAAGTCACCATGTAAATAAAAACGTCGTCAGGATTTCTCTCTAATTGATTGCATACATTGAATATTTTTGCATTGACTTTACAGTTTTCAAACAAATTGTACCAGCACATTGTACAAATTTCCAGCACTTTATAAAATACATACAAAATTTTTAAAAATCCAATTACTCATAAACCTCTAAAATAGTGACATTAAATTGAAAATACTAAAATTACTCTGTGACATGAATACTCCATCCTGTAAAAACAAGTGACTTAGAGTAATCCATCCCTTTGTGAAATAAAAGAGTAGGTATCAGGCGTGATGACATGCGTGGGGACACTGGGTCTCACACTGAGACCCCGCCAGAGTTGGTGCTGAACAGCCAGGTCCACAAAATGCCTGGTTCAGGTGGCATTAGCCAGCCTTCCTCATGTGCTACCCCAGAACAGATCCCCAGAACAGATGGTGGGCACATGAGCAGAGTGGTCGGGGTGGCAGCCTATGGCCATGGAAGGGCTGTGTCCATCACACAGGGCAGAAAGGGACCGGCAGAGGCTTGGGCCCCTGGACGCCGGTGCTGACTCCTTTGGACTCTGGTGCTGTGCGGTGAGCTAGATTTCTAGATATGCAGGTAGTTTCATTAACGTCGCCGAGACGTGAAGGTGAGTTTGTCACAGCAGCAGGCATCCCTTACCCTGACTAACAGGACACCTTTCTGAACCCCTTGGCATTTGTCTTTGTGCAGCACAAATATCCATGATTCCTCGTCAGCAAAAGGATGTCACAGGTCTGGAGCCTTGCTCGAGACAGAGAACTTGATATATTCCAAAGGGACACATGATCGCTTCTTTGTTCCTTTTTCACTATATGGTAATTAGCCCCTGAGGAATAGCAGCATAAAGTGGCTTGTAGCTTAGCTTAACAGTGCTTCGGCTCTTCGCGTTGGCCAGAGCACTGATTAATTTTTTCATTAGTCCCATGACTTCCTCATTGAAATGCATATTACCAGATAGTAACTACTGATCACCAGCAAGCTTCTGTTCACTTAGACAGAGGGTCAGCAGGCCTGTGAGTTAAGACTAAGCTGCTTAGCAAGCCATGCCAGGCTGTCGTGACCAGCTTCACCTCGTCACTGCGTCATCTCTGGCTTTCGGTTTGCCCTTCAACGACCTCCATGTCATCACACTGTATACGTCCCATTTTCCCATCCCCGTGCCTCCACCTACACTGTGGCTTCTTCTGGAGTGACTTCCCCACATGTGTGACCTTTGCATAACTCGTATATAAAGGAGGGATGGATGTAAGTCAGGGGCTTAGAACAACTGCTCAATGAATATTACTTATTATTTTGCTGTCATTTCATATAATTAAGATGTAGTAAAAACCTTACAATCGAACTTTCTATCATTATGGGATGCTTCTCTTGGAAGCATATTAAGAATCATATTTACTGTTAATATTTTAAAGTCTTATCAAGTTACTCTATATAATTCATGGCATAGTGTCAAAAAATAAAGAGAGAAAAAGAGAGAGCATTGGTTCCAGAGAAATCTCTGCCAAGTCTCAGTTATGTGACTTTGAAAACGTAACTTACCATCTCTGAGGCTGTTTTTTTGTTGCAGGATTATCTTCAATGAGATTAAATGCCTATAGGAATGGCCCAAACAGCAGGTACACAATCAATATGCATGTCCCGTCCCCTCTCTCTCTTTTTTTGATGAAAACACCTCTGTTAACGTTGCTCTGCTTACAAGCATTCCTTGGTTTGCTATTGCCCACAGAATATGCATAAAATCATCAGTCCAGCGGAATTTTCCCTGTTTCCACGAAGTTCTCTACATCCTATTCCCTACACGGCACTCACGCAGCCACTCTTTACTGATTTCCCAATACCCTCCTCTTTGCCGCCCTTCCTGAAGCCATGTCACTTACTAATTCCCAAATCTGCAAAGTTCCAACGTTATCTTTTCTTCCTGATACAACCCAAGCGTTACCTCTGCAGATTCCTTGCCACCACTCCCTCAAACAATGACTTGAATGTAGTTTTTTCCTACTGAACGGAGCAATGCATCTAATGAACCTCACTGTTCAGGTATCATATTAATTTCAATTTGCATCTGGACTTTCAGACACAAGGAAATGAGAAGGCTCGGTCTCAGTCGTGTTCACTGTCAAACCAGGGCTTGCCTGTATGTAGCAGGAGCCCACTGAATGTTGCCGAGTGAGCAATGAGGGATAGCGATGGGAGCCGCGCCGTTCTTTCATGTTGGTTCAGTTTTCCTTGGACGAGCCTAGCTATTGAGAACACAGTTTAAATGTGAATTTTGCCTGAAAAATAAATAGTTTTGTGCAGAGCAATTCTTCTTCACCTCAGTCCTTCATGAAGCCTCCCCAACCTAAGATGGCTTCCTCCATAAGCAATTTCACATCAAAACCCATGCAGGAGGGTGAGGACAACCCTGGGAGTTGGGGTCCCACCCCAGAGGGAAGCTAAGCAGGGAATGCTGACCTATGTAAACATCTACCCCCTTTAGTATTATGATTATTATTTGAGGAAATGTCCCCAAGGTATTTCAGATCCCCTGGA
Organism: Rhinolophus ferrumequinum; assembly: GCF_004115265.2. Lineage (NCBI taxonomy): Eukaryota > Metazoa > Chordata > Mammalia > Chiroptera > Rhinolophidae > Rhinolophus > Rhinolophus ferrumequinum. Next base: position 68,210,826 of record NC_046296.1, read on the forward strand.
TTATTTCTTTGAAACACTGTCTGTTTTACCTCTGCTGTTTACTTTTATTATTTTATCCCCATTTTATACATTGAAGATCAGATTGTAGCAATAATCAGGAAATCTGTTTATTTGGAGCTGGAGGCAATATTCTGAATACATATTCTTCTCTAGTAGACCCTAACCATATAGGTTTTTCCTAGAACTGGTTTTATTAGATTTCTTGGAAGAAAGCAGGAAAGATTTGCTGAATTACGTCTCTAACTCATGACCAGACAGAGGACAATCATGGGCACCGTCAGATGATGCATGCGTGCAGACACCTCGGTTAGTGTCTTTCCTGAGACAGATAGATACATTCTGTGTGGTTTTTAACAGATAGAGGAAATGACAATTTTTATCCACACGGAAAAATCTTTGAATATTTTAGCCATTTGTTTTTATCTCTAAAATAATACTAAATATCAACAGTGCATTCATATACACAGATGTCACTCATGTGCATGAAAACATCGATCTTCTGTGACAACCTGGTGAAGGAGGGTCCCACCACGTTATTTTCGAGACTTACAAAGATTCAGAAGTGTTAAGTGACTTCTCCCAAATTATGGCTAAAGGATGCACTAATGCAGACCCCGAGTTTATGACTCTTAACCCATGTTCTTTTCACAACACAGTCCAAACAGCAGCTTTGTTAGGGATCAGGAGAAGTATGCTGCTTTGTACCCCACTGTCCCAAGGCCCTTTCCAAGAATTTGGTCCAAAAATAAAAGAGATAGACTTCTGTTTATGAATTAATTGCATAGGTGGGGTCTCTGTCTTTTTTAACACAGTCTATAATCTATTATTATGCAATTATTGGTATTACCTATACTTGAAGATGCTCTTATCATTCTCTAACACCAATGAAAACTCCAAACTTCTCACAGTGTTTTTAATAATGGACTGCAACCTTCCTTGGACTGGCTGTGCCATCTCCAGTTCTGCTGTCCCACCCCACTTCTCTCAAATAGTAGCCAGATTGCAGCCACCCAAAGCTCTTGTGGTACAGCCCTGGGCTTTTATGTCTTTCCACCTCGTCAAGAGAAGCATAGAACAGGAGAACTGAAGCTGACATACGTTGGGGTATTTGAATTTCTGGGACCCATCCACCAGTCAGGGGCAAGAAAAAGGTGTAAGGCAGAAAAGGGCCAGGGGTCCACAGCAACTTTCTTACTAGGGGGATTTCAGAAACTTCCCTTTTATCTCAATTACCCAAATAATTGAGCATACCCAGCTGCAAGGGAGTCTGGGAAATGTTTTTAATCCTAGTGTCTATGTGCCTGCCTTCTGTTATGAAAGAAAAACTTAAAAACGCATACTGGAAAATTGCAGCCAGTCTCTTTACTCAACCCCGGGGAGGTTGACACAGAGTAGGGATGCATTCATATTCTAATTTAAGATTGAGGATTCTGCCAGCAACATGGAAAGAGGATTGGAGGCTATATGACCATGGAAAGAGAATAGTGGATCAGCTGGGAGAGATGTTAAGGAGACAGAAGACATGGGGCTTGGTGAGCCACTAGATATATACGGTGAAAAACAGGGAGGTGTGTGGAAGTACGTTTTGAGGGGAGTGAAATTCAAGATGCTAAAGTCAGCGTCTGGTCCCATAGCTCCTTTCCCTCCCTGCCTCTGATGCTCCTCACCTTTCCATGCATCCACTTGTAGGTTACTCTCCCCATTCAAAATGGCAATATTTTCTGTTCATTCAAGATGTTACACATATGCAAGGGGTTTTCAGATTGGAAATTCTGCCAGGGAACAGATGAATTAATTCATATTGAAGTGGCAGTGTCTGATGACACCATACCTTGGTACCCATCTTAAGACAAACAGTGCTTTAGCTAAACAAATGACAGTCTGATGATGGCTTTGCAGGTGTCCTGGGGACATCAGTGTCCCCATGTCTCATTACAGCACAGATTACTTGTTTTGACTCACTGCTCCTTGCTCTTACCTTTGCAGGTTTCTGACCCTTTCAACTCCAAATGGTTGATGGATCTGAATGTAGAAACTTCTAGAAGAAGACGTAAGAAAAAGTCTTCACATGTTAAGGTAGGCAAAGATTTCATAGACAGATAACGAAACATACTGACCATAAAGGAAAGGTGTGATTTACTTCTGTCAAAACTCATCAAATTGCGCATATAAAAAAATAGTATATTTTGTTGTAGGTAAATTTTATCTCAATAACATTTGCTGAAAAAGAGGACAGTAATACCATTACTGTTACATAGAGGTTCACAAAATGTTTCCATATGTATTGAAAAGGTTGAGAATGATTCTTTTTTTTTTTTTTGGAACTCTCTTAAAGAGTAAGTAAAAAAAATCTACCTTTAGGATCATTCCTCATTGGGGCCCCCACTGAGTCCTATCTGTACCCCCTGGTGTCACGTTTATTGTATTATTGCTTTCCATGTCTTCCCCAAGCATGTAATAGCCGTCATCCCCAATAGCTGTCACCTTACATATAGTTTATTTCTGTATTCCAAGCATATAATACAGTGACTGTTCACAGTAAGTGCTAAATATATGCTGAATGGGTTGACTGTAAAGAATAAGCATTCAAATAATGGAATTGCATAATTTGGAGGAATTTTAACAATGCAGACGAGTCTCTTGTATTCGTGCAGGTTCAAGTAGATGTATGAATTTGGCTTAAAGGAGATGCCATTTATGAAAAAGAGGCAAAGAAAAAGGATAGAGGAAGAAATATGAGCTTCAGTAAAAAATTAGTTATTGTGGCTTTGGTTTCCATATTTTCAGGATCACAAATATATGTTCACTGGTGTAGGCATGGAGGATTGGGATAGGGAATAGAAACTGGCATTTCTTCGCATTGAAAGTGTACACATCATTGGTTGTATATGATAATAGAAAAAAATAGCAGACTAATAGAACATGAGAATTATTTCTATTTGTCACTTGGATTGAAATCCAGGAATTTTGTGATCTCTCCCTATCAGTAAATCAGGGACATTTATCGAAGGCCTGCTGTGTGGGGAACATTCTAGGACCTACTGTAAATTGATTCATTTACATATTTATCAGAAATTGAGAGTATCATGCCCTTTTCTATTAGTAAGACAAATGATTTAATTCACCACCACACGGTACTCCTACTTCAAACTCTGTATACGGGAAGTCAGTTTGTGTTTATTAAATAAATATTCTGTATTGGAACAGAATATGAAAGAACAAGAAATTTTTTTACCTAAATGGTCTGTAAGTTAAATGTGCATGAAACAAGTGGAGAAAATATAATAAAATATACAGTTGGGTTTCTGAGTTGTTTGACACACATAAATGCTTTTGATATTTTGAGAATGACAAAGGCTACTGTAGGCAGGGGGTTGTCAAAAGGACTCATGGAAGAGGAGAGAAATTGAACTAACAGTTGTTATGCTCCTACTATGTGCCAGGCATTATGCTGGACACTTGTGTACATTATTAATTGAATGTTTAATCTAATAATTAAAATTATCTTATGAGGTGAATGTGCTACTTTTACAGGAAATAAAACTGTAAAGATTCAGAGAGGTTTAAATAAATGTCCTGTCGTTATTTAGCTATAAGGAACAGTATTAGGAATTCAATGCTTGTTCTTTCTTTGGTGCGTATTTTCCATTCATTAACTAAATAACTACTGGCTTGAAAAAATAAGACTTCAGAAAATAAGACCTTGAGGACAAAACTTTTTTTTTAATTGGCAAGGAGAGAAACTATAATAATGGCTGGGTTTCAACAGTTGAAAATGAGATTCATATGACACTGGAGTCTATTGAGAGGTCCAAGTTTCCTTAGATTGGATGTGATAAGCATTAGGAAACTAGAAATTCTTAATCTAAGGAGATGATAAAGTGACCTGGCCAAAGCAATCAGAATCCGTTGAGTCAGCACCAATGGATTGTTTCTCTATATCATTGAGCGGAAATAAAACTCTTTAAGCCCTCAGCGAAGTGTCCCCACCATAAGTTACATAGGCCTAATTGGAAAAGACCATCTGTGTCATCGGCTTACGGTTCCTCCTACAGTTTCCTGACAATAGGAGTTTCACTTTCTCTTTTCCTGGAATGAAGGGCTCATCTTTGATGGGAAAGATCCAGAGGAATTTTGACTCCCAGTTTCAATAGCTCCAAATTGGCAATCGATCATTGTTGGTAGAAGTGTCGCTGCCTTGACAATGGGACATTCCACCGTCACACCCAGTGGGGAACCCGGCCTTCTCAGGTGGGTCAGGACGGCTCAGACAGCACAGTGCTCAGCAGGTGAGCACATTGCCAGGCCCAGCTGCCATCCTGCAGGAGACTGAGGCCAGGCACCAAGACGTACCCAGAGAGCCAGCTGTCCATGAGCCAAACGAAACTTCAAGCTACTGCCAGAACTTGCTGCCGCAAACTCTCCATGGGAAACGATGCTAGACAAGGAGATACGGCCCAGCAGCACGACCCGTGAGTGGACAGACCAAGTTAAGAGTGATGTGACTCCATCCTCCAGGGACCAATGACTTCTCCCTGTGGCGTGTGCAGCCACGAGAAGCCATCTTTGCCACATGTCTGCACCTTCAGGTCATCAGAGCAGTTTCTGGGTGGGTTAGCAAGGCAGAGCCCAGCTGTAAGATGCTGGATGGCAGCCAGGTCACTGAAACTGCACCTCCTCGGTCTGGCATTCGAGTCACATTGACGCTGGAAGGAGACAGAAGCAGCTTCTGCAGAGAAAATGAAACTAGGCACATCTGATAGCAAAGCGGGGAAGAGGGCAGAGGGACACCGTGGGTGGAGAGCAGTGAGGCAGCGGTGACTTCTGGGAGGCTCCCTCAGTGGAAGGATTTTCTGCCTTCATGGGGCTCAGGGATCTCGGACTAAAATGTGCTTCCTAGAGTGACTGCATTCTCCTGGGGGCCAGGAAAGCAGAGGGAGGGCTTTTGTGCCACCCCTCCCATACAAACGGGTGCTAAAGGCCTCCCATTGGCCTCCGGGAATGGAAAACACACCGAGGCTGAGCTGTGCAGTGGCTCTGGTCCCTTCAGACCGCCCTTCTTTCTCTCTCCCCAGCTCGCCCTCTTCTGCAGGTCAAAGCTCCTTTCCCAGGAAGGTCCCTTCTCCTTTTCTCTTGCCCACTCACATTTCCCAAATTTTCTCATCAACTCCCATTCTTTAGCTCTGGTCAATGTCACTCACATCTGTAATTTTAGTCTTTTGTTTTTCTTTTGTATTTTATTTGGACATATTTTGAACAACAACAACAAAATAGTTGCAAGAATAGCACAAAAAGTTCTGGGATACTCAGATGTTAGTATTTTACCACATCAGCTTTTTGTTTTAGTCTCTCTCTCTCTCTCTCTCTCTCTCTCTCTCACACACACACACACACACACATATACACACACACACACACATATACACAACCAGTTACATATTTTTTTCTGAACCATTTGAAGATAAGTTGCAGACAAGTACCTCTAATACTTGAGTGTGTGAATTTTCCAAAATAAAGAATTATTTTTATAAATCCCATACAATTATCAATACCAGGAAATTACACACAAAATAGACACAAAGTTATTATGTAATCAACAGAACTTATTCGGATTTCCCCCACTGAAGAGCACAGGCCAGTCATTTTGCAGAACGACTCCCATTGTGGGTTTGTCCAGCGTTCCTTGCTCACTCAGGATTTCCGTATTTCGGCAGGAGTACAGGAAGGAGACTTCCTTCTGCAGGCTGGCGGAGGCACATGCCGGCCATCAAGCTCCTCACAGGCAGTGACATCTTCCTGTGACTGTCAGCGTCAGACCCTGGGCCCAGCGGACAGCTGCAAAGCGGGATCTCGAACCCCATGCCCTCCAAGTGACATTCTTCAATAACCCAATGAAAGGGAGGCTCTCATTCCTAAACTGCTATGATCTATGATTGTAACATATTTCATCTCTTTTACAGCACTCAGCACAACCCAAAATTCTCCATTTATTCATCACGCAGTGGGAAGCATCATGTCTGACTGACTGCTGAGCCCAAAGTGTCTAAAACAGGCATCATACTCCCCAGGTGCTCGGATGGATGCCCCTGGCCACCCCGCCCAGGTGGCCACACGCCCAGACCAGCTCTCACGCCCTCCTCCTCACACCCCACATCCTATCAGCACAGGTTCATCATCATTCTGGGACCAAGACATGAAACTATACTCCATCCTGAGTATTAAGTTATTCTATGGCCTGGAGAGATACTTCTCATGGAACTGCTTGGCAAGGCCCCACTTACTGTTCAAGGTATAGTGCAAATGTCACTTGCTCTGTGAAGTCGCCCTGACTCCACCGGGGAGAAGCAATTTCCCTCATCTGTGGCCCTGTCACTGCTGATACATAATGGCAGGGTAGCTGGCAGCACCAGACACACCGTTTCAAAGCTACGTGTCTTCTGAGTTCCTTAAGGTCAGACTTATTTTAGATCTCCAACTTCAGAAAAATCATAGTAAACGATCATTTTTTTTCTTCTTCTATTTTAGGTTTTTGTCTACTGAAATCTTCCACCCAGAAAATCATCAAGAACCCATACAGTTTTAATGTGTAGTCTTCACAACAGCCGGACCAACTACCGACTTTTAGCACTTGTTTGAGTGAATGAAAGACCCACCTCTGCCCCCCACCCCACCCCAGTTCTGCCCCCACAGTACCAGCTCTACTATTTGGTACTCAGCAGGAGGTTCCAAATTAGTCATTTGGGGGCTTAAGATTTCAAAAATGGCCCCTGAGCAACACTTATGGTGAAGTGCTATTAATTTTGAGCAGAAGTACTAATGGATGAAATAACATATTTGACTTTTGGCAGGAACCAAAGACCTTGATCTCAAAGCAAAATCGAAGGAAATGTGCTGGAGGAGGGATGCATTGTCTGAGAATAATAATAATAAAAAAAAGGAAATGTCAAGGAACACCATGAAGTCAGCCTCGAGACAAACTCAGAAACATACACATACCCATAGAAGGTCACCCCAAGTCTTCCAAGGATGAAAACACAGTCAAAAGAAATCAAGGAGGATACAGAGGAAAAGATGCATATTTATCGAGCGCTTTGGGTCTGTGTACCTGGTCATAGCCTCATCGCCTTTGTCGATGATGGAGCTTTTGTTTCTAGGGTAGAGCCCATGTGTGCTGGTAGCGTGGTGGGTGTCCATGAATGTTTATACGCATTGCCACAGGGACCAGCCAGGGGTCAGATGCATGATGGAGGAGATGGCATGACTGATGATTGACTACATTTACAGATAAGATAAAGTTGACCCCAGTGGTCCGAAAACCTCCAGATCTGCAATGAACTCTGGGCAATTCGCCCACAGACGACACAACTTTTCTCAGTGGCCCTTCTCACAATGCGGGCCTACGTTTAGGAGTGTGTTTGAATTATATCTCCTACTCATGCCTTGATCATCGGACTCTAATTGTCCTAGTCTCCTTTCCCTGCAGGCTAAGGAGGCTTTCCTTTTTCATAGGAGTTGTGGAAAGGAGTGAACCTGTTGGCATATGAGAGTGTAATCTGTCAGTTATGTGTGAGTGGAGAAACAGGGAGAGGTCATGGCCACGTCACAGGTAACTCAGCTGACTGTAAAGGACAAGTAATGTGACCTATACCTGTTTAACTTCTTGAAAAAAAATGATTGTATAACAAGTGTCTGTGACTTGGGGTTCCCACGTGCCCACTCTCCCACCTGGAGACGCAGTCCAGCATCCAAACATGTTTTCATAATTACAAGGTGTGTTCTCCCTTGTTGGTTTTTTGTAGCTAGAGAAAGATGAGCACCGTTCCCGGATCCCATCAGTGTCACAATCAAGAACAATTAGACGCCAATACCACTGCCAAAGGTACCATGCCGTAGAATCTACACAAACTCTCATCTTCTGTGCAGCTGCTCCCAGACAATTCAAGACCTGGCGCCTACCATCCTGGGAATGTCTATTCCAGAAGTAGTCCACCTTCTGGACAGCAAGCCACTGCACGCAGCCCTCACCAGCTGATAGGCTGAGTCAGGTGCTGGCTTAAAAACAGAAATGCAAAGTTTTAAAACATAAATTTAAAACTGGTTTGTAAAAAATCATCATCCATGAGAAAATAATGGATGTCAACTCTAATTGCATAGAAAATTATATAAGCTGGCTCACACACACACACACACACACACACACACGGGGTGAAGGTGCTGTCAGCTGGTGGCTACAGGAATGTGTGTTTTGTAGCTATGTCAGGAAAGTTGGTGTGTGTGCACACACATGAAGCTTCTCAGTGTCCAGAAACACCGAGTGCCCCTGTCACAGACCAGTGAGAATCATGGGAGATGTGTGGGCGATTTTATATCCACTTGTGACGGCATTTAAGTGGTACTCACTTGTGTGGAGGTAGGAGAAGGTAGAAACATCCTAAGTTGGGACCATATGAGGCTGGAGTGCACTCTCAAAGTCCAGACACTGATCTAAGTGTGTGCTCAAAAACCACCTGGAGAAGGACAGCCATCCCTCCTCCTCTGGCTGATGGGCACATCAGACAGGCAACGTACTACAAGGACTCCAAACAGGTCATGTAGCCAGAGGAGCAGGACCATGGCAAGAGAGTTCCTTTTATAAAATAATATTCATGGTAATAAAAAGATGCAAAAACTTCATTTTTAACATTGATTTTTTTCCTTGCTTTTTGCTACATAGTTTTATTTCTTTGCATCCTGAGCTGACTATGTAATCCTTTATAATTTCTCTCCTGTGTCTCTCACCATCTCTCTTCCTCTTTCATTCCCTCTCTCTCAACCTATGATGGAAGAGTTCCTGCATTAATATATGTCCATGTGTAAGACTCTTTGGAATATGCAGCTGGGTTTCTACAGCTTTTTGTAATGAATGATATTTCTCAGTTTGTGTAAGACCAAGATTTCTTACAAAATATTTTATTTTAAATCAGCATGATTGGTTTTTGCTTTAGGTGATATGTGAAAATAAGGGGCCAGTTTCTCTTTAGAGGAGGTTTCCTGCATAAGGGAACACCCCAAACCAGTGCCCTGACTCATCTCAGGACATCTCCTTCCTCCAAGTGTTCACTATTGAAAACAACTGAAGATTGGTATTGTCTTGCAAGACTGTGCCATAAACTTTCTAGACCATTCTTGGTGTAATTACTACATGTCTCCTCTAGATACTATGTGGAATATGAGATCTGGAATTTATCTGCAGCTGGGAAAACATGGCAGTAAAGAGCATTATTGGGACAACTGACAAAATATGATTATAGATTGTGAGTTAGATAGTAGTTTTGCCTTGTTAGAATTACCTGATAAGGATAATTGAGCAGTGATTTTGTGAGAGAACATTCTTATTAGGAAAAACAGACTGAAGTATTTAGAGGTAAAGAGACATGTTGTTTTCAACTTATTACCGAATGGTTCAGGTGGAAAAAAAAACCTATAAATACACACACACACACACACACATACACACACACACAATTTGAGAATGCAGTGGGCAAAATGTAAACAGTTGGTGAATCTAGTTAATGGGTATGAGATTTTTATACTATTATTGCAAGTCTTCTGTAAATTAAAATTATATCTAAACAAAACCCAAAATTTTAAAAAAGAACATGCTCAAGGAGAGTCTTCTTATTTATTATTTTGATTATTAACATTTTTCATTTTTTCCTAACTATGCCTCCTTCTTTTTTAAATCCTATGTATAAATTGAATACAAATGTAAATAAAACTCTATAAAGATGGCGTTTTTGTGGGTTTGTATTCAGTCCCTCAAAGGTTGCATTTAAAAATAATATCCCCTTTATGAACAGCACTGCTTTCCAGAGAGTTCAATAAATATATTTATGGGGGGAAAAAAGAACAGGAAAAAGTAGCAGCTTGTTGTGCTTAAGAATATGCTTTGAGCTTGTCTTTTGCATCCATCCCACACTCCCTCTGTTGGGTGAAAACTACCTGACTTTGGTGTGGAGGCTGTTTAGAATCACAAAGGATAACCAGAGTGGCTAACCACTGTCTTGACTCTGCAGGTCTTTCCCTGTTAAATCTTCCAGAAGCCTGCTCACAACAAAATGAAATTTCAGCAATCCTCCCCTGTGAGAAAGAAATATTATCTTGTTCCAATTACTATAGCTCTAATAAAATTGTAGGTTCCGTGTTTAAAATACGTTTATTAAGCAGAAAAACACCCCAACGTGACCATTTTCCTCTTGCAGGAAATGCTGGGATCAGGGTTTGCTATGCATGAAATTACAACATTCACGTTCAACATGCAGGATTGCTATCGCCTTGTTTCTTTTTTTTTTTAAATTGGCCATTAGCGTTTCGGAGCGGGGTGAGGTCCTGCAAGAGAAACGGCTGAAACCTGCCGTCGGAACGCGTGTACCTGAGGCCAGACACACCATCCCTGCCGCTATCAGCCAGCTCCCTGAAGCCGCTTCCCTCTCACACTTCACACACGCCTCCCAGATGCAACGGACCCATCAGGCCATTCGGTGATTAGCTTCAGGCTTTACATAAATTGCACTGATCTATGTTATGTTCAGAAAAATAAGTCAGCACACTTGCAGCATCGGTCACACGAAAATATATCCTCTCCCGGGCCCGCTAATCTCTTCCTTTTGCTGCTTCTCGCTTTGTTGTTTGTCTTCAAGTCTTAAATAATATCGTATAAGCAGCAGACTGCAGGGGAAGCTATTAATGGCAGCGGGAGGAAGGAGTTAGCGTTTGAACATGGAGGTCTGGTGTGTTCTTTCTTTCCCTCTCCTTTCTTTCCCCACCCCCTCCTTTTCTTGCTTTCCTTTTTTCCCCAAGAAATCCACCTTCCCTGCTCAGATTCCAAGTCGTTTGAAAGCTCAGTGAAGGCTTGCCCTCCTTGCAGACCCTTTTCATTTCAAAGGGAGACCATCTTAACTGAAAGTTTATTCAGGTGGCAGGAATCAAACCAGCCCCCGGTGCAAAGGGGAGCTGCAGCCTGCAGCCGCTGTCTCTCTGTGGCTCCGTCCTAAAGGAGCAGAACAAAACCCCAGAAAAGCAGGACGCCAGTAATCTCCAGGCCTTAGCCAGAAACAGGGGGACGGCAAGCTGCCCTCTCATTACAGTCTTGGTCTCGAGGTTGGAATTAGCCCCTTAGGGTAAGGAGCTGTCATTTAGAGATAATTCCAGCCAATGCCGGCTGAGCGTGAGACTTGTCTCCTAGCAACCCCTGCGTTCAGGGCGCAGCCCTCGGCTCTGCCCGCAGCTCGCTCGAGAGGCATCTCAAGACAGTGAAATAACCTTTTCAATTTGAGCGGATGCAGAAAGCGTTCTGCTTCCTCTGTCCTCCATGGCTCCTGGGTGACATTTGACAGGAAGTGGGTTTGAATCTGGAAAGAATTAAGAATTTCTTGTTTTGCAATTGCAGATGTTTCAAAGTGAAGATTTAATAGAAGTATCTCGCCCAACAATCAGAAAATCTAAATTCAATCTGAGGCTGGATACCTTTGGCTTCCAGATAAGAGTCTGTCATGTTTATGCATAAGCGGCCGCATTCATCCCGCCCACGGCCCATTTTCTGCTTAGGAGGAATCTGCCCGCCGTTGAGAGGGGAGGGGAGGGGCGGGGGTTATCCGGGGAACTCTGCATCCCCTTCATCTAGCATGGCAGGCCATATAGAAAGCCGACAAGCATAAATCCTATTAAGAAAAGAGCGGGGTTGTGCACTATTGATGTAGAGAGCGTCACCGAATTTACTACTAGGATATAGACTTGGTGCAAAAAGAAAAACCTTATACATCCCTTCCAGTCGTCTATTCATTCGATTTGGGAATCGTGTTGTTGATTTTTCTAATCTCAAGCAGAGTGAGGATGACAAAATACCGGGAGGTTACTAGGGGGTGGGGGGAAAAGCCAACCTTTGATTTTCCATTGGCACCTACGATAACAAAGGGATATCTCAGAAATGTGGAAATAGCGGGTGCAAAATACCCAGCCTGCTGCAGAGTATAAATTAGGCACTGGTCCTGGAGTTAAAGAAATGGCTTCACAAAGCTCTTTCGTAGGCTGACGGCTGCCTGCACCACTAGTGCAAACCCAGACCACTGGCCATTTGCAGGGGAGCTCCTGGCAGGACTCCCCTCGCCATCACTTCCAGAGATCAGCACCACTCCTGTTGGTGTGAAATTGCGGTATCGTTTGTGATACCACAGTCACAATTTCATCTCCACACCTACATATATGCCCTGCAATTGATCAATAAGGAATTACCTCTTTTGTATCTAAACCATCATCAGTTATATTGGGGACAATCATCAGATAGCCAAGAAACAAACAAAGTCAACCTCCAGCTGGCTGACTGATGTGTCCAGGGTGGCAGAAGAAGACTGAATTCTGGAGAAAGCCAGTCCTGGGGCACAAGAAAGCCAAATCGCCGTCAGTCCGTCCGTTGCTGTGAGTGTCTGCGAGGAGGCTGGCTCTTCACCACACAGTGTGCTAACTGCAATGTCCCCTCCAACCAGCACAGCTTTGCACTGGGTGCTATTTACCCTCCTCACGGCTTCCCGTGCAGATGAATTGCTCATTAAGCTCAGAGGCACTTGTTTTCCTATTACCACTTGTCAACACCATCACACACAGGAAAGCTTTCTTGAAAGAAAGGAAGAAAGGCTTGAGGGACTCGGAATGAAATTGTGTATGTGTCTGTGAATGGGACAGACGTAGGTACAATTCTGCTTCGGTTTATTTAAAAACCAAGATTCCAGTTTAAAAACAACAACAACAAAAAAGGCAAATAGATCGCAAAATATCCAATACCTTAAAATCAAGTTATATGTAATTTGCAGAAATTAACCTTTTACTCATTAGTGAAGAAGAAGGTGGGTGCAGCTTTATAAATTTTTTCACAAGGTGGACACAACGTAGGTTATTTTCCTTGTGGCCATTTCACATCAAAAATATTTAAATCTAAGCGATTGGAAATATACTCGCCGTTAGAGAATTTTTACAAATAATGCTTTTGTTGATATTGTTGTTAAATCTCAAGTTCTCTCCAGCATGGAGAATATCCCTGCATTTATAACATGCTCGTTGGTATTAACTTAAACACAGTAACAAAAAATTGACTTAAAAAAAAAGAGCCATCAATAGCGATCAACATTTACTTTATTAAACAGCAGACCAGTAAGCCCCCCAGGACTCCACGCTGGGCTGTCTCTGCTGGTTTCCTAGGAGATGACTGCAGTTAACCTCTTCGCTGCTGTACCGATTGGATAAATTCTCTTAGCGGCATCTTCAGGCCCAAAGGCCCGCCCACGGCTCATTCTTCTGTGGCGGAGAGCCCCAGTGTCAAAGGGCTTTGGGTCTGTTAGAAGGGTCAAAGATGGTGTGGGGGGGGGACGGGTCTTCATCTAGATGCAAAGTCATTCTTCCTGAGCTTTTGGGGTACCTTGTCATACTAACTTTTTCTCATTTGATGTTGCATATACAAGAGTTCATCCTTAGTTAACGACGGTCAGTATCTGACAGCCCTTTACTACCCAGTCTGTTAAAGAATTCCATGTCTCCTGACTGCTACGATATATACGACCAGACTACTTCCAGAACTGGGTTGAAGAAATGCAGCATTTCATTTTTGTGTTTACTTTCACCTTTTAAAATGCCACTTTTAAAAATATGAATTACTTTCTAATTATACATACATCCTTTGATATATATACCGTGAATTATATATATAATTATCCTATAATAATGTTTCTTCATGTGCTCAGCCTGCAGTTCCCAATAGATAACCGCGCAGTGTTCGACGCTGGGGAAGATAATGGGTACAGGAGAGCACCCCTCTGAGAGGAGAAGACCAAATTCTTCCTGGCTCTGTGTTTGCTAAATGACCTTGAATAAGTCACAGCTTCTGGAGCCTGAGTTTCTGCATATGAAGAAAAGGAGGATCAACCGCAGTGAAGTATTTCAAAGGGATTACGAACTTTCAACTCTTATGCAAATGTGGGTCATCCTTTCCATCCTTTTGTCAGCTTTGCAAGACATTAAAAATATATATATCTCAATACTATTCAACGCAATTGCCAATCTTAAAAAAGCACAAAAAGCAGTAGTTAGTTGGTTTCATTGTTTACGGGTTTACTTCTGGCTACGCCCTCAATTATCCTCCCCAATCAGAAAAACGTCCCTTTCTAACCACAATTAATGGAAATAATTTCCTAAATTTGCAAATGTTAGTGCTCTCTGTTGTTTGGTTTTCCTTGTCCAAGGTTTCTAAGATAAATCGTGAACTCTAGGCATTTCCCCTAATACCATTGTCCTTGCATTATTATAGTTATTCACAATTATGTTAACAAGTTTTCCTTAACCTTCTAAGGTGGTCTGAATCGGAAAAACTATTTCTACAGCCGGAAACAGCCGCTGGATATTGAAAAGCTATAATGAACTGGGGAAATATATGTTTATCCCAAGAAAGGACCTACGGTAAGATGCACACCTTTTGCATATGGACTTCATTTTAAGTGCATTCAAACTAAATTTTTATCGGGTTCCTGATTTCTTATTTTTAGGAGAGAATTCTGCTCCAGTAATTTTTCTATTAATCAAAGCCATGAAGCCATCGAAAAAAACAGTTGCAAGAATCAGGCCAGGTAAAAAGACTGTTCTCCTTTGATAAGTATACAAAGACGCAATCGGAAGGGCAGTGGCTGACGTTTTTCGCTATTTCATCCTTCTGCAGGTTTCCATGGGAAAGAGCCTGCGGTTGAAATATGCATGTGTGTACACACAGATAGAAATGTATGTGCACATGTGCACACATATCCACACACATAGTAAGAACCAGCAGATGAACAGAATTCTAGAGTAAGAAGAGTTTCTTGAAAGTGGGAATCAATTATCCAATCTGATCCTGCCAAATTTGCATATTTCCCCAGCAGGAGAACTATTTTTCATTTCTCCTTTCACTGTGTGCTCAAACCATAAGCTCTTCCTAGGCACAAACAAGGTGTGTCCTATATAGTCATCATGCACTGAAGGATTACCCTTCCAGGTGACAGCGACACGGAGATGACGCTTACTTACGCAACACCTGTGCTGATGAACCAACGTCATTAAAGAAAGGCCTTGCTGGGCCCACCTCACCCAGCTTGGAGCATACCAATGCATTGGATTATTCAGAGATTTACTCATGAAAGTCAATCCTAGATTTCAATTCCGAATGGCTGAGGGGGGCTGCTGACTCAAGAAGCCTGCGGGGACCCTGTGGCCCACTGCTAGGCAACAGCCCCTCCCCAGTACCATGAACAGACAGACCCCAGAATGAATGACCTCATCCACAAATCAGCTGTTTGATATGCAGATGGAACCCAGGCCTCTTCAATAACACAGCACTTCTCGGGCAGCAGGTGCAGGAAGGAGTGAGTGGCCTTTAGTCATTTCAAAAGCTGGCCTGCCTTACTCTCTCCATCTGGCCCTTAACAAATCCTGAAGCTCTATTATCTTCATTTTTTATTTAGACGGTCCATTTACAGAAGCACCCAGAGCAGAGGCCTCACCTTAAGCCTAGACACGAAGCAGCGCTTAGAAGCTGCATGACCCACTGAGGAAGGATAATATCATCTGGACTGTTCTCAGTGGATAACAGAACAAAACAGAAATACTGGCAAGGCTGTACACTCTCCCACACCTCACCTTGCTGATGGCATACCTCCCCTTGAAAATGATTATGGATGCCTGTAGCAGAAATGAAGTTTGCTTTTCCATTTATGCTGGAAGCAGCAACGTAAGATGAGGATGAAATGAAAATGTCCACCTCCATTCTTTATTAATAGCTTTCTTTTGTGGTCACAATGGCATTCGGCACGGTGATGTGGATCCCTGCAATCAGAAATGTGGCTGCCTGGGTCATAGGACGAAGGCGTTGTTTAGCCAACAAGTAAAAAATAAACAAACAGTTCCTTCCACCCCTGCCCCACTGCCCAGCCGTCACACTGGTGCTGAGGGCCTGTGTGTGCTTCATATGGCCGTAAAGTGCAATGTAATATAATTTATACTGTCTGTGGTTGCAGGTTATATCCTGAAAGTCATAAACTATTACAGTTTTATGGCTCTGCTGCAGCTATTAACTAAATGAAAGAGTTATTCATTTGAAATCTGGAATCAGTACAATGCCTAAGCTTAAATTCATCAAACTCCACTGGTATAAAATATGTGAAAATGGTAAAGATAAAAGATTACACACAGTGGGGCCGGGGTGGGGCAGGAGGGGTGTTACACAGTGGTTGTAGAATTTCTGTAAATTTCATTTATTTTTACATTTCGAGGGCATCTCATGTTCTAGTCCTAGAGTTGAATCACAATTGCTGGTTTGGATTGGTTTGTATATAGGCTGCGGATTAAATTTTTTAAAAAAACTGTATACTTATTTTGATGTGTTTCCACACATACTGGAGATATAGTGTGTGTGTGTGTGTGTGTGTGTGTGTGTGTGTGCGCGTGCGCTCTTAGATGTAGAAAGGGAGAGACAGAAGGGAGGTAAAATAATAAGTATTTGGCTTTGGCATAAAAATTTGCACTGCTTTGTCATGAGTCAACAATTTTCTTTTCAAAAGCTTATACATTTATCTATTTTCAGGGGCTATGATTTCAGTTCTTTTTAATTAAATATGAACAATTCACAAAAATATGCGTATTCTGCGACCTCTGGGGATGCAGGGTGCATAGGTAGCATTCTGCTCGACACATCGCCGTCAGACATATTTTCAAATCTTCATTAGCTTTGGAGAAATCTTTGCATCAAGAATCACAGATGCCACTGGTGAAAACCACAGCTTGGGGGTGTTACTTTCAAAAAAAAGTTTAAAGCTTAGAAAGACTGGTGAATGGAGCCTGAGACCTTGTGGATATTCCTTTTGTCGGGCAACCCAAGAAGTGGAGAAAGGGTCGCTTGTGCCCCACGCAAATTAAGAGCAATGAGGCTATTTCCAGATGATGACCCTTTGTCACTGACTGAATACTTCTTCCCCCCCCCCTTCCTCTGTGGAAGCGCTAAGCCCCAATGTGGCTTTATTTGGAGATGAGGCCCTGAGAATGTCATGCAGGGTAAAGAGGTCATGAGGGTGGGACCCTGATCCTACAGCGTTAGGGTCCTTATGAAACCAGACACCTGAGCGCTTGCCGAGCCTCTCTGCACATGCACACAGGAGGAAGACCTGTGTGAACACAGCCAGATGGGGGCGGTCTGCCACCAAGAAGAGGCTGTCACCAGAAACCAGCCCTATATGCACCCTGACGGGGACATCCAACCTCTAGAGCTGAGAGAAAATACACATCTGTTATTTAAGCCCCCAGAGTGCAGTGCTTTGTTATGGCAGCCGTGCAAGACTAATACATCCTCTTCTTATGGATTTTTTTTCCACAAAGTCCATAAAACAAAATTTTAGCATTTACATGTAAAGCATTGCACAATGACACTTCCAGGAAGCTGGAAAATTTAAAAATGAAGTGAAACAAAACTGTGTTTTGTAGATTGTTTTTTATGGCAAAATGCTAAACTGTTATTATCATAATAGTTACTATTTTAAATGCCCCAAAGCCACTTAAAAACAATATTAACAATAAGCTTCTGTGGCATACGTCCTATGCTTACATCGCCTTTGAGGTCACTGGCTTTGGTCACAGTGGTGTACAGAGGAGGAGCCTCAGGTGTCAAGGAGCTGCCCTTTGAGTGGAGTTTAAAAAGACAGAGAGAAGTAAGTAATTATAGACAGGAGTGGGAGAGCTAGAGTGGTGCTGAGTATACACCTGATGTTTTATTGCTGACATTTTACTGGCATCTTATTTCACCTCACTTAGAGTAACTCTCAGAAATAAGCTTTTCCATGTTGGGGGTGAAGAAAACCGAGGTTCAGTGGAGTGGAATAACTCACGCAAAGTCCTCGATAAAATTGCAGAGGCCAGAATCTGCCCCAAAACCTCTTCATTTCAGTGTTCCGTGGAGTGCCTGAGGTGTGTGGACAAAGAGGGTCTCGGCTTTGGCTGTCCAGCACCTCGAGGATGCCTGGCTCCAGATAGACAAAGAGGAAGAAGTGGAACCTTCCATGTGAGAAGGAAAGACGTGAACAAAGGTGAAGGTTTGGAAAAGCACAGGGTATGTGGAGAATACTGACTACGTTAGCTTGGCTGAATCATTAAAAGAAATGCAGACAACACGCAGCCATAGATTGGCAAGGACCCAACTACCACAAAGGTCATCCTTCAAAGAGTGATGAGTCATTAGAATCTTTTGGAAATAGAGCTGCCTGGAAGGAGCACCTTAGAAATGACACTGCTAGCAAAAACTTACCTTCCTCAAGGAGACGGGCCATGAGGCTTCATGACTGTGCCCAAGGAAACCAGAGGTAGGGGAGAGTGCCAAACACTGGTTTATTTGCTTTACTTCTACTGTACTAATGCTTTGTTCTCAAGTGAGGTGCTGTGGTCTCCGTGCCAAGCCGAGTCACACCCCAGGGGTCTGTCCATGCTGCTCTGAAAGCCCCATGGGAGCGGAATGTGCCTCGTGCCTGTTCCAGGGGCAGGTGGTGGCTTCTCAAGACAGAGGTCGTGACTGTTCTCTGTAAAGTCTGGACCTCTCCCAATGCCCACCACACTCTACAGCAGGTCTCAGTCCAGACCTACCGGCCGAGGGTGCGGGGGATTGGAGCAGGAGCAGCACGCTCAACCACACAAACACGTTGTCGCTGATTTAAAAATGGGTATTCACCCTGGAAATCTCAGGTCAGGCTCTGGGGATGAGGACAGTGTGTGTGTATGAAGAAATGGTGGGTCAGCACTCTCTGGAGAGTGAGAATATAATTTACTGCTTTGAAACCAAAAACCTTGCTTGTCATTGACAACATACTGCCAGAGAATGTTGAAAATTGATTCCAATCATCGTCTATGCCCATTTAACATTGAATCATATAGTCATGAACACGTGTTATTTAAAATATATCGGCGAGCCCAGGACCAACATATCGGGAAAATTATATTTATTTGAACACTGCCATTGTGGCGGTTAAAGCAAGGGAAAAGAATGCACATTTCTGGGTTCAGGCATAACAGTAGAGAATATGACAATAAAAATGGGATAATGGGCTGGACCAAAACAGTGTGGCCATCTCCAAATCCTTTGTGCAGAATCCAACAACGTGGGCTTCGGTCAGATGCACGGCGTGTTTTGTGGTCTGTGTTTTCTCCTCACTGCTTGACTGCTGGTGAAATTCAAGCAGCAACTGCAGCAAATGGCACGGCCTATGTATGAGCGCTCAATGGAGTGCCGTGCCTTGGACGGCAATGTCCCAACGTGAGGGTCTTATCTCTAACGCTGACCAGCCATCTCCAGGCGGGATGTCCCTGACTGGGTCTTCACAAAATGCCTGTGTGTTCACTGCCAACGTGGCTGGTTTTCGTCACACTGCTTTTCTTCTCCCTCTCATCCAGGAGAATGAGAGAAATCCTTCTATACTTCTTGAATTATTTATTTGAGTGTTTTCAAATTTGGCACAATCCCAAAGCACTTTTATTTTGCCAGCAATTTTCTCTCTTTTTTCCCCCTAAGCCCATGTGTATTTTAAGCAAATTCTCATCCATATGGTTCTCATTTTTGATCTCTCAATGCATCTATATGTTGTTCTGTTATTCGATATCTTTTCCGTTAGTTTCATCTTAAGGTTTGTATACTTATTTTTTGTTTGTTTCCTTTTAAAAAAAGCCTTATTTCGGTATTGTGAAAAATAGTTATGTATTAATGGGTTTGAACATCTCTTCCTCCGTTCCTCACTGAGAAATACCATTTATGGGGGACTCCTGATGCCAGGCTGGGAACGGGGTGGTCAGTACACTATTCTCATTCAGCCTCCCACAGACCCCGGAAAGAAGGCACTGCCCCATTTTGCAGGTGGGCCCACCTTTGGCATAAGACTGTGCGTGTGAAGACTCTCAATTTAGACCACTTTACCCCCAAATCCTGTACTCTTTTCTTATATACTACTGCATGGTCCAGTATCTAAGTTGGAAGTAAGGCAAGCAGTATGTGAATATATGTTTATTGATAGTCCAAATAAAATGTGCTACCTTCTCCCTTTAGGAAGATTCCAGGGATAATCTTTGTTCCTTTCTGGAGAATTATATTTTTCAAGACCCTTATTGGGAAGACTGTTTGAACATCTGTTTCATTCTTTTTTCCTGGAGATGCTCAGGTTCTCCACAAAGGACCACCCATCATTTGATACCCAGGTCAATGAAATTCTGGAGACTTCATGAAACGGCAGGAAACTAGACATACAAATTAAACCCTTACATTTCCTGGAATTTTTGTTACCTATTCAAAAAGAAAAAAGCTAAAATCATGAGAGGTCTTAAAGAGATGCGGAAGTATGTGGTTTCTACATTAATTGCTACAGAAACCATGAGTGGTTAAAGCATTACACTCTCTCCAGGTTTATCGCTCTCCGAGTCCTCTGTCCACTAACCCAGAAGTTCTCTGAATCACATTATTTGGGGTTCTTACGGAGACTTCATTACGTAAGCATGTTTGGCTCCCCTGGCAACCAACGTAAGAGAAGACACCTTTTATAGCTCTCATCATTTGAGAAATTCTGAGAGTTTTAGGAGATCTGTACCAGAAACCGGGACAAAAACCAAATATATATTTCTTATTATACATCACAACATCACATGTGCCTTATTTTCCTTGCAAAGGTGTGAGATCAGCTCAGGTAACACAAATGCCACAAGCTCTCAGTGGTTGAGAGTGTGACGCACGTATGAATGGAGACATAGATGTGACCTCAGAATTCCTTCTATCCCCAGGCTTGTGGTCCTGCAAAGAGATTTCCCTGGAGTCATCCTGGGTTCCAACCGTGTAAAGTTTCAGAGGGGAAAACACTTCCACAAAGCTTTATAAGGGCTCCCCAAGATAAAACTCTGGAGCAGAGTGGGCCCTTGCTCTAAGGACCCCTTCTCCACACAGCTTCTCAGTCTCGTCAGGAAAGGCCTCCGTCTGACCCCTGATACCAAGGCTCATACCCTGAAATGCCCTCCTGCTATCCAGAGCCCTATGTACAGACAGACACACACTCACGGCACAGAGAAAAGACACATAAGTTCTGGAAAAGAGAATGCCACCATAACTGGCCTCCAAAAACAATCATTATCTTACAGTTATTTTGGAAGTTGTGTTTAAATGACAGCAGTGAGTAAAATAAGACTAGTAGTAGTAAACCGCATTTATTGAGCTTAAACGATGTGACGGCAGCTTGCTAAATATATTACACACGGTATCCTAAGAATCCCTCCTACCCTTCTTGGGTGGATATTTAGACCAGGTCTATGGATGGGGAGAGTGGGCTTCAGAGGAGAAGCGTGTGCTTGCACTCACAGAGCCAGTGAAGGGCTGAGTGCAGACAAATCCGGGCTGACTCGACCTGACCCCCACATCCTTACACTCGGCCGCCATGCCTCCTGTGCCTTCAGGGACGAGAAGTGGAACTGTGGCTGGAGATTCTGCGTTATCGACAGGAATCCGGGCAATGCAGGAACTGCCTGCTGCGTATTCCAGTGACATACTTTATTTCACACATGTCAGTCATCTGTGTGGCTTGGTTTACATACGAGTGACATTCAGTAAAGGAACTGTATTCCTTGATCTTTGATTTGCTTAACAAACCACGCTCAACTTTCAGTTTTCTTAATTGCTCTGAAAAACCTACAATTTAGGTAAACCTAATCATATTTGATTTTACTCCCATGGTTAGCTTTCTTTGACTATAAGTGGGGTTGAAAACAATCACTCTCATCTATGTGTGTCGTATATGATATGACAATAGAAAATACCAGGAGACCTCTATCCATTCCTTCAAAATTAGTTCTAGCTTGATTTCTAATGAAGGGTTTGCTCTTGCAAGAAATTGCCTTGACAAGTGTTCTCTTTCAGGAATCAATATTTTATTTCTTGTTTCTTTTTAAAAACCAGTTTGTTATTAGTCTTTTGGCACCTTTTATGCGTTCTAAACAAGGAATGACCAAGCGAACTATTCTATGGGTGCATACTATGGAATTCACACTTTGACATAGACATGGTATTTGTCAACAGGAGTTGGTGAGACTTGGCAGAAAAGGACTGAATGTGGGGGTGGGGAGGCCTAGCTGCAGAACAGGAGGTTATTGGGAGCTGGCAGGCTGTGTCTGAGATTTTGAAAACAGTGACAGAGTCCTCAGCACCCTAACTGCTGTTAGAAGTTCTAATCAGAAATCAGAAATCCAAGAGTGCAGACAAGACCGAAGATATGGAGAAGAAACGAGATACCGACGTGGAGAATGGGAGATGAGGCGGAAATGGCTCCAGGCGCTGTGCCTCCCAAAGCTCGCTGAGCAGTTCGGCCTTTGTTAGTCGAACCGGATAACAGCAGCTCTATCCACAGAATGGCATCGTCCCTGAAGGTCCGCAAAACGGCCACGCCATACCTGACATAAATGGAAGATGTTGCCCCCTGCCGCCCCCATCTGGGAGTAAAACAAAACCACATTTATAAGGAAAAAGGGGTTAGATTTACCAGTCATATTTAAATTTGTGAGAAGCAGCTCTGACTCAAAGCCATCTTGCAGGAAGTCTCCGGGAATGTGACATATCACACAAGGACACCAATAGCCTTCAAGGTCATTGTCCTCAACCTGACTGGGCCTCCTTTCCAGCTCTTTCTGCCTGATGTGCTGTATGATTCAACTCTCCTAGATTCAATCCCCCTTATTTAAATGGTGATAAACATATCCCATCATGCAAGGCAGTTGGAAAGCTGTAAAGATATAAAGTGTGAGAAGGGCCTGATACGTAGCAGATGCAGACAACTTGATAGATTCCTTTCTATCTCCTGTGTTCTTTCACTTCTCTTCCAAAATGTAGCTTCGACCCCTGAGAAACTGGAAGACCAGGGCATCTGTCATTTCTGTGCTGTCTTCCTTCCTTATATTGCGCTGCTACTCGGACGCCTCCTCGTCTCAGAGTCTCAACAGACGCAAGGAACCCAAACACCCAGCAGGCCCACCAGCATCTGGGAGCTTGCTCTGCCTCTGCCAGATCTGAGTACCAGGGAAGGGCCATCAGTGGAGATGAACCCAAATCACAACTGCATGGGAACTCAAGGTGCTTTAATAGCATGTTCACAGATGAAACTTTTTGTCCTACTTTTCTGATAGTGGCACAAGCATTCCTCCCTTCCTTCCAATCACAGGACAGAGCCCCATGTGGCCCGGAGCTCCTTCATCGAAGACCAGCCGCTGCTACTGCCAGTCCCTGTGTGAGCTGAGTGCCCAGAGTGGGGAGTGGGAGCAGAGCAGCAGAGACAGCTCGTCACCTTTGATTACTCTCCCTATCCCGGGGCTACAGAAACAAGATGTGAAGAAGGGCCTCTCGAGAACATTTGATCCAGCCTGCAAAGTCACTGCAGCTTTAACCTCTCCCTGCTGGACACCCGTGTATGGTCCTCAGAGGCATTTTCAACAGAATGTCATTTCCAATCAATGGCCTCCACGCGTGCATCTCATGGACACGTGCATCTCAGACTCCATGGGAAGACCATCCTTTACTAAGAAAGGATAAATAGAGAATGGACAGGACTGATTCCACAGCTGTCCTTTGCCAATGCACTGGACTGGGCGGCAGGAAATCTGGTTTCTAAGCTCGGCATGTCCTCAGCTAACTGTGTGTGCCATGGTCCCCCATCTGTGCACTGAAGAACATGGAGAGGACACATTTCAGTGCCCTCTAGGTCTGAAACCCCCAACAAGGCACAGGTGCGAAGACCCAGGGCTTGGAATCCCCCAGTGCAGTGGAATTCAGTTGCACCTTTACTGAAGCTACCAAACCTTCCTGGAGTTTATGAACACAATAGGGATAAAAGGAGTACCTAATACAGAGGACGGTTTTGCAGATTAAATAAGACAATTTAATCACAGTATTTAGCTCAGTGGTTGGCCTATGGGAAGCTTGTAATAAATTTACCAACTGTACTTGTGACTGCTTATAGGATCTTTTAAACTGCTGATCATTGCTAATAAATGTACAAATAAAACAGCTTTAGAATTGATTGTTTAATAAAGACATTGAACTGGTTGGGAAAGACGTGGGGATTCCCGTTTCTGCAAGTACTCTTGCATTGTTGTGCCGCAACGTGTCCAGGAGAAAAAAAAAAAAAAAAAACAGACAAAACAAATACGCATGGATGGTGTGGAACACGGTTCCCCGAAAGGCCGTCGGGTCCTGGCCTGCAGGCACAACAGCTCAGCGGTGCGCGGCTCAAATGGATGTCCAGTAGCTTCCCCAGGCTCCCGGCATCCTCAGTGCTGACAGGTGTGCACAAATCCCGTCAGCAACGGTGGGGACCCCATTTACAGTCAAGCTGCATAGAAAAGCCAAAGGAAAGAGTCAATGCAATTAACCCAGAGTGAAATCCTGCTTCGAAAAAAAATTCTTTGACTCCATTCTTGGATTTATAGTACAAGGTTTTCACTGTAACGGCTCTTGTAAATTAATTGCAGACAGCATTGTCTATGGGCATTCTCGGGATAAGTGGCAAGTAGTTAATTGCACCCCAAATTAGCCAATTCTGCCCATAATTAACCATTGAAGACAATTAATTGCATGCATAATATTTGCACCTGCAACTAATTGGAGACCCTTATATTGTTCCTGGAAGAAAGAAAGAAAAAAAAATAACAACACCAACAACAAAAGAACCAGAGACTCCTCTTCTAGTGTGGTCTTTTATGGTCAAAGGATCTGTGGAGCTGGGTGGTGGCAGAGCTGAGGAAGCTGTCCCCGGTTGTGTTTGTTTTGCTTTCCCCTCTCCCGATTACTATGGGAACTAACTGTCCTCAAATTTAATTTCTTTGCTTATCTAATCAAAAAACATAAGGCTATCCAAGGTTGGCAAGAATTAAGACTATGCCACATATTTCAGTAATGGTTGTTTTAAAAGAAAGGCCAAGTTCTCTTCAGTTTTTGCTCTTGTGGCTGAATGTGCATGAACAAAATACCCCGGTGTGGGCCATGGTTCCGGTGGGCATATGGGTGTTCGTGGATTAGCACAGTCTTTTTCACTGGTGCGGGGACAGAGTCCCAGAGAGCAGTTTCCAGGTTCTCGGCCTCACATGGAAAGGTGCTGGCTCAGGTTAATAGATGGCCATCAGCTGTGACTAGTTGGCTATCTGCCGTTACTAGTTAGCCGTTAGCCACTGATATAACTGCCGTGGCTAAGTTAGCAAGAGCAGATTGCAGTTAGAATGCGGATTGCAGTTAGCACGGGGGATTGCAGCTAGCAAGTGGGTTGGTTGGCAGAGAAGTGGACAGCAGGCTGCAGATCGTGTGACTCCTGCTTCCTGTGTCTCCAACCCAGACACCAGCGAGAATATAGCGGTATGACGCCCCTATCTATAGCTCCGTGGGTGTTCCTTTTTGGCCTCACCATGTCCTGCGTTCTTGTGCAGGGAGCAGGAGCTGAGACCCTGCACAACACCCCTCGTGACAATTGGTAAGGAAATCAGTTACTATTAGTAATAGTAACAATGGTTCTCTTAGCAATCCTAACAAGAACTTCAGTCACCACGTGGGAAATACACCGCCTTCCATTTTATGTGACCGCACTGACTTTGGTACAACAACCCAAAGAAGATATTTTATGCCGATTTTGTAGATGAGAAAATTGTTCATAGAAGACATCAATTCCCTAATGTGTCGCAGCTAATAAATGCGATATAATTTAAAGCTGGATAATGCAATCTGTGTAGAGTGCTTAGCACAGGGCCTGAGACAGTCAATACTCAGACAACATTAGCCAACACTTTACATCCCTGTTAATTTCTAAGTTTTCTCTCTTCTAAAGGCCCTGTTGAAGAATGGGCTGTAGGACCGAGTTAATACGTACGAGTAGTAAATGCCCATGAGGAGCTGCTGACTGCTCTAAGTACTTCACATAAACTAACTCAACCTAAAATCCATAGCAAGGGCACAAGAAAGATACCATTATTTTCCCGATTTTACAGATGATAAAACTGAAGCAGAGAAGTGTCAAATAACTTGCTTGCGAATATGTAACTGACAAAGGGATGAGACAAAAGATTCAAGTACTGACAGTCTGTCTCTAACAGGTGTCTACTTAGCTGCTATGGTACATATATTACCTCTTATAACCTGGACGGCTGCATTTGTCTGTAAAAAAAAAAAGTGTGTGTACATGTCTGTGTGTGTAACCTGGGGTGTGATGGAGCTGTCTCTTAAAAATCAATAAATAAAACCTCAAAACTGGCGTGTATGTTAAATTCTCGTTTCCTTAAATGGGAGCAGAACCGCTGTCTGTGGGTTAGGAAGAAGGAGAGAGAAAGCTCTCTTTTCTGCCTACTCAAGACGGGGGAGTCCACCGGCTAAAGGCCAGTTCTGGAAGGCGGCACGCTCCTGGTGAGTCAGGAAGCTATGGGAAGAAGCTTGGAGAAGAATTGCTGAGAAGTGAAGGCAGAAGCAGAGGCAGAGTTAAGTATGGGGCCCAGCCAGATCTGAGCTCTGACAACGGGGCTCGGGGGTGGGTCACGCTGGTGTTCCTGTTGGGGAAGGGGGGGTGCACGAACAAAAAGAAATGGGGGTCAGCAGGGGAGGCTGTGCAGGGCGCATAGCCCTGCACTGGTGAGCCAGGAATGCCCCTGTTCCCTGGCACATATTGCAGACCTCACCTTCTAGAAGGATTCCTTATCCAGAATAATTTGTATCCTCCCACTCACTGTCTTACTCCAATCAGGAGGCCCACCCCGCCACTTCCAAGTCTTGGGAGTAGTTATGGTCACACATCATCTGTTAATCGCACACAGTTGGGAATTGTTTACTAGATGTCCGGATGCCAGAGTCGTGGTCAGTTTTCGCTTCAGCAGGGATTCCTCTGGACTTACACTGTGACACGTGTTTGTTGCTGTCTCCCTCCCGCACCAGGTCCACCTCCCCATCCTGTCTCCAGATAGGTCAGCACGGAATTAATATGTATGGGGGATTCTTCCTTGACTGTCAGCCACCGCATCTGCTTCACAGTCTGACACCTTTTCCAGATCATCCACCAAAACTTGAATTGAAAGCTTCCTTAACGAGATTGGCACGCGTCCCGTTAAATACACGCTTGATGAAGAGACATCAGCATCTCTCTCCCCAAGTGGATGCAAGGAGCCACGGTGAGGGTGAGGGGCTTCTGGGCAGAGTGCAGGGCAGGCAGAGAAGAGCCCAGCTCGGGAGGAACTGAGGAATGGGGGAAATGAGAGAAAGGCCAAAAAAAAAAAAAAAAAAAGGTTCAGCTTCGGTCCGTAGGGCTCCTGGTCTTATACAATCCTTGTGTTCCCCAGACCTCCCCCACCTCCCTGTTTATTCTCATTTTAGTGGTTACCATTCAGAGAAACCTTGAGAGCCCAACCTTCCCTGCCCCCTCCCCCAGTCGTCCCTCCGTGTCCCCCACAAAGACACACAGACATCCTTGGAGGAAGCTCCTGAGCATGTGAACACAAGCCCATACATGCATAATTTATCCAGACACACATCCGCTGACTGATGCCCTGACATGCAGAGGCACAAAAGCCGTGACAAGCATCGCTCCTGAGTACGAGGCACAATCAGGTGGGGGCCCCGGTGTGCTGTGGAACATGCCTTAATGATGTGAAGTCTCTGCAGCCTCCGTGGGGTGAGCTTCAAAGACGCCAGCCTCTCCAAGCCCGTCTCTCAGCACGTGTCACACAGAGCCTTTTCTCACATTATTTGCAAGTTGCTCACCTTGCCCACTCTTCAAACATGACCTAATTGCCACCTGCCAGGCAATGGCTTGGTGTAAAATGCAGTCCTATTATGTAGGAAGATGGTGTGATCTGGAGTCGCTCACACCCAAGCAGCCAGATTGAACAGAGCAGATGGAAAGAAGCGGGTGGGGAAGAGGTCAGGGCAAGAATTAAAAATCAGTTTCTCATTTGTTTAGCAGTCCTCCCCAACCCTCCACACACGCATTTTTAAAACAAGGTGCTTAAAAAAAAAAAAATGGAAGAGAACAAAAACTCACAAAGCCATTAGCCAACGATGAATGAATCTCACACCCGAGGCGTGGGTCTGGAACCATTTTTTCAACCCTGCCTTCACTGCGTCTTTCTATCGAGGCCGGCCTTTGAAGTGAGTCAAACACGGAAGATCTATTTTATCAAAATTACACTCTTCCTCCACCACGGTTTCAGAGAGTTCATCTTAGAGATGAAATATTAATGAAAAAGGGAGGAGACAAAGAGAACAGCCAACCCAGTGGGATGGATATCTGTTCTGAGATCATCTCTGTGAGGTACGAAAGAGAATCACCTGTGAGTGGCTTCGTGGATACATTTAATTTGTAAAACAATAAGAGGAAAACAACTTTTGGCTAGGAAAAGGGCAGGGTTTTTGTCTAGGAAGGCGCATTTTCAGACCTGAGCTGAAATAAGTTATAACTAGTGCATTGTTGTACAAGTTTATGAAAAATACCCGGGACAAAAAGAAAGAAAATGAGACTTTCTGGAGAGCCTGTCTTACGTCACTGCCTTTATGGGGTGGTTATGGATATACTCACTATATGGTGTAAATCAAAACATTTCCCATTGCCCTTTACATTTAGACCCCTGCTTGGTGGCTGCAGCAGGAAGTGTGACGATAGGCTTTAGACTTTTACTGGTAAATATTACAGAATCCTGTGGCTTGAACAATCATACAAGGTCTGAGCTGAGTCCACGGAAAATTGTCAAAAGAAAGAAGCAGATATTTCAAATTTGAAAATAAAGTGAGGCTCTGAAAAAAATATACACTTTTTTTGAACTTTATAACAAAATCAGTTTATGACAGTTTGGGTCTATCTATGGTTTGGGAAATAACTATCTCTTTAGTTTATAAGCTAATATGTATTTGGCTGCAGCATAGTCAGAAAGTGTCCAAATACGGGTTAAAATCATGGTAACACATGTGCAGTCATTCGCACTGAGAAGGTTTAATTTAACTCAGTGATCGAGGGTGCCAAGGTCCTGCTCTGAACACATTTGAGGAACGATGACGTTCAGCATTTGACTTAGTCATGGCCCTTCACGCACCATCACATGCTCTCCGAGTGGGGCCAGGAGTGGAGCTGCCCACCTAGGTCATATGGCCATTCCTCTTCCTTTGCTGTATAGTCTACGTAACACATCTGCTGGTTTTGCCAAGAGACAAGCCTCAGACTGAAGAGCAGGTTTTCCACTAATGAGAAAGTGTCTGAGCTCCTGTGGCTTTCCAGAGACCTTTGAATCCTAAAGGAAGATGAAAGCCAGAACGATGGCAAACCACGCCCAGTGGTCCTCTCCTCCGACCAGAGCCTGCCCCCCCGGACCCCCTCCCCACCAGCTTAATCTCCACAGGCAGATACAGTGTGTGTCTGCATTAAGCTTCAAATAATGTGTCTGATTTTTAAGTATCACGTCCTTCAAATCTTGGGAGTCGAGAATTTTTCGTTATTTCCTTAAATGTTACGCAATGGCACAGACAGAAACTTGACCGTGTTCTTACTGGAATCATACAGGTATGTTTGAGCACACAGGACCTCGTCAGAAGAAGGTTAGGTAATTGCATTTTATGAAAACTACCGTGTTTCCCCGAAAATAGGACCTACCCGAACAATTAGCTCTTATACATCTTTTGGAGCAAAAATTAATACAAGACCCGGTCTTATTTTACCATAATATAAGACTAGGTCTTTAATATAATACAATATAATATAATATAATATAATATAATATAATATAATATAATATAATATAATATAGTATAATACAATATAAAATACTGGGTCTTATATTAATTTTTGCTTCAAAAGACACATTAGAGCTGATTGCTCAGCTAGGTCTTATTTTTGGGGAAATAGGGTAGGACTAACCCAAACCCACAAACACGATCCTAGATCTAACAATCTTCAGTCTCACATAATGCAGGCCATTTTGGTAATAGAGTTCCAGGAAAAGCCATCGAGAGGATGTTTTCCCGAAATCTTCATTTTGTGGTGATTTCACGGTGAGGGTATAATAGACATTATGAGTCTAGAATATCCCTTTCTACCAGAAAGCAAGGATGTGCTGGAAAGAAAGATGAGGACATGTCACAAAGACCCAGGAGCCACTGAAGGTCATCAAAATAATGACACACAAGTCGTTATAAATCCACGAGTCAACACCAATAATAAGTAAGAAGCTGGGGCTAAGAGGGGGCCTCTTGCTTCTATAAGAACTTTCAGTGCAACTAGCAAATGTGAAAAGACTACTGCCGTTGGAAGATTCAGCATTTTTCTAACATCCCAGGAAATGGTGATTCATGAAAGAATCATCAATTGATTTAAATCAAGGGGGATATTTTGAGGAGAACAGAGTATTTGCATGATCTTAAAGTATATCCTCACAGGTTGGTTTATTAGTTGCACAGTAAATTCATAAACTATACTGCTGGCGATATCAGACATCCTTTGACCTGGAAATCAAACATGTGGGCATGGTCTGCTTCCAGATTTAATACTCTGAGAAGAACACAGCATCACCTATTTTGTGTTACTGCTAGACTGCATACGCTGACTATTATCATGAAGAAACACAAGACAAGCCCAACTGAGAATTGTGGTATTAAAAGTTTAAAGGCATGGCCTTCTCCAAAAGTCACACTTGAGTTGTGTCTCCCAGACCCACAGAATGACTTTCCTCCTCACCATGCAGCAGACTCGCTCCCCTTTTCAGGGGGAATCCTCTGTAGCCTCGTTTATCTCGTTCCCGTTCCCTTTTTCCAATGAGGGTTCGAGCCAGGAAAGGGTGTGGACATGACATTGCAAAGCTTCCTTTTCTGCTCTGTGACGGCTGTGATCTTAGAGGCGAAAGCTCAGAATGGCTGCTGGGCCTCCGCTCTGAGCGGCAGGGTAAGTGGTGCCCACACGTCTTAACCGGAGAGAGGGGCCTGCCCGACCTGGCATCTCTGGGGAGGCTGCACATGAAAGCAGCTTTACAATGTGGACGGTTGTACTCAGAGACGTGCACAGGGGAGGAGAGTGGCTGTGGCGGATGTCATTTTTATCCTTAGTGATGTTTGAAAGGATTGTGTTTGCATCAATTATTTGTTAGTTTGTTAGTCTGTCTGTCCTTTTCATTAACTAGTTTGGTGGTTTCTGCTACCAGTATGGAGGAGTAAACTACTAAAAAAAAACCCTCACAACAATAGCTTCTATAAAACTTAACAAAATACACAGACAATTATCCTGTAACCTGAACAAAACCAGTTCAGGGGGGAAGCTCCGTGGAACAGTATGGAGTGTGTACCCCAGTGGCTGTGGCCACACCGGAGGCCAAGCACATTCACCGCAGGCTGGTGTGACCCTCCCCAAGCTGTGACTTCAGCCACACGGATGGAATCCCTTATACAGTGGCTGTGGTACTTGTTAAATGTCAGGCTCTCCTCAACAGCCACTCTTCATTGTCAAAAACATCTGAGGGAGCTGAAAGCAATGGGATCCATTCTTGGGAATTTTCATGTAAGAGAATGCTGTTGTCTATCGCTAACCCCGGAATAATACCGTCCATCGCAAGGAATATTGAGTCACACGCTGGGCAGGAGAGCTCACGACGTCACCTAATGTCCCAGGAGTTGGATCACCAGTGCCTGCTGCCCTTCCCATTCCTCTCCAGAAGGTTTTTCCCATCACTGTCTGTGAATGGAGCTGCAAAGTGGGAACGAAAACTACATCAGCAAAACAGGATGATGAGCGTGAAGAAATGTGACATTCGGGCCTAGACGACTGGCTCCCCGCCCTCAGGTAGGACCCTCCAAACTGCACACCGGCCTCAGGGAGACCAGGGAAGTGTTTTGCAAGGCTGCCATTTCATGAAGAATGACTCTGGTTTGTGCAGAATTGTCTAATGAACACGAGAAACAAACAGCCCTTAATGTAAAGCTTTAACAAGACGTGAAGACCATATGCCTGCCACATAGTGGGGAACAGAGAGAAAACTAGACTCATAATGAAAACCAAACACCAGCCTGCTTCCAGTAAATAGAATGGCCTTTTCCGGGTCTAGTGCCAGTTTGTGCTACTGGAAGGGGAGTCAGAAGCTCATGTAGAAAAGCACCCCCCACACAGGGTGGGTGCTGCTACATATGGACAGGGATGAGCATTTGTCACGCACACATCTTAAAACGAATGAAGGGACAAAGGACAGGAAAAGATGGCAGCAGCTTCTCTGGGAAGTAGTGAAAGTTACACATCAAAATGCCACGGTTTCTAGTTCTCACCCCGCTCCACCCACCTCGTTGCTGTCTTTTTGTCTCCTTAGCAAGAAGAAGGATTTTAAATTATCCAGAAAACAAACAAACAAACAAAAGGAATGGTAATTGATTGAACACTCCAAGAAAATAGCTTATAAGAGAGCCTGATTTTAGCATTATATCAAAATATTCAGGTCCTACCTTCATGGGCCAGTGCTGGTAGTAAACTTTCTAAGAAATACAGAAAATTTACCATTCTGAATCAGATTCAGAAATTATCTTAAAAAGCAAAGAAAGGCAACTTTTTGTTCATTTGTCGTTAACATCCGCTGGGCCCAGTGGAACCGTGTGCTGTGCCCTGTAGCCATCAGCAAATCCAGCCTCTGCTCTCAAGTCAGTCAGACTCAGGGCGAAAAGGAGATGTGGAA
Source organism: Rhinolophus ferrumequinum (assembly GCF_004115265.2). Lineage (NCBI taxonomy): Eukaryota > Metazoa > Chordata > Mammalia > Chiroptera > Rhinolophidae > Rhinolophus > Rhinolophus ferrumequinum. The sequence goes on from NC_046296.1 coordinate 68,243,589, forward strand.
ATCAACATTCTCTCCTCTGCACAGAGCTTCCTCTCCAAGCGAACGTTCTCTGTACCTTATTGCTCACACAGACGTCTACTAGGCCTCCTGTTTTCAAAACCACAGTGTTCTTTAGTTTTATTCTGGGTGGCTTCAGAGTAATTGGACAGGGAGGCCTTGCCTTTCACAGAAAGGAGGCTCTGCCTTTTTCTTCCCTGCCGCGGACAGCAGCGTCCTAACAACTTCTAAGGACTTGGCCTTGGGAAGGGTGAAAGGCATGGCTGCTCCAAGCATGGTCTCTTTGTTCTGGCTCGGCTGGCATGCCTCCTCCTCTCTGCTCACTTTTAACAGGATGGAGGATAGACTCTAATTAAATCCCATATTTCTCCAGATAACTCAATTGAGTAAACTGACAATGATGTTATCTGTGGGCCTGTTGTCATGTTTGATCAAGCTCTTTACAGAGCTGTATAATCTCTCATAAAACCTGCTGGAATGGTGCAATTCAGAGGAACCTTTGAACAGAATGACTCTTCTGTTGTTTCCAGAATCCATGGGTGGAGCCATGTTTGAAAGGCTCCGGTTACTCACATGGAATGATTCTTAGATGGTTTGTTTTAGGAAAATAAAAAATAAAAAACTCCCCCTCATCTTTGACTTTTACTATTTTGCTATAAACTCCCAGTCAGAGCACAAAATGACACATATTTTCATTTATTACAACAGTGAAAAGAATGAGTAGCTTCAAAATTGTATCTTTTTAAAGCTGATTGTATCCAATATCTGCTGTTTCCAAGGCCCATTGTAAGTATTTCATGTGTATTTTCTCATTCAATGCCCCTAAGAACCCAAGTTATTAATTCCACTTCGGAGATCAGGAAATCGAGCCTGTAGGTGGACACATATTTGTCCAGGGTCACAGAGTTGAGAAGATGCATCCGAACTTGTGAAGGAGAAAGTAAAAATAAAACAACTCTCTGTGCTGGGCAGGTAAGTTTTCATTTGTCGATCTCTAGCAGTTAGGGTTCCAACGTGAAACATACCTCAAATAGGCAAATCTATAAAGTTTATACAGGGCACTAACCACTAAGGTTTGGTGGGGTGTGAACTATGGAGGTTTCTATCAGCTGAGCTTTCCCACTTCTAACCTGAAGGACTAGTATGAGAGGAAGGGCAGCTGCCAGAGTCTGCGAGGACACGAGGACACGGAGAGTTGGAGAACAGAGTCTCTGAAGGGATCCAGGACCTCCAGTCGGGGAAACAGCCACCACGAGACCACCTGCAGGGGATGAAGCTAAGCCCTCCCTCCCCCTCCACTCCCCAGCTAGCACTCCTCATCACCCGAACCCCACTGGGGGCCAGAGAACTTGGGAGTCCTGCTGCTGCAGTCCTGACAGGCAGCCGCCCCAGGCAGCCAGTGGAGGAACAAGAAGGCTGACAGTGGTTCTGGACAGAAGAGAAGTCCTGGAACTCAGGCTCCATTCTCGTCTCCCACCCATCAGCCCGCAAGTTTCAGCCATGCTGTCTGCCTGCCTCCTGCCAGCGGCTCCTTCTCTCTCAGGGCTCACTTAGAGAGAGACAGATGACCCAAAAGGATGACAAAGATTCACCTGTGTTTCCAGGGGCAAACACAGTGGAGCTAAATCTGGATGAAAGCGTCATGCAGGGTGTCATGCGGGGTCTCTGGTCTCGCTCCGCACACAAGAACTCAGGATATGGCGAGGCCAAAAAGGAACACCCACGGAGCCATAGACAGGGGAGTCACACCACTATATTCTCGCTGGCGGCTGGGTTGGAGACACAGGAAGCAGGAGCCACATGATCCACAACCTGCCATCTGCTTCTCTGCCAACCCACCTCACCTCACTTGCTAACTGCAATCCACAGTCTGCTTCTTTGGCAACAAACCAACCAACCAACCAACTAACCCCCTAAGATAGCCATGGCAGTTATATTAGTGGCCAATGGCTAATTGGTTTACAGCTGATGACCAACTAGTCACAGCGGATGGCCATCTACTACCCGAGCCAGCACCTTTCCACGTGAGGCCGAGAGCCTGGAAACTGCTCTCTGGGACCCTATCCTCACACTCCACACCCCCAGCGTCTTGCCTCACAATCTATGAGACAAGCTTCTTCCATGAGGGGCCCTGTGTCAGGAACCCAGCTCACGAGAAAAAGTTTTAGTCTAGTTCAAATGTCTCAGGGGGTGTCCCTCGATGTCCATCTACTTTCTGGGCACAGTCAGACTTCCTGGGCATAGCCAGGGTTCTCAGGGTACTACCAGTCTTTCTGGGTACAGCCAGGGTTCTCACATATTCTCGATGGTGGCTGGTCAAGACACAGGAAGTAAACATCCTCCTGTACCCCAACAAGGGTTCTTCCTGCACCAGTCTCACTGGGGGCTGGGCGAGATACAGGAAGTAAACATCCGCCAGTTCCACTACATGGTGGTACGTTCCCAAGCAAACAGTCAAGCGGTCCATCGAATCAGGGATGGAAGGCAATTCCCCATAGTCCGCAGTCATTCGCCAGGCAGGGCTGTGCGTTGGCCTCACAATGTGTGTCCTCTCCGCAGAGCGAGGGCTCCAAGTCCTCCCCAGCCTGGAGGTGAGGGACGACCTTGATCTCACCCGCATCTTCCACTGAGGACTCAGCAAGCGTCTCCCCGTGGGACCACAAGTCCCGCACTTTGGTCGCCTCAGCAAGCACTTCCCAGCCCACATAGCTGCAACAACCTTCGCTTTCTCCAGCCTATGCTGGTTGGAGAACTGTCCACGTCCTCCCACTCCTCCACAGGGGTCCAGCTCCCGAGAATAGTGGCCACCGGGTACCACAAACTGTGTGTGCGTCACATGTCCTCCTGCCCAGAGTCAGACACCATTCCTACCTGGCCGGAATCCTGCTCACCGTGCCAGGCGTCCAATCGGGTGGAGGCCTCAGTGTCAGACGTCCACAACTCTAGGAGCCCACGGCAGCAGCAAACCACCAAAAGGAAGATGACGCTTGCTTTGGCCAATAGGGCGGCATGCCATCCGGAGGCTTGAGAGGACCACTAATTCACCGAGGGGTCACATTTCTCCCAGGTAGATCGTGTTTCCTGCTCCTGGTGCTGCTCCTCACGGGCTTCCTGAGACTGGGTGTTCACACACACAAACTGCTCCACTGCCCTTTGGGGAGCTTTGGCCGACACCGTACCCTGCTCGCTAAACTGAGCTTTCATATGTATAAACTGCTCCATTACGCCTTTGAAAATTCTGGCCGGCACCACACCCTGCTCGCTGCGCCATGTGTCATGCAGGGTGTCAGGCGGGGTCTCAGCTCCTGCTCCCCACATAAGAACACAGGTTATGGCGAGGCCAAAAAGGAACACCCACGGAGCCATAGACAGGGGAGTCATACCACTATATTCTCACTGGCAGCTGGGTTGGAGACACAGGAAGAAGGAGTCACATGATCCGCAACCTGCCGTCCGCTTCTCTGCCAACCAACCTCACTTGCTAACTGCAATCCGCAGTCCGCTTCTCTGGCAACCAACCAACCAACCAACCAACCAACCTCCTAGTGTAGCCATGGCAATTATATTAGTGGCCAATGGCTAATTGGTTACAGCTGATGGCCAACTAGTCACAGCGGACGGCCATCTACTACCTGAGCCAGCAGCTTTCCACATGAGGTCGAGAGCCTGGAAACTGCTCTCTGGGACTCTGTCCCCACAGCATGTAGAAACTGGGTAGGTTGATGAAGGCTAGTCTCGGAGTGGAGCTCCTCATCCCTAGAGTCCCAAGCACAGGTTATGCCACCTGGTTTGGGTATGGGATGGACACTGGGATAAAATCCTGAGCCATTTACTCCTGGTTTCGGCCATCAGCTATTCCTACTGCTAATTAGAACTCCCGCTGATGGACAGTTGGGAGTTCATCCCACACTCACGTATCTCTCCATTGCTACTATGCCATTCACTTGTTAACAGACATTGAATATACACATGAGCATACATTAACTTACTGTGTGCTGGAGCAATAAAGATAACTAAAACCCACTCTGCCTTTAGAGAGTTTTCAGGCTCCTAAAAGAATGAAAGAAACTCCCCACAAATAATGCTAATTCACTTTGGAAAGTGAGAAAACCCATGAGAGTGGGATAGATAAAACCTATTAACAGTTAAAAGAAGGGGAGATTATTTTTAATGTTTGAATCAGAAACTCAAGGTTCACATTCATCCCTAGCCGCAAACTCCCTAGAACTATCTCCCTACAAACCTGGAATAATTCTGTCCTTGACGTGGGCTCTCGACCCTGAACTCCTCCCGGAAGTGATGCTCTGGCATACACTGCCCGATATCAGATGACGTGATGCCTTATACCCGCCAGGAATGCATCCTTCTGTTTAAGTCTGGTCTCACCAGCACAATAGTCAACTCCCCCAAAGTCTTCCCTCTGTCTTCTGTGTGCCGCAGTCAGAGCTGGTCCTAGCCGGTAAACGCTCATCACAGACAGTTTCGGCTGTCGATGAGCATTCCTGGGGTAACACAAGCCAAGGCTAAGACCAGGCCACCTGGTCTCCAGTGTAACACTGCGTCTCCGTCATAGCACCCTGGCCTCATGTTAGCTAGGTAGAGAAAAGCTAATCGTTTCTTGTATTCAATTCAAATAAGTTCATAATGAAAACTGATGCTAGAAGGCTTCCAGGCAAGGTCTCTTCTCTTCTCTTCTCTTCTCTTCTCTTCTCTTCTCTTCTCTTCTCTTCTCTTCTCTTCTCTTCTCTTCTCTTCTCTTCTCTTCTCTTCTCTTCTCTTCTCTTCTCTTCTCTTCTCTTCTCTTCTCTTCTCTGTCTTCAAACCTCCATGAAAGTGATCATTGCATTTCAGAAACGTTTCTCTGCACATCTGTGTGCCTTACCCTCTTGTGAGTGCTTGGGGACCAGAATCTGCATATTATTTGTCTTAGCGTCTTCTGTACAAAACATACCTGATATGTAAAAGGCATCTGGCAAGTGCTTACTGAAAGAATGCTTGCCCTGGCTCTTTCTCTCCCTTTTTTTTAATAGCAGTTAGAAATGTGTAGCGACCATACCCAGAGCAAGCATTCTGTGCCTATTATGTGATGCCCTTTTATATTTATTCCTCAGATATTTCTTATTAAGACCTTGTGAGAATAGTAAATCAATTCCCATTTTACAGATAAGGAAATCGAGGCTATGTTAAATTAAACAATAATAGCTAACATTTCTTGACCTGACTCTGTGTCAGGGGTTGTTTAAAGCACTTTCTACGTATGGCCCCATTTAATTCTCATGGCAAATCTCTGAGATGGATGAAATGCTGATCTTCATTCTTTAACATGATGAAATTGAAGCACAGAGATGTTAAGAAAATTGCCCAAGGTTGCAGAGCTATTAAATGGAGGAGCCAGGATTTAAGGACAATTCATTTTATGTTGATATTCAAGTTTTAAACGACACACTACACTTCCTTCTATTAATGACACATGAAAGGCACAGCGAGAGCCAGCCACAGGGCATCGTTCGTTTTGTTAATGACCAGCTTTACACGTTGGGAATGTCTCCATCGGTCAAACCTCAGCTTCCACATCTTTGAGTACTGGTATTAACACCCATTTCACTCACACAGGTCTGGTTATGTGTTAGATTGCCCTCCTCAGGGCTGCTTTGTACCTCTGTATAGAAAACACGGATGCACCCACGTTCTTTGGCTTTCAAGACGCTAAACCTCTGATCATACGCTTTTATCCTCAACTTTTTTAACATACCAAGGACGTAAGCTCACCACCTGTCCAGGCATGGCCCACAAAAAGCACCGTTTCCAGTTTTGAAAGTCAGAATAACATTGGGAAAAGTTCAAAATTTGAAATCTAAACATCTAAATTTTACCATTTAACGTCTGTGGAACCTTGAGGAGTTCATGTCGATTCTATGCCTTTCCTATTCATCATCTGAAAAATAAGAAGAAGAGCAGCAATAATGATTATCAATGGGCTATTACGAAGATAAGTGAGAGCATGGTAAACAGATTTAAAAAGTAATAATGACCGATTATGTGTACGATTACTATTAATACCAATGGATTTACTTCAACCTTATTAGAACTCAGACAGAAACCCTGGTGGTTTAACTGAGTAGGTGATCTGAGTCAGAGAATGGCAGTGCCTAGCATGAGCTTGTCTATTTATTGGTCAATGTACCCGTGTGGGGCTCCCCCCAGAAATAATCCTTCCTAGCAATGTGATGTTGGAGAACGGTCATGCCTCCTGAAATGAAACAGTTACGTGGCCAAGCTTTTCACTATTGCAAAGTATTCATGGATACTTACACTTACAAAATAGGGGTTATAATAACTCTTAGGGTTGTCGTGGGACCAAAAGGTGATGCTAAACACAAAACGCTGAGCTCAAGGTTAGAGTTGAAGAAATACCTGTTTTTCTCTTCCCTTTGGATGGAACTGCTTTTATGAAATGAAGAGCAGTCACAAGCAAAGGTAAAGCTTCTCGTTACCTAGTGGTATTATGAACAGATAAAATCACTGGATCATCTCTGTCCTCCTTTGCCAGCACTTTGATAATTTTATTGATTTCAGACTCCATTTTTGAGATGAGAATGTCCCCTGAGAAACATCCCCAGCAGAATGCTTGCATTTTCACAAAATAAAGGCAGCAGTACCCATTTGATTAGCAGACAGAGCATTTTTACTAGGTTCCTGAGAGAAGCCAAATTATCTCTCCTTCGTACAAACCACCAAGGTAATTGTGTATCTCTTTTCATATCTTACATTTACATGAAACGATGGAAGTAGAATAGATCTGGAAGGATAAGAACCAGAAGACCTGGTTTTGCTTTCTGTTCAACAATTCTTTTTTTCTGATAATGTGGGAAAAGCATTATAACTTTTTGAGCCTCAATCTCCTTATCTACAAAACAGTGAGTAAATGAGGTAAAATGTGTAAAAGTTCTAAACACAAAACTTCATATATAGTAGGAAGTATATAAATTTATATTTCCCATCATTTTCCTCCATAGGGGCATAATTTAAATTTTACATAGCTACATAGAGGGCCCCCCCATAATGCTCTCATTGGCTGTTCATGGTAGGTCATGGCCAGAAAGTAACTTATTTTGTGTTATTTCAAAATACACTCATGGAAATCTCCTGAATTTTTATCACCTTGGCTTAGGCGTAGTCTACTCAAAGGATGTATTATTATTTTTTTAATTTTAATTATTTTTAGTAATTATTCAAAGACAAAACTCAGTAGGTTAGTGATGATTCAAGAAAAATTCTATATCCCCGTAAGATTACTCCTTTAAAAGTGTTAACATCAGGTTCAACTAAATCCAGAGAACACAAATACAAAATCCAAAGCCAAAGTCACAAAATGTCAAGAACAGTACCCAGGCCAGCCAGGGAAAGAGTGGGACTATCCAATAATAATCTTTGGAATTTTTATTACTACTTCCATGATTCAGTTATGAGCATTTTTACAGAACCCTCAACCCATCCATTTGACTGCAAATTTTGGGGAGAGAGAGGGAGAGAAAGAGAGAGACGGTGGGGGAGTGGGGGAGAGACTGAGACATGCTTTCTTGGATCTGTAATACTGAGTGTCAGATGACACATCTAAAGGATCACGTCACTTGAATGAAAAAAGTTAAATGTTGCATATTCATTGTCTCCTGGGCTTTTGCCAACGCCTCTTGATGTGACAAGCAACTTGCCAAGAAATACTATGATTAATGCCTTGTGAGTCCCTCCCGTGCTTCTAATTTTCTAACTCCCCTCCTGCTGCCACCGGAAGAGATGGTAACCATTCGCTAAATTTGATTCATTTGTGGTAAAGTTCAATGAGCTGATGAAACCCAAATGTTTTGCAAGTTTTGGGGAGGCTGGATGGCCCAGTGGTAAGAGCGCGAGCTCTGAACAACAGGATTGCCGGTTTGATTCCCACATGGGCCAGTGAGCTGAGCCCTCCACAACTAGATTGAAGACAACGAGCTGAGCTTCTGGAGGGGTGGCCGGATGGCTCAGTTGGTTAGAGCACGAGCTCTGAATAACAAGTTTGGCAGTTCAGTTCACACAATGGGATGATGGGCTGTGCCCCCTGCAACCAAGATTGAAAATGGAGACTGGACCTGGAGCTGAGCTGCACCCTCCGCAAATGGACCGAAGGCCAACAACTTGGAGCTGATGGGCCCTGGAGAAACACTGTTCCCCAATAATTAAAAAAAAAAAAATTGTTTTGCAAGTTTCAACAGACAGGGAAAACTGTAGAATATCACAACGAAAGCGTTAACAGAATTATTGTGATATTAGACAGAAATAATTTTTAAAACTCAGGAAAGACCGAGGCCCCTATGCATATTCCAACATTTACCCTGTAGATTCTTCAGCGTTTATCTCCTAGATAACTTGGATAATTTGCAGACTGCAAGACTATATTTCCCTTCCCCAAGCCTTTGATTAGGTTTTTTCTTTACCAAGAATGTCTTGTTTACCACCTCTACCCTAATGGAATCCTGGATATGTTTGGATTTCATCTCCATTTTCCCTTCTTCCATAAAATCATCTCATCTGCATGGCGTCTCTCTCCCATGAAGCATCATTCCACTTAGCAATCCTTTATCCATCCATAACAGTGCTTCTTCTTCTAGTTACTCAGGGATTTCAATACATTTAACTCCTTTGTAGGTTCAAATTTCTATGTTATATTCAGGTTTATAATCCCAGAGCTTATGCATAGAATTACTCAATATTTGTTGGTGAAATTTGATTTTGAATAACAGAGAAAGAACATCTTTAAAATTGTGATGGGAAATGAGACTATAAATTAATGTTGTAAAACCATGGTTGTCACAGAATAGATGACACCATATGGTTGTGACACTCCCGCACCCAATGACTGTACCATGAAAGCTAGCTCTACTCCTTCACCCCCACTTAAAAAAAAAAAAAACATAGCTGCATCCAAATCAGTGAGCATGATATGATAAATGGAAGACCATTAAGTCTGCAAACATAGTACTTTTTTTCAGTAATAAAGTACTGAAAGCGCACCTCAGTTTTTTGCACACTCAGTTTGGCAAGTCTGTAACTGAGAACTGTTATCAGACAGTGCTCAAAGAATTTCCCAGAGATTGTCCCCAACCTTCCCAGCTCTCTTCCAGTGACCAGACTCCCTCGTGTCTCCAGATGATTCCTTTCTAGTTTATCCATGTCTAACAGGGTTTCTCAACGTTGGCCCTGCGGACATTTTGGGTCAGCTCACGCTTGGTTGGGTAGGCCATCCTGTGCACGGCAGCATGTTTAGCAGCACCCCTGGCCTCCACCCACTAGATGCCAGTAGCACTCTCCCAGTCATGGCCGCCCTGGCTCCCCCATCCCTTACCTGTTTCTCCTTGGAACGCTTCCCTAATAAATCACTGGCACACAATCTCTTGTCTTCGGGTCTGCTTCTGGGGAAGCAGCCTAGAACAACCCCTTCCTCTCTACTCCTTGCCAGCAGAGGAAGGAAAGAAGGCCATACAAAATCGCTTAAAGGCAGAGCGGGCTGTGGTTTGTGGAGCCTGGTGGAAAATGAAAATATGGGCCCCTTCAAAAACAGAAGGCCATTAAACTGAGATTGCACAGGTTGCTTGCCTGAAGTTGGTTCTGCCTGGTAACCTTTCTCAAAATTCGCATTTCCAGCTGCTCTTCAGCAACCACTAACAATCAACAGGAACACAGGTGTACAGCGTTTGGATGAACGCTTTATTTTTCTCTAAACTGCTTTTATTTAAAGTATTAGCAGTTTAAAAATAGCTGTAGAAATGGAGGACCTATGGGGAAATGTAAAATAAAAAATCAATAGCTTCAGCAAAGTCATCTATGACACAGAGGAAGTTTGGAGATCTATTGCTCGTGGCAAAATTCTGAGCACACAGTAGTCGCTCAATAAATACCCACTGATTAAGATTTCAAAAATTTGACATTTTTGGATGGCTCCCTTTGCACTTGGCACTATTAGAAACCCATTGGATTGCAATACGTGAGAGTTACAAAGGAGGAAGGAGCTCAAGAATAAATCCCCAAACTGGACTTTGCAGATGGGAGAACTGAGACCCACATATTTTAATGGTTTTCTATGAGCATATACCTGATACATGATAACAAAAAATTATGTTGCTGATTGCTTCTGAAGAACCATAGCGTATCATTTGTAATTGTTCATGGAAGTTGCAGTAATATAAACTTAAAGTATTACCAGAGGGACAATGAAAATCTCTTAAAAGACAAGTCTGCATGTGTATTATTTATCGATAGTCATGTAACGAGTTACTACAAAATTTAGCAGCTTAAAACAAAACTTATTTGTGCTGGAGAGGGGATTCAAACACAGACAGATGGGGAAAATGAGGAATTTTATGTGAAACGAGCAAAGCCTATAGATGGAGAAGCCCAGAGTCTACATGAAAACCAATCTCCACCTTCAGATAAAAAGTTAGACTTTATCTGTGGTCAACTTGGGATACATTTAAGATATTTGTATATGTCTCACATTACATGATTGATGGTGTTATTTTCAGGAGGTAAATATCAGCTACATATAAGAGGACTTGAAGAGAAGATAGAAACGTGGTAAATAAAGGTGCTACCGAAAAATTCTTGGTAAGAGTCATGCAGATATAAACTGCAGATGTAACAATGTTAAAATGGAGAGGACAGCACATACGTGGGAGATGAAGAGGAGGCAGAATTGATAAAACTTGGCAACTGGTTGACTGGGAGATCGGCTGTGGGTGAGGCAGGAAGAAGGAGAGGAAATCTCTAATGAACTGTTGAGTTTGCAGCCATCGAGTGAAACGGCATCTCAGCTCACAGCACGTAACACCCATTCATCTTCTCACAAAACCCCTTAAATATTTCCTTACTTCCTCTAACAAAACCCATGAGGCGGAAAGTAGAGAAGCTGTTTCCAGGAAGTACAGCAAATACAAGAAGAACCAGCTTTTGAACTAAGCCCTCCAACACATGGGCTCTGGGTTCAGGAGCCTGTACACTGGCTTAGGGAGTCAGAGGCCAGGTTGGATCCATTAGTGACCAGGGTGAGAGCAGTCCAGCCAGAGGCCTAGTGAAGCTATGTGAAAGACCAGTCCAGGGTGTATTGGTTATCTATGGCCTTGTAACAAATTACCCCAAACTTAGCAGCTTAGCACAACACACAGTGTTTGAAGGTCAGGAATCAGGCAGCAGCTTAGCAGATGCTTCGGACTCAAGGTATCTGACAAGGTTGGAGTCAAGCCTCTGAAGGTGAGTTTCTAAGGAGCTAACTCACATGGAGGCATACTTCCTGTGCACGTGAGCTTCCCAGGGCAGCGGGCTTCCCTCCGATCATGTGATGAGAGACAGAGAAAGAGAGAGAGAGAGAGAGAGAGAGAGAGAGAGAGAGAGAGAGAGAGAGAGAGAATGGGGGAGAGGACATGCAAGAAGCTACTGCAGCTTTTATGAGCCAGTCTGAAAGCCAGGCAGCATCATTTCGTCCTTATTCTATTTCTCAGAAGCAAGTCCAGTCATACTTAAGGAGACGGAAATTAAGCTCCCTCCATTTTGGGGGGAAGTATCTTATTTGAAGAGTATCAAAGAATTTGTGGATATATCTTTAAAACCACCACAAGGAGTGAGTTGGGCTGCAAGTTAAAAACAGTGTCAGGAAGATGACAAAATCCCTTGGCAGGTGAAGATGGGGGATTTGGGAGTCAGTGGGCCCCGTTGGTGCATGTAGACAAAGGGGGGAAATCGAAGTCCATCCACGGGGCACTGAGGCCATCGTGGGAGAGGAAGGGGGCGCAGCTCCATGGCACAGCCCTTCCCCGGGCGTGTGGGCCGATGCCCAAGTGCTCACCTGCCTTGAAGATTATTCAGTTGCCTAAATTTTCATTTTCTCTCCCACAAATTGTCACAGAACCAAACCCCATGGCTTAGGACTTCCCCTCTCGAGTCTCTCTATTTAGGCGGGTGGCAACACAAACATGACGATGACACCGTGGGCCTTTGCAAGTGCAGACATTCATTCCCCAGGGTCTGCCAGCACTCAGATGTGCTGTGTCCATTCTCCCCGACACCCCAGGCCCGCCCCGTTGGCTTCTGCAGCAGCACATTGATTCTGCTCCCCAGGGCGAAGAACAAGTGGTGGGCGCACTCAGCCCTTGGCGGGATAACGACGACGAATGAGTAACCACGGGCAGGTCCTGGCTCCCAAATGAATCCTGTAACTCACTGAACCATCTTTGATTTGGGTGCTGAGCCCAGATGGCAGGGTCTTGGTGCCACCCTCTCCCGGATAAAAAGAAAAAACAATGTTCATAACAATGGCAGAGCGTTTATAGCAGAAGCATCTGAGATCGCTGGTCTCTGTTATCAGTGGTCGGAGGAAAGAGAAGCTGGGATGATGTTGTGAAAGAAGGAAGCCCCAGATGTCACCCCGAGGCCCTGGCTTGAGCATGTGCTCTGTGACCACGTCAAGGCCAACTGTAGGAGTCTGAGCCTTGGGGCCGCGGAGTGTGCGCTCCTTTCCAATGAACCAGTTCGGGTTTCAGTTAGTGGCTGCCAATTCTGTAGCAACGTCCCTCTTATGGACCCTCTTGCTGGGGCCAGAGGTAGAGTTTCTACTAGTTTCTGCCTCAGTCAGCAAGGTGGGGAGGAGTGTAACCCCTCTTAAACCTCCAGGTTTTATTATTTGTGTTATTATTATTGGTGCTCACATATTAAATGACTCTTAGTTTGCAATTATCGTCAGCCAAGAAATTGGAGATTAGAAGGAGGGTATTTCACCAACAGTCTGCCTGAGTTCACCACCCCTTAGGAAGGTGCCTTCATGCCTCTGTGTCAAATACCCCCAGGAGGCCTCCTTGCTTACCTGGCTTTCTAGTCAACCTGTTACTCCCAGAATTCTCTTAGGCTGAGTGGGGGCCACTGCTAATAGAGTCCACAGAGTTCTGAGTCAATATCCAAATGGTGGCCAGACTGTGCTGTATCCGGGGATGCTCGTCGTGAGCCACCGGAGAGAGTGGTGGCCTTTCGCTGTGGCCTGTGATTGACCAGTCTTCATTTCACAGAGGAAATACTTCTTTTTTTTTTTTTAATAGGAAGTACTTTGTTCACTTTGCCTCCTGTGCCCTGCCACATTTTTGTTTTCTGCCAGAGGTTTCTTAGAGTGCAGAAAAACATGTCTCAGCAGAGGAAGGCCAATTTTCAAAACCACTCCTTTGGCAAATGCACACGCTCTCAGGCTGGAAGCCCCGCTTCTAGTTGCTCGCAGTTTGCCTAATCCAAAAGCAGCGGTAATCGTGTCTAAAAAATGACCAGCTCTGCCAATAGCCTTGGGCTTGTCTTGCCACGGAATGTACACAACGAGAGCGGTGGCGATAACGGTTGCCTCTACAACTGAAGTGCTCCACCACCCGTATAGAATGGGGCCTGTTTGAAGAGCTATCGGGCACATTTATGGCACCCTTTCTTTGACAACTGTACCGCCCCCACTATAAATGCTTCCCTGGGATCAGCTAGTCTAGCCCTCACTAATAACCCACCCATTCAAGCTGAATGTCTGAATAAAGAGTTCTACATGGTGCAGTGTTTGATCAAAGAATAATCAATAGATCTCGTTTTTCTAACACCATATCAGTTTACATAATAAATTTCTCACTGTTGTACGGATCAAGTTCCCCAAAATAACAAATGATTTGGAGGAACGCTTGCACCTTTAAAAATTGGGCTGGCATTCAACGTCTACCGCAGTCTGTAATCTGCCGTCTAGCAGTATAAAATGATGCGTCTTCACATATCCTTCTTTTTCTTGCTGTGGAATTGCATGTGCTTACCAGAGCAGTGTCAATGCCGGATAAAAAGCCCACAAGGATATCTTGCTAAAGCCATTCTCTTCTAAACCACTCATTTGCAAGAGATTGACTAATTAAATCATGCCATGCGTCTTCACGTTAGCAGGAAAATGCAGTGAGTTAATCTCAGCTCATGTACTAATGCTGGAAACAAGCATTTTCACATAGCACACATCACCGAGACTCTCACAAAATACTCTTACTTGTTTGTTTTTAATGCCTTATTCCAACCTTGTGTCGAACACATGCTTAGCGTACAATGGTGCCTTACACAGATCTAGGGTCTGTGTGGCCCAAAGGATTCTAATAATTGCTGGTGGTGGGTGTGGCTGTGTCATAATTCCCTAGGGCTGTTGTAACAAAGTACCACAAACTGGGTGACTTGAAACAACAGACATTTATGGTCTTACAGGTTTGGAGTCAGTAAGTCCAAACTCACAGTGTCAGCAGGGCCATCTCCCTAGAGGTCAGTTTACAGGGAGAGTCCCTTTTTGCCTCTCGCAGCTCCGGTGTTTCCAGCAGTTGTGGTATCCCCGGGAGCTGCACCCTCCCGTCTCAGCCTCTGGGGTCCACGGCCATCTTCCCTCCACGTATCAGGGTCTTCACATACCTTCTCTTTATGTCTCTCTCCTCTTCTTATAAGATCACCAGTCATGGTGGATTAAAGGTCCACCCTGTTCCATTATGACCTCATCCTAATTAATTACATCCACAACGGCCCTGTTTTCAAATAAGATTACATTCTGAGTTACTGGGGGTTGGGATGTCCACATATGATTAGGGGAGACACATTTCAACCCATAAGAGACTGCATATGTCCCATCTGGTGGTGGTTCTTGTCTAACCTTTAGGGCTCAGATATGGTGTATATCTTTGTGTAGCCATCTGACTGTTATACCCTATAGGTATATAAGGTAGTTTTTTTGAAAAGACAACGAGCAAAGACGTCAGCATCAGGCCATATTAGGATTAACAAATTCCAAGGAACAGGCCAGTGTCCCCTTTTCCATCTACAGTGTGTACAGGACTCCCCTGGGGTGCCTTCAACGGGTAGACATGGGAACTGACACCACAGGCTGACCTCCAGAGGCCGTGCCTATGAGGTCACCCCAGTGACCTCATTGTGCTAGGGAGCGGGGGGAGGTTGATCAGAAATCCAGTCTTGTTTATACCCAGAATTGATTTGTCTCAGGGGGATTCAGTGCTGCTGACTCAATTCTTAATGGCTGACCCATGATGTCAGTATGTTAATTTTTAATGGGAAATCTGTGTCGCACAGACCGGAAGGTTCACTCCAGTGTGAGTGTGAATTCATTTTCTGCAGG
The DNA here is from genome assembly GCF_004115265.2 of Rhinolophus ferrumequinum. Taxonomy (NCBI): domain Eukaryota; kingdom Metazoa; phylum Chordata; class Mammalia; order Chiroptera; family Rhinolophidae; genus Rhinolophus; species Rhinolophus ferrumequinum. The sequence continues at coordinate 68,258,779 of NC_046296.1, forward strand.
CTGAGTGACATCTGCAGCAACGTCAGAAATGGTCTTACTGAGAATGGAAACAAGGCAAGGGGGATGCACAAGGCAAGTTGGATGATTCCAGTACTGTGTTATCTTAATCCGGTGCAGATATTTCTCGTCTCAGGTGAAAGATGGACAATAAAACAATGATTATAGCTGATATTTATTAAAAAGTTACTTTGTGTTAGGCATTGTACTAATACAACTTTTCTAACTATTTTTTAATTTTCAACAATGGTATGGAGTGGTTGGTGTTCTTAGCCTCATCTTACAGATAAGGTCAAACACAGGTTAAGTCCCTTGTCCAATATTAGACAGTTAAAAGTGGCAGACCCAGGATGAGAACTCTCATTGGTTTCTTTCCTAAAAGCAGACTCTTCAGCACTGTATGACTCTGTCCACGGGGCATCTGTCCTGGCCAGTGGTTGGGTCTACTGCTGTTGCCTCTGCCAGACTCTGCCTTCTCTAGATTATCTTCTGTTCTTCTCTTGACATGTGCTAGCTAATTAGTTAACACCCATGGTAGGTCCAAAGAGAGAGCTTGCTATTCTTGTTTCTGGCTTAGAAAATATTTTGTTTTTAATATTTATATATAGATAGCTATAGATGTATATATATATGTGTGTGTGTGTGTGTGTATATATATATATATAACTATACATATAAAATATGTAACATAGTATGCATAATATATTTTCCTGTAGAGTATGCAGGTATTACCTATATTATATAGAATATATAATTATTATTGCATATATATTGATATATGGAATATACATAGTATATAATCATATACATGCATATGTATGACGGATATTTGTGCAGACTATACAGCGTCTATAGTGAAAAGAGAACCTTAGCTCAGGGAGTTTGGTGAGCCTGGCCCAATAAACATTAGTTAATGATCTTCATTGTTTATATGAAAAGTTTAACTTTGCTACTCTTCCTCCCATGAGGTATTTCTATCTCCTCACTCCCAAGCCCCCCAAATGCAGTATGTGCGTCTTCTTACAATCACCCGTTATTTTCTAACTTAACCTTAAACTCAGACCCAGCGCTCAGTGTTTAGAGTGAACCGCGATTACTGGCTCCGAGGTCGCAGACACCCGACTAGTGACCTGCTCAGATGTCTTTGCTGAGCTCAGCACTCTCAAGTCAGTTTTCAGCAGCTGGTGCTGCCTCTGACCTCTTGATTTCCATATTATCTACATTTCCGGACCCCTATTTAGGTCTCTTCCTCCCAAAGCCTTCCTAAAGGTGGGTTTGGGCCCAGGCTCTGAATCTTCTGGATGTCCTGTTTGTGCTGCACTGATTTTTCCCCATGTTCAAGCCTATTGATGACAGCATCCAGCACTCTAACAACCCCATTATGCAAAATACCATCATCTTTTAATTCTTGGTGATGATCATCTGTGTACTTACAGGAGGAATGGAGTATGTGTCCCAGCAGTGACCTCATCTTATACGTTACTCAGCATCAAAATACAATTTCTGAGTAGATTTTAGGCTCTGTGGTGAATCCTCCCCCTAACTCGTTTGTAATACCCTGTTGGGAACACTTAGGGCTCAGCAGAGCCGAAGTGCTACCCTCCAATGCCAGAAACCTGAGGTTCCTCTCGTGGCCACTACAACACATTGTTCACCTTCCCCAGAACGGTGAGCTGTCAAAACACTATCAAGGAAGGTACTCTGGCCACCGCTGTTGGTGGTGCCCTGCTGGCTCTCCTCAGCATTGTCACGGGCTTGGTGTGCCCTCCCTCCCACTGGTCCTGCTGCCCAGACATACTGATTTTTCCTGAGAGGACTTCCTTTATAAATCACTTTCATCCGATCCTGGCTCCAGGGTGTGCTTCTGGGAGAACAACAGCAATGACCAGTTACGCTCCAGTTATGTCACATGTGTACTTTATAGCCACCTGAGTCCTTTGTAGACCCATGGAGAAGTGGGATGCGTAACTTTTCATGTAACCCTCATAATAATGAAAGTAATATTTATTAATATTAATCATTAACATTTAAGTATCTATTGGAGATACTCATCTAAGTGTTTTACACAGATTAACTCATTTAATCCTCGCAACAAAACTATAATGTAAGTGTGATGATTAGTCACATTTTTGTTTAATGAGGAAGAGGCTGAATTACATAAAGGTATGGCACGTGACCAGTGCTATGCAGTGAGTGGCCCCACAAAATTCACGAGGTTCCAACTCCCAATGTGACGGTGTGAGGAGGTGGGACATTTGGGAGGCGATGAGGTGATGAGGCTGTTGGCCTCATGAATACAGTGCGTGTCCTAATGAAAGAGCCCAGAGAATTCCCTGGCACCTTTCACTATGTGACGACACAGCAAGAAACGGCCGACTGTGAGTAGGAAGAAAGTGTTCACAGAAGGCGACCCTGCTGACACCTTGAGCTTGGACGTCCAGCTTCCAGAACTGGGGGCAATAAATGTCTGTGGTTTATAAGCCGCCCAGTCGGTGCTATTTTCCTATAGCAGCTGTTAGGGACCAAGACACCAGGACACGAACCCAAGCCATCCCTGTAGGCTGCCATCTTCCACGGAGACGCCACTTCCTGAGTTGACCAGTAGCTAAGTGAGCACTGAGCATATAGCAGATGGCTGAAAACAAGTATTTTACTTATTGGTTGAATAGCCAGTAATCAAATACCATAACAGCTCATCTATGGTTACACTGAAAAGAACTGAACTTAGACAGCAGGGGAAATAAGAGCAGAGGGACACATTCAGATTTCATACATTACGTGACTCAGCCCTTCACGGACACAGGCCTGCAGCTAGACCCACACAAAGGTGGGCTTCTGACCCTCACGCTGTTTGTGGCCTCTCTATGAAGCAATGCCATCACTCAGATTCCTGCCCTTGGCCCATTAATTCATTCAGTAGACGTTTAAAGTGTGTAATGTGCACCAGGCAGGATGGACCTCGTCCCCTGTTTCTTTGGCTGTGGGTTCACTCAGGCCTGAAGGTTCTCCCTCGTTCCACACCTCTGACCTTCAGTTTGCTTCACTTCTCAGCTATGTTCTGGCTGCTTCTCTCCTGGTAAATATTTCCCACCAGCCCACTGCCTTCCTGAGAAAGCAAATGAGATGATATGTGTAAATGAACTGAAGAAATAAGATATAAGACAGTGTCCAACGCCAATACTGTCTTGATTTTCCTTATATGGTGATGGCGGCAGCATGGTTCTTCATATCCTGCCTGTCCAAGGAAGATTATTTTTGTAGAAAAACTAATCCTAGGAAAACTAATGCTCAGATTTATATGGAGGTGCAGAGGACCTGGAATAGCCAGACAATCCTTAAAAAGACCAAAGTTGAAAGACTCACACTTCCCAAAAGCTGAAGGACAGAGCTTTAGGTTAATAGACTAGAATGAGACTCCAGAAGTGAATCCTAACACGAGACAAGGTGTCAGCAAAAGTCAATGAGGGAAAAAATAGTCCTTTCAGCAACTGATGCTGGAAAACTGAATCCCCTGATGCAAAATATTAAGGTGGACCCTTAATTCACACCATAGACAAAAATTAACTCAACATTAATTATATATTTAACTATAAGAGCTAAAACTGTAGGAGTCTTAGAAGGAAATATTGGAGTAAAATTTTGTAATCTCTGTTTAGATGATGGTTTCTTAAAAATAACACCAAAACTCCAGTGACAAAGTAAAATATAAATACATGTGACTTTATCAAAATTAAAAGCATGTGTGCTTCAAAATACACCATCAAAAAGTGAAAACACCACCCACAGAATGGGAGGAAACATTTGCAAATCATTTATGTGATAAGAGACTCATATCCAATATATATAAAGAATTCTTACAACTCAACAATAAGAAGACAATCCAATTTCTTTCAATGGGAAAGGACTTGAATAGACATGTTTCCAAAGAAGACATACAAATGGCTGACAATCCCATGACAATAACAGAAAATAGCAAATGTTTCCAAGGATGTGGAGAAATCAGAACACTTACACATTGCTATTGGGAAACGAAATGGTACAGTCACTTTGGAAAACAAGTTGGTAGTTCCTCAAAATGTTAAACAGAGACTAATCATATTACTCAGTAGTCCACTCCTAGGTGAGTGCAGAAGAGAGTTGAAAATATATGTCCACACAAAAACCTGTACACAAATGTTCCTCACAACATTAATCCTAATAGCCAAAAAGAAGAAACAACCCAAATGTCCATCAGCTGACAAATGATAGAGAAAATGTGTGTGTCTACATAATGGAAATGTATTCAGTTGTAAACATGAATGGAGTATTTATACATGAATGACCCTGAAAATATTATGCTCAGTGAAAGAAATCAGATGCAAACGGTCAAATGTTATACTATTCCATTTACATTGAATGTCAAGAGTAGCCAAGTCTATAAAAACAGAAAGCATATTAGTGGTTTTCAGGAAGGAAGGAATGAAGAGTGACCACTAATGCGTATGGGGTCTCTTTTGTGAGTGAAAAAATGTTCTGAAATTAGGTAGTAGACAACTCTCTGAATATAATTTATAAAACACTAAATTGTACACATTTTATGGTATGTAATTTACATCTCCATAAAATTGGTATAAAAATATTCCACCCATTTATCAGCTCACCACCTGTAAGCCCACACACGACACAACTGCATTCTCCACTGGAGTGTCAACAAGGCCAAATCAAGGTGTTGGTGTCTGTGTTCGCTTCCAAGCTGGGTGCCTGTCTCCAAGTTCATTCTTGTCATTGTCAAAATTCAGTTCCTTGAAAAGGAATAGGGCTAAGGACCCTACTTCCTTGCTTGCTGTCAGCCGGGGACCACTCTCAGTTCCTAGGGACCTCCCATATTCCTTGCCACTTGCCTCCCTCCATCTCAAAGCCAGGAATGGAGAATCTTCCTGTGTAAAACCTGCTGCTCATGCTTTGAATATCCTTATTCAGGAGGAGCCTTGTATCTTTTAAGTGCTTATCTGGTTAGGTCAGTGCTGCCCAGGGCAATCTCCCTTTCCTGGAGCCAGGTGTGCTCACCTTGGGAAGGAAATTCCATCAGAGTCCCTGTCCTGGGGTTGGACTGTGTACACCAGGGCATTATAATCTAGGTGGGCATTTTATAATCCTGCCCACTATAGTCTTCTGACCTGAAGCACCCCTGGCTTTGTGCTAATCCTGCCCTGTCATCTTCTTCAGGACTCTTCTGCAGACACTCTTGAGTACTGTCATACAGCCCAGCATGGAGCAGAACAAAGCACTTTCAGACTCTCCACCACAGGTGATGGGTCCACAGAGCCACCTCAGTGTCAGGGCTCTGGATAACGTGGAGTCCGTTGCTTTCTGCATCCTTTGTTGTACGCATTTTCTGAAGAGTGATAAATACTAGAAGCTTCTAGGGATGGTCGTGATTGTACTAGAAATTTCAGTCTCGTTTCCTATATTTGGAAGCTGAGCACTGACAAGAATTATGTGTGTTTGGGTGTATGTGATGGCGAGAACATGTGTGTGGGTAAGACGGACAGATGTGACTGACAGACACATTGCTTTACTGCTGTTGCTGCTTGAAGCCATTCTGCTCAAAACTGGGAAATTCAATGGAAATCAATAGAACATAATACAAGGCACCACTGAAGCGAAGAAGGCTCCAGAAATGTAAGCATGTTTTGTGGGATGCTGGTATCTCTTGCCCGTTTTTTTTTCTTTCCCTACTCCCCACCTTTTCAGATGGTGTGGATTTATCCACAATATGTCCAGATTCTGAAATCCGAGGGGCAGAGTGAGATTTAATTGCAGCCACATGAAGCCTTGGAGGGTTTGGCTTATTGACACGGCCTCCCTGTAAGAGGTAGAGCGACTGGCCAAATGATGGTAATTGACCCAGACAGCAATTGCAGAACATTTTAGCTTTGCAAAGTGATTTTATTCACTAATCACGATACAAGATGAAAACTATGACTCTGTGATTTGTCTTTGAAGAAAGGTTCTTACCATTTAGCAAAAATGTTCTTGGGTTCAGTTTCCCTATCTATCTAATATGGGGAGATAACATTTACCCAGATTTCTTTGAATTAAATGTTAAGAGATGTGTATTGTTCAAAATGTGTGTTTACTTAGATAAGAATCTAATTTTAATAAAGAAGTAACTTTTTCAAAGACTATAAAAAGATCTTCCTTTGTGTCAGCAAGAGGAATTTATTTATGATACATTGTGCAAACCCTAAAATAACTCTTTGGGACACATTTAATACCCATTCTTTTACAGATCAGAAAACAGCAGCTATCAATATGGCATTTCTACTTATGGATGCTGAGAGTTGAGTGAACCACAGGCCACTTACTTCTGTGTCATCATACGTCTCTGCTCCTCTTGAGAAAATGTCACTGCTTTCCCATACACTTTGATAAGACAATGCTGCATTTTTTCAGAGAAATTTTAAAAAATGTTATTATTGCACATCCTTGGTCTAGACATGCTGTTTCTAACTAAAGGTCCATTGAATCATTTTGTAATGCAGAGTCTTAAACATGTGAATTGAGTGTAATCCTAATGAAATCATCTAACTGTGCATAATGCATCAAAAATTATACATTTTCTTTCTAAAGAATCATTTCAGTATCATTTCAGATCAAGGTTTGATATAAGTAAATGTAACTGGATATTCAATATTATTTCCCAGTTTTGGAGCCTTAAGGCCCCTAAACTACTGTGTTTCCCCAAAAATAAGACCTAGCTGGACAATCATCTCTAATGCGTCTTTTGGAGCAAAAATTAATATAAGACCCGGTCTTATATAAGACCGGATATAATATAATATAATATAATATAATATAATATAATATAATATAATATAATATAATACAATACAGTACAATACAATATAATATTAGACCGGGTATAATATAATATAATATATACCAGGTCTTATATTAATTTTTGCTTCAAAAGATGCATTAGAGCTGATTGTCCTGCTAGGTCTTATTTTCAGGGAAACACGGTAAGAATCCAAGTGACAAGTTTCTCATTTTCTGAAACTGATCGCTGGACGCATCCTTTGCAGGAATTGCTAAGAAGGAGTCAAGCGTGTTCTGAGACACTCCATCTATCACTCGACTTTGGACTTTAAATAAGAAGAGACCAGAAATTGATCAGAGCTGGAAAGAGAGCAGGAAAGGCAGGTGTAGAATACCCAAGAATCACCAGCACATCAGAGCAAGCGAAAGAGGCTTTCTTGGAACCCCAGGAAGACACTGGAAGCTTACCTGTCCCCCAACCCAGTTTGGAAATAATTAAGGTGCTCAGACAGTCAGGAACAGCCTCAGGGTATGCCTGTCTGCTCCTAAAACGGAGCGCGAAGAGCTCAGGAGGTGCCTGGATTTCACCTGGAAGCAGGGGCTGCCTGCCTCAGCTTTGGAAGTGAACGAGGCTCCATGTACATGCCTCACTGCCGTTGGGAGGGTCTGCGTTACTCTCAGATGTGGCTGCATTGCCAGTGGAGGTGGGAGCACTGACATTGGGAGGTGTCTTCATTTGCACTCCAGGCAGGCATACTTCTGTTGGTAGATGCCTACATTTCATTTGGGAGATGTCTGCATTTCCATTAGGAGGTACGTGTGTACCCAGATTTTGGAGAGCAAGAATGCCTGGCATTTCCTGTTGGCAAGAGAAAACCTCCAGGAAATCAGCTGGACTAAAGGTGGTTGGTCATCCATACCAGGAAACAATTCATTATCTGATGTCTGAGGAGATATGGCAAGAGGACAGAGAGCCATGTACACCCAGAGCACATGCCCGTGCAGCACGTGACCAAGGGGGCATTTCGGAATCTGCACAGAGGACCTAGTCACAGAGGACCTCTGCCTCCCTCCTTAGAGAAACAAGAGAAAGAAGGTAGAATATGAGATGTGGAATGACAGCCGATGGCACCCTGCTTTCCCGTTGAAGGCTGCAGAGCCTGAGTCAGACGGGGCCATTTTCAACATAGATGTGAGATCCAAGTGCTGACTCAGCCCAGCCTGGAGTTTTGAATAATTGAAAATGAGGCTTTTTCTTTACCTAATGCCCAAACATAATCAAAAAAGCTCCGAACACTACCTACCCAGGGATTGGAAAAAAGAAAACCAACAACGTGGATCTGAAGATTGCAGTGGGTGGAAAAATAAACTGTTTCTTAACTTGCCTCTGTCAAGTTCAGCCCTTGCAATACGCCGTTGACAGTCATGCATTCATAGAAATACATCTCAACAGAAAATGCTGCCATAGAAATAGTATGTGGGGATTATTACCCTCAAAAGTGTGGACTTCATTTAAAAAGCCAACCTCATTCATACCTATACTCACTGGCAGTACTCTCTCTCTTTGTCTTCCACTCCTACCTTCTCCACCCTTCCCCATTTCACTAACCAGCACAGAATATTATTCAGTCCGGTATATTATGGAGCTCCTGCAATGTATTCAGTACTGTATTATGAAATATGCAGGGACACAAAAGCATGTTTGCAGCAGACATGATGAGACCTTGGCTCAAAATAGAAATTACTTCATAGAAGTAAGAGATGTACTAACCATATGAAATGTCTCTGAGGCTTTGGTTTTAAGATGAAGAACAACAAATCTTCAAAACATTTTATGCAGTCATTTCACTGAAATATATGTGTGTGTGTGTGTGTGTGTGTGTGTGTGTGTGTGTTTAAGTGCATGACTAGTTGGGTTGACTACACCAAAAAAAAAAAAAAATAGTAGACATTAAAGGAATGGGAAAAGAAAGAGCAAAACACGCCTTGATCAAACCAGACTTCTTTAGAGCCATGATTACCATTTTCACGAGAGCAACAATTATCACTATTCCTGCTATCCTGGGAGAAAAGCGTGTGTGCTGGGTGCAATACACCCGGATCAGCGTGTCCTACCTATTTGATGGTGAGGAGGTCTTTAATCATCTCTAAGCCTCCTTCCTCATCTGCAACCAGCAGCTCTAAACCTAAACCCACATTCCCATGTCTTCGACATCATGGAAGCAGTTGAATATCCTGTTTTGCAATGTGCATGTTTTAATGCTTATGTTCGGTCTTTGCCATGACAATTCCAGGAGTTAATCAAGTTCACTTATATCCAGCTTCCTACTGTATCTTTTCCAAAAGATGAACTGAATTTTAGGGTAACAGATGTTGTGTATTATAGGAAGACAATGCTGTGAGATCCTGGCAGCCTGGCACATTGGTTTTCAAGCATGAAGACTTGAAGACATTCTGGATATTTGTAAGGCTTCAGTGGCTGTGGCCAGACAAGATGTGGTCTTTGTCCGTTATCTCTTCTCCATGATGAGATCACCACAGCAGTGGTTACTGAGGGGAAGGGAAGCTTGATAGAGACTATTTGAAGGGTATCTGCCATGAGAAAAAAGTATGACTGTTTGTAATGAGGTATGATCTTTTCATTTGAAGGTGTGATTTATCAGCAGGGTAACTGTTCTCAGCTTGTTATGTTCTGGGTTCTGCAGGTTAGCTAGCTAAGCTCATTGTGATTGGCACGAAGAGCCCCTGAAAACTGTCAGGCCACCTTGCAATTAGGCACAATGCCATGCGAACAGATGGCATGAATGATGGCATGCCAGACAGCCAATACACGTATCAGCATCGAGTATTCAGAGAGAATTTCCTCCCTCAGAATGTCAGAATACAGGTCTGTGGAAATGCTAGAATAAAGTGTTTTACATGGCACACAAATTTTGGAAAGAATAATGCTGTTTTTGTACAGGGCTAGATACGGGACCAGGGAATCATAGACCCATAGAGTCTCAGTGTTAACAGACTTGAACGGCAATGGATTCCGGTGACCCGTGTGATGTTCCATTCATTCACTCATCCCTCCAAGCGGCACTGAGCGTCCATAACGCGGAGGCACTGCCTAGCTGCGTGGCCACGGCATCGTCCAGCCTGGGCTCCACCACATTCACCGACAGAGAGATCACTGCTGCTAACACTCAGTATCCACGTCACCCTCCCCCAAATAACTGTAATTTTGACCACACTCTCTTGATGTACAGCCGCTGAGCCAAGTCCACCAGGATATAAGCAATTGGTTCTAAGATGGCAAACAATACATGGAATAACTTTAAGTAAAATTACAAAGTTGGCCGGTAGTTTTACTTAAAATATGAATATGGCCCATTGTTCCGTGTCATCACCTCTTAGCTTCATTCCATTTTTGTAAAACATAGCAGGCTTTGCAATTCTAGGAGACACAAAAAGACTGGTCTCTAAAATATCATCATTGTGACTCTGTAGTGAAGTGATGTGACGCACAGTAGTTTCAGGGTCAGATTCGACTTAGATCACAGAACTGACATCTACCCGCTGGGGGACCTTGGGACAGCTATTAGGAGACAACGGCTGTAACATATTATATGTCTGTATTGTGCAGCCCTTTAGTTGGCGTACACATTTCATAACCAATTATGCAAGGCGCCGTGCTCGGACACACTCTCTTAATTACCCAATGCGATAGGTTCATGTTATGATAACCACTGCTTTTGAACACTGGTAACGCAACTTGGTTGCACAGTATAATACGCAGACGACATTTATGGAATGGAATAGAAACTTACAACACTGGGAATGGAAGTAAGCTTAGGATAAAATTTAGGCATTTCTATGTCTACAAGATGGCACGACGCTTTGTAAGAAAGATGCTAGAGGAAAACTCACCTAAGGAAGAAAAGGTTGAACCTATACTTTTGGATCACTGGGATGCAAGAGGTGTAAGCCAGTGCCGGAGAAAAAAATCGAAAGGGATGGATCAAAGGGATGACTGTGAGCAACGCAGCGGTCCCGGCCCGAAGCTGCGGGCTCCTGGCAGATATAACACTAACCTTTGATCCTCCCTCTGCATCCCCTTGGCTATTGCTCCAGACGGTATTAGACTCTTGGATGAGGAGAGGAAAGTCAAGCAAGTTCCCAGGGGACTTTAACTGCCCAGCACCCTCCACGCCTTTTTCTCACTTATCTGCTCTCCAGGTGAAGCGAGCATGGGCATCCTGCAGACAAAGCAAGGGTCTCTTTCTCAGCTGTTCCACAGTCCAGACCCTGGCATGCTTGGCTCCTGGGTGACAGGGGTACGTTACAATGTAAGCACAAATGCCAGATGCTCCTCTATGGTGTCCTGGGAGGGGTGAGTACCCAATATCTGAGCAGCTGCATCTAGACAGGCTATTCCTGACTTTGGGGGAACATTAAACATGATTTTAAAATTACAATTGGTCAGCCAGAGAGTCTTACACAAACCCAGTACCCAGTATTTTTCTTTAGGAAAACTGGAAATCATCTCAGCAAAACCCATCTTATTAAACTGGCCACGATAAAGCGTCTGCCAATGAATTTGGTTCAGGATTATATTACAAGTTTAAAAGTAAAGAGTTTCAACATAAATGGTTTCCTCTTATTATATGGACATTCTCATAATTAGACCAAAGAAATTTATCTGAAGGAGACTTTCTCTTAGATAATACGTACATTGAATTAAAATCTCTGCTAAAACATGGTCCCGGGCGTGTGTAAAAGAAGCTACGCCTGTGTTCCAGTGACGGTGAGAATGTAACAAACCATCTCCAAATTTAGTGGCTTCCAACGAGATCAACACTTACTTCTTTTCCTCCCAAATCGGCCCCTGGGATGGGCCTAGATACTGGGAGCGTTGCTCAGATAATCTCTGCACGACTCTTGGGGATTGCACTCAGTGAACACTAGATTTTAGCTCTCCCACAGCACACTTAGCAAAAAGGGAACTTGTGTCCCTCAGGGGGACGGGTCAGTGAAGAAGGCTCAGCAAAGCCACAGCTTCAAACGAGCATATTTGTCTGTTCTTTGCATTCATAAGAAAACACACGTACAAACACCACACACAAAGAAGGCGGTGTTACAGTCATCGTAGAATGGACTGGAGCTTCCAATTTCAGAGCCAAATGGTGTTCTTCCATCTGCCTAGGGGATGCTATTCTCCTAATCTCCAATTTCAAAAGGTGAAAATTAATATGTAGCTTGCAACAAGCTTGAAGAGAGAAAAAGAACCAATCAATTAGTCCACAGGGTGCCCAGGTAGGGCATGCCAGAAGCCGTGGGAGCGGGACGTGCAAACCCTCCATGTCACAGCAGAAGCAGACTCATTCTCACTAATGACAGGGGAGCCCATTGTGAGTTAGCAAATTTCACAAATTAGCAAGAAAGAAAAAAAAAACTAATTAAAAGAATTAGGGACACCACATTGTGGCATGTGTAGTGTTCATTTATTTTGACAAGTATAATTTAATATTAGTTATTTAGGGTAATATTTCAAAGTGTACTAATGAACGTGCACTGGTCTCCTTTGTAAAAGTAATGAAATATTAGTGATACGAGACCTTACTACTGCTCTCTGTTATTCAATTTCTCCTGACAGGTGAGGTGAGACTACTGAGGGCTTCGCTTTTGCATGGCTGAGTTAGGGGAGTAGCAGCGTGACCGTGAGGGACAAAGTGAGGCTTTGCGGCATTCACTGGTAAGTGAGTACATACACATTTAAAGATGTATATTAGGTGACATGTTGAGAGCAGTCTCCTTCTGGTGCAATCTAAAATTGATTCTTCGCAGGGAAATCAGAATCATAATTTCTTTAAAAAGGCATTTTATGTGCCAAGAAGCAATATTTCTTCCAGATTTTCCTATTTCTGCAAATGAATCTCTTTTCCTCCCTGACACAAAGGCAGGGAATGTAGACTTAGCCTCCTCTCTGCTGCATTCTCTCCCCCGTTCATCCGTGACACCGTCCTCAGGATTTTTCCTCTGTTCTCTAGCATCTCAACTCCTCCAAGCTCTGCCTCGTTGCCTGAGTTTGTGACAGCCTCCACCCCCACACTTCCGGCTTTGCCATCCTTTATCTCCCGTCAATCTCATACTCATTTTTGTTAGATTTCCTTTCTAAACTGTTCTTGTGAACATGCCAGCATGCAGTTCTAGACTCGTCAGTGGCCCACACGGTCATTGAGGATAGTCATAAACCAAAATCTCTGTCCCTGGACTGGAATTCAACACCCACCACAAGACACTGCCTCCTTCTTTCGAAGTATATTTTCTCTCCTTTTTCACATAAACCCAGTTTTCCAAACATTTCCATTCAACCGTAATCTCTCCATCTACATACAAGTTGTCACGTGAGCCAGAATAACCCTAGACTCCCTGTGGGGACAGAGCCAGGAGTGCGGTTTCCAGGCTCTCGGCCTCACATGGAAAGAAGCTGGCTCGGGTAGTAGACCATCAGCTGTGGCTAGTTGGCCATCAGCTGTAACCAGTGAGCCATTGGCCACTAATATAACTGCCGCAGCTGGCCTGGGCAGTCGAGTCGAGTGGAGTCGGTCGGGTGGCAGAAAAGCGGACAGCAGGTCGCACGTCGTGTGAATCTAGCCTCCGGTGAGACTATAGTGGTATGACTCCCCTACCTATGGCTCCGTGGGTGTTCCTTTTTGGCCTCACCATATCCTGTGTTCTTGTGTGGGGAGCAGGAACTGAGACCCGCATAACACCCCGCGTGACAAATGGCACAGTGAGCAGGGTCTTCTGCATGACACATGGCACAGCGAGCAGGGTCTCCCGCCTGACACCAAGCATGACACTCCCCTTCCACCCCTATCTTGCTCAGTTTACTTTGACTAATTTTATCCTTTAATCCACTGATATTACTAATCTAAGCTTCACCTGAGACCTCAGAATTGTCAGATCCAGTGGGTAGGCGTCCTCCTACTGTGCTTCCGTGAAAATAAGACCTAGCCGGACAATCAGCTCTGATGTGTCTTTTGGAGCAAACATTAATATAAGACCCTTATATTATATAAGATCTGGTATATTATATTATGTTATGTTATGTTATGTTATGTTATGTTATGTTATGTTATGTTATGTTATATTATATTATATTATATTACATTAAAGGCCCAGACTTGTATTATAGTAAAATAAGACCAGGTCTTATATTAACTTTTGCTCCAAAAGACGCAATAGAGCTGATGGTCTGGCTAGGTCTTATTTTTGGGGAAACACAGTAATCTGACCCGTATTTAATATAAGATGGCCTCTCTCCAGGGCAGTCTCTCCTGATAGTATTTGTGACTTTTCTCTTGTCTGGACCTCGTGAAGCACTGGCTCCTAAGCTGCCTCCCTGATTTTCTTCTTCCTGTTTTTGTTAAAGGGTATTATTCCCCAACATTTGACCATTACCTCTGTGCTACTTTTATTTTCATGATTTAAACACACCAGTCTGTAACTGTTCTGGAAATTTTCTGACTTACAAATCTACATTCAGCCCAGATGTTTTCCTGGAGCTTCAGACACTCACCGTAGCCGAGTGGTCCACATTTTCTCCTGGAGTCTCATTGGTACCTCCAAGTAAAATGGACCCACACTGAAATCATGAGTCATCCCTAAACCGTGTCTTTTCTCCACATTCTCTGGTTCAAAAAACAGTATCATCTCTGCTCAAAGTGGTCAAACTAGAGTCCCAACACTCCTCACTCCAGCTATGTGCTGAGCCCACACACGTGCTCGTTCAATGACTCTAGAATGGACGATCTCTGCATTAGCCCAGACCTCCACTGTCTCTTCTCTTTTCCTTTTAAAGAGTTCCCCTCATATGCCTGTTCCTGCTTTTCTCCCTCATGAAGTCCATCCTTTAATACAGTCATCAAGGTGCTATTTCAACCTCAACATTCCTCTTGGAGATTTCCATTTGGAACCTTTCATTGGCCCCTCAAGTTCTTCAGTAAAAGCGCAGTTTGAGCTGTAGAATGTGTGGCCCTTCGTGATTGCTTAGACTCTGTTTCCCTTCCTACTTCATTCTTTCAATGGGTGTGGCCACAGTTCAAAAGCCACTTTCCCTGATTTGACCCCTCCCTCCAGTCAGTAGTTTCTCTTTCTCTTCAGACCCCAGGGCTCCTGGGTTGGCCCTTCTATCAATCCACGGTCCTGTCATGGTCCACTTGTCATTGCCCCACCAGATGGTCTACTGTGAGAGCCAGAATCTTGTCTTATGGATCGTCACAGCCCCATGCTTTTCCCAGCACATAGTAGACACTGAATATTTTCTGACTGAATAAACAAAGAAGGCGATCATAGCATTTTGCACCCCCTTGCTGGAACACCAACCTAAAAGAATTTGTTGTCTTTCCTTACATACGATCTAGTTCCCAATCTCACATTTGGACAATACCTGTGGTCGTGGGTTGAGCCCACCAGCCTCTCTAACGGAGCACCTGGCATGCCTGAGGGAAAATATAGCAATGGAAGAACAAGATTAAAACCCAGCCCACGCCTCAGGAGCTTCCTTGTTTGCTGCATTCGGATTCACTGTCCCATTTAACACTGGAACCTACAGCTGCAGAGATTTGGAGGCAGGGAGTTTAATTAGTCAACAAGACATGACAACATTCTGTTACGGTGAGATTACATACACCCATGGGTGTTAGGAGGCACAGAGTGAAGACCAGCAACTTCAGAGACCTGAGGGCGCTATCTTTCAGGCGCACATGGGAGAGTGTTCCAGGAGATAAAATACACGAGACAAATGGTGTCTCTCATTGAAATGCAATGGAAGAATGGAGCCCATAGAATTTTGAATACATTTCTGTTCCAATGTTCCTATATGGGGACAGCGAACTGGATTCACAAAGAATTTTGAGTATCTTTAAATAGCTGAAAGAATGCACATGTCTAGAGGGATATACTCCAGGGACCATAAAAATCTGCAGACATCACACCACTGTATTATAATTTCTATTCTATTTCTAATTGATTATTATTTCCTTAATATTAATACAAAATGTATATGATTTTATTTGTTAAAAAAGGAGAAGGATGTTTAGAAACCGCTGGGGATTCCTGTCTACAAAATTATATTTCACCCACGATGAAAAATCAGAGCTTTGAGGATTTTGGATCAGGTCCCAAAGCCTTGGGAGTGCTAAGCTAAGCCTGGTTTGACCTGGTTCTCCATCCCTCTGACTTTCACATCACTGCTTTCCTTCAGGAAGGTCCCTGTGGGCAGGTTTTCTCCTGGCTGACCAGGCTCCTTTCGTTGTGATGTGTTTTCACTGTGTTGGTGCATGAACCTCTCGGTAAGGCCTTCTCCTGCCATAGTCCCGGAGAACAAGCAGAGCAAAGCACCTTTGGAGCCTGGTTTTCCCCTCATCACCGGCTGCATACATGTTGTGCTATGCCATGTCCAGGCTCTGGGGAGATAACAGTAAATAAGGCATTCTAGAGAGTGCTGACAACAAACACATCCCAAACAGACACATAACATAAGGCAGGTAGTGTTTACAGATAAAATTTGAAAAAAGCTTAAGAAAATAAAGAACGGAGAATGAAGGAAGTTGGTGCTACGAGTAATTACCGAACATGATTAGGAAAAGTTTCTCTGAGGAAGTGATATTACAGCACGGACACAATGAACAAAGCTGCACAAATTGCTGAGCAAAAAGCTGTGTGATATTAGTCTACCCAGCATTTCTCCACCATCACCCCACCCACCGTGTCCAGCTCCCCCACCGCCCCTCGTCTCCTTCCATTCTTAACGGATCTCAGTCTCTCTCTCTCTCTCTCTCTCTCTCTACCCCCCATCCCTCTCTCACCCTCTCCCGGCTTGTGCTGAGCCTTTTACTTTGATTCACAAGATCCGATTGCATATCCCATACAGCATATATCATATAGCATTTACCCTGGGACATAAACCATATAGAATGACCATACAGCATATAGTACAAATAGCATTTACAGAGGCCTAGGAAATAAATTTTGCTGAGCAAAGAAGACAGAAGACATCTCAAGTTGTTAAGCCCTGAGTGCAGCCTCTTGAGAATGGGGTGCAGGTGTTGAAGAGGGTTGGGGGTGTTAAGGTGCCTACACAGGTGCATGGAGAAGTTAGGAGCCCATGTGGAGAGTGTCAGGTGTCAGACTAAGGAGGTTTTTCTCTAAGTGCTAGAAAACAAAAGCTTTGTATGTGAAAAGTAAGTCTGAAGGCAGGTGGAAGACAGGTCGGGGAGTGTGGATAACCTGGATATAGAAAACCCATTAGGTGCTTTTGCAAGTTCTTAGGCAGAAACGGTGAGGGCACGACCTTGGGCCATGACGCTGTTCATGAGAGGAAATTGCAGATTCCAGAAATCTTTCATCAGCGGAAGAAATAGGATTCGGTAAATAAATTAAAGGTGTGTGTGTGTGTGTGTGTGTGTGTGTGTGTGTGTGTGTGTATGTAAAGGGGCTACATTTCTAGTTCGGGCAATTATAGGAATATGATTGATTGAAGACGGACAACACAGAGAAGAAGCAGATTGTGAAGGAAAAGTTCAGGAGCAGTGAGCGCAGAGACACAGCTCGTTTGGACACTGGGAGGATGAAATGCAGGGGACATTCAGGCAGCGTTGACTATCAGGCCAAGAAACCGTGTGTCCAGGATTTAAGAGAGAGATGTGAGTTGGACATAAAGGCTTCAGAATCATGAGCATAAAATGGGAAATTAAAGTCTTAGGTGTCAATGTGGAGGAAAAAGCTATGGCATTCAGTGAAGGAGGGCGAGAGGAGGAACTGGGAAAACCAGCAGGGCTTAAGAGTGGATGCGTAGTGAGCAGGACTGAAAAGCTGCTCCAGAAAGAAACATGCACCGGGAAAGGAGGCAACCTGGAGACCCTGAGGCACGGCGTCTATAGGCGTGTTGTGGGCACATCACCTCTACGTGGCGAGGACGGGTGGCCTTGGGAACGGGAAGGGTTGGTAGGGGCAGCCCAGTGTGAGACACCCCCCCCATTTGCAGAATGCTGATGGCCACACGTTAGCGGGGGGCAGCCCTTTCCCCATGCAACATTCTGCTGGGGGGGGCCTCCTCGACTCATGTGTGTGTCTGTGCATGTGCGTGCGTGCACGTGTGTGAGATCTGTGAGTTGTCATCCTTGATTTCAAATCTTGTGGTATCATGGGATTGTGCAGAGCTTTTGCCAGACAGAAACAAGCCCCATCTGAATGTTAGACAGTTTCATGTCTCCATTCCTTTCCTCAGTTTCACAAGCATGGTATTTTATGTGCCCTTTGAGAAGCCAGATCTTTCTTGGTGGATCTTTTTGTTTTTCTAGGCTCCAAATTAGATCGCAGTCTGAGAGGTGGCGGACACATTGGTTGTCTGAAGAGGAAAGATAATAATCATCCGTTCATAGTCTGTAAGAGTTAATAAATGACGATAATGCTCGCAATCTATTTGAAATGCTAAAAATCATCAAGTTTATTCAATTTGCAAATTATCCTGAATACCTTCAATTGAATCAAACTTTTGTTTTGAAGGTCGGATTTTTCAAAATGGAATTGCATTCAATTCTCCATTTTTTCCTGAGGCAGTGGAGATAAATCTTGGCCTAGGAGTCTTTTATCTGAATGATTAAAAGCATATAGTAAAAATGCCCTCTCCGCTCCACAGGCTGATAATGGAAGACTCAAACGATTGGAGAACAGGGGTGTCCAGGGAGGTTCCGAGCCAGCAGGGCCCATGCACAAGGAAAGGTAAAGTCAAGGACAACACAAGGAGAAAGAAGAGGGTATGTCCGGAGAGCATGTGTGTGAGGGGCGGGGCTGCAGGGGGACGTGCGTGCAGACAGGACCAGGCTGCAGGAGCAGGTATCTGTTGGAGCCCATCAGGGGGCAGTTGCCCAGGTAGAACCACTTCCCACTGTTCCATATACAGCTTCCCAGGGCATAGTCATTTTTCAAGAGAGGCAGCCAGACAAGGATGTCTGACTTGCACTTTCTTTGTATCCTGCGCAAGTCAATAAGGTCCTCAGCATCCCTGTGCATAACTTGGGTCAAGTACGTGGGTATGAAAGGGCTGGTCCACAGGAACTGCCCGCTGTAGTTGGTGCTGTTTGAGCTGCTCAGGCACAGGCAGAACCCAGGTTGGGCTGGGTTTGCAGCAGCCTCCTTTCATTATGGAGGCAGCAGGAATCTGTGGGAGAGGGGCACAGCACGTGCCGGGCCTCCCCCTGAAAATGCAACACCATCTGTGAGGAGGGGAGAGCAGGGCCCTGCGGCCACATGCTAACACCATTCTGGCAACAAGCATATTTCCAGGAGGGCAGACGGGCACACCCCGCTGCGTCCCAGCAGGACACGTGCCCATGCCCACTGCAGGCCCCAGGAAGGGGACCGATTTGCAGAACGGAACAAGCACCAAACTGCCTAAAATAGCAACCAGCACAGTAACGGCAAACAAAACCAGGCTGTTCAGAAAACAACACCAGCTCATGTCAGGGTCCTGACCCTTGATTTGGTGCTGCTGCAGAAAATGAAATTCTTCTGGGAGAGGCCATGTTTTGTGTCCCAGCTTTCAGGCACAGATGCACTTTGGGGACGAAATGGAGATGAGGTCAGTGGAGGGACTCTGGTCTTCATGTCTTGCACAGAAAGCTGGTAATATGCCCGATATTCTTGGAACGAATACAATTTATGACCCTTTTCCTTTGATAAATGGAATTGCTTGGCTCACACGCTTTTTTTTTAATGTGGTTGTCACCAAATCTTTCAGAGCAAGGAGGAAAAAGAAACAGTGAGCAAGTCTGTGGCTGCCTCCCCTGAAAACTCAGCATGGGCCGCGGCACAGTCTGAAAGTGACAGTGTGAAGTCCCTGTCCTGCTCCCGTTTGGGGTGGCAGATGGGAAGCAGGTGCATTTCTGCAGGGTGAGCTGAAGAAGAGGGGCTTAATTAAAGAATGCGCTAACAGCGTCCAGAAGATGTTGAATTGCCACCGTGTGCGCCTGCTTTTCCCTGCCCCAGAATCTTTTTAACTCTTTTCATGGCGGGTCATTGTCCTCGCTGCAGCCCAAAGCCATGAGGCTGGGGCTATTATTTCCCTTGTGGACAAATGGCCGGGCCGAGACGAGTGTCGGGCCAAGAGGCCCTTCTGTGGCTGACTCTGCAATTGAAATGGCTCTCGGGGATAGGGTCTCAGCTGCTGCCTGCCGGCCGGCTCTAATTGTCACTGGGGCCCAGCCTTCTGGTCACCTTCAGTCCCTCCGTCTATACCAACTGGCTCCTAGTGACGGGACTTCCTTTGGCTCCAGGCAGGATCCTACTTCTGGGTCCCTACAGACGGAGGAGAATGGCCCCTATGCTGCTGAGGGTCTTCGGAGGACTTCTACTCCAGGCCACAGTAGCTGGAATGACGAGGTCCCCCCCACGTCTCTGTTGCCAGCTTGGGTGCCCTCACTGGCTCTGTTTCAAAATATTTCAGAGATGTGGTGTGGAAGGACCCTGGGGTCTGCCTTCTCGTGTTTTGTTATCAGTATATATTGAGTATTACAATTTTAATAGTTTTTTCCTTTCTTAAAATGTGTATACAGTTTTTTGGCACCTTCTGTAGTCGATTAACCCATATTTTGTATTTAACACATATATGTATTTTATACTGTATTCTTACAATAAAGCTAGAGAAAAGAAAATGTTATTGAGAAAATCATAAGGAAGACAAAATACATTTATAGTATTTATTGAAAAAATCCACATAGAAATGGACCCACACAGTTCAAACCCGGGTTGTCCAAGGGTCAACTCTACATTCTTCTGGATTAGAGATAAAGAGGTTACAAAATGCCAGGGGTGTGCTTATGTGAAGTATTTGCAAAGCTTTAAAGAAGGAGCTAATATAACGGTCTTAGCTCTACACTAATTAGTTATGTAACCTTAGACAAATTGTGTCACCTCCCTGGATTTCAGTCGTAAACAGAGTGTGTCATGGGTAACCTTCAAATAGGCAGAGTGGTGGGGAAGCAGCACTGGGTAGGGACCTCAGTGGTATTGGGGTCCCAGAGGGAAGGGTGGGTTTGCACTACTGCCTCCTTCTCACCCACTTCCTGCTTCTTCTTGATTCTCCTCTTGGAGGCAGCAGCCCTTCTTTCCATATCTCACTTGTCTAGAGGCCATTGAAGGCAGCAATCATCCCGGTCTTCAGGGGCCGGGCCGCCTCACCTGGGCCTCTCCCACGGCACATCTGGCTTCGCATTCCCCTCACCCAGGTTCGTCCCTGTCCCTTGGGTTCCCAGGTCTCTGCTTCCCTGGTCAGGAAGTCAGGAGAACCCACCTCCCATAGTAGCCAGAGCACCATCCCAGTTCATGCCCTGGGAAGCAGCATCCCTCAGCTCACGTTCTGATTTTGCCTCAAACTCATTCCCCTCTGGACTCTCAAATCCCACGCTCCTAACAGGTGAATACAGGTCATGTTTGATTTCTGCAATTACAAGAGGTGCTCAAAGTGGTTCCCGTCAGTGTCCAGACACTTCTGATTACGGTGAACTACTGCTTGAGTAACGTTGACCAAAGTGTCCACTTGTGTACATTTTTTTTTTTGGCATCCCTGGTATTTATGTTATCGGTAAGGCTTCCAGTCAACACAACAGCGGGCTATTATTGGTTATGTTTTGGGGGAGTCAAAATAATACATTCTTCAAGAGATCGGTGCCCATAATCCCTGCATTGTTCAAGGGTCAACTATAGTTGCTTTAAATAAATATCAAGGGCATTACATACATGAATATGTACAAACAATACCAGTAATCATTCCTATTTATTTATTAAGCTCTGATTGTGGGCCACATGATTTCCTACATAAACAACATTCTACAGGATGACCAGAAAGGTGGGCGTCACTGCCTCTGTTCTCCAGCTAAGGATTCTCACTAATAATAGCAGAGTGGGTGGCAAAGATCAGGCACAAGCAGACAAGGAAACTGGAATATGCACCGGATCTGCCGGGCCCCCAAACCCGCAGTGATCACCTCTCTACTGTCTGAGATCTCATTGAGTGATGAGATTTATTTTTAACAAAAGAGAAACCCCATGGAATCATTTCAATAGGTTTTTCTTTCTTAATCTAAGAAACAAAGGGGAAAGGTGTACATCGTGGAAAATGTACAAACAAAACTGGCAAATCTTATTGAGCCAAACCACCTTCTAAAAATGGTCAAGCATTTCTGTCAGCCCCAATATGAATCCTGACGTTAGTCCTTCAGCAGGTTTTCTACTGAAATGGTAAAGGACGGGGCCACTTCCTGAGTAACTCCACAGCCATGGTGGGCAGAGTAGTTCAAGTTACACAGCTCTCTCTCTCTCTCTCTCTCTCTCTCTCTCTCTCTCTCTCTCTCTCTCTCTCTTACACACACACACACACACACACACACACACACCAGAAACCTTTGTGGGCTGTTAGTTCAACCATCCATGGAGTCTGACATCCTAGAGGGGTTAGAGGGTGGGAAGGAAAATAGGAGAATAACGTGATTTACAGAAAAGAGAAATTGTCTGTTGTATACATACTTCCTGCCTTTCTTAACTGTCTCTATTTTTACTATTCTTTTCCACTCAGCACTTCTTATATTTACACATATAAACAGAATCAGAGGAACACCTCTATTATCTAAAGCTGTATTACTGATATTTCGTATATCATGCCATTGGAATATTTTAACTCATAACCACCCTGAATACACACAATACAATCGGAGCCTTTGCAGACCCAGGGCTGCCGGTGCACTTTATATGTGCACATACACACAGGATAGCCAGGGCGGTTTGCCCCCAGGAATAAATATCAAAGGTTCCCATGGCAATGTCCTAGGAGATAAGTTCTTTGTATCATTGTGGTTATAAAGGGGAGTGTAAATTTGCATATGTTGATAATCACTACTCTTTCCAGCAGCAGTGACAACACTGCGCATTTGTCACTTATACATTTAACCTTTATTGACCACCAAGTGTATGTTGGTAACCTTTGGATTTTCATCATATAATCCTGCCATTGCACATAAAGATGTGATGTGTGATGTTGTTTTCCTTTGGCATAAAAGCATCACTCTGTTGGGAAAATGGGAAAATATTCCATTTCATCCACAGTTAACCAACCCATATGGAAATAGAAGCAAAATTTCCACGGACTCATTTTTTTTTTATATCCAATGTTCTTTGTGAGATAAAGCTCCAAGAATGGAAATGTGCTGCCTCTGTCCTGAGAATCTTCCCAACCCTACTCTTTCAAAGGGATCTTCCAGAGCGCTCAGGGACCCCCGCAAGGCAGACACGCACTGCTGGCCTGGCTTCAATAGCGAGGCTGACAAAACATGCTCCCAGGGTCCGGAGGAAGACCGTCTTTCTTCCTGGAGAGCTTAGGCCTGGGGAAAGGGAGGCCATGGGCTCGGAACTGTTCACAGCAGCACAGACTGTGCTTTTCCAGACATAAGAAGACCCAAGAGCATTAAAAATGTAGAGACTTTAAAAATTGTATTTGTCCAAAGAATGGGGAAAAGCAGAGGAAGAGAAAAAGGAGGGGAGACGGCATAAGAAGGTTACCTCCACTCTGGGGTAATCCTACAGACACCCCCCTCCAGACACAAGGGTGGTTCCCGTGGCCAATAACCCTTTATTCCTGGAAAAGAAGAACCAAGCAGGTAGCAAATGTCAGGATGAAAAAGAAAATCAGCTGAATAAGGGAGCGGCTGGGATGTGCTGGCCCAGGGGTGTCTGCCAGGGGAGCCCCAGGTGCAGTCACCAGCTCTTCTAAACTGCAGGACGTCCTTTCTCTGCTTTGAAAGCCCAGCCATCTCTGGGAGAGTTGAATCGATTAGCGGCCACCTTTTGTGAAAGTGATGCTATCATTGTGGTTGTAATTTATGCAAAGAAATTCTGGGGCACACGATGGTTAAATGACAGCGTACAATGCAGGATTTCCATAGCATGCCCCCTCCCCCCCAGCCCCGCGGGCGGTGGTCTCACTTTTATCTACATGAAGATCCGGTCTGTGAAGATTTGGTGCACATGGTTTTTGATCTGAATAAAAACAGAGCATTTCCACATGTTTCTGTGTAATTTTGAAGCGGACAGAGTAACACGGCCACTTACACATCCAACTGAGTCTAGGAGGCAAGGGCGATGGGATTCCTTTGCAAAAGGAGCCAGGAGGGGATTTTGCGGGGACACTGGGGGTGAGGCTGTGCAGGAAAGCCCCGCGGGTGAGCTCCCCAGACACTGGAGGCCTCCCACCCAGGGTGACACATGCTGGGAGGGTGACTGCAGGTGACGATGCGCTTCTTACCCAGGCAACATCTGGCCTTTGTGGGTATGACCAGAAGGCAGCTTCCTTCTCCCGTGGCCACGTCTGCCACCATCTTAGCGCGGCCGGTGCCTCCCGGTAAGATGGAGGCGGCAGGAAGGCAGCCCGGGCTCCCCCCCCCCCCCCCCCCCCCGCCCCCCCCCCCGCCCCGCGGCCCCCCGCTCCCCACCCGCCCGAGGACGGTGCGCTGAACGCCCACCGGTCACAAAGCCCGCTGGCTGCAAGGACGGCTGGGCCGTGCGGGGCAGGGGCTCCCGCTGCGGGCGTCTCGGCGGGTGGCAGGGGGCTGCTTGCTCTCGGGACGTGCTCAACGGAACACACTACGCGCGTGGGGCCGACTGCTTCCCGGGCTGGCGCTCCCTCTCCCCCTCGCCCCCTCGCTCCCCAAATATATGGCCCCACGACACACCCATGCGCGGGTGGGGGAGCGCGGGACCCGCTGGGGGGCGGGGCTTCCCCCCCTCGCTCGCGAGCAGCCCCCTCCTCTGGCTGCCTGCCGAGCCCTCACGAAGAGGCCTGCCCCCATTCCGCGGGCCGGGCGGGACTCCAGGCCACAGCTGGACAGACTGTGGGGGGTGCTGAGCGAGGACTGGGGCCCTTCTGGCTCTCCTGGGGCCCGCGGGAAGAATAGCCCGAGATTGATTCCTTCACACCTCTGACCCTCCGGGCGCTGGGTCAGCCTGCTATTGATCAAGTCGGGGGAGGCCTGGGCAGTGAGTGTGTGTGTGTGTAGCATAGCAATTCATCCTGAAATCCGAGGGAACATTTGCCAGCCATAAAGTGTTTATTCCTAACTAGGACTGACGCGGACTCGGTAAAATGCTTACTGATGTACTTGGGCCTGCCCTCCTCTTTTCTTCCCCCATCCCTACACTCCCTAAAACACACACACACACACACACACACACACACACACACACACACCACGCCTAGGTACCAAAACTAACCTATGGCCCAAGGAAAAGCTAACCTTGAGAAATGGGATTTCAAATTCAAATTCAAACCAGGAGCTTGAGCCTATCCTTCCCACAGCACCTGAATGCCCTTGGGGCCTTAGTCCAGCAGACACTGGCCTCACTCCCCTGGGACTTGGATGAGCTGCCCTAAAAGCAGCAGTTTGGAGAGCTGGAGTGGCTCTGTTGACACAGGGTCAGCCCCCTGCGTTGTGTTACAGGCCAGCAGGGTTCTGACCATAAGGAGGATGCCGTGGTTGTCTGCTCACCCACAAGCCTGTCTGTAAACACAGCCCTTGTATTCCTCATCTTGCCTCCCGCGGTGATTGCTACCAGCCCTCGGAGGTACAGCCCCCACTGGGCCTGAGAGTGGAGACAGGGCGAGCAGGCTGGCTGCTACCTAACCCACCCCGGGACAGGCTCAGAGGGACAGCCAGGCTTTCCTTTGAGATCATCTTCTCTTCCCAAAGGCCCTCAGGGGGAGCAGCACAGGAAACTGCCGGCTTCTCTCTCTTCTCTTGATTAGGCTCTATCAGAAAAAAGAGTAAAGACTGATAAAATTATTAAAGTCAAAAATAAACAAACCTGGTTATAAGATGGTATATACAGTATGATTCTCTTATAAACATAAACACATACCTGTGAGGTATGTATCCATAGAAAATACAAGAAGAATACATACCAACATAAAAGAGGTAGTTACCACCTGATGGTATAATAATTAATTGATTTCATGTGATTCTCCACACTGTTCAACTTCTTTCTAAACAAGTACAATGAAGTATTATTGCTTCTACAATCAGAAAAGTATCAGCTTAGAGCAAGCAGACAATCTGAACACAGTCTATCTGTTGTTTGCTGGCTACCATGAAAATTAGCAAAAACATCACTTAAAATACCACTCAGGTAACAGTGTTCTCAGTGAGTTTCCTATTGTCATATTTTATTTATTCTATTTTTTAACTCAATCCCTCTCCTGGACTGTAAAGAATTCCCCATATTCACACTCCCCTCTTTTCTCATAATAGTAGAACCCCTAATATTAAGCTCAACATGTGGCCAATCAAAATAAGACTACATATCCCAGGCTCCCTTGCTGCTGGATGCAAATTATTTTCAATCATATCTTGAGCCATTCCTCTTAGACTTAAACAAAATTCCAGAAATTTCTATATAGTCCAAGCATTCAAGGAAGCGTTCTTTGTTCTGCAGCCCCAAGAGTCCCACAGATAAACTCTCCACCTACCCCATGCTCCCTGTGAGGTAGGCTGTGTCTGAGCTGAGTTTGGGCACAGGGGTACTTTGTCACTTTCCCCAAGGCCATTGCTCTGTGCTCACTGTCCTGACATTTCTTGGCGTCTCCAGTGTGAGTGGAGTCCCAGGGACTCACTGGACAGAAGTCACAATGACATCAACAAGAAACTGTTTCACTCCTTGCCCCAAGGTGTGCCCTCTACTGCCCTGGTCTGGCAGCTGTCATCTCTCATCTTTGGGAGCTCCACAGTTCTGCTGCTTCCTTCACTGGCTGAGCCTCGTCACTCCTCTAACAAACTCAAGCTGTCCAAAGCAAGGACTTGAGTCGCCTTCTAGCTGCCTGGACACTTTGCTTCTGGCCCTATGACATGAAACCATTAGAATCACAGAGGCAAGAGAGCACACAGTCTTGGCTGTTTCCAGGCGAGGGGAAGGAAAAGTGTCCACAAAAGGGGGGAAAATACCAAGGACACCTCGGTAACTTGTGTTGCAAATATGTGTTATTAAAGGTGTTTCTGTGTTTAGTGGGTAGGTTCTGGGTGAAGATCCCGGACAGGAGCAGCAAACACACCCATTGTCTCCTTCCACCCTGACTGGTAAGGGAAGTGTGCCTGGGGATGAATGTGACCACGAGTGCCGTCTACCAGCGGGCGGAGGTGGCGGAGGTGAGGAGTGGGGCAGCACCTGGGACGGGTTGGTCATCCCATGTCTAGTTGTTCACTTGTGACGTAGGATGCATGGTCTTTATGTTTTGGCTTCTCAGAGCTCTTTTTCTTCCTTCTGGAATCCCACAGTGGGTAAGACTTCTGAATAAATGAGGCATGAATTGTTAAAAAAAAAAAAAAAAAGATTGCACCCCATACTGCAACTGGAGCTGAAAATCTATCATATCCAGAAACCAACAAAGTTTAGGACAGTGAGATCCCTGCACTTAATCTCAATTCTTGTCATCAGATCATTTCACACCACATATGAAAACCATCCCCACTATTAGATCTAAAATCTCCCCTTGGTTGCATGTGCCTTTTCTGCACAAAGAAATGCTGACGTAGGCCTCGGGCTGATGGAGACCAGCAGGCACCGTGAGGACAGTAAGAGATGCAAGGAGGATGGCAAAGCTGTGCTTGATTTTAGGTGGCCTGGCACCTGGAGTGACGCTGGGGGAAGCCTGACAACCACTGCCTTCCAAGACTAGACCTCCGAAATGGGAACCAGAGAACTGTATCAGATACAGCGGTGGCTACAGAGCTGTCTTCATAATTCACAGCCCGTAGTCCTTCTAATGTGTCAGCGTAACCTGCCGTCAAATATATTTAATTGTTATGTACAGTAAGTTCCATAGACCGTTACCATACCAGCCATTTTTGAAAGATCCTTGCTATCACAGGACGAGGGACCACAATAAATGGTGTGATGGGAGACGTTGCAGAGGAGTCAGCAGCTTGTGGAGACCTCTGTGTTTCCACCGGTGCGGTAACAAAACCCGAGGGCGCATGCTAGGCTCCTTCCATTGCCACCACCCCTCCTTCTCATCTCGTCTCCAGCAGTGCACGGCGCCTCCTGACACACTAAGCTGACGTCCATGATGCCGGAGGGAAGGGACGGGATCTGGCAGGACCGCAGTCCACACCGAAGATTCTGGAAGGAGGAGGTCCACCACAGACACTTACATGGAGAAGCCGCCCGTTAGCAGGTGTATGTGTATAATGAGCCAGCACTGTGTGAGCCACTGAGCTTTGAGGTGACCTGACCCGTGTCCCCACTTCATGGACATTACAACCAGGGACAAAGCTCACAGACATGCGGAGACATTCTAGCCCAACCCACGCACTTTATTACAGCGACTCTATTTTTCATTTTCGGATTTTTTTAAAGTCCTGTTGTTGGAATCCTTTCTTTTTCCCTTTAAAATGTGTTTTGAATGATCAAAGGTGCATTTTGATTTTTCCCTTATCTCAGCCTCCGGGATGTGACTTCTGGCGGAATGGTGGGGAAGGGTGTGGGGGTCTGCTAGGAGCCCCACTTCTCTCTGTGATGCTCTAGGTGACGCCTAAAATGCCGACGAGAAAAATCAGAACCGCACAGAGAGCAGCAGCAGAACAGCACAGAGTTTCTACAAAACCATAAATTGTGCTTTTGGGAACCTGAGAGCCAAGCACGTGTCATTACGCGAGGTCTGTAAGTCAGCATATGTAGAGTTCGTCACTGAATGTCACAGGAGCCAGTGCAACATCTGTTCTGTAGAAGCCAAGAGAGGGGCTGTGGACATGTGAGAAGACACCCTTCAGATACTACAGCCGCCCAGGGACATATGGGCACTATTTACAGGGAAGAGGTTCCTGCTCTATCGTGTTTCCAGCACTGCCCACATCTGCTTCCAGACCTCAGACGGGGCACAGGTTCTGCTGAAGGAAAACCTTCCCAGGAAGCCGCCTGCCAACAAATCAGAATAAAGCCCATCCCACTGCATGGGCCCCTCAATTGTTTACTGGCACCTCCCCTTACTGGCCCAAGGCCACCAGGGGAAATGCCCCAGAAGGAGACACCACCTGGCTTTGGCATGTGTACCCCCAACAGGCAGAGCCACTGCTGAGTCACTGTACAACCCCTGGGTGGGGGGGAAGGGGGTCATTTGAATAACATTTGCTTAATTTGAGATCAAAGCAGCACTTTCTTCAAAAAAAAAAGAAAAAGAAAAAGAAGAATATCTTGGAAATCTGAGGCCAAGACCAAGTTCACATCTGGGCCGTTAAGTAACTAAATCTATGCCTCCTACTTAAAGTGACTTCCTCAGCCACTAGACAGTGGTCCTTTGCTCCATGAGGAGGAGAAGAAGGTGGTGAGAGCTGCATTAGCTCTCCAACAGCCAAAGAGATAAAGGTTGTGTCCCAAAGCACAGGCCTGGACTCTGGCGGCTTTAAAAATGGGGTGTCCACTGGGACTCCAGGACAGTGCTCGGTGTCCAGAACCCCAGAGGCAATATGCAGGGGTCTCGGGTGGAAATGTCAGCACTCAGAGGTCACACAGGCATCTTTTCAGGGACACACTGTCACAATGTCACAGTAGAACAGTCACTATGACAAATTCTATGGTTCAGGGATGACAAAGGAACAGCAGAAATCTGCCAGGCCAAAGTCCACACTGGTTAAAACTATGAGATCAATATAGG
Organism: Rhinolophus ferrumequinum; assembly: GCF_004115265.2. Taxonomy (NCBI): domain Eukaryota; kingdom Metazoa; phylum Chordata; class Mammalia; order Chiroptera; family Rhinolophidae; genus Rhinolophus; species Rhinolophus ferrumequinum. The sequence continues at coordinate 68,288,315 of NC_046296.1, forward strand.
GGTCAGCAGGACAGAATCATCATAAAAATAGCCACCACTGAATACAAGGACCAAAACAGAAGCTGCAAGTAGACCATGAAACGCGTACAGCCTCCAGGTGAGACCGGAGTAAGTGTCAGGTACAGACCCCCTGTCACGTGGCTCCTCGGGACTCCTCCAGCCTGGCACTTGACAGGCACCACTTTCTCTCTCTCACTTTGTCTTCTGCTTATTACAGTGGAAAGAAAGAAAACCGTGTTAGGAGCTGATTATGCCAAGCAGCGTTCTGGGTAGTTACCTGGATGACGTCATTGATATTCCCAGCACTCTCTGATGGATCGACAGCATTGCATTTTATCAGTGAAATCTGTTTAGTAAATTTTAAACAAGACATGTGCCCAGACTCTGTGGCTTGCTCAAGGACAAACAGCTAATAGGCAGCACAGCCAAGATTTAAACAAGTTCAGTGTAAAACCCTCTTATCTCTCCCCATGACACACAGCACTGCTGGGTGAGTCCCTTGTCTCTCTGCTTGTTTAAGAATAGAATGGTCCAGAGCCATGGCTCCTGCATTATCCACGAGGGACGTAAATAGAGATCGAGGTTACGTGGAGTCTGCCATTACAAGCTCCATCCTGGCTTGGCCCAGATACGGTGGCATGTGGGTGCCGCTGACGAGCTCCACCTCTTAAAACTTACCTGCTCTAATGAACCCATTTTCTTCAACTTTTCTTTCTTTAAAAAAATGAATAGACTTTCATTTCTAGAGCAGTTTTAGGTTTACAGAAACAGAGAACAGATATGACACAGAGGTACCATTTATCTGCTCCCTCCCCACCCTCCCCAAGATTTCCATGTTCGTCACATCTCACACTAGTGTGGTTACAATTCTTTACAATGGATGAACTAATGTTGGTACTTTATTATTAACTACATCTGTAGCTGACATTAGGGTCCACGCTTGGTCTTGTGCATTCCCCCATCCTGGCAGCAACTGGTCTTTCTACTGTCTCCATACTTTGTCCTTTCCAGAATGTCCTGGGGTTGGAATAATGCAGTATGTGGCCTTTCAGACTGGCTTTAGCACTTGGTAACATACATTTGAGGTTCCTCCATGTCTTTTCTTGGCTTGATCGCTCATTGCTTTCCAAGCTTTCATCTTTCACTGTGGGAAGTGCCAGCTTGCCTTGTCCCTGGACCTCAGGTATTGATAACACTCCTGATACTGAGAAGAGACACCTGGTCTGGTCACCATTTGGATAAATGTCTCACCTTGTCCTTCCAAGTAGTTAACTCCTAAAGCTGTCTGCCTTCCTCAGAAAGCCTAGGAGACTACTCTGCAATCACAGTTGTTTTACAAATAGTGTTTCAATGGCTAAATAAATACAAAAGGACAGACAGGAAGGCTGGGGGCATGGGGGTCGGGGGAGGATGAGGGCGGAAAGTAGGCTTATCGCCGTGCTGTGCGGGGGTCCCAACATAGAACACTTCTCCACTGAGTTCCTGATTAATTCTCCATTTTCCTGGTGGGGAAATGGAGGTGCAGAGATCAGCCCAAGAGGAGGATGGCATACAGCCTGCCAGTGGTGGGTCTGGACTGCACACAGAACACACTGCCTTTCTTCCAGGGAGGCGGGGGGCCGTCAGGGGTAGGAGGTCCCCAGGGGCAGTCACCCCCAGGCACCTCCATGCTTTTATTGGTTGTGGCTTTCTGAGTTGGGAGCTTTGCTCCATTTACACCTCCGTGCCAGCCGCTCTGAAATGCCTACTATGCTCCAGAAGAAATTCAACCACTTGATTTCCTGCCAGCCATGGCATAACCACTATGGAGCATGTCCAGAATCCAGCAGGACAGGTCTCTGTGTTTTAATTTTTCAGATGGGAAAAGCAAAACTTCAGAAAGCAGAGAGTTGCAGACGTGGGAGAGGGGGGAGAGAAGCCATGCCTGTCGGACCTCCAGACCCACGTGGCCCGTTGTCGGTACTGACTGCATGGCTGCAAGGCTCTCCTCCATCTACAACCTTCTGACCTAACGTGTTGTGAGCGCAAGACCCGAGGATCCCAGGATCAGGAACTCTCCACAGCTCCAGGTCTGCCCAGCCTGCTTTGTGAAGCCCTCAGGGCACCAGGGGTCCCAGTGAAGGCCTGGCACGCCCATCTGAAGTGGATCCTTTGGCTCTTCCTGCAGGAGCTGGCACCTGACAATGTGCAGGTCCTTACAGGGGGTGTCCATGTGAAGGGAGGACATACTTCAAACAGAAAGTCGTAGAGCAAACGCACATGGAGAACTCAGAGCAGGATACGTGTCCCTTGTTCTGCTACACACCCCTGGCTGTCACAATCCAGGTGACTCGGCGTGGACATCACTGCCTCTGCGCCCACGTCCAGTGGTGTAAACAAGAACGGCCGGCTGAATGCATGTGGGACGACGTGCACATGGCATGAGTCATTTAAATGCCCAGCGTAGTCAGTGAACAATGCCTGGATTGGCCTTTAGTTTTCAATTTTCCATCATTATTGGACTATTGGCCACTGCTTTCATTCAGAATCATTAACAGCAAACTATGGAAACCTTTGGGAAGATAAATGTTATTTGTCTCTGTGGATCTTACTCCTGTTTAATTTTGTGTTTGTGTTTCTTTTATTTATTTATTTTTTTTGATGAACACTTTGAAACTCTTGACCTCTGTGAAGTATTCAGTCTTTGCTTAGTATCTTAGAGAGAATTTTCAAAGATTCAGATCCTAAGGAGGATTCGTCAGACGTGACAGTAGCCTCTCTCTCCTCACCCCACCCTTCCACCACTGCCTAAGGTTAAACCCCAACCTTCTTACGGAGTTCTGTGGCTCCAGGGGGCTTCCCCGCCCCCCACTGTCCCCGAAAACTGCCTGTTGACGCATGCTCACCCTTTACGTCAAGACTAAATGCTATTCCTTCTTTGGAGCCTTTTCTGATTTAATTCTCCTGGGTGAAATGAGGCCTACTTTCCTCTGCTCTCCCATAACACACCTTGACATCTTGTTTCACTCATGGGCACGTGTCTACTGTACCCTCTTGATGTTAACACTTGCAGGAAGTCACCATGTCTTGTTCAGAGCCACATGCCCGCAGCTTCTAGCAGAGCACCGTGAATGTAAAATTAGTGGAGAGGCCTGGTCTTCCAGAGCATTCTGTCTGTTGAGAAGCAAAGTCAAGGACCTGAGTGCAGCAGGAGTGGGCAGCGGGGTGAGTCTTCAGGCTGCCACTAGGGGGAGTGTCAGTCAAGTTTGGGGCCATATCTACCCATCTTGGATGGAATTGAGGTCCCCTAGCCCAAATGGGATTAGAGCAGAGGACAGGACCACGGAACAAGACATGAAGCCATTCCTCCAGCGGGTCCTAGAGACAATCAAGGAGATCCCCAGAAAGGGCACCCCCCCCCCGCCTCACACACTATGCACCCAGTTTGCTTCTTTCCCACGACCTCTGCTTCTGAGAAAATAAGCACAAAGGAGAGGAACTGCCTGTGTAGGCCACTCAGGGGAGGGGAGGACAGGAGCCAGGGAGCCAGAGGGACACAGAGACCCAACCAGAGCGACTGTAGCCCCGCACTTGATTCCCCACCCCACCCTCCTGCCCATCTTTCCCTCTGAATGGCTGCCTTCACCCCCCCACCGTGAAGTCTCTCCAAAATGTGCTTTGAGCAGGAAGGGAAAGGAAGATCAAGTCCTCCCCTCTCTAAACTGTCCCCCTTGTCACCAAGCATGCTCCCTTACTGTTGGGCTCTCCCAGTTTTCCTCCCCATTGCCACCCTCAAGACACAAGGACAGGAGGAGGATGCTGGATGATGGCAAGGAGAAACTGAGGGCAAGATGACTTTATCCTTACACCGGGGCATGTGTTCATGGCCACGTGGAGACTTAGGTTTGCCGTCAACTTTTCAGCTACTTTGCTCTTCCCTGCTCTGAATTATTTATTAATTATCGTGACTGTATGGACAATACCTATTGGGTTTGGCAAACCAGAAAGGGACTTAGAAGTGACTGAGGAAATGAGGGCAGAAGAGGCAAGACCAGAACACAGAGCCAGGTCTCCTGCCCTCCTGCCCTCCTGCCCTCCAACGGCTGATGGAGAAGCTCTCCCTGTTGGAAGAACAGAAGGTGGTTAGAGAAGAAAACGTCTCACCCTCTTTGTCCATGGTGGCTAGGCCAGGGGTGTCCAGGGGTGTGGGTCCATGCACACCCACAAAAGAAGGGCTGGACGACCCAGTTCTACAGCATCAAGAACCAAGGATAGTCCCCGGACAGACACACCTCTCAGGAGAGTGGCTGGCGCGACGATCCTGGGGGTGTGTTCGAAAACATTCCCATGACACATCGGCCTTCATTCCCAGACCAACAGCAACAGCCCATGATAACTTCAGAAATAAAGTACCTCTTTGTTAATGGGCTGTAAACTCGGACTCCACGGGGCAGTGATACAGGGAGACCTCAACCAGAGGCAGGGAGACCTCAACCAGAGGCAGGGCCAGATGTTTCCTGTCCCCTGGAGGGAATGAGAGGAGGACACTGAACTTGAGGGGCCATGTGAGCACTTCCTACACAAAGTGCTGGCATAGTCTGGTTTCACTAAAAGGTTACACTCTGGAGTCAGCAGAGCTCACTTTGGATCCGAACTCCATCAGGAGGTCAAACTGTGGTCCTGGGTGACCTGACGTTACTCCTGTGTGCCTGATATTTCACTGTCTGTATGTTGAGAATCAAGCTGGTCCAGGCCCCAGAAATTCATGAGCATTGAGAAGAACGTGTGTGCGGGTGAGTTAGTACTATGCTTTGCACATGCTCACTGTTCCAATTGCGGCGGTTATAATGACTTCATTTACTCCGCAGACTAAATTCCCAGACAGGTAAAATTACACACATTTTACAGAAAGGAAGCTGAGGCCCAAGCTGTGGAACAGTCCACCTAAGGACACACCACATAGCTGCAGCCCGGTCCTTAGGTGGGAGGAGCCCATCTTTCCGCTATTCCAATTTGTCTCTTGTAAAAAACATGTCTAATATTTAAAAGCACATTGTATTTAAGATGGATGTTCCGCCAAGGACCAATGAAAGCTAGGTGAGCCCTCGATGTTTAGCTGCACCGCGATGGTTTTCAATGTTATAATTTCATGATCTTCTAATTAAGCAAACTAGTTCATTACAAGCTACACCAAGGTGCTAATTCAATTCCCGCCTGTGACTTCTTTTCAGGCTTGTTTACTTGGGAATCCATGTGGAACTAAAGGAAATCCCACAGCAAGTGGGAGGGGACGCCGGGGGTGGGTCTTCAGTGTAGTATTTCTCCACACTGGAGTCCCAAGTCTCCAGCCCCGAGGCTTAATTACCATGTGCAGCCTGCTGTTTCAGGGTGGGGGTGGGGATGGAAGGGGGTGGGCAGCCCAACAGACTCACGCCCCCTGCCCAACTGCTGCAGGAGACAGCCGCCCCCTACCCCTCAAGGGACAAAGAGGGGCAGAGCATCTGCGTTAGGATCTGCATTCAATTTGGAGCTTGAAATGGAACTTGCACCTTTTCCAGCAAATTCTACGTGTTTGCAAGATTTATCTTTTCCTTCACCCCCTCCTGGCCCAGAAAGAAGGGGGATTGCAGCCCTCCTTTCAACACAGAGTGTGAGCGAGAAGAGAGAATCCTCTTCGGAACCTAGCAATGGGTTTTTGTTTTGTGACGGAGACTGCCACAAAAGGGGGACCCACCCCCTCCCACGCATTCAATTAACCCTCTGTGAGACAGGCCGGGGATTAAGAAGGTTCTCTGGCCCCATTCAGAATCTTCCGAGGGGGGCTTTTTCAGAAGATTCTTCTGAACAAAGGTTGCCAAACTAAGTAGCTTTTTTTTTGTTGTTGCTTAGCTCTGGCCTATTGTTACCAGGAAAGCGACCTATTCCACTTAATTGGGGCTTTAGAATTCCACCTCTATTGTGTTTGTATATAAGAAACACAGCTAAGGGGCCCCGTAACTGTATGAATATAAGCATTTCTGCATTGGTGATTCCAAGGCTAGTTGGCTCTACACTGGTGTCCACTGATGTAAGTTACTTGAATAAAAATAATCACCATAAAATAACAAGCACAGCAACAACCAGTTTCCATGTACTGAGTTCCTATTATGTCTCAGGCACTGTAATCGATGCTTTGCGGAGTAGGCTGTTTCGAACATCACAATACATGAAAACTGTGGCTTACAGACCAGAACCGTGAAGTCTCAGCGGGGGGACAGCCATATCACAGCACCAGCCATGCTGCCGTGCCACAGGATGTCACTTATAACACTTTTTGGTTCTGCGTGGTTATCAAATCCTCTGCCTTAACTCTCCCATGAGATGGTAAACCCTGAAATGGACAAGAGATTGAAAGGTACATCAGTTTGTAGACGCAGTGAAAAATGCAAGTGTCTACAGGGCTGGGTAGGAAGTATTAGGATGCAGACCAAGCAACCCGGAAGACAGCAGGGAGTGGTGAGGCCTGAGGAAAACTGGAGCCCACCTACCTCGCAGAGACCCTGCCCTTCACACTGAGTTTACTTATTTAATTTCTAATCACTACGCTGACCTCAGAAAACAGTTCTGGGCCTGCATCTGAGGACTGGGCCCCCCAGTGGGCCATATCTGTGCTCTGTTGATGGCACTAAGCTGAAGTGACAAAGGTGAAGCCCTTCAACCACACGCCTTCCACTGACACAGGGTCTTGTTGGGTGGGCACAGAGCTTCTAAAACCAGGACATTCCATGTTCGGTTCCGGGTCTCTGGATTCCCGAGGAACTCCTCAATATTCACATCCCAGGACCCATGTGTGTCCCCATTAACATTTGGCCATTCTCCGTGAACAGGCAGGCACTCCCTTCGCCCTGCACCTGGGCTGCTTCTGCCCCCTGTGCTTGCTGCCTGGCCTGTGTGGCAACTGGAGTTTGCCAACTCTGTGCCAAAGGGACCGCGTTTCCTGGGGACCACTTTGCTCAGGTCTGGGGTTACAGGACACCTTAGTCTCCTGTACTAGGAATAACACATGTGTGTAATTCACAAACAGAGTTTAATTTAGAAAGTAAGGCACTGTGACACAAGGACATCCAAGTGTCTGTTTAACAAATTTTATGGGGGGGAAAAGGCATCTAGCTATTGGGAGCCAAAGACAACTCTGGATGGGCATGAATATTTTGCACCTAAACTATCACACGAATACGTAAGTAACTGCCAGGTCTATGTAGCAGGGAGACGTATGGAAACAGGCAGGTGCTGGAAGCCTTGCCCCAGGGGGACTGGGAGCTGCAGTGACAGAGGAAACAGGGGAGCTCAGACTAGGCCTTTGTGAAAAAGCCTTAGGACTTGGGGGCATTAGTAGGGTGAGCTGATAAGGGCCAGGCAGCTAAGCAGACAGCCCTGCATGAAAACCGCATGAGAGAGAGGACTGGTATGTGTGTGTGCGTGTGCGCGTGCGCGTGCGTGTGCGTGTGTGTGTGTGTGTGTGTGTGTGTACTAGCAAAACAATTCCCAATAGTACTCCTTGCTTTTAGGTGTGCTGACTGGGACCCAGGCCACCCCTGTCTGTGCCCAGCCTTCTGTGTGCCCTACAAGCATCACTATGCAATTTCTGTGCCAGAATGTGGAGAAGGTGGGGAGAGACCTGAAAAGGGGAAAATGGAGAGAGGAAGGATAGGAGCCAATGGTTCTACCAACTAAAGCATGCAGGTGAGAGGGGGAGGACGGACTTGGTGGGAGAAGACAGGGGTGAGAAGAAAGGCCACATACCAGGGCTCCAGTCCTATTCCAACAGCTTTGCCCACTTTCGGTGTATGTATTCTTTTGTAGGGATTAGTATGAACTGAGCCTTCCTCTAAGGTCATTTTGTTACACTGACAGGCATTTATATTTTTCTTTCTAATTCCTACTGTGCTGCTACCATAATACACACTTTTTAGTTCAGGTTTTTGCTCACACAGGTTGTACAGCATGAGATATCCTTCTCTTCTCTTAAGTTTGATGAACTCCTATTCATCCTTCAAAACCCGTCTTAAATTATGTACTATCTCATTACTGTTCCCTTAACCATCTGCCTCAGGCAACATTAATGGTTTTCTCACTTATGCTTCTGAAGTTATCAATCCTGAGTTCTGTAACTCACTCTGCAGCATGTGTATATTTTAGTGCTTCCAAATTCCCATCAGATGAAAATCTTTTGGATTCAGGAAAGAGATATTGGAATTCCCAGGAAGTCCAGGGTATTTCCGAAATCGTAAGTTTTTCTGTATTTTTTGTAACACTGTATTCATTTGATTTTTAATAATGAGTGATCACAATAATAAACAGTAAATCCTTTTTCTGTAACTTGGTTATAATTAAAGAGTTTCAGTTAATGTGTTGTTTATTATTATAAACTTATATGATGTGACATTGTATATTTAATAACAAGTAAGTTATTTCTAAAATAGAAATCATTAAAACAAAGTTACATTAACAAAATAAATGTCAAATAAAAGTTATTTTAAAAGTAAAACATACTATCATTAATATTTAATATTTGAAATTGTCATGAAATTTTAAAACTAGCAAAGCATGCACTGATAATTTTCCTAATTGCATGACAAATATTCCAGATATAGAATGTTTCTTAGGATATTTCATAGACAAATTTCTTTCACTTTGCATCATGCTGGTTAAATTGTTGTACGTTCATCGAAAGTCCTCCCCAAGTCTGGCATGGCCACATCTCTTCAGAGGAGCTCACTTCCTCTTCTCCTAATGAAAATTCTTTGTCTGCTTGCTGTGATTTTGGCTTTGCTGTTGAAATTAGCGTCGCCTTTGCATAGTCTCACGATGGTGGGTTTCTGATTTTACGACAGAGGAGTCCATGACGACATCCACACCGTCTCTTTGAATTTCTTCTTTTAAAATATTTACAAAGAATAGGGCCTGTAGTGGATGCCCAAACACCCGAAAATGCCAGCAACCAGAGAGATGGTTTCAAACCTCCCACCGCGGCGAAATGCATGACACCGAGAAGCTTCTTGTATAAACAACCGTCGTGTTTTCTTTTTGTGGTGCCTGCAGATGTTTGTTCTGTACACCAGAAAGTGTTCTCAAACCTGAGGTGATACCATCGCGCAGAAGGGAGGGGATAAATACAGAATTCAGAGGAAGAAGGGACCCCCCCTCCCCCACAGCTGGTGTGAAGACAGCACCTCCTCAAGTCTGCAGCCGCACAGGCCCGGAGCCCGGGGGAGCAGGGAGGACCTTCCTGGGGAACGCCGGGACTTGGGGCTCTGGGAACGGAGGCCTCGGGCAGGGACAGGGGGACGATAACTCAGACCCAAGCCCCACAAGCCCAGGGCTGTAATTTCAGAAAGCCCCACGCTGTCTCGGTTCTGATACCCGCCTGGACCTTAGGGGCCTCCCACGGCCCAGCCCCAGCCCAGCCCCCAGCTCCTTGCTGGGAACCACTCCTGAGAAGGGGAGTCCGCATTTTGTGCCAGGCCTGGATATGTGTAAGGGACTTTTCACGGACTCATTAACTCAGGTGGATGCTCTTATTCTAAGCTGTCCTCCGCTCACCGTCCCCACCTCAGCCCCCCGTGCACGGGGCTGCTTGTGTACAGGGCATTGACTGACGGGTTAACTGACCCACGCAGGGGAACCTGGGTCCCAGGACTGAGGGGAGGTAACAGCAGCCGCCAGCCCAGGACCCAGGACGGCCTGGACTTGGGTAACCGGGGCTGCAGAGTGACGAGGCAATGCTCTCGAATTCTTCTGGCGGCATGAATCCCAGCCCCTATCACACAGGCACACCACGGACAGCTGAGCCCTGCAGAGCCTCCCGGAGGGAGCCTTTCTCCCCTGGGCCCGGCTGGAGCCGCAGGACAGCGGGAGCCTGGAGGCTGGCTCCCGTCCAGGCACCGCCCTCGGAAGCCCCGGGGCCCCGCCTCCACTACCGCATCTGTGCAGAGGGGACGTTATGATGACAGACAAGCGATGCACAAGTAGCAGGATTAGGACAACGGGCCACCTGAATGAGTGTGGGCCGGTTTGAATCTGAATCTCTCCCACGTGCCCACTTTCCTTCTGAATAAGATGAAAACCGGGGGAAACAGACGAAGTGCTAAGTTTTCACGTTTCTTAAAAATTGCAGGGATGATCTTTAATTCCCTTCTTTCCCTAAACGAACCCGTCGCTCACCACACCCTCCCAAGCCCCACCCAGCCCATCAGCAAATCCTGTGGCTGCCAGAACACACATCCACCCCCCACCCCCACCCCCTCCACCCCCGTCGTTTCCCGCTGCACCCCCTGCGGTACCCTCCTAACTGGTCTCTCTGCTGCCCTTCCTGTCCCCATAAAATCCATTCTTCTCCAGAAGCCACTGTGATCCTTTGGCAAAACACGAGTAAGGTCACGTCGCTGTCCAGCTGTCAAACCTCCCAGCACACGTTCAATAAAATACCGATTCCTTACTGGCCCTGCCTCTCCGTGACCTTCACCTATTCGCTCCATTGAATCCCTGGATCCAGCTGGGACAGAAGGGAAATCATATTTTCATCCTCCTGGTTACGTAACCCAATCAACTTCCTTTCTTGTCTAAACCCATCTGAGATGCCCGTGGCCTATGCAGATCTGACTCTTCACACACAGCTTGTCGTCAGTAGGACCAACCCCACACAAAGGGCAGCAGACTGCACGAGCACAGGGCCGTGGGGCCACTGTGCCCAAATCAGGTAGACTTTCTCACCTGAACGGCTGGTTGGGGACAATGCTGTGTGTGCACCCCCATCCCACTGGGTAGTCTCCTCACTGTCCATGCCAGGGGGCTTTAGGCTTTGATTCTGGGAAAAAGAGTTTTACAGGCCTCTGTGCAAATTACCTGAGCCATGATTGCAATGCACTGTCCTATGAGATCCAAGCAACGCTGGAACCAATACTGGAAAAACGCAACTCATTTCTGCGGTGTGTGTGATGGTCCCTGCCTGCCTACAATTCCATCCTGACTTCAATATTTAGTTCAGTTCGTTGGCCTCTGCCCCGTCCAGTGTCGTGCAGGCCATGGCAAGCGGGGAGACGCTGGAGGCCGTCAGCAGGGTGAGCCCCCTGCCTGGGGGGTCCCAGTGTGCCTGTCTCACTCAGTCTGCTGAGCTGCTGCACTCCTACCCCACGGTCCACCCAGTCCTGGGCTCCTGTGTGGCGTCCTGGTTTCTGTGGCTGTTCCCCGCAGATTCCCAGGCCAGTGGAGACACAACACCTCTAGGAAGCTTCCAGAGCCTTCCCCAGAGCTCCATACTTTCTCTCCACCTGCAGTGGGATGAGGTTCTCCCTACTGTGTGCCCGACTACGGGAGCACCGGATGCCGAAGCCAGAGCCCCTGCCCTGCGGTCGCCCCAACAAGTGAGGGGTGCAGGTAATTACAGAACAATTGTGTGACAGAAACAACACAGGGTGAGGAGAGGAACACTTGTATGAGCCCCAGGGTGCTTTGGGAGGAAACTACAGCTACGCTGGCCACCGGTCCTGCAGGTAGTGGGAGGGGATGATAGAAGCTGAGGGTCCCACCAAAACAGCGTGATGAAGATGACATCAGGGAGCCAGCAGGAAAATGCACGCGATGAGCCTGAGTTTCGGGGGGTCTCTGGAAATGAGCCAGGGAGGCAGGTATCCGCCTGGTGGGCATAGGAGGGCTTGAACATCACCCTGAAGGCAGCGAGGAGGCACTGCCGAGGCTTAACCAGGAAAGTAAGGGTCACGTTCACTTTTCCAAGGGTTCAGTTGGAGGTACAATTTGCATAAATCTGCTGGCTATCGAAACCAGAATCTTTGCTTGATTAACAGCAATTCCTATTGCCAGACCCTCCCCAGTGAATCAGACCTCTTGTAGGCTGACCCCAAGTTGGGTATGTTTCAAGGTCATCATACTCAGGTGGCTGTTGTACAAGGATTTCTTCTTCCAGACTGTTCCAAAAATGCCCTCAGCCCAAAGCCCAGGATTGACCCCCATGCAGTCTCCATCGGGTCACTTAACCCACAGCTCAGGCTCCCTGTGCCGTGGCACCTACTGCAGTGCCCACACTGGCCTAACAGTTATTCAGAGCTTAACTAATGGCATTGTGACAACACCGAATAAGTGATCCCAAAGGCTCACTGGCTCTTCTAGGCGGGTACCCTAGACTTTGTGGCCTTTCCACGCTTACATCCACATTTCCTTGTCAGTTTTTCTGTTCCAAAGCACTGTGAGTTAATGGCCAATTTTTAGACACGCTGAGCACCAGGTCCCACGCCAAGGGCTCAGCGAACAAAGGTAAGTGGACAATCTCTGCCCCGACGAGCTGGAACCTATCGCTGCCAACATTTAACCATCCTTTTCAATGAAGAGCCGAAACCCCAAGAGGTTCTGTGAATTTTCCCAACACCACACAGCTTCCTGGTAACGCAGGGCAGTTTCTGAACTAGAACTCAGCCCTCCAGACCCCCTGGCACATTCCCTCACCACAATCCCCGTATGAATCTGAAGGGGCCGTGAGAAATCGCTTCTGGGGACACGCTAATCACACTCTGGTGTGCTGCTGACACAGGAGAGATGCAGCTAGAATCCCTCATCAGCCGGAGTCTGCTGGAAACCGGCTCCCTGATTGTAGAGGTGGCTTTCTGACCAATGTGCGTGACCAGCCTCGCTCATGCTTTTCAAGAAGGAATCATGGAAACAGCAAAAGGTGTGCAGCAGTCAATCTGATAGCAGCGTCCAGCCCAGCAGACGGGCTTCTCCCCAGGCACACGGCGGCTGCGACAGGACCACATGAGCAGCAACCGCATCCCAGAGCCTAAACCTACCTGAGCAAGGTCTCAGCTTGAGGTCCCTTTGTCACAGCGTCCGTGGGCTCCCAGCCGGGGGTGTTCTGTGCACCAGTGTGGCTCGTCTGGGAAGCACCAGCACAGCTCGTAGATTCCATTCACCAGGCAGCATTCTCCAGGCTGCACAATGAAATCTGGGTTTGGGAATCCTCTTCAGGGCTGCCAGGGGCGCTTGGCACTGCCTGGCACGACCAGCCACGTCCGAGCTCCAGCCAGACTGCTGACCTGGCACCGGCGCTGTGTGATGGAACTCGTTCGCACAGGGAGGCGTTAACTGTCTCGTCCCCAAAGCTTGTAACCCTCCTGTCTCTCTAAGACACTCCTGCAGTGCCACGGTCCTGACGCCCCCAGCTTCTGTCTGCCAGGGCTCCAGCCATTCACAACGCAACCTCTGCGTAGGTGCCCGATGAGAAGTCATCATTTTTAGCCAAGTATATTGATCCCAAGGCTTCTGTTTAAGGTCCTCTCTTTTATTCGTTCAGCCAATTGAAATATGTTTTCAGCATTCAGATATTTGTCGGTTATAGTGTTTTGCCATAAATGCCTATCGATCAAAGTCATTTTATTCTTGAAGAAAAAAACACTCCAGCAACCACTCTTTCATTCGCGTGTAACATGTTGTTCTCATTTAATTTATGTGACTTTCAACTCCATATGGAAAACATTGGCTGACTGGGAGACATGGATATTTAAAACAATGTAACCACACAGGGAATCTCTGCTGCACATGTTCCTGGAGGAGTGAGACTCCGAGGGGCACAGACGGAGACTTGGGAGACCTGGGTCCCAGTTAACCCAGGAGATCTGTGCGAATAATCTGATTCTTGGGCGTCAAGCTCCTCCCAGGCTTGCCACCAGGCAGGTTGTTGATTTCCAAAGTCCCTTCCAGTTGTCCCCACTTGAAGTTTTTCTTTCCTTGAGTCAAGAGAAGAGAAGCTGTCTCCTTGTAACTCTCAGAGGCAGTGTAACCATTGGACGGGGTCGTCATTAGAATCGCTGGTGACCCACAGGACTTGATCGTCACCCTGCCCCTTCTGAGCTCCGTAACTTGGCGGAATCTCCCGTAACAGGTGCCTCTGCACCGTCATTGACCAGGTGGGAAAACACTGCCAGCCACCTGGGCTGAACTGATCGCTGTAAGAATTAACCAAGCTGATTCGTGCCAAACCGCCTAGAACAGTGCTGATCCCTGCTCAGGAAATGTCAGCTATTACTGCTTCTCGCTTCTACCACAATGTCTTGCTTGCATCCTACCTCATCAGAACTAGATATGCAATCTCTCATTGTGTACGCTTCAAAGTCACGGTCGTGTTCGGATAGGATCCCGCTGACGTTGCAAAGGTTAGACCGCATCTCTGTTAGGGAGCCGAGTCCTACCTTCTGTAAAACACCTTTTCTATCTATATTATCTACAGGACACATTTTAAAGTGTTTTCCTTTTGATAATCATTTAAAACATACCCAATCTTAATACTAATGTAGAAAAGGTATATAATTTGCCCAAAGTGATGACTCCAGGAGAGGGATGCAGGAATCTGACTCAAAGCCTCTCCAAAGGATGACATCGCTTGTCAGCTGAGTTCCTGAGAACAAGAGAATTCCAGACAGAAAGTACACACTGAGATGAGGCTTCGTGGAGGAGGGAGAGAGGCATGGGCCTTTTCCTCCTCCATCTTTCCTTTTTCAGTCCTGAGTGTCTGAACCTCTGCACTATCGAAATGTGTCACTGATCCTTCCCTTTTGCGGGGGGCCGTCCTGTGCACTGCGGGGTGTTTGCCCACACCCCTGGCCTCCACCTCCTAGATGCCAGTAACACCCTTCCAGTTGAGACTCCCCCCAAAATCTACAGACATGGCCAAGTGTCTAGGGCAACATCAACCCAACTCAAAAACCACTGCTCTGGCCTGATTACAGGTCAGAGTTCATATTAAAAAACCAAAGACGTTGAAATCCTATTCTATTTATAACAGAATTCATTAAATGTAACATAAGACACAGCCATTTGACAGTTAACATTTATCAATTTCTCTCTCTGTGTAAGAGCTTACTACAAACTCTTTCATTATTTAATTAGTAAACAGAAGAGATGCACTGAATACTCCCTGTGTTTTAAGTATGTTTCTAGCCCTGAATGTAGAGTTGCAAGAAAAATACACGTCTGTCGTCACTGAGGTTAGCTGACAAATGAGAGTATTTCGAAAGCGGCAGCACACACAAATACACAATATGTCCAGCTAACAATTGTGGTCGTCATTCCACACATTGGTCAGTTCCTTTCACAAGAGACCGTCGTTCTGCTCAGTGTTGAACAGTACCCTGCCCAGTGAGTGCTTAAGATGCTGTAGAAAACACATCTCCTGCTCTCAGGCAGGCAGGTCGAAAACATCGAGTCAACAAATGAGTGAAATATAATGCCATTTATTCATGCAATAAATATTTAGGTAGAGTGCAACATGTGCCAAAATGATATTGAGCAAAATTGATACCATCTCATGCAGCTGACGGTCTAGAGAAGATAAGACACCAAAAGAAGAGTATGTAATGGAAGGGACGGCGACCAGGGAGCTCCGGAGTGTGTGTACCTGTCTTACACTGGGCGGGTATTTGTGATGATTGTAACACATGCTCTTAAGTTCTTTGACATGATGTTCAGAAAATGTGGAGTCTAATTCACCTCCTCTTGAACATAGAGTAGTTTTAGGGACTCACCTCCAATAGGATGAGGCGAAAGTGATGCCACATGACTCCTGAGACCAGGGCGGGAAAAGCAGTACAGCTCTGCTTGGCTCTCTCTATCGTGGGACCCACCCTGGGAACCCAGCCGCCACATCGCAAGGAAGTTCAGGCAACACGGACGGGCTGTGTGTAGTAATCCCAGCTGGCAGCCCCCGTGGAAGCCACAGCCAGTGCCATGTTAGTCACCAGACATGTGAGTGGGTGAGCTTTTCATGTCCAGCTTTCACGTTGCCCATCTGAGGCTAAATGGAACACAGAGGCGTTATCCCCACTAAGTCCTGCCCAAATAGCAGATTCGTGACTGAAAAAAGTGTTGTCGCTGTTTCAAGCCACTCAGCTTTGGGGTGATTTGTGGCACAGCCATAGTGACCCCAGAAATGTCATGTGGATTTGATTTAAAAAACAAAAATAATAACCTGCACAGCTATGAGGGTGGTATATGTATAAAGTCTCCTTTGAGTAGTTCAGGCAAGATTTCCCGAGGTCCTGGTCTGAGTGCCACCTTGCAACATGGATGTGTGCTCCAAGAAGCGTCAGGCAGAGCGGGGAGAGGCATGGCCCCCAGCTGAAGGCACAGGGAGGAGGGAGCACAGAAATGAAGACACAAGCCAGTGTGTCAACTCTGTGACATGTGCGCATTTGGCCTGGTCAGCCCACTGACGGCAGGGCTGGAATAGGAAAACCCGAAAACGAATGCTAGGTTCAGATGGAAAGCCATTAAAATACGTTTTCCTGGAAGAGCACGGTACCAGATAAAAGTTACCGTTTTAACAATGTTATCGTGTGCCATTCCGCACAGTCATGGTGGTGTGCCGTCCTCACAGTGGAGCCGGAACATTTCACCCCCCAAAACCCTCAGACCCATTAGGCCGTCACTGCCCAGGCCCCCTCCTCCGCCCACCCAGTGTCCTCGGCAACCACTCGTCTGGTTTCTGTCTCTGTGGTTTGCCTATTCTGGACATTTCCTTTAGATGGAATCCTACACTATGCAGCCGTTTACGTCTGTCTTCTTTCACTTGCCATAAAGTTCTCAAGGTCCGTCCCACTGTAGCACCTGTCGGCACCTTGTCTGCTTTTCTGCCTAAATAATATTCCATTGCCTGGGTAGGCCTGTTTATCAGTGGCCACTCACTCGGGTTGTTTCTACCTATCGGGGTGTTGTGAATAGAGCTGCTACGGGCATTCGCGTACAACTTCTTGTTTGAACACCTGCTTCCAATTCTTCTGACTACGTCCCTAGGAACGGAATTGCTAGGTCATGTGATGTGCTGTATTTACCTTACTGAGGAAACGCCAAACTCTTTTCCAGCACAGCTGCGGTGTTTTACATCCCCACCCGTGACGTGACGTAGGAGGGGTCCAATTTCTCTACATCCTCCACTTGTTATTTTCTGTTTCACTTTTAAGAAGCATTATGACACCATCCCAGTGGGTGTGAAGTGGCCTCTCACTGTGGTTTTGATTTGCATCTCCCTGATGACTAGTGAGGTGAACGTCTTTTGATGTGCTTATTGGTCATTTGTATGTTTTCTTTGGAGAAAGTTCTAGTGGAGAACCTCTTGTGTCGTGCCTTGTGGTGGGGACATTATCCTGTAAATAGCACAGGGCTCTTCACCATGGGGGCATCACAATCAGATTTAAATTTCAGAAAAAGCAAAGTGGCTCCAAGGTGGAAGACTAGCTGTGGGGAGAAGGGGCTGGAGAGGAAGGGAGGCCACTTAGAAGACCCTGCAGGGACCCAAGCAAAGACTCCAGGAAAAGCGAAGAACTAAGTAGTCAAGCTGTTGGCAGTTTTATTGTACTTCCTGGCTTCTTCCTGATTCACGGAGTTCTAGAACTAAGCCACGATCTATTTCACAGGAGTTTTTAGGACGGTTACCAGGAGGAATTCTGGAAAGCCTGCATGAGAAGGAATATTCCACCGTTCAGGGTCCTACCTGCATGGGGTACCCCACAGTCAGAGCGGAGCCTCAGTTTTCACTTTTCTGGTCAAATAATATGTGACATTACACATTGAGAGTGAATACAAATGTCACGGTTGAAGTCAAATGTCACGTGGCCTATTTGGAGAAACAGTAATTGTCTGTACAAATTATATGAAACAATGACACAGGTGACCTCTCAAATTGCGTGTCTTGTCACTAACTCTGCATAAATAAGCTAGGAGAAATTAGTTTGCCATTCGGCAGGAGAAACGAAATGTTGCCGTGCCCTGCGCGAAAGACCACAGGCGACAGCTCGTGCCCTGTATGTTACTCTTCCAAACACCCCCATTTTTGAGACTCCTATACAAATTTAAAACACGTCCGTGTCCATCATCTTACAAAATGGCATTATTTAGTTATTCTAATTATTCATACTACATGTTTACAGAGGAATTTTTAAACATTGAAGCTGTTGAAAAGCCTACCAGGCAGAGAACCACTGCTAATGCGTTGGTGTGTTTCCCTCCAGCTACATAGAGAGAGAGCCAGAGACGCACAGAAATCCAGATGGACGGATTTTTAAATACAGAGGCAGACACTAACCTCTGTGGTTGCGTGTCTCCCTCTTCGTTTTCCTTTTCCTTTTTCCTTATTCACGGGTGAGTTTTGTGTGTGATCACAGCTCCTGGACTCTCTTCCCAAAAGCCCAAGTCACAGGAGAGGGCATCAGATGCACAAGCGTCTAATACAAAGTGTCAGGCTAGAAACAGGGGCAAAGAATGATTTCCCCCAGACAATAAAAGACAGGCTGAGAGGAGATGTGGGGGTGCCACACCTCACTCCCTGATGTCACAACCCCACGTCCCTATCCAACCTGGGCACCCAGGGTCTCTGGTCCTGAGCACGACTCGAGAGAGCAGACGGCCCCACTGTGTGAGGACAACTCACATCTCAGCTACAGGTCCCGGGGGTCAGTGACCAGATGCTCTGTTCTGCACCCTATGCCCCCCAAACCTTGGCAGGACGCTAACACTGAGGACAGACCCCCTCACAGAGAGGAGGAGCCTGCGAAGGCTGGAGGCTGCATTCTGTGACCCGGGGGAAGCAAGTCTCAAGTAGATATTCAGTTGTGTTATAGACAATAAAGAAATTGACATTTCATGTACACACAGACGTATGGCCTGAGACGCATGCGTGAAATATTACACATACTTGAATACCGTTTATGCATATCCAGCTTTTGGGCCCTATTTCATTGTAACTTCCAATGTAATCAATAGTACTTCAAATCCAACTTCAAAGGTTGCATAACATTCCATCATATAAAACTCCTCAGATTCTGTACCTGTGATAACTTCTTGGTCCTTCGGACGACCTTACGGAAGCATGCACAACCTCGATGCAATCCCTGCATGTGGAATTGCCAACAGCAGTGACAGGCAGGCTTGATTTAGCCAGTGATACCCAGTCCTCAAAGGGGACCTCAGTAAAGAGCCCGAATGGAAGGCAGGTGAAGGCGGAAAGGTATGAGTGCCATCAAATACGGCCCCAGATACCACAGGCTCCTGACCCTGTGTGGCTCCCCAAGTGGACGGGTGCAGCCCCAGGGGAAGAGAATGGCCTTCAACACCGCCAACCCCTTGGTGCTGAGCTGAACCCCGGTGCCACTGAGAGCTCGGCACCCAGGTGGTAATTGCACACCTCCCAGGCCCCCCCGTCCATCCCAGCGTCAGGTCACACAGCCACAGGAAGTCAGCAGGGCACGCACCTTTCCACCTGGTCTGTGGCACTTGCTTCTCAGTTCCTGGGACTTGCCAGTGGAACCTGGTCGGGAGGAAGCAGCACAGAGAATGTCGCCCGGAGCTGCGTGATGGGAACCCCGGCTTTGTCATTTGCAGAGCAGTAAGTCATGACTGGTACATCGTGAGGGTCAGCAGCCTGTCAGTGCTGACAGGTTATTTTCTCTTTCACATGGCCCCTCCTGGGAGTCACCTCTACGGCTGTGTGGCCCATAAACAAAACCATGTATGTAGCTAGACATCTGAAGTTCACGCCCCAACTCTGCTACAGACTAACTGTACAGCCTTGATGGATTCACCACTTAAATGATGCACCCTCCGTCTCCTCATCTATGAAACGAAAACTATTAACACCCACCATACAGGACTGTGAAAAGAGTTACAGGAGGAATCACAAGCAAAGTGCCTGGACCAGTGTCGAGCTGAGAACAGGTGCTTTGGGCAAGCAGGGGGGCCCTTCGCCTGTTTTCTCCTCACATCTTTCCCTGATCCGAATCCGTTTCCTTGACGAAAATTGGGAAATAATTGTCCTTCCATCTCACAAACGTTATTTCAACTCACTCTCTTACCGACCGTCTCAAGAAGGCAGAACATCCTCTAACATCAACGCAACAAAACAGCCCTTGTGAATGAACTTTGCACACGCAAATCGTTATACAATACAAATTAGTACCAATTTTCAGGTAGGTGATGGGAGCACAGACATGAGCCCCTGCGAGCTCGGGCCCCCGTTTTCCTCCTCCCACCATCGGGGCTCACTGGAGTCCATTAGTCCAAGGCCTAAGCAACCCCAACAAGGCAGCAAAAATAGTTCACTCCGTCGCTCCACCGTTTGTAGATACAAATGGTTTCTGTGTTGATGAGCCCATCTTGTGAAGACAGGAAACACTGATCTAGCATTTGCGAGAGCCTGGCTATTCGCAGTGCAAGGCAGGGTGCTCCCTTGCCCAGTGATTTACCTGGGAGTGGGCTCCGTGAGGCCCTCCAGGTGGTCTCAGAGACGGGCATCCTGGGGAGGGACGGCTACTAACCTGAGAACAAACCAAGCAGCTTTTGGCGGGGGGCGCAGTCTAGGTGAGCGCTTGCTGACATGGCTCAGAAGCGGAGCTCCGCCCTTGAAGTGACCTGCCTTTTTCCCAGCCTCCCTCGTTTTTCATTCAGTCATCACCGGTCTTCCATTGCCCACCACCAGCAACCAAGCCTGTCTGCCCTGCTAGCTCAGGGCAACCTTTCAAAGGACAGAGGATGTCCTTTTCCCTCCGGGATTCATGGGCAGATGCAGAGGAGATGGACCTTGCCCATAAATATTTGATGAAGAAATTAATGTGGCAAAGCTAGGAATTCCGAGATTTTGGGGGTGAGCTCCCAACCAGCTGATGGTAATTTTCAGTGAGATGTTTTTCTTTCTGGCTTTCCCCAGTCTGAAGTCAGATGCAGATAAAAAAGCAAAACAAACAACAGCAACAACAAAAACACACACACAGACAGATCGTCTGGCTGACGGCACTAAGTATAGAAAATGTTCTCACATAGGCCACTCAGTAACATTTTAGCATGAGCCGGAGAGGTACTCCTTACTATGTATACATTACAGGTGAGCACATCAAGAGTCAAAGGATTTCAGAAAGTGGCCCAGTGTCGTCCAGCTAATAAATCTAAGAACTAGGACTGAAATCCAGTTTGTCTGGCTTAGGACCGGTGCTATAAGCCTGGACGTCCTAGACACATTGCAATTCTGTGCATAACATTATTTCAAGATGAAACTGCTTTTAACTTTGCCTCTTAATTACTTCATAACCGTTGACCAGACGTGCTGCCTCATTTCCTGCTCTGAATTAGAAATGAGAAGAAATTAAGCGAGCTGTTGTTACTCATTTTTACTATTGTACCATGGTCTTTGCAAATTTTCAATTACCCAAATCAGTTCGTTTTGTTAACTGACAAGCCACTGTCAAAACAACCTGGGTTACAGGCCTGTATGGAGGGTACATGTGTTGTAAAAATATGACTGTCCTCGGCCGTCTTAGAGCTCTCAAGATATAGCTCGCATCCCTGTAACTTTAAAGACCCTATTTTGAATCCTTTCAGGCTCCCAGCTTCTTCGTGTGAAGTGAGGGTTTGCAGTCGCCCTGTGTCCGAGGCCCACCTGTCCCTCCCGGAGCAGCACGTGGCTTGCGCCATCCATCGTGTGTGGCAGTGCCCTGGACGTGGCTCCCAGGCTCTCACAGAACACCTCCGGCTGGTGGCCTGCCCCCTGCAGACATTCAGGATGTCAGGGTTTTGCCTCATATTATGATGCTTTGTTTTCATCTCTAGCCTTCTGTTCTAGGATTTAAAAATCTCTTCTAAAAAAAAAGAAGAAGTAAACAAGGACCGTGTTCTATTAATTCTGGTCATAGCCCCGGGAAGGAGGATGGTCGTCCTTGCTGATCCGTTTCCACGTCACCGTGGGGAGGAGGCTGAGAGTGCGGTGAACATGTCGGCCCCGGACCTGGGCCTCCCCCGGACATCAGTCACTGTGGTCCGAGGGACACAGTCGTCAGCATGTCCCCCTGCCGTCGGTTCCTTCCTCACAACACCCCCACATATTCTCTTTTCCATCTCAGGTTGTAAATGAAGCAGAACATGAAGCAGAACATTTCTGGGCCCTGCTCTCAAAATGGGATAAAAAGACCACAGCCATGCCCAACTTCATGCCCCTTTCTGAAAATTCACCCAGTCCCATCCGCTCATGTGTTCATTCAGTTGTTCAAGAGCACGGTGGGGTTGTTCCGAGCCGGCCTCGTGAGGCTTCAAGGACATGCTCACAGCACTCAGAGGGCCCGAGAAAGAGCAGTTAGTGCAGCTCACACCTGTGCCCACGGCTGCTCTGGATTCCTGGGACAGACCCTGTGGGAGAGCCTGGCAGCCTTCTGGAAAGGCAGCAGACAGAGTTCACAGTGTCAGCGCCCCAGGAGGCCAGGAAGGGGGACATTTCGGGTGGTTGGGGGCCAGGGGCAACCTCATCGGTGTCATGAGAACCTAGGATTTTAGAGTTGCAAAGGGGAAAGTGGCACGAATCCCACCTCTGGTGTGTCTGGGCCGGGAGACGAATTGCAGTGAACAGATGGAGAGTAACCAGGGTCTGAGGAAGCAGCAATGAGTGTGCGTAATCCTTTCAAGGACTTTGGGTTGAATTGTTTCCCCCAGAAAGATTTGTTGAGGTCCTCAGCCCCAGGGCCCGAACGTAACCTTATTTGGAAATGGGGTCTCTGCAGATGTCATTAAATTAAGATGAAGCCATTAGAACGAACTCCAACCCGACAGGACTCCTGCCCTGTAAGAAGAGGGAAGTCTGGGCACAGACATGTGGGGAGATGGCCATGTGACGACACAGGCGGCCGTGGCGCATGCAGCTGCAAGCAGGGGCCGCCAGGCTTGCCGCAGCCGGCAGAGCCAGGAGAAGGGGGAAGGGTCCTCCCTGTGTGAACGCCCATGGACCGAGGGGCTTAAATCACAGAGACGTATTGTCTCACACTCACAGAGACAGAGGTCTGAGATCAGGTGTCGGGGGCTGCGCTGCCCCGACAGCTGTGGGCAGGACCTGTCCCCGCTTCTCTCCCAGCTTCTGGCGGTTTGCTGGCAACCTTGGGAGCTCCTCGGCTTGTAGTCACCTCACTCCCAGCCCTGCCTCCATCTTCAGGGGTGTTCTCCTTGTGTGAGGGTCTGTGTCCACATCCCCCTTGCATAAGGACACGGTCATATTGGATGAGGGTCCTCCGACGGACCCCATCTTCACTCATGTCATCTGCACTCACCCCATTTCTAGGTAAGGTCACATTCGGAGGCGCTGGGGTCAGGATGCCCACAGAAGAATGTTGGAGGGACACAATTCAACACATGCCTTTCTCTAAAAGTTTCGGGGATGGGGAGCATGGCCCTACTAACACCTTGACTTTGGGCTTCTTGACTTTGGGACAACAAGTCTTTGGTGGTGTGGGTTACTGAGGTTGTAATACTTCGTAGGTCAGCCTTCGGAAACTAACACAGCTGCTAGAGTAAACGAGGCTGCTAAAAGAGACAGCGATAACTTGAATGAGGTGTATTTTGAAGAAAGGGATCTTTTTTAAGGAATTCAAACATCAGAATGGAGTGCCACGAACATGCTGCAGGCTGAGTGGCAGGGGTCTGTGGTGCTCCGAGAAGGAGGGGTGAGTCCTGAATCAATGGAGGGCCTAGATGTGTGGGTGGGGAGCTGCAGGGATGGGGAGTGGCCTTCAGGTTTGTTTTCCTCACTTATTGTTACAGTCGTTTTTTTGAACACAGGCGGGAGAGGCTGGGACTGGATGGAAATGACAGTGACTGCAGAAGGTGGGTGAGCATGAGGCTGCCCTGGGGACTCATTCCTGGGGCAGCTCACCACCCCCCCCAACACACACACCAGAGAAGTCGGGACCCCTGGAGGCTGCATGCCTGCTGTGTTTCCGGGAGCAGAGGCCCTGGCACAGAAAGCCACGGGCAGTCTTTTCACTTTCTTTCTCTCTCCACCCCCAACCTGGACGAGGAACAAATCTGAACTCTAAACTAAAAGCAGGGTACCACCGCAGAGAGACCCAAGGGAGGTTTCTAACTCAACTGTGAAGTATTTACTCAGTGCAAGGAGCCACCTGTGATGAGGCAGATTTCCTTTTCATCAGTTTTAGAAAACGTTTGAATCTGTTTGGTGGACACCCCGGGCGGAGCCCCCCTCACGACGTCACTTCTCTGTCTCTCCTAGCCTGAGCCCCCAGCTGTCCCCAAGCTCAGCTGTGCTCCCTGCCACCCCCCCCCACCCTGGGGCTGTGCACCCTAGAGGCCTGACTTGAGGACCCCCTCCTCATCCAGTTCCTCCTCCCCTGCCAGGAACAGTCTGGAAAGTTGATAGCCCGGGCATGTTAAGGTCTGGAGTGCTTTTTCTCTCCTTTAATTATTTTGGTCACACTGCATGTGCTTTGACTCACATTACAAGTAAAGCTCTGATGAGCAGTGGGTCAGAGACATTCTCACATACCTTAGCTCCCGAGATCCGTCAGGCCAAGCCGGGTTTTCAGGAGGCATTGTTTCCGTGCACACTGCCCGCAAATCAATGTGTGGTTTCAGTTTCAGGGGATGGTTTTGCAAATTCATGTGGTTCAGTTCAGTTCTGGGTTCACGGTTCGGGTCAGGCCACGACCCTTAAAGCATTCCTTTAAAGATAAGGTAGATGATATTCATTTCTTACAATAATAAGGCTGAAGACAGACATGAAAATAACCCTTTGTCGGCGACCCCAGTCCTTGCAGAAGTACAAATCGAAGGTTCGGAGTGAGTTCCTTAAAGCAGCTCAGGGCCGCAGCTTTTGTGGCCGTCGAGTTAGGACTGTGTGCTCACTTCTAGAAGAAGCAGGTTTCCAGACACCGCCCACCGTTTGCAGGTGACACGCTTGCAGCCTCCTTTTAGAGAAACCTGCACTTTTATGTGTCACTCACGTATGACCACCACCTCACTTGGTAAGTCCCAGTTTCCGGGTGCCCAGGCGCACAGGAGCCCCGAAAACCTGAAACAGCCCCACTGCAGTTTGCTGAAACCCTTTCATCAGGAACAGGAGGTTTCTCATCTTTGTCTTTGTGGTAGCACTTACCAAGGAACATAAGAAATGGTTCATGACAAGTGTGTGCGCACGCACGCGCAGCCATGTCCGTCCCCTGGGGAACCTGCAGCCCCCTGGGCTCGCCTCCCACTGCGTCCCGTTCCAGGGCAACGGCTGAGCAAGCCGCGCTGTTAACAGGGTGGGTGTCTCGTGCCTGAGTCTCAGTAAGAGCAGTTTCCAGTGAGAACCCTCAGGCTTCCTCTCCCTTTCCTTTAGGTCTCTCCAAACTACAGAGCCATCCTGCTGCCTCTCCTACAACCACCTGTGTTCAGCCAGGGCCCAGAGCTCAGAGACCCCTCCCCCTGGACAGAACTGCGCCCCTTATCTCCTCGCCTAGCCCCCCATGCACATATTCTTAGCCTCTAGCCCCCATCTTGTCTCCTTTCCAGTTGCCTCCCTCTCTCCATTTTTTAATTTCTTGTCACAAACTCTCAAAAAACAAACAGAAAAAAAATCATTTCATTGGGAGTTGGTGTATGAGACTATAAAGAGATGACAGCCTTTCTAACATAGAAAAATTAAGGGTGCCCCCCCACCCCCACGCTAATATATATTTATACATGCAATACCCACAGTACCCACAGGAACGGTCAGTGCAAGGTTTTCCGCTCTTAGCCTGGACACAAATTTCTCCTCCAGGACTCGGAGTTGGGTCACACAGCCCCACTGTCACTCGCTCACTACCCAGCACAGCTGTTTACAATCCACCCAGCCCTGGCCGGGCAGCCTGGAAAATCCCTGTAATTTTAAACAGGCCTTGTCTACCCGCCATCCCTGTCCTGACCCCCCAGGGCAAGGTGGGGACATGACTCAGCTGGCCTGACACTTATCTCTGCAGGCAACCCTCCCCAGGAAACAGCTGAGGACCCTGTGGGAGCTTCCAGTCAGGAGGGCTCCTAATTCTAAGCTCTGGGTTCTGAGGGAGGGAGAGAGGGAGGATGTGCCTGGGGGGCGCTCCAGGCTAAATCAGTCCTTTCCCTTTCGGCTTAGAGAGAAAAACCCCAAGTGCCATTCCAGCACTCAGAACCCAGGAATGTCCCCACACAGCTGACAGGCATGGCTTCCATTTAGAACGCGTGAGGCTTCTGGCTGCCAGAGCCACCCCTGTGGTTCAGCAAATGCCAGGAAAGCCCTGGAAACGAATGAGCTGAACAGCCAGAGTCCCAGCATGCGTTCCTCCCCTGAGTGACCCGGCACCCCAAGAGGCAGACCCGACGTGGCCCTTTTCAGTGTACAGAGCACTTTCAAGTCCGGTCGTGCGTGTGACCCTGGGGGCAGCCCCACGAAGCAGCAGCGAAGCTATTCTTGGTGTCTCCCCACTCCGCTGCCATCACACGTACGTCCTCTAAGACACTGGCCTACAGTGTGTCACAACGGGGAGGGCAGGGGCGTTGGTATCCGACAGACCTGTGTGTGAAGTCTGGCTCTGCCACTTACAGGTGGCCTGTTCTCAGGCTGGGTGCTTCCTCTCTAGTCTTCATTTTCTCATTTGCAGAAGAGGGGCCACAAGTTAATCCTTGGTAAGGACTAAACAGTAGGAGGCATAGGGAAAGCACCAAGTCCAGACCCCGGTCAGTACTCGGGGAGTACTGGGTTCTCTCCTCCCCAAGGAAGCCTGGCCCCGCACTGTTTTTATATTCCCAGAGCTTAGCGCAAAATTGGGTACATGGCTGCATTGATTAAAAACAAGGGAGAAACTAAGTGCTGCGTGAATGAACAAATCCTACTTGATCCGCTCGTAAACAGAAACCCCAAGTGGTTAGGCGCTCCACGTTGGGTGGAAAGTGGACTTCTGATATGTTTTCTGGGCCAATCTTCTCATTAGTTAAACTTCTGCAAACTTAGTCTTCCACTGTGCAGGTACCACCTGACTCTCATGGTTCCTGGCTTTTTCCCAACATCTCAACTTTTCAAGGAAGTTAAGGAGGCTCTTTAGCTTTCGTGTGCAAATTAGCCCGGCCACTGATATGCAGAGAAAGCACCCAGCAATGAGGGCGGTTGAAAAATTGTCTACTAAGCAGTGTCAGTTAGAGTTGATTCAAAAACTGTTTCTGTTGGGTTTTTTCTAGGTAAGTGGATGCCAAACTGCTGCTTTCAAATTCAGATCTAATTATGTTAACCTTCAGCTTGAAACCTCACTGTCTTCCATTATCATTTAGAATGAAGAGCAGAACCCTCTGCCTGACCTTGGACCCTTCCTACCTTCTTTACCTGGGAACCTCCCTCACTTCACTTCTTCCCTCCCTCTTCCTTCTCTAGCCCCTGGGCTTCTTTCAGAATTGTGTTTTGTTATGTCACATTATTCCCCTGGGCATAGCTGTTTCATTTCTCCAGAAACCAGGTCCCGCTTTCTTTAGTTAACCCCTATTCTTCAGAGTTTGGCTCCAATACCACCTCCTCTGAGAAGCCTCCCCTGATTGCCCAGTTTAAGTCGGGTTTCCTTATCACGTTGTGCATGGATCCCTGTTCTTTTCTTCCTGACTTCCTGCATCCGCTCTCACCTGTACACTTTTTACTGTGGTTATCTGAGTGACGTTTGCCTCCCCCCTCTAAGCTGTAAACTCCGTGGGAACAAAGATCGTGTTCGCTTTTCTCACGTTTGTGACCTCGGTGCTTGTCACAGTGTGCCTGGCTTGGGGGGGGTGGTCAGCATTTGCTGAACAGAAATTTAACTAGAAGAAGTTTGATCTGAGTGACTGACAGGGCTGTTTCTTACTGGGTCATTCATTCAGGTAGCAGGCTGGAAGTACAACCAGGAAGGTGGTAGAGTTTGCGAGGCTTTTGGAAGTCAGGGACCTCTCAGAGAATAATAATTCTGGAGCTGAAGGCGATTTTGGACATCAGCGAACCCCCAACTCCCTTTCTTTGCAAAGCACTAAGGCATGCATTCCACTTGATAGATGGTTTTCCAGGCTTGGCTTGGGCTCATTCTGTGCAAGGGATCTACATTAATAGATGTGAGGATTACATCACCCGAAGGAATTCTTTAAGTACCTTGTAAGGACAAGTAAAGAGTAATCACCCAGAAGAAATGTACCCACATTCTAGAATAAGCTATTTTAAATCGAATAAACAAGCAAAAATGTAGTTAAGAAATTATAGAACTCCAGCAATTATAGAACTCCCCGTCCCCACTCTGTCCTGGAACCCAAGCCCTGCACAGACGTCCATCTCTCCAGGTTTTCCTCAGATATGCTGTGGCCCAGATCTGTCTCTCCAGGTCTCCACTGTCCGCTGAAACATGGTGAACTGGCTGGAGCATTTCCTACTTTTGGTAGAATATTCTAACCGCTGACATCTCTCTCATTTGCTTAAAATTCTGTGCCTAAAGCATGAAATGTTTTTGCTTAAATCACAGAGGGTCTGCCTGTGCCTCTTGGTCGGTTTTGCAGAATTCCTGTACTTCGTTAGTTTCCGTGCGTCCAGGATCTGATGTGGGGACAATATTTAGTTTCACCGAATCGTGTCTCTGGGTCTGATGTCTGCAGTTAGACCCAGAAACGGGGTAAACCGGGGCCTCGTAGGCAGAGGCGCAGGGCCCCCCTTCCTCTGAGAGAGACGCCTCACGGGCCTGTGAGTACCCACCACCAGCAGCTCAGGATGCTTGCCTGCCACACAAATGAGTTCGGGCTCAGCTGGCCTTGAAGGTCGTCTTCTACTTTTCCTACGTCCTGTTCTCACCTTTCCCCTTACTCTTTGCTACCCCACTTCCTTGACAGTGTCCCCACGTTACAGACGCATGCTTGCCCCCAGGCCCTGACTGAATTCTCTGTCTGTGTAATATGTAGTCCACCTGGGACGGGTTAACACAGAAAGCTTGAGCCTTGTACAACACTCAGATGCTTTCATGTAGTGGCCATGAGGACGGGGGTGGGCCATGAGCACAGAAGTGGGTGCATGTACCAAGAACAGAAATCCATTGAGTTCCCCCAGACCAGACGTCTACATTCTCGAGGGCTCTCAGCAGCCAATAAATTTGACTTGAACTTTTTTATTTCATGCATTCTGCTGTTAAAGCAAACCCTTCTTTCTACACTAAGTATAATTGCAAGATACTATTCTGAGTGCCAAAAACGTCAACTGTAAGTTGCAAACATGGACACATTTAAACAGAACCATATGTTGGTTTGAAAGAAAAAAAGCAGAAACGAACCAACCATCCTACCTTTCGCTGAAGAGATACATTGCAAGAAAGCAACCAGGTCGGAAAAGAATTATGGAACCAATGATCGTGACGTAATACTGTATAAATACATTTTCATCAGGAAAAAAATGCTATCAGTAAAACCTGATGCTTTGAAAGCAGAGGGACGTTTGTTCAACAGCTCATTAACTTACTTCATTCTGCACCAAGGTCATCAGACTTGGAGTTAAGGAAGTTTGGTTTTGTCCCTGACCTGTAAATAACTACCCTTGTGACCTTGGATGGATGTCTCCTGTCGCTCAGAATAATATCCCCGGTCTTCACCAGGTCACATGTCCTCTGTCACTGTCACCCACTCACTACCACACCGCTTTTCCTCCTTGGGCCCCCGAAGAGCTCAGAAATGTCTCAGGAGGGAGGTTGATGGTTAAATTCCAAGTCTACATATGAGGATTTAAGTCACTTATCCAAAGAAGTTATAGGTAGGAAATTGCATGGTAAGTATTTTAAGATTTATTTTTTTAAACCTGTGATTTTCCACTGGGCCACAGGATAATCTTTCTTTATTTTAATAAACTCACTTGGCTTTCATTGGCTCATCTGTACCAAGAGAAGTTTGGATTATACCTCAAATTGTAATATGTTTATTAAAGAGGTACACGTATCATTTTTAGGTGGTCATGGATACACTTTAGGAAAAATAATAGTTACACACATGTGTTTGTCTATGTATGTTTGAAAGCATAAAACTAGCTTATTAAATCCAAGGTTTAAGGGATATTATTGCTTAAAATGAGATTAAATTCATTTAACATAAAAAGTGAACAGATGTTAAGTGATATTTAGAAAAAAATGCTTTGTATATGTGGAATGAAGACAGCAAAAATACATATATATGCACATACACACACATATATATACACATATACACACATATATACACATACATGCACATATATACACACATATATATCCATATATATATACACACATACCGTGTTTCCCTGAAAATAAGACCTAGCCGGACCATCAGCTCTAATGTCTTTTGGAGCAAAAATTAATATAAGACCCAGTCTTATTTTACTATAATATAAGAAAGGGTATAATATAAGATAATGTAATGTAACATAATATAATAAAAACCGGGTATAATATAATATAATACAATACTGGGTGTAATATAATATATAATATAATATAATACTGGGTATAATATAATACCGGGTCTTATATTAATTTTTGCACCAAAATACACTTTAGAGCATATATACTTATATGTATATATAGCTAATGCCCAAATACTTCAAAACTGTAAAACAATAAAGTGGATAACACCAAATAGTTATTCCAGCTCTAATAGTTCAGGAATCAGTGATTATCTTTATCCAGAAAGAAAACATAATTTTCTAAGTAAGCCCCAAATGTAGAATGACTCAATAACGGAAATGGCAGGAAAACACTAATAAGTAATAATCGAAATGGCAATAGAGTGGGAATTAACACTGAACTTTAAAGGATTTCTAACTATTTATTTTTTAGAATAGACTCATCTTGTCACTGTGACCATTTTTCTCCATCTAAGTGTCTTCAAGCTTCACGCCCACCTCCCATTCAACAGGCCACTTCGGACCAGGCCACTTTGCAGTGACACCAGCATGAAACACTGTCACTGTGTAACCCAGGCCCAAAGTCTACCAACTGCATATTTGGAATCCACTAGACTTTCAGTGATGTCTGAGGTGGCAGCATATGAGGCACATTTTTCACTGAGGATTAGCTGGTTTTTAGGCACAAAGTTATGATAAACAGAAGTGGAAAAAGGTTTATTGACAAATACATCACCTTTTCAAGAAAAAGTGGCTCTCTAATCTCTTTTAAAGTACCCACATAAATAATGCTAACTCCATTTAATGAAGCGTGCAAACTAATCTCATTGCAGCTCATAAAAAATAGATACTTTAGAGCATTTAACTTCTCGATTAATAATCACATGGAAACTTTCTCTCTAGATAGGATGTGAATAAACAGAAGAGGAGTGAGTTTGCAGAAAATAATGGTTGGCCACTCAGCCTATGGTAGAAAGTTTCTTCCCCATCCCCAAGATTTATCTCTTTCACTCAACTCTCTCTTTCTCTCTCTCTCTCTGATCTATTTCTTTCTATCTGTCTATCTATCTGTCTATCTATCTATCTATCTATCTATCTATCTATCTATCTATCTTCTAGCATCAACTATCTATCCTCTGTCACCTATCCACATAAACATACAAGCTTGCTACTTCATTTGTAGGACCCAACACAAATAAAAATATTGGGCCTTTATTAAAAAATTATTGACAATTTCAAGATGGAGACAGCCGAGCCTTACCCCAACAGTGGGACCCTGCTGAGCATGCAGCCAAGTGTGACTGCACAGGTTGTCAGCCCACAAAGGTGGCTCTGTATATAGATGTGTGTTTTATTATCCTCATTTTTCCTGTAAAATTCTATGAGCTCAAGAACTTTAACTTCATGCTTTTGGGCAGTGTTTTATTCCCCATGTGGGAATAAAAGACCGAGTCAAACCATCCTGGGAAAGCAGAAGCAGTCAGAGGAACTCATCACATACAAAGTGTTTTGTCAAGTCTGAATTATAGTAGGCAAAATACTTTTACATCCACAAGTCCAAATTACATTTTCATTTTGCCACAGAATTGTGCAAATTGCTTGTACTACTGCATGGTAGTTAATGCATTTCTCTGAATTATTTGTCAAAGTGCCTTCACGGGGCCAGTCTCAGCTTCTAATGAGTCAGCTGGCCTCCAAACTATTATAAGCACCCTGGGACCTTTAAGTTTCTCTAGGGCATAAGTGGAAACTTCCCTGGAGAGTGGTCAGGCATACGAAGCCATGAAGCCCCACCAGGTAGCCACGCTAGTCCTGCCAGGTCATCTGGGGGCACCCATGACCTTCTCTTGGACCAGCCACACTGACACAGAGCTCAAGCTCTACCCCGCTCCGGCCCACCCACACTTGGACGGCCTGCTCTGGGGCCCTGACTGCTGCTCTTTTCAGCAACCCTCTGCCCTTCTTAACGGGAAGTCAGCTCAGCTCTGGTTCTGGGCCCTGGTTGGCGACAGCCCCATACTTCCTCTGCAAAAAGCACTTCTCAGGGTGGTAGGCTGCCTCTCGTGACTAAACTCTGTTTCCTTCTTGTCAACAAATTACCGTGTGTGTTTATAAAGTCCTGAGTGAAAGAACTGTCTTCAAGATGGTTAGGAAAGGGTGGAGGTGGGGGGCGAAATGAGTGAAGGGGATCAGCAGATACCAACTTCCAGTTATATTATAAAATAAATGGGATCTATTATGAAATTATGGGGATGTAGTGTACAGCATGGTGACTATGGTTTTTAATACTACATTGCATATTTGAAAGTTGCTGAGAGTAAATCTTCAAAGTTCTCATTACATGCAAAAAGTCTGTAACTAGGTGTGTGGTGATAGATGGTAACTGGACTTATTGTGGTGATCATTTTTCAGTGTAGACAAACATTGGATCACGATGCCAGTATACCTGAATCTAAGATAATGTTATATGTCAATTCTACCCGGATTTCAAAAAAGAAAACAAACAAAATCATGGCTAGGAAAGGAAGCTGAAATGAGCAGGCCGAACTCATGAACGCAGTCATTGATTATCCAGACTCAGGTGAGGTGGACCACGTGAGGAGAACACTTTCCAAAGGGACGTCTACAAGGCGTCAGCCAGCCATGATGGAGTCAGTCAGCCCTGCCCAAAATCATAGAAGGCAGGTCATAAAGACACCTGAGAGATCACCTGGGAATCTAACCTCGTATGACTTGACATGTGAGGGGATTGAGACTTTATAACATATATGCAAGACAGAATTGCCCACAGAATATATTGTAAATATCTTAGCCACAGAATATACTCTTAAAGCCTTAGCTTGACCTTCAAAGCTTCTTATAATTTCCTCTCAGCCTTATTTTCTAACATTCCTTAGCCATATGGTCCCAATTACAGTTTTTAATCACAAAAAGCACATTAGCTCCTTTCCATATTTATTCATACTGTTCTTTTTCTCATGATTACATTTCATCTCCTCTATTTTCTCCCATGTCTGGTCAATCCATTTCCTACGTGCCGTCTACATTTCTGGGAATCCTGTTGTACTATTTCTTAAGTCTGCCATTATTATTTAAGGCTCTGTTAATAAATTTTATCTAACTTGCTTTTCATACGTTGACAATGTTTTCTAAAATGTGCTGCTCATTAGGCTGGGTCTCAGGCTTACAAAGAAGAATGTGGCATATTTTTTCCCTTCCAGGAATTCAAAGTGTAGACTAGTAACCTAATCCAAGGACCCTACACATGGCAGCGGAGCAGAGTGCAATGACTGATACGCGCCTCGGGAGCAGAGACGGTCTGTGCGTCTGACCAAGACTTAGGGTGTCAGCAACAGCCTCCTGGAACAGGAGGGCCCGAGTGGAGATCTCACAGGTCACTAGAAATTCTTGAAATTAGAAAGCTTGAGTCAAAGTTGCAGCAAACAGAGAGAAGAACCCCTAGAACAGTAGCCTATTTCAAAATTCATTAATGTTCCAACTAGTTGTTCTAATGCCTGTATAGTTTTTCATGCCATCAGCATGATGGGAACTCTATTTCTTCTTCTTGCACATGATATCGTGGGTTGCTTTCCACAACAAGAAACAGTTTTAGAAGAGCAGATGCTTCCTAGTTAACAATGAGCAGAGTAACTTAAAAGAGAAAAAAAAGTTGTGCTGCCAAATACAAACAAGAAATTCAGAGTGAGTTCTCCAAGGAAACATCCCATGCACCCATGCGCGTTGACTAGCTGCCACCATCTCAAAGCAAAGCAGTACGGAGCCAGAAATACTCACATTGCCGTGATCCCCACAGACTGTTCACACCAATCTCTTTTTCTTTTCCAAGCCTGAGAAACCAAGGGAGGATGAGTGACTTTTTTCGCAGGTCACAGAGAACCACGAGCCCCGAGTTAGAAGTAGTCTGCCGTCCCAGCCTCCACCAAGCTGCTTCAGCCCTCTTTCTGGAGTGACACTTTCAAGGTGAAATTCAAGAGCATTCATTGTTACCTCGTGGTAAAAGAACTACTAAAACCAAGTAATGACAGATGTGTCAGTAATTTATGGAAAAAACAGAAGCAACCTGTGTAGGCTTTAGTTTACCAGGAACTCTGAGGCAAGAAATGATTGCTAAAGGTCTATTATGGTCTTTCCTTCCATTGAAGGTGGGGAAAAGATTATTGTGACAGTTGTGATAAAACACAAATACAAAGGACAGCAGTGGTAAACTCACTTTGCATGTGTTTGCCAAGCAACCGGAGTAAAACGGGCTGAATCCGGGCTATTGATTATGTTCACACTCGTGGGATCCCTGAGTGAGCTTTTTGCTCAGTATGGGTACAAGCGAGAGGTTCAGCAAACATCTGAAGGCTAATGAAAGCACTTTGCTGTCCGGATGGTTAATTGGCTGGTATTTTTCAAGCCTGGCAGGGGTGGATTTACTGAAACAAAGTAGAAATATTGCCATAATTCAGTTGGTAGCATTTTTATAAGGCTTGGGAAGGCACTCTCGGGGATTGCTATTTCTTCTCTTCAAAAATCCCTTAAAGGTTATCTTTTCATCAATAGAATGCTCATACTTGATTTTTCAAAGGTCTCCAGTGCCCATAGAAGAATTGAAATAATATAAGTCTGGAAAAATATGCTTTAAAAACAATGGTGACATTTCTCGGCAAACAATTGACAATTTCCTACATTTAGTTTGCCTCTGATGGCAATTACTTAACAGTGTTTAACTTGGCTCACCTTTGAGGAGGTTGTCAAGATAATGTAGCTCTATTGCCTTTTAATTATTTTAATCATTAAAACACCGCACTGATCCGTTCTCATTCGGTGTGAGTTGAAGCTTATAAATACAGAGAAGGAATCCAATTTGAAGCTAACAGAGGAAGAGCAGTAAACCTGTTAGTGCACTGAACAAACCTTCCTTGAGCAGCTACCATGTACCAGGCACTGTGCTTAAAGCTGGGGAGAGATGTAAAGAGAAATTAGCCACGGGTAATGCCCTCCAGAGCTCAGAGACACGTATAACAAACAATAAACCATTTGATAAGTGATCTAACAGTGCTATAGACAAAGCATTCTGGGAATGTAGAAAAGGGAGCAACCCATTCTGCATGGCCGGGTTGGCAGGCGTATCAAATTAATGCTTTTTCAATGGAAAACAGCCAAAAACACAACCCAAAGAGGCTTACAGAAGAACGGTGTATTTGTGAAATAGGAATGCTGATTCCTGGTCAGGGGTAGGATTGGGTCCAGGGACACAGTTGACTCCAGCAGATTCTACTGTCTCCTTCCTCTCGGGTCCAGGCGCTAGGTGGGCGGGTTAGCTTCCTTTTCAGACCATGTTATTGGGGCAACATACACAGCATCAGCTCAGATACCACATGGCTTTGAAGTTCATGCACAGTAGAAATAAGACCTGCATGTTAGAGGAAGACCCAGCAGAAGTCAATTTGTACCTTATTGGCTCTGAACCAATTAAGGGGAATCTATTATTTCACTTGGGCCATTTCGAGTTCACCCACCACAGGGCCTGGAGGTGAAGTCCATTCTATCCAAACCTCATGGGTTATGAGCTTTGAAAAAACTGCCCCCCCCATATCCCCCCCCCAAAATTCCAGTATTGGTTAAGTAGAAGTTTGAATGAATGTTGGGCAGCAAACGTAAAATGATGCATGTGCTGGATTTAGAAGCATGAAGATAGAAAATGAGGTTCAGTGTCACAGTTGTTTTCCAGGCAGACCCCACATACAGAGGAATGTAGACAAAAAAGTGTGAAGACACGGGATATCAGCAAACAGCAACCAGGTGGGAGGGGAGGGCTGAGTGGTGTGGCATCAAAGATGACCTAAAGGCCAGATTTCATGACTAACAAGTATGTTATTGCCTATCTATCTCAACTACTCATTTTGAAGGGTCACTTCTTAGACTATACATGTTGTCTCTTAAGGGAAAGGTACACGTCACCTGGTGACATGGGTCTGCAGGACACATCCCAGCAAACCTGTGCCCAGTACTGCTGGAGAGGAAGGCGGGGAAACAGGAAGGCAGGTAGAAAGCCCTCTACCTGTTCCCACATGTAAGTAGGCAGGTAGCTGCCAAGCCTCCTAAAAGCCAAGCTATATTCCTCTTTCTCTGCGCATTCATCACGAGATAAAAGTACTAATGAATTAGAATGGGTGTATGAAATTGGCATAGATTGAGAATTATTGCTCCTGGAATAGGAAATTATTTCTCGTCCACATGTGAGTAAACTCTAGTCCACTTCCAGACTTTAGGACGCAGAAATCGCCGGAACGATGATGATTGTGTGGCCACCTCTATGGTCAAAACCTGTTGAATAACTGACCTTCACTCATTGTTTGCTTTTATGGTCTAGTTCAATGGTTCCAACAGTAGCTGTTGTTTTCTCCTTGTTGGAAGGCAAACTGTGGTTTGGGGGGATTCTGACATAAACCATGGTTAATTATGAAAAGAAAACTGTATAAGGAGACGCGTAGACCTAGGTTTCAAGTCTGAGCCTGCTGCTCTCCAGGACAGGACAGTTATTTTCCCTTCCTGAGCCCCACCCTCCACAGGGTCGAGCAGGATGGCTGCTGAGGATCAGGCAGCAGGTGAAGCACCTGTACAGCGTCGCTGAAAACTCAGACTAGATAAGATCCTTGGTCCTTTACATGTTCTATTCGTTTGCCAAGAACATTATTATTTTTTTCTCCCTAAAATTTCGTGCTCAACTTTGTCTTGCAATTCTCATTTATCATGAGGATGGAACTCAGGAATGGCACTGGGGTGTCTCTGAGTGCTCCTGGCTGTTCCGTCTCTCCTGAGCACCCACGGCTCCCTGTCCCGGCCTCTCCTGGCACTCCCTAGACTAGTCTAATTCCCAGACTCCTAGTCTAGGTCCCTCTAGACCCATGAGGGTGGGAACCAGAACAACGTCTGGCAGGCTTGTGTTCCCAGAGACCAGCACACAGCCTGGCACACCACAGCCAATCATCAATATCTGTTGAGCAAATAAGTGAGTGAGTCACTTAATGGGACATCTCAGTCATGTGCTTGGTGATTTAGACTCTAGCTTAACATCATGGAGAGAAGCAGATCTGTGGTCAGTGTTAAGTGAATTTAACTGACAGAGGCAAAACAAACAAAAACAAAAAATCTATATGATCCTTAAAGTGTATTTGGGAGTCATTATATCTTCCTCTATTTCTGTTCATCCATGACTCAGTTTATGGGATGGGAGTCTTGGCATAGGGGAAAGAGCACTGGACTTGGAAAATGCAGCCTCAAATTCTAGCTCTGCCATTCACAATTGGGAAGTGGTAATCAAACATAGGGTGTTACCAGCAAAACACATCTACACTCAACACCCTTGTAGGCACAGCCTACACCTAACCAGGAGGATCCTGGCCAGGTATGGTGAGTGGCCCAAGGCTTCTCTCCCTTCCTCCCTTTCATTCTCCAGTGACCAGTGGGTTTTGGTTGGCAAAACAAATGCGGCATGCATGTTTTTCTTTCCTTTCTGGACCAAGTCAATTGTGAACCGTGGCACCCCCAGAGAGCTGTACAGCAGCAGTAGGACAGACCATCTTATCAGGGCTTTGCTGCTTCATTTGTAATTGTATATTGCTTAAAGAAAATTTGACATCCTCTGATCGAATCATTTTTACTCTTCAGTCACGAAAACATTGTTTTTTGCAAAAGTAATTTCATGTCCCAAAACCTTGTAAGTTAATTTTATACATCATTTTAAGGTTTTGTTCTAGAAGCAGAGGAAACAGAACCACACAGGGCCCCCTAACCCAGGCTTGCACACACTTACCCAAACCCCTACAGGCCTGAGATTGCTTTGACATTTACAATTTAGCTTTCATGCTGTTTCTAAATGTAGTCCAAAGCACCCTTCTCTCTTTCACTAAATGAATTTTCAATTTACCAATAAGAAAATCACAGTATTGGACTGAGTTAAACCAGATTCAACTTTGCATTCATTGTATAATTAATATTAATTGAATATGCATTGATTTTGTTCTTTGGACTAATGGAGCAATTTTAAAAGAAAAGCTTGTTTCAGTAATTAAGCAGATTAAAATAGATAACACGTATTTCTTGTTTAATCAGTCCAATAATTGAGTTCCTCTAGTTTAAATTTGCATCTACTCCCTATTTCATCTAAGTTAACGGCTATGTTTACCCTAACACTAAATAATGTATGGACTGGACATCTAACCCCGAGAATCACATTTCAAAAATCACCATGAGTACAAATGTGTTATTCTTACTTAAAGTGCATCAGGGATAGGCTTTCGTTGAAAGAATTCTGTATGCTGAGGTTGTTTCTGAAACTGCACTAATGAGAACAACATTTCTACATCTCTGAGATGACACAAGCATATCATATTGCAAGCCTTGGAGTGCTGTGGGCCCAAACATGTAAATAAAGAGACCACAGCAACATAAACAACTGCACAAGCACAAGCGCATATAGGCAACTGTAAAACAGAGCTCGTTAGGTTGGCGTACATCACAACAACACAGCTGGGACAGAAGCCTGACTTCTGCGATTCTTACTCTTATGGGTCTCAGAAGGCTTTAGAACTCATCGACGAAGGGAATGGTAGCAATTCCATGAGCTTCCAGAGGCAAAATTCTTTCATGCATAGACAAAGCTATGACCCAGAATATCCAACACAGTACTAAAGAAGAACTAAGCTGGAGGACTGACACTACCTGAATTCAAGACGTGTTACAAAGCTACAGTAAGCACTGTATTGGTGAACGAATAGTCAAGGTTATTCATGGAATGAAATAGAGAGCCCGGAAATAGGCCCACATACTCGTGAGTACAGTCAACTGGTCTTTAACAAAGGAGCAAAGGCAACGCAACGGAGCAAAGATGGTCTCTTCAACAAATGGTGCTGAGACAACTGGACCTCCACGGGCAAAAAAAAAATCAACAAAACAACAAAAAAAAAGAATTAAGCTAGACACAGACCTTACATACTTTACAAATTTAACTCAAAATGGATCACAGACCTAAATGCAAAACATAAAACTCTAAAACTCCTAGAAGATAACATAGGAGAGAACCTAGATGACGTTGGGTCATGGTGATGATTTTTTAGATACAACAAACAAAGGCATGATCTGTAGAAGAAAGAATTGAGAAGTTGGCCTTCATTCAAATTAAAAGCTTCTGTTCTGCCAAAGACAGTATCAAAAGAATTAGAAAACAAAACACCAACTGGGAGAAAATATTTGCAAAAGATATATCTCATAAAGGACTGTTATCTGAAATACATAAAGAACTCTTAAAACTCAACTGTTAGATGATGAACAACCAGGTTAAAAAATGAGCCAAAAGTTGAACAAACACCTCACCAAAGAAGCAGTACAGGTAGCAAGCACACATATGAAAAGATGCTACACATCCTATGTCATCAGGGAAATGCGAGTTAAGACAACAATGAGACACCACCACACACCTATCAGAAGGATTGGGGACAACACCAGATGTGGGTGAGGATGTAGAGCAGAAGGACCTCCCACCCACCGCTGGTGGGAGTCAAACATGGCACAGCCACTCTGGAAGAGAACTGGGCAGCGTCTTACAAAACTCAGTGTACTCATCATCAGATGACCCAGTCCCAATCCAGCCATCGTGCTCCTTGGTATTTACCCAAAAGAAATGAAAACACGTCCACACACACAAACTGCCACTGCGTGTTCATAGTAGCTTTATTCATAATGGCCAAAACTTGTCAAAATTTGGAAGCAACCAAGATATAAACGGGAGAGTGGATATAAACTGTGTACACCCAGATAAGGGGCTATCATGTAGCACTAAAAAGTGATGAGCTATTAAGCAACAAAAATACATGCAAGAAACTCAAGAGCATATGACTAAGTGAAAGAAGCCAAGCTGAAAAGCCTACCTACTGTGTGATTTCAACTCTATAATATTCTGGAAAAGACAAAACTACGGAGACAGTAAAAAGATCAGTAGTTGCCAGGGGGTGGGGGCGGGGAGGGAGGGGTCACTAGATGGAGCACAGACGGTTTTAGGGAACTGACACTACTCTGTGTCACACTGATGGTGGATACGTGTCATTACACAGTGGTCCACCCGTAGAATGTACAGCATGGACTGTGGGTGGTAATGAGGTGTCAATGTGGGTTGGGAGATGGTGGGGATGGTGATAATGGGGGAAGCTGTGGACATGGGGGGACAGGGAGCATACGGGAACTCTCTGTACCTTCCTCTCAATTTTGCTGTCAACCTAAACCTGCTCTAAAAAGTCGTCTATTAACACAAACAAACAAAATGTAACCTCCATGCCTTGAGGAAGCCAGAGGGGAGACCCGTATGAAGGGTAATGAGGTGTCTGGATACATCCCCATGTGGGACCCCAGACGTAGCCATGGCCCACTTGCCTGCTCTGAGGGGGAGACTTCCCCAAAGCAGAAGCCACTGCCCTCTGCCTTTCATCCCAGGGAGCCAACACAACTGACCTTGCGTAAGACAGGCGTGCTGTCCATACCAGGACAAGCTGATTAGTAAAACACAGAAATGACTGCTGTTGTTATCAGCCACTGACTTTTGGGGTGATTTGTTACACAGGAATAGAGAGCAGGAACCTGGGGGGTCAGGGGATAAGGACCCTCATTTCAAATCAGCCAATAATTCGGTGTGGGATCTTGGACAATGATTTAGTTGCTTTGACTTTCAGCCCAACTGTTCACTGAGTCAGACTCCCTCACCCCTCAGATCACCCACATAACTTGCAAAGGTTTTCCTTACAAATACAAGCTAGCCTTTCCGAGATGCCCCCGCCTGAAATGCTTTGGTCTTCGCTGTGGATATATGTGAAGTTCCGGCAGATGAAATGCGGGCCCAGAGTTCTCATCCAGGAAACCCTGAGCTCTACAGTGGTAAACATCTTTCTTCCTGCTTAAAATGCCCTCTGGGGAGCTCCTGGAGCGAGGACACGTGCACTGCCAACTCAATGGGTCTTGAACGCATTCCGCCGTGCACAGTGACAGACTGGCATCCGAGTCACCTTCCTGGGGGAGCCGCCACTTTCCTGCAGAGTCACATATGTGCAAAGTCTGGCTGAGCACACCCGCAGTCTCCGAGCCATCTGGGGAGACGGAAGCCCCTTCCCCAAGGCTGGGTGTGACCTCACAGTCACTGAGCTTGTCCCAAGCTCCACTCAAAAAGCAGGGAGGCTGCAGTGGCAACTTACAGGGAGGGAGCGATGAGGTATGTCGGTGAGAGATTAATCTCGATGTATTTATTCAGGAAAAGGAGGGTACCCAGTCTACATTCAAGATGACGTGCGAGGATCCGTGTAGGAGTCGGGGATCACAAGCTTTCTCCTTTGCCTCCTGTGTAATGGATCTAAGACGTTCCCTCCGAAACTGAGATTTTCTCAAGGGCACATTTCTCTGGCCACGGACCTAGAAAGAGCACGATGTGTGGGGACATTTGGGAATCTGCCCAATCTGA
This sequence comes from Rhinolophus ferrumequinum, assembly GCF_004115265.2. Lineage (NCBI taxonomy): Eukaryota > Metazoa > Chordata > Mammalia > Chiroptera > Rhinolophidae > Rhinolophus > Rhinolophus ferrumequinum. The sequence continues at coordinate 68,330,020 of NC_046296.1, forward strand.
GCTCTATCCGGAAATGCTCAGGGGGCCTTCTGCCAGAAGACTACGACAGTGTAAAACGGAACCTTTTAAAACTCGTGCTGTGGGAAATACCTTTAACGCTGACGGGTCACAGATTTGATTCTAAAGAAAATGATCCTGCTCCTTCTGCAGAAATAAAGCTGGTCATTGCATTATCCTGGTAGCATTGCATCATCAAAAGCACGTCACATCATAGGAGAAGGGACACATTGCAGCATCACGTAATGCTTCTTCCTCTTCCTGACGCAAGGATCACCGGCTTCTCCAACTGTTTAGTCAGCCTGTCTAGTGGAATAGTGTTAATAGAAAATTACCTGATACACGTGAGTGAGGCCAGTTAGATGAACAGGAAAGCTCCCCCAATGGAAGACACGTCCCGTCCCGTGAGTGAGGCCTTTCTTCCATCATTTGCAGCCCCCTGAGTGGCCCCTGCAGGACCCTCCCCGTTCTGATCACTGCACCACAGGCCAGATGAATCCTGCTGAAGTTGGCCTAATCCTGTCACTCTCCCGTTCAGGTGTCCCTTCCTCCCTGTTGCCTCCAGGACACAGCACACCTCCCCCGCTGCCCTGGCCGCTCAGAGCTGCCCCCACCCCACTGCAGCACTATTCCCGAGTCCACCCCACCCACACTTCTTCCGGCCTGTCAGTTGCTCTGTGTTTCTCGCTCGTGTTTCTGGACGTTGTCACCTCCATCCTGGACTGCCTTTCTTTCCATCCACTTGTCCAGAACCAGCAGTGCCCTTTTCCCCGCTACGCCATCACTGACCCTCCACAAACGAAAGGACTCACTAGCTCCCCTGAATTTACCAGAACACTTTCTCTTCAGCTTTTCTCATACAAAGCAGAGCAGCCTGACCTTATAAGTGTTGAGACCCACATTTTACATCCTCCTCTAGACTGTAAACTCTCCAGGAGCGGGATTGTACATAATGTGACTGACGCATTTTGTGTTGAATTCGTTTGTTGAAGAACAGACTAAATAAGTGTTTCTTTCCTCACCCACCTGCAAGTACAAGATGGAGGACTAGATTCAACAGAGGAAAACTTCCATCAACAGCAATCAGGTTAAGTGAGATTTTAATTTCACATAATCATCACAAAACCATTTGAGGAAAAATCCCTGTGTGTGGAGTTGCTACGTTCAATACTGCTAGCGGTTAAATTGTGTCCCCAAAAAGGATGTCCAAGTCCTACCCCCTACCTGTGACGATGATCTTATTTGGAAATAGGGTTTTTGCAGATGATCAAGTTAAGTTCAGTAGGGTCGGCCCCAATCCATAATGACTGTGTCCTTAGGAAAGGGGGACATTTGTACACAAACATGCAGACGAGAAGAAGACACCGTGTGAAGATGGAGGCCGAGATCAGGGTGATGCTTGTACCAGCCAAGGAACACCAGAGATGCCAGCATACCATCAGAAGCTGGCAGAGAGTCCTGGACCGGACTCCCCCTTACAGCTGACCAGGCTTGGAGTCCAGTCCTCCAGCCCCCAGGACTGTGAAACAATACATTTCTGCTGTTTAAGCATCCGGTTTGCGTTACTTTGTTATGAAGCACAGGAAACTAATGCATATGGTATGTATAATTCAACTTTATGAGAAACCGCCGAACTGATCGCCAAAGTGGCCATACCGTATTGAATCCCCACGAGCAATGAGGAGTTGCAGTTGCTTTTCACCCTTGCAAGCACTAGGAACTGTCAATCTTTTAAATTATATCGATTCTCGCTGTGTATTTAATTTTTATTTGCCCTGTGACCACTAAGTGTGAGCATCTTTCCACGTGTTTATTTCCCATCTTCACATCTGCTTTGGTAGAGTATATCTTCACATATTTTCTTCATTTTATTTATGTGATTGTTTATCTTATTATTGAGTTGTAAGATATATTCTGGATACAAATTCTTACCAAGTGTGTGTTTTATAAATATCTACTCTCAAGATGTGGCTTGTCTTTTCATTTAATTATCAATATATTGTGAATGGAAAAAAAGTTTTCAATATTGGTGAATTCCAGTTGATCAACTTTTTTTCTTTTATAGTTTGTTCTTTGTGTGTAATGTCAAAAAAGTATTTGTCTAATCCAAAGACTCAAAGATTTTCTACGTGTTCTTCTAAAACTTTCATAGCTTTATTTTATATATTTATTTCTATATTCCATGTTGACTTAAATTATACAGTGAGAGCTAAGAGTTGAGATTCATTGTTTTTCATATCGATATTCCATAGGTCCAGCACAATTTGTTTTAAAAAAATCCTTTTCCCATTGAATTACTTTGGCATATGTGTTAAAAATCAATTGAGCTTACATGTGTGGATCTATTTTTAGATGCTCTGCCCTGTCTTATTGATCTGTCTATCCTTACAACTTACGCTTTCTTTATTATTGTAGCTATATAGGAAGTCTTGATATCCACTACTCAGCATAAACTTCTATAATTCTCGGTGGAATTTCCTTTTTTTTTTTTTTTTTTTTAGTACTCTACAGAGCTTGTGCCCCTGTTTCTGGTTTCTACTATTTCTGATGATAACTTGGCTGTCATCTTTATCTTTATTTCTCTGTATGCAATATATCTTTGTAATCTGGACATTTTTAAATTTTTCTATTTGTCACTGGTTTTAAGCAATTCAACTGTTGTGTACTTTTTCATTTTTCTTGTAGTTGGGGTTTGTTGAGCTTCTTGAATCTTTGAGTGTAGAGTTCTCATAAAATTTGGAAAAGTCTCCATCATTATTTCTTTATTCAAATGTTTTTCTCTACCTTGGTCGTCCTGTTTCCTTCATAACTCCAATTACATATTTTGTGTTATTTTATATTCTCTTAAATCTCACTCAGTGCTGTTCATCTCCTTCAGTCATTTCTCTCTTTGTATTTTATTTTGATTAGCAATGTCTTCAAGTTACTAATCGTTTCTTCTACAGTAGCTAATCTGCAGTTAATCCCACCCAATGCATTTAAAAAAAAAAAATCTCAGGAGACAGTTTTTCATTTGTAGAAGTTCAACTTGGACCATGGTTATATCTTCATGTCTCTTCTTAAAATGCACAGTCTCCCCTCTACCTGTCTGAGTTAGCACACACCTCAGTGCTGGAGTCACAGACCCATGTGATCTTGTTTTACAGACACAGCCACACAAGTTGTACACACTGCTTTTGGAAGCAGATCCACTTCCTGGATGGTCCTGTTTCATTAAGCAGAAAGGAATGACTTAGTCAATCCATAAACTGAATACATGGATTAGTTTGGATCTCTGAGCAGGGCTGTAGAAAGTATCATTTGTGAGTGAAACTTTCTGAAACTTTCAGCTTGGTGAAATGTGGCAAAATATCCTCCACATGAAAAACTTCATTCACCCAAACCACTAGCTAGCCTCTGAGGATAATAAGTTCACACGTGTTTACAAAAGATTTCAATTTTCAATATTCTTCCTTATGTGTCCTCTGGTGTACCCTTAAGAGTCTTACGTTGTATAGACATTACCCCAGAATTCAGGTAGGATCAGCAACTCCACCAAAGTCACGTGTTTGGTAAATGACAGTCAAAACTAGCACTCAGATTCTCAAATGCCTCGTTACCGTGTTTCCCCGAAAATAAGACCTCACCGGAAAATAAGCCCTAGCATGATTTTTCAAGATGCCATCCCCTGAACATAAGCCCTAATGTGTCTTTTTGAGCAAACTTTAATATAAGACCCGGTCTTATTTTGGGGGAAACACGGTAACATTGCTTCTATTTTCCAGTCCATAGCATCGAATTACCTCCCAATCTTTTCAAAAATCCTGGACCGATCCTCTGTGTCAAATTCTCTAGGAGTGAGACTTGAGCATGTCTGTTTTTCAAAAGTTCTAAGGTGGAACAGAGTGAATATCCCCTCTCAATTTCTACATTGTGAAGCTTACGATCCTACCAGATAGCAGTTCTATTCAGTTCAGAAAGCAAGCTCAATACTTATCGGTACACTTACAAAGCCACGTTAGGAAGAGTGCTTATTTCTCTCCTACTCACTGTTCTGCTGGCCTGTTTTCTATTGATTGAGCTGGGTAATTTATACTAAGCCTTTGGGGCAATGGTTAATCTTTATGTATAGAACACAGTCAGAATTCAGTAAGTGCTCAAACATACCCATGCTTAACTTAAAATGCTAATGCCATCTGCGAGGCTGTGCTGGAGAATTCTGAATTTTATGTCAGCTCAAATAATTTGAAAAGAGTTCCAGGCTTCCTTGTCCACGAGCTGGCGGCCTTTCCCTGCTAATATGCATGTAAGAAGAAATGCTACCTGATTTCCCAGCTATGTGGCCAAGAGGTTATTCAGAGCAAACCTCATTGATTCATAAACAATGGGTACAGAAGAGAAAGTTGGGAAGGATATAAAATGCAGGCAGCTTTATTTTAATTTTTTTAAGAATGTAAAATAAAACATTAGCCATAAAACCCTCCAAGTGGCAAAAACTCCACCTACCTGAGGATCTGGAGAGAATGTGCTTAAATACATAGACTGGAGTAATTGGCAGCAAGTATATACAACGTTCACGTGCAAATAAATGCTTCCCACAGTCCTTAAAAATAGTTCAATCTGTTCAGTTGCTTAAGAAGTTGCCCTGAAATTATATTTACTCTTTCTTCTTAGAAGGTGAATTTCAAGCAGTTTCGACAAGCAAAGTCCAAGTTACTGAATATCCGGATGGCAATGGCTTTGTACAGTAAAGTCCCTTCACAAACCTTCCCAGAGGTCCGAGATGGTGTGGACTGGCACACGTCACGCAGAACACTGTGATGTGTGCATCTTCCGGGGAGCACTGATTTTAGGGCAAGTATTTGCCTGTGCACATGGGCTTCACAAATGCTTGGAAATGTGTATTACCCATAAAGGAAACGTGACTCTGCATTACTGACACTCTTTTCACACTGACCAACACTATTACTCGTCTATAATGAGCTAACTTGAATTATCAGGCCCCATAACCAATCTTGGCCATCTTCCGAACAGAGTATGATTTAGCAATCAAACAATGGATTTGGTCAAGTCAAAACGGTCCCACTGTAGCGTTCTGCAGCAAACATTTGTTTTGCTGGCAAGAAGTTTCAAGCAGAAGCTTTTATTTTGAGAAATGCAGGGAGGTAAATATTTGACTTCAGAGAGCTGAGATGGTCTAAGGATTTTTCAAATGTCTCCTAACTCTATTTATTAATAGAGTTAATAAATTAAAAACAAAAACCCTTTTGAGTCTTTTTTGTGCTCCTAATTTAAAATTAGTTATAGAAAGCTATTTTGTACATAGGTTCTAATAGGTTTTAAAATATTTTCTATTATATATTGCATAAATACAATAATATAATAAAACCTTCCAAGTAGCTAAAGCTCCACATACCTAAGAGGATCTGGAGGGAAATTGCTTAAATATACAGACTGTCTTTAAGGGGAGAAGAGAGGAGAGGAGCGGAGGGGAGGAGAGGAGAAGGGAGAGCAGAGGAGAGGGAAGAATTGGAGAACAAAGACCCAGAAGTTTGTAGGATGAACCTAGCCCTTTCCGCAGCTGTGGCTTTGTCCATGCTACTCCTGTTCACCTTTTCCCTCTTCTCTCTGCTCTGCAGATCTGGAACGTGCCCAGCATTCAGGAAAGGACTCACAACACTTCTTCTCTGCAAAGGCTCCCTCGCTGACCCCGCGTAGAGTGTCATTTCCCTCATCCGGAAGCCCCGCCTCCTTCCGTATCATTAGTGCTTCCCTGAGTCCCATGCTGTCTTGTAATACCGCTTGTCCTGTGAGCTTTCGTTTTCATGCCACCGTGGGCATGTCGCCTCGTGCTCTGTCCTAGGTATCCTGTTTACCTCGCACAGGGAGCGTGTCTTGATTGCTTTGTGTTTCTCCTCATAAGACAACCCAACAGTGACTTGAACCAAACACGTTTCAATGACTTTGCACCAACTACAAAGTCAAGTCCAAAACAGCATGGTCAAGTCTAGACCCCATACCACCGAGTACGTTAGGAAGAGGTCCCCTTTCAAGTGCCTCTCTTCAGAACATGTCTAGCCTCTACTCCTTGCATCCTTTTTCTTCAGCACTCCTTTCTTTCCCATTCTCCATGGAAAGCCCTGGTGACAAGCACATATTCCTGAGAAGAGGAGTGAAGGAAGACATTTGAGAGCACCAGGCCACAATCCTTGTACGCTGGCAGGGGGCTGGAAAGGACGGGAACACTCACACTTGTAAGAAATATGGTGCCTACCACCGTGTAATAACTCAGTAGGCAGGATGGGCAGTGAAGGGGATTCTGGAAACTTGCTTCATCGGGCAGAATCCTGTCACCCGTCTGTCCACAGTCTATATCTCCACCACACCCCAGCTGCACTCTGAAGCCAAATATTGCAAGGCAGGACCAAAAGTGAGCTATTTTACACAGCTACTTCTGAACGAGTCCCTGGGAACTCAGTTCAAACTCCCTCTCTGCGACAAAATTCACTGGTCAACTTGACCTGGTATGTTGACTTGTCAGCTGGCCTGTTACCTAGCTGGAATTATGACAGTGGATTTAAAACAGATTTGGTGAGCTAAACCGAGTATCCTACTTCCCCGTCATAATCCTGGTCCTTTGATAACGAACTGATTACTCTCCCAGTGCCTTTGCTTTCATCGACTCTGGAAAACCAGGAAACGTGAAAAGAGGTCTGAAGACAAACCAGAAACATGCTCGGCAAACCAATCCTCCTGCTAAACTCTACTGGAGAACACACATCCAAGCTCCTGGGCTGTCTGCTTTAGCCCCATCGCTCCCTGGCTTTAAAAGCATTAGCATTTTGCAGATAATCAAGCAACTGCATAAATCACTTCCAGCACAGAGCTGTGTTTAAACTGCTTTTATAGGAAACCAGCTGCCTTTAAATTCCAGCACAAGGAGCCTTTTCTCAGGCACACTCTCAGGCCCTTCCTGGCTGGCTAAATTGTTTATCTGGAAGTTACTTTGACTCCATGTAGGTAGTGAACCCTGCTCCTACTTTCTAATTGAAGGGGCTGTCAAAGCCGGTCTCTACAACCTATCACGTCGTGGCCACTGTTTATCGAATCCAACTGCTGTGGCAGGCCTGACCTCGGCCTCTCATCTCCATTAAATCTTCATAACAACAAACTTACAGATGAAGAAACTGAGGTCCCCGGGACTTAAATGTCTGGACTGGTGTCATTCATCTATTAAATGACGCATTGTAGCTCCATACTTGACTGCCCGATTCAAAGTCTAGATTCTTCCAGCTCAGCTCTTATGAAGGTTTTGCTGCACAAAATAACTTTGAGTTTTACTTGTGCTCGTGTTGTTATAGAATTATTTTAAGAAAATAGAACCTGAGTTTTTAAAACGCAGTGCAAGTGCTTTGTTTTGTTTTAATAGTCACTTAATTTGACAGAATACCCATAGACATTTATTCTATATAACTTTAAACTGAAATAAAACTACACATTAAAAATGCATTTTGCCAATTTCCCATACAATGACCATGTGTTATTTTTAAAATCAGAGGGAAGAAAGCATTGTTTTAAAATACTTTGTTTGGATTCAATAAATATGCAAAAGGTATCAGTGACATTCTGATCACCTGCATATATTTAATCTCGTTGGTTTTAAACTATAATTCTGGGATAGATGGCATTTGCCTGTTTGGTTGAAATGAAGAAGCTGTGGCTGGGAATGCTGCATAACTGGTTCCAACAGCTGCTGTGTGTGGTGCTAGGACTTAAGCCAGCCCTCCCCCGGCCCCCTTGCAGCCCCTCCCACTGAACCCCTCCCCCCGCCCCCTGCAGCCCTCCCCCCGCCCCTGCAGCCCCGCCCCCTGCACCCCTCCCCCCGCCCCCTGCAGCCCCGCCCACTGCACCCCTCCCCCGCCCCCTGCACCCCTCCCCCGCCCCCTGCAGCCCCGCCCACTGCACCCCCACTCCACAGACCTTGTGCCACCCCCACATCTTGTTAAATCGTGGAGTCTGATGGAGGAGGTCAGGGGCAGGACCTGCAGATTCCCATGGCTGCCGAGTTCCCAGGCACAGCTGCTGGTCTCCAGCCACACTCTACGCAGTGAGACACTAAGCATATTGCTGAATCAAACTTGTCAGAAATTCAAGTAGCTCTTAATCCTTACTTCTGTGGTAGTACTTCCTGACCCTCTAGAATATTCTTTATAATTTCAGAGAGCAATCACAGTACCCATTTCATTGCTTAGACCACTGAGACTCCCTCAGTGAAAATGAGTTTTCTAAGTTCTCACAACCAACCAGCAGGAGGTAACAAAATAAGAGTGAAACCTGACTCTTGAATTCCCTGGGTTCCAACTATTTCCTCCAAATTGCCCCTGGTCCGCGTGAGGAGCGGCTCTGAGAATTGCATGAGATGAGGCAGATAGACTTAGAACTGTTCCAAGCACAGAGGAAACAGTTATTAATAATACACGTCAGCATTTATAACAGATATTATGATAAACCAGAAACAATGGACTACAGTTACTGCGATGCCCCCGCTCAGGTTATAGAGAACGTTAGATTCTAACCCGTATGAAGAACTCAATATTTCATTGACAAATAACTGGCACCATCACTGAAGGACCCGACATACTTAATGTGGAGAAGGCAAGTCATGAGAGAAGAATAAGGAGACGTGACCGGTGCCTTCAAATGTTGGGAGTCAGACAGTGACAGGTACATGAAACTTGTTTTCTATGCCCCCAGGGGCCGCTTACATTTATCTTCCAAATCACATAAGGAAGACAGACCCACTCCGGTTAGTTGAATTATGAAACTAATAAACACCCTTTGGAATCAATTCAGTCAATGCAGAAGAGTCTAAAACACACTGTTACAATCAGTGTTAACAACTTTGATTTGTTTGGTCAACACTGTTGATGATTTCTTATTCTAAGGAGGAATATTAATAGCTTAGATTATCCAGCAATGACTGTTTTGAAACACTGAGGTCTCTGTCACTGAGAAATGAAAGTCATCACATTGCACGGAGATAACGGCATTAGGTTGGGTGTTGGAAATAAACACACAAAGGATCCTTCTAGCTCTAAGAATCTTAATACATGCACACTTTTCATGAAAGCTAACTGCGAAGGCAATTCTATGGATCCTGAAGCTAACTATATACACCAAAACACTGTCCACGCGTTCTTGAAAGGGAACGGGAGGGGTTTGAGAAGGTCTCTTGGAGAAGGTGGGTACTGGGCAGAGATACTGACCATGGGAAATACTAAAACGTGGACCTAGGTTGATTCTTGATGACTTCAGCCCTAATTTGAAAATTTGCTTGTAGATAATATCTCTGTTGTCATATTGACTTATGAATGAAAACAGAAATTAGAACTACTTGGAATTGTGTTGTAAAGTAGAATAGTTTCTGTTAGAGTTATTATAAATAGTTATTGAGTGAGGCATGAGATAATAACTCTTACTTTTTCATCATTCTATGTCTAATAGAAAAGAGAGGAAAATGGATCCAGCTTTTAATCTCCCAATATATTGTGGATAAAATTTCCTCTTCCCTTAAAACTTAACAGCCAAGTGCTTCATTGCAGAGAAATTTTGCATTGATTTTTGTAAGTTTTGAATGAATGCTATGTACCTAAAAGGATGTGTTTGTTTAGAAATAATTGTTAAAGTTTGTTTCTTTTCAATTAAAAAAAGAACAAAGTGGAAATAAGTGTGATTACCACTGCATTCTATGTTCATTAGTACTAAACAGCCTTAATAAGAATGTACAGGAGAAAAGTCTCCTTCCTAATATTTGCGAAGTCAATACTTTGAATAGCATCCAAAGGTTTTTAAAGTAAAAGCCACTTAGTATTCACAGCATGGCTTTTTTTTTCAAGAGAACAAAATAAGTAACAATATTTAAGTCCACATGGTAGAATACCTTTTATATGCTCAATATGCAATTCTCTCAAATTTATAGCTCTACCCCAGCAGACACCGAATTTAATACTCTGCAATTTGGTGAGATACAGACACTTGGATCTGAGAATTGGGCATTCAAAAGTAAATTATGGGGAAAACATAATGTTCATCTTGCATTACAGAATTATAAAAAAATTCAAGGGTGTTTGTTTGTTTGTAGGCGTTCCAGTTTTTTAACACTAGAGGAAACATTTTGGGATTTGCTATGCAGGCCTTTTAGGAAGACGCATGGCGTTGTGACAATACTGAAAGCGTGCACTTGGCCCATCTCACATCTGTGACTTCCTTTGACTGTGGTTCATGATATTCTATTGATAAGTCCCTTTCTTACTTGTATCCTACACATCAAGTTCAGAATATTACTCACATGTACTTTTAAAGATCCCTGACCTGAGCATGGGGATAAGTTGGATTTTCATTTATAAAGACAACTATTGCAAGTCTCCTGACTTGAACCATGCAATTCAGACGTCAGTGGTGTTAATACAAAACGGGGCCCTTAATGGGGTGACCAAGGCGGGCTCATCCCCGTGCCCTGTGCTCTCGCGCTCTCTGGCCTGCCATGCACACATCCTTGCTCTGTGCCCCTCTTCGTATTTCTCCTCTTTCTCATATCAGTTCCAGAGCTCATGTCCCCAGGAAGCCCAGAAACCACCGTCCATACCCCACACCACCTGCCGACAGGCGGCGTCCTGCATCTCTTTGTACGGCCCCTGTGCATCCTGCGACATTGGGTATAGGACGGACTGACATCAGCTCCCACCGCCTGTCCCCTACTGGGCTGTGGGCAGTTGGAGGACAGGCGCAAGTCAAATTTCACCTGATAACTGCGAGGTTTACAGATTTTGGTTTTGGTTTAAAAAAGGGAGAATTCAAAAACTTCTGGCCCGATTCCTCATTTGAAAACTTATCAGTTTTACCAGAATTCTACTGGGATGTTGTAAGAAAGAAATAGCTGGCGTTTATTTTGGCGCTCTCGTTTAAAGATTCCTTTAATAACAGTCTCAATGTCTTCACAAGCTCTTTTAATGTGAATTGAAGACATTTCTGTGACTATCCTATGGTTCATAAGTCACAATTCTTTAAAAACTGAGATAACAACTACAACTTACGCTTTTAAGCATTATTTAGTCTTGACTATGTATATGGCACTTTTGGGGTCTGAAAAATTATATGTATTTTCCCATTCATTCACTTACTGAATCTCCAGGAGGTGCCGGGAAGTGAGCGCTACGCCCAGTTGGGCCTACAGGATTCCTGTGGAAGGAGAAACTGGAGACCCCGCCCACGCCCTCCTCACCAAGCCCTGCCCTGGTTCCAGGCACGACACAGCATGCCCCTCACAGACCCTCTAACCACGCCTGCTCTCTGTTCAACTGGATCAATAGGTTTGAGGAACACAAACTCTCTTTTTACGCGACAATGTGGCAGAGCACCACTTTGTCCAATCACATAGCGTGATTTTGGATTAGGCCTCTAGTCTTCCTGCTGAATGTGTTGTACTTTGTTATAGGAGATAAAAGTAATGGAAGAAGTTGGTGTGTGTGTGTGTGTGTGTGTGTGTGTGTGTGTGAAATAAAACTGAAAAAAAAGAAAGAAGAACTTTTACAGGTAAAACCGGATCTTTTCCTGAAGCCATCATGGTCAATTTTGCTACAAATGTGAGAAACTATTTTTTCCTTCCAGGTTATTCTTTGTTCTTAGAAAGAAAAGAACCACATTGCTGCACAACAGCTTCAGGCAGAAAATGAACCAAGTGTGAAGACACCTGAAATCCAGAAAGTACAAGACCAATGAAGCCGACCACGACTGCCCGATGCTGGCCACTGACCAGCCCACAGGAGGGTCTCATCCAGGAGTGTTTCCTTACACTGGAGCCCACCAAGCTGTCAGCACGGAAGGGACACCACATGGCAGCCGAGGAAGGACTCCAAGTGCTTTCTGAGATCATCTGGCCTCTGGAACTTGCTTCTGCTTGTTTTCAGTAGAAGGGCCCTTTTGAAAAAAGACTTAACTTTACTGAGATGTATGTATAATTTACATAATTTACACAATGCATTGAGGGTGTATACTGTGATATGTTCTGACAAATGCGTCCATGTGCGTTAATTATCACTCCAACAAGATACAAAGCATCTCCATCACCTGGAAAGTTCCCTCTGGCTTCTTTGCAGTCAGGCCACCTTTTCCCCATACAACTGGGACCAGATTTTAATCACTATCACTGTTATAATAGGTTGATCTGGCCTGTCTCAGAACTAACATTATGTAAGGTTTCATTTTATGAACGTGGCATATCTCTTTACATATTTATATCTTTTGACCTTTCTGTGCACTGAGGGGAGTATAATGATGACGTGTTTGCTTTGGGTAAAGGGACAGTGAGAGGGGAGTCACTTCTAACTGCCTGTCCGTCCCCCAATCACAGGCCACGTAAGACAGAAGCAAGACCCGCGCCAGCCAAAAGTGGAAGCGAAGGTTCTGCTGGGGGGCAGCCAAGAAAGGAGAATGCTCCCCCACTTTCACAAGTCAGCACCGAGAGTAGATTCCAGGCACAGTGGGAAGGCGGGGCTGGCACAGGTGCGTTGGTCAGGAAGAGGAAGAAACCAGTGTGACAGGAAGGAGCCAGGCTAGGAAAGGACACAGGCTGACGATGGACGTCACGTGTGCAGGCACCTGCGGGGCAGCTCTGTTGGATCTGCACAATATCTGTGCAGATTGGTAGGGACTGGGAGCGTGAGAGAGATCGAGGTTATAGACTTGCCACGGTCACAGAACTGTACCAAATGGCTGAGGAAAATTTGAACCCAGATGTGTCTAAGTCTAAGCCATACTTTTCCTGCATAGCACACAGAGTGAAGTAAGATGTGACTGCTTAGGGAGTGTCGGAGCAAAGGGTCAGAACTGTGCTGAAAGGATAGGAGTGCTTTTGCACAGAGGGCCAGTTACACTGACGCCTTCCGAAAGAGCCGACCCACAATCCAGCCGCGTCTGGCGTGTGGGCCCTTCCCACTGAGCCCGGCCTCACAGAGGAGGTCTGGAGAGGAAACGAGACTCTCTAGCTTTCCAGCACTGGCTTTTCCTAAAGCATCCATCCTCTTGGAGGATGGATGTCCCCCTCACAAGACGTTCAGAGCTCTCTCCACTGAGGCCCAGGCTGCCATCAGTACGCCCGTGCCTGAGCTGTTACGTTCGCAGCATTTTGCAAATGCAAGACTAGGACAAATAGGAAACTCTGACCCAAGTCATAGAAACATAGTGTGAGAGAGAATTCTTGCCTGTAAGATGTGGGTGAGCTGGCTGGCTTCACAGCAGCGACCTTACATGAAAGCGGATCCAAAAAGCCACACAGCATGTGGCCACAGAGGGAGTGACCCTCGGAAGCTCACTGTGACAGCTGCTGTACTCAAGGCTGTATGTAAGGATGTGTGGTGTGTGGGGACAGCAGGGGTGGTGTGTCATGTGGCTCACTTTTTAGCAGATCTAAGAAAAAGCAAGGATGATGCGAAAAACGCTTATCTTGCGGGCTGGGCAGATTGGGGTGTGTTAAACCCCCTGCTCTACCCAGGGTATATCTGCAATACAGTCCAATGCAATGGAAGTGACTAGAGAGGGTACAGAATGTGAGGGACCACATGACCTTCAGAGAAGCTGCCGTCCAATCTCCTCGTGCGGAAAATGAGGAGCTGGCCTCAGAGTAAGAGAATAAAGTGCTTGAGATTAGGAGTCACAGAAGCAAAGGTGACTTTACAAGCCAGCATTGTTTGGTGTGGTTTTACGAGGCCACAGAAGATCTGAAAATCTGAAATTATCTGTTACTAAAGTTCAAGAATAAGTAGATGGATAAGCAACTAGTTTGTCCCACTGTCCCATAGATAAGGTGACAGAGGTGCCGTAGGAGGGCTGGGCTTCTGGAGAGAAGCAACTCTTCATGCTGAACTGAGAACCGAGAACCTGGACAGGCCACTGCCCCTCTCTGGACTCAATTCTCTAATTTTTAGAAGCCAAGGCAGTCATTGCTGTATAATCTCTCACATCCCTTCCGTGTTTAAAAACCCCCACCTCTCTAATGAGATGAAAGGAGGTGTAGAAGAAAAGAACCAATGAAGAGAGAGTGTGCAACGGAGAGTCTCGTCCGCGGCAGTGACCCCAACTCGGGCCCCTCTGAGTCTCTGAAAGCCAAGGGACCTTCAGCGCGAGCCTATTCCAGGGCAAGACGTCCCCAGAGGTGCCACGCCCGAGATTTTCCAAGGACCATGAGCAATTAAAGGACACATATTTTTCCACTTCTAGCAGGCAGCTTCTTGGCATTCCCCGGAAGCATGGGGTGACACCTACACAAGAATGCAGCCTGCGGTGGCAGCTGTGTCCTGGGCCCTCCCTTGTTGAGTCCCTCCACATAGCCTTGTGGCCTGGGGTCCTGTCGGGCATTCCTGGGCGTGGGCCAGTGCGTCTGACCATGGCCCCGTAAGCAGTCTTGGGAATGAGTGTCCCACCGTATTTATGGCTGCCCCACAATTACTTTTTCTCCCTATGGGATGGACAGAAAGCTTTGCTCTCAAGAGACTTCAGGTTTCCTCATCTTCCCACCTGAGCCTCATGCAGAGGCAAAGCTAGAAAGATCCATGTGTCAGCTCTGGCCTGCAGGTGTAGGTGTTTCCACTTCTTTTCCTGCCCCGTGGGTCTCTTGCCAACCCTCAAAGGGCTGGTTCTGTCCAGCATTCCACATATACACCCAGCAGCAAGGACATGCGTCATCTCGGTGGCGTCGGGACCTCCAGGAGAAGCAGCTATTGTGATCTGTGGCCCCATCTCCATTTGTCACATGCAGGTCGATCAGAGCAGCCAATCTGCATGTACGAACAAAGGGCCCCCGGGGCCGCTTCCCACTTCTCAGCAGTGGGAAAAATTGACTTTCCCAGAGTCAGCACCTCCGTTGTTCAGAGACGGTCACCCCAGGTCCGACCTTCAGCTCATAACTACAGAGAATTAAATTACAATTCAACCTCGCATTTCAGGAGGAGTAGGGCACTGGATTTCAACGACAGTCTCCCACGGGTCCGATCCTCACGGCTGCAGGGAGACCCCAATTATTGCTCTGAATGGGGAGGCTGACGCTCAGCTTCGCAAACGTGGGAAAACACAACTATTTCGTGCTTAGCTTCCTCGGGTATAAGCTGAAAGGAATTCCAGATGATTCCAAACAACCTGCTGGGGCAGAAATGCAATGCGTCGATAACATCAACATATATAACACAAACGGACATAAAAGAGGAAAAAGTTTTCGTAAGAGTGGTAACGTCTCTGTGATGCCTATTTCCTGGAATCTATACTGACCGTGTTTGGAGCCGGTGATGACCGCAGTGTTACGGCCTTCAGCAAATGCAAACTCTGTGTCTCTGGTCCCAGGTTGCTGGGAATGGTGGCCGCTGGGCTGGGTTTCCAGGTCAGGGACCGAGAAAAGCTTTGGAAAAGTGTCAAGGGCATGGGGGGCTTGTGTCTAAAGGAAATTCTTGGAATTGTCTGTTTTGAGGCAGATCTCAAAGGAAATCTTGGAGGACCTGCGTTGCACCCTGAGGGCGGGTGCTGGCACGACTGGCTTGTTGGCCCTGTGGGTGCTGGTGTCGTGGTCCACTGCTCTCTAGGCATACCACATGGGGAGAGGAAAAGAACCCTGGGGAAGCCCCATGCTGGGGAGCAGGAAGAGATGGGGAACTCGACATGTGGGAAAACTGGTTTTCTGACAAGCCTGAAGAAACATGACTCAGTTTCTCTCGAAAGACCTGTGGGTAGAGAAATCGGCACCCTAATTCCATCATTCAACCAGCTGACATTGGGGGTGCTGGCTCCAGTGTGGATCTCCATGTGTTTGGGGATGAGAGGAAGGGTGGGGGCTAATGTGCCCTCCTGCCCTCCTCCCCCGTGGCTGCTTCCAGGGGCAGGAAGGGCTTTCAGAGGTGCTGCGGGCTGCACCCTCCTTGCTGCCTCCCACGCAGCAGACCTGGGGCCGCGGGGCCAGGCAGAAGAGCAGAGAAGCAGCCGGAAGAACACACGCCCATTGGATTCCAGCTATTTCCATGCCCTGGTGCCGCCCACACAGGCCCCCTGGCAGGGCACCCGGGCCACGTCTGCAGCTGCCACTGGAGAGCACTTGCAGACCAGCTCCACCCTGCTGGAGCCCAGAGCAGACAGCATCCTCCTGGAACCGCGGCAAAGGGTCCCACCAATCTTCAAAGGAAGTCCCTGAGCCAGGTAGGGGACACGACTGTACGCAGAAGAAAGCAAACTTCGTGAAGGTCAGCATGTCGGCCACCCTCAAACTCAGAGAACGGGGAGGGACAGCGTTGAGCCCAGACCATTCGGACCTGAGAGTGGATACCATGGCCACGGTCCCACGCTGTCTAGTACATTCTTGTCATTCTTCAAGACTCAGCTCAAGTGCCATCTCCTCCACAAACTGTGCCCTGAATTCTCTAAGTGGTAACTGGCTTTGGAAGCCAAACAGTTTTTCCACTGATCTGTATTATAGCCTTGGTTATTCCCTCTGCCGATTATTTACTTGCATTTCTCGCCTTGGAGAATGATCTGCTTAGCTCAGAAGCCAGTCCTTATTCATCCGTATTCCCCATCTGCACAGAGCACACACCTTGGATGTGTGTACCAGAGATCACTGTGTTATAGTCAAATGCATGTTCAGCTTCTCAAAGGTCTCCGCACATGGCATCCCCCTGATGATGTCCATGCACTGAGCCTTCTAAGAACATTCTTCTTTTTATGTTCTTCCTCGAAAACTCCCACATCTCTCTCCAAACCAGCTCCCATCTCTGTGAGGCACATCAGCCGTCTGTGTCTCCGCACCCAAGTATCTATCACATTTGAAGGCCGCCATTTCCCTTTATTTATAGGTCACCCTCTCACTGAGCACCGCAGCGCCCCCATTTCCCAGCACAATGTCTGCCCATAAGTGTGGGCACAACATTCCTCTCGAATGAACAGAGTCCCTGCCCATCAGATACCACCGTGTTTCCCCGAAAATAAGACCTAACCGGAAAATAAGCCCTGGCATGATGTTTCGGGATGACATCCCCTGAACATAAGCCCTAATGTGTCTTTTGGAGCAAAACTTCATATAAGACCCGGCCTAATTTTCGGGGAAACACAGTAGAATCAGTGGCTGGAAATGTCAGAAGCAGAGCCCATATGGAACCACCGTCCTCTGTAGCGACTCGCACCAGTGAAGGGTGGTGTCTCATGAATACATCAGCTTCATTCTCATCGCTGGCTGTGGGGGTGCTCACACAGGCTCAGGGGGGCCACCCAGGAGGCTGCTGGGAGCGGGACCCTCCTCTCTAGGGGCCAGAATACAGTGACCTGGGATGTTGGCCCCCTGCTGACTCTGACAGCCAGAACTGGATCAAGTTCTACCCCTGAAGCCACCCCTGATGGAACCACATGCGTGGAGAGGCAAGGAGGGTGATCTCAGGGCTGAAGTCATGTTGGATGGAGGACAAAAGGCCCATTCTTTGGATAAGCGAGGAAATGAGACAGGGAAGGGGTGAAATCCTGTGCAGAGGTACCTGAAAACCACGTCAGCAGTTGGTACCTGTTTCCTGGGAACAAAATAAAGTCACTGAGAAGTTTGAAGCAAAACGACATCCTTAAAATTTCCAGTTAGCAGGCTCTCTGGCAACTCTGTATGAGTGACCAAGGGCTCGTTTAGTTGTTGGCGTTTATGTGTAAGAAGAAAGTGCTGTAGGAAATGACGACTGTTCCATGGAAGTCCCTGCAGCCCCTGACCACATTTCGGTTAAGGAAGACTTGCAAATTCCACTCCTATCAAGGGTCTTGCTTTTCATCATCATCGGCCTTAACAATGACACTGAAAAGCAGGTTTATTTACCGTAGTTCCAGTCCTAACCTCGACACTCTCTCTGCCTTCATCCACATCTGCTCAGGCACCCCGTTTCCCCAGCCCTGCGCCCAAATCTCATTTCTCTCTGCTCAGGGGTCCCCTCCCTCCTGCGGGCACACATGACTCCCACAGCAAGACCAGCACTTGTGTTGTCTTTTCTGGAAGACCCCTTCACTTCCCAGTGGAGGGCTGGTGGCTCCCTGCTGTGTCCCCAGCACATGCTCAACCCCGTCCTGTGGATGCTATGGCCCGTCCATCAGGAAGAGCTGGAAGAACACAGGCCAGGAGCAGCACCCTGGACCAGTCAAAGCCCGACTTCCTAGGTCGGTCCCTGTCACCTGCACCCTGGGTCACCAGGGGCAAATCAACGCCCCTCTGTGGCCTCAGCGCCTTTACAAATGATCTGGCCGTCGTACAGCCACCTCTTGATTGAAGAAGATGATGGTATGAATTACAAAGCAGAGCCTGGACCTGGGTATCTGCTGGCAGCCAAAGCTTCTTAGTGTGAAAGTCCAGGCTCTTCTCTATTTTGCCTCAAACCGCCATTCGATTCTCCAGTGTCAGTAATCCTCCTTACTTTAACATCAGGTTTCTCAGCCCCGAAAAAGGCATTTGGGTCACGTGAAGTCTGTTTCTTTTTCATAACTGGGAAGAAATGTTATTATTCTTGTCTGTTTCTTCCTCTTGATGTGACCACTTAGAGAAAAAAAGATCTTGTCTCTTATGCCTAACCAGGCACAGACTCCATAGTAGAATACAGAAATATATACAGATGTAGAAATATAGGAGGAGATCAGTAATTGTTAGTTGGATTATTATTTCGTATCATTTTTGGAGAAATGATTCTTTCTACAATGCACATAAATTGCCTGCATCTCATAGCGATCCCTGGTCTGAACGAGGCAGCCATCAGCTCCACTTCGAATCCACTGGGACATGTAATCCATCACTGTGGTCACACAGTTGCAAGGCATGCTGGGAACGGAAGTGGTTGGTAGTCCATACCCAGTGTACAATAGTTGAATAGGGTTACATAAAATAATGCTCAGGAATATGCTTTGCAAAATGGAAATCATATTAAAAATGTTCACTATTCTGTTGAAAAAAATAAGGTTATCAGGTTTCCTAAACCCTGGGTGGTTTTTATCCTTCCAACAATTTTCCACGTTTAAGTCGTGTTTGATCATTTACTGAGCATCTTCTCACGTGTCTTGTTTTCTCTCCGTTCATTGAGTGTGTTGGGGGAAATTGCTCTGTAAATTCCCAAATCTAGGCGTGTGTGACCCTTAAACACCCAGAAACCATCTGGGTACCTGATCTAGCGCTGAGATCACAGATAAGCAAAGTGGCAGGAAATCTTTGATGGTGGAATATGAAGAAAAGGAGGAGATGAAAGAGTGATCAAG
Organism: Rhinolophus ferrumequinum; assembly: GCF_004115265.2. Taxonomy (NCBI): domain Eukaryota; kingdom Metazoa; phylum Chordata; class Mammalia; order Chiroptera; family Rhinolophidae; genus Rhinolophus; species Rhinolophus ferrumequinum. The sequence goes on from NC_046296.1 coordinate 68,349,295, forward strand.
GGAGAAAAGATATAATTGCAAAGCCTCAGAATCCATGGAGACCAGAAAAATGTGCTGCGGGGGGTTCTGGGAGTTGGCATCACTATCAAAACCACACATTAGCTGTGAGGGTTTCAAGCACGGAAAGCCTGACAAAATGTCATTTTTATTCTCCTTTACAAACAGGGAAAGGTTTTTTTAGGGTCTCTTTAAGTGACTTACATAGCAGGAGGGACCTAGGAGAAAATCCGCTATAAGTGGAGAGACTCTTAATGACAGGGAAGCAGCTCCACACCAGCCCGTTTCCACGGCAACTCTCATGGCCCAGCGCCATCTCTCTGTGTCACCATTACCGGGTGCCCCCCCTGCCCAGAAGAGGACAGAGCAAGGACGAAGGGGACCTCTTGGCCGGAGTATTGCCAGCAGTATTTACAAACTCAAGGCAGTGAGCCGGACAATCCGTGAAAACCCTCCCTGCACAACAAACACCCAGGACACCGGCGGCCACAGCAGTCCCTACGACCCTGAGATGTGGGGACTCCGAGGGAAAGGATCCCACACACAGCAAGTCATCCTCTAAAGCTCTGATACGAAAACTGCTTTGGCCTTTGAGATAGAGACAGGCATTTCCTCTTAGCATTTAGGAATCCTATAATGACAATTTTTTTTGTATATTTGCAAGTGACATTATAAGTCATTGTCTCCAACCTTTCCATGGGCATCCAAGCTGAGGGAGGTACTGGGCTTTATCTTAGGTCCCTCTGTGAGCTGCTCTGACACTGCAGAGCAAGACTATGAGGCCTTTAGGGAAAAAATATCAGGAAGAGAAACAAATGGACTGACACCGATGCCAGGATGGCGCGTGGAGCTTGGGGCAGACTCTGGCAGCCCTTGGAGAACACAGGGGCATTGCCTGTGGCCAGTAGGACTTCAGATGCTTCCAGAAAGCAGAGGGCTTAAAGACGAGATGAGGGATGAAAAGGCACTTACCAAAAAAAAACGCCAAGGACGTAAAATAGAGCAGTGTCAGGAAAAGAGTGGGCAACAGCAAGAAACTCTACAGAAGTACAATGGAACCGGGTAAATGTGCCATCTTTGCATGCCTACTGAGAGTTAGTTATACAGTCTTTTTAAGTTTCAGACCGATCATCCGAAGCCTGGTTGCAGAAGTGACGTGATGTGAGTCAGGATCCTGCACAATGAATGGGCTTGCTATGGATCTGCAGGAAGCCAGCATGGAGAAGTCTTTGAGTCCTCAGACAGGGGCCGTGATGGCTGATCCCTGCCTCTCCCCCACTGCTTCCCAGGGCCTTCTGCAGAAGCATCTCAAGGAAGGCAGGAGACTCAGGAGAGATTCTGCAGAAGTGGACGTAGATCCCACGCTTGCACAGAGCTTAGCAGACGCATTCTATGCTCCTCTCACCTGGCACCATTTTGCAAGATTTCAACCCTAGTGTTGCCTGTATCTTATCTATTGAACATCTCTTAATGCAGAGCGTTTTTGTTTTTTTCCTCCCCCAGAAATCACAGCCTGGCGAAATGCAAACACAGATTTAAGCATTCAAAACCAGAAAACTATGCAAATTAGGCAGGAAGATAATCAAGGGCTTGCCATTCAAAGAATTTTCGAAGTTCTTCTTTCAAAAGAAAGTAGAAGAGTTGCAGGTGCAGGGAAAGCATGGGTTGAATTTGTTCCCTGTTCACTCCTGTCAGTTGAGTTTGCTGCCACTACTCAGGAAATTCAATTACAGAGAAGGACCCAGGGAGTCGCTCACTCTGTGGATGATCGGCTGCAACTGCACTACCAGGCACAGCGTGGGGGGAGGACGCGCCAGGCTGCCCCAGATGTGGTACCAGCACCAGGGACAGTAAATATTTTAATCAGTGTGATGGTTCCAGACTCAGGAACACGTTGCCTCATCCCGTGTGAAAAGCTAAATAATTCTTCAGGAGCTGCAGTCCAAAACATAGCAAATGTTTAAGACCCAAATGTTTTCAGAATCTTCTCTCTAAACTCCTCTCCTCGAGGCTGACATGATCGGATGCTTTGTCTCCTAAATGCCCAGGTGTGGGCCTTCCTTCATCAGTCCTTCCATTACCCCCTTTATTGAAACGTGCTCTGTGCCAGGTACTGTGATAAACTGTCTTGTTGTTGCTGTTTTAACCCTCAAAACAATGCACCGCCCAACATTGTTTCCCTGCTTTTCATAAAAGGCAAATGACCCTTTACTAAAAAAAAAATAAATGTTGTCAGCTTATGTGCACCAGGGGAAAAGGGGGAGCAAGCATGACAAATGGTCAGGCTTTTGGTTCTTTTTTTAAACAGTCATTTTTGGTTATTCTTTCTCAATATGAGATATTGCCCATTAAAGATTAAAATAATACTTTATGGGAAACAAGAAAAGGAAGAGAGACAGGAGGAGAATCCTACCTTTTATCACACCTGGTGGAAAATGTGCTTCTTTTTACACACAATTGGCCTCCATGAGTGACGTTCTGCCTCGTTTGGCCACGTGAAGAATCAGTTCAGGATAAAAAACAAGAGAATGTGCATTTCCTATCACTTGTGGAGGGAGACTGACGTTTAAAATGACTGCTCTGATGCTAATGCTGTCCAACTTCCTTTCTCTCTAAGTGACCTGTTTGAATGCAGTGGTTATCAGTCTGTTCAGTCGCGCCAAAGTTTATCTTGTCAGAGCTCATGGGAGCTGGCAGAAACGACACAGTGAGAGACAGGTAACGGAGCACCGGGAGACACAGCTCTTTGGACGAACGATGTGTCTACACCCTCACCGCCTGGCCGCGGAGGTGTCTGGGAACGCCAAGGGCAGCCATGCCCACGGATGCCCCCGGCCTATACTCTGCCTCGTCCACAGGCTTCCGTACATTAGCCAACGCCTCTGAAAATTCAGAAATCATGGCCACCAACTTTCGTATTTTTCCAATTTGGCCCCTGTATGAATAATAAACGTATACGTTGAGTTTTTCAAGGCAGTGATAATTTCATATTCTTTTTAATAAATGTAATATTTAATTTTTCACCTCATTTGTGCCTTTCTTTCTAAGTGCTTATTATGCCCTCCCCCCACTACAAAATACTCACTATAATAAAATTGGGAAATAAAGAAAAGCAGGAAGGAGAAATGTTTAAATCACTCTAAGTTCCACACTCCAGAAGCACTATTGACATTTTTGTGTGCCACCATTCTGTTTTATGCATAGATTTATTGATACTTAATATGTATGTCATCATACTATAATTTTGCCTCCCGTTCTTTTCTTTATTATAGTACAAATTCTTCCATATTATTATTACAAACTCATTAAAAACATTACTTTAATGACTGCATAATTATGTCTCATAATTTTCTTAGTTATTACCCTATTGTTGGGCATTTAGACTTTCAATTTTTTTCACTGTTACGCACAGTGTTGCAATATACACTTGCTCAGGAAGCCTCCTCGGTACTTTAGATGGTTTCTTAGGATGGATTCCCAGCAGGAAAATTATTAGGTCAAAGCATTTGGAATGTTCTGTAGACTTTGGTCCATATAGCCAGGCTGCCTTCCGCACAAATTACATCATGCAATTTGTATATATTAGAATTTCTGCATTTCAATTTTATAATTTGGAATTTATATAGTGTCAAATATGTATCCTGATAATTGTTTTGAAAAATACCGTCCCTGTATGCATTTCATCGACTGAACCCACACTTAGGCTTTTCTAAAGGAAAAAACATATATCAATTAAGGCAGAAATGCTTTTAGTAAGAGAATTTGCTCCCAGACTTTACTGGTTTAGTTGGAAGCATAATGGGGCACCTGACCTAATTATTTTTAGTGGATCCTATTGAAGCAAACACTTCAATTCCTGAAAATCATCCATTTGTGGATTCATTAATTCATGGATTCATTTGTTCGGCGGCAATCATTTATGGCATGAGGGCACTCAGACAGCATGGGTGCCGTGAGTGAGCAGTGGCCCCAGTCCACTAGGGGTGCCCACACATGGACAGCAAAGCCCTCCATGAGCTCTGTGCCAGCTGCTCAGTAGAGGTGGAATGAAGTGATCACTGAATATAGATATTCATAGTGGTAACTCCCACGGGAGTTCCTGCCACGCTTGGGACACGCAGAGGTGGCACGTGCTACCTGGGTACAGGAGCACAGGAAGAGTGGAAGGGAAAGTTATGAAAGGTTAGAGGTTTGCTTTCTGACGTGTTTTTAGATTAAAGATGAAACGGTGTCCTGCCTTGCCCAGATTTCTACTTCTTGACACTGACATGCTACATTTAGAAATCTGAAAGATCTGTGTTACTCACACCCCTACCCCACCCCGTAGTTGCTCCATCATCCTGCTAGGAGTCAGAAAACCGCCCTATATTAATCATTTCTTTGGGCTACAGATAAAATGAAAGTATGTCTTTTGAACAGAAACTTTCATTCTACCTTAAAACCACACAAGAGTGACATTTTAGTAAACACAACAGAAAATAGTGCTCCTCAGGTGCCTATAAATTCAGCTCTTTTAGTTTCCTGCCTGAGACATACTTATCACCACTATGGTGGCACATGGAACAAGCTGTTCCCTGTGGTGTTCATGTCCTATCTGCAAGTTATATCCAAGGGCCAAACTCCTGGAGGTGGCAGAGGAATTCTTGACTGGAGTCATGTGATGACGTGAGCCAGGTAGGTGTTCACCGTGGGCTGACACGTAACCCTTAAAAGATCTCTTGAAGTCCTAACCCCCATACCTGTGAGTGTGACCTTATTTGGAAATAAGGTCTTGGCAGATGTAATCAAGTGAAGCCATTGAGGTGCGTCCAGTATGGCTGGTGTCTTTATAAGAAATGGAGAAGAGACAGACGGGCAGTAGATGCCATGTGATGCTGGAGGTAGAGACTGGAGGCAAGGACAACGCAGGGCTGCTGGTCTTCACAAGAAGCTAAGAAACCAGCATGCACAGAGTCTCCCCTCGGGGCTCTGGAGTGAGCTCACCTTGCTGACATCTTGACTTTAGACATCGGTCCTCCAGACCTGTGAGAGAATAAATTTCTATTGCATTAGGCCACCTAGGTGTGGTGCTTTGTAAGGGCAGCCCTGAGAAATGACTACACCAATCAGATTTTCTCTTCTCAGGGGTACACAGAAAGGACAGTACTTTCTAGTCCTTTGCAGGAAGGTAGGAATTTTGGCTGCATCCTGGCCAAAAGGGTCTATGCCCCATTCACACCTAGTAATAAAACATGCTACACTCCCACCTAAGTGCCCTCTCTGAAGACAGTGATGCCACGAGGCAGCAGGGTCTGCTGTTTTTGAGATATCAGCTGGGAAGGCAACCGAGAAAAGCCGTCTGGCACTGAACCATGACATGAGCCAGAAATAAGCTTCTGTTGCATTAAGGCATTGGGGTTTCTAGGATTTTTCCTTTTTAAAAAAAATGTTTCTGCAGCACTGTTTGGCTGCTGGACCTCAATGCACTGGAATGCAGGGCTATTATAATTACAAAGTAACATATGTGCCATTGGGTAACTCTTCATGTACCAGAAAGTTGGTATCAGAGACTAGAAAGGTGGAGAGGAGCTGTGCGATGACAGATCAACAGTCAACTGTGGTGACGGAAACCACGCCTCATGCCACTCGGCCTGTAGCTCAAGAGAGATGGCTGGGAACATCAGAGTATTCCCTCATGCTGGCTATTGTTAGCTGTGCTTACAAGACACTACAAGAGAGGCGAGCACAGGAAAGAATTAGTCACAATGGATAGACATGCAATCAAATATAGTGAACTGTTCATGGTAGACACTAGATGCCGACTATATGGGTTGTCACTGTAAAATTCTTTCAATTTTGCTTCATACTAGAAAAAATTCATAATGATATTATTAAAAAAAGAAAAAAGAAAATAGGCAATGTGAAAAAAAAAAAATGAAAGGGACTGGAGAGAATCCAGAGTTCAAGGGACTGGAGGTTTGAAAAGGTAATGGGGTTCTATGCCCTAAAATACAAGAGATGGAATTTACAGGGCATTGAGCAATAAAACCACCAGAAAATTTCTAAGTTAAATACAGTTACTCAATGAAAATTCAGATTAAAAATTTATTGTAATACGCCTCAAAATAGATATATTAAATTTTAAGACAATGACATGAGGGTAAAGACAAAGAAATGAAGCAAATTTGGGATCTATATCTTGGGGAAAAATAGGATTAGTTCTTGGTAAATAAACTGACTTGTGGCAAATAAGTCAGAAAGAAGCCAACTACATTTTTGAGATAATCTGTTGCCAAAGAAATTATAAGTCCACTTTCAAAAAATTATTTTACAGTGCAAGACTTAAAAAAATTCCTTGGATCCCCCAATCTTTCACTAGTCACAGGCAGAATTTGGAAATTGTAGACACCAAGATTCCACCCTCCTGAGCACCCACTCCAGGAGTGGCCCTGGAGAGTCACAGGAGGAAGGGATTCCTAGGAAGGGGAGCCATAGAGAACAGTGGAGAAGGGAGGAAGGAGGCAGGGAGAGGATTTGTCAATAAAGAAAAGAGAAAAATAGAAAAATCCAAGATGGCGGAGTAGACAAACACCGTGCCGGCTTCCTTCCACGAACACATTAAGATTACGACTCAATTATAGAACAATCAACCTGGAGAACCATCTGAAGTTTAGCCGAACCGAAGTCCTATAACTAAAAATATAAAGAAGAAGCCACAAGGAGACTGGTAGGAGAGGCGGAGATGCGAAACGGGCCCATACCTGCGAGTGGCGGCTGATAATCAGGAGAGAGATACCTCAGCTGCAGAGGTTGCCCCCAGAGGAGCGAGGACCCCAGCAAAACACCAAGCTTCCAGCCGAGAGTACTGGAGACGGGAAGGGGGGGACCCCACAACATCTGGCTGTGAAAAACAGAAGGGATTTGGACCACCCAGGTGGGATGGAGGCTGCAGGAAACCCAGGCTTCCTCTTAAAGGCCCACTCACGCACAGGCACTCACCTTGGGCTCCAGCGCAGGGGCAGTGACTCCAGGGGTGTTGGAGGCATACGGCAGGTGGACTGAAGTGTGTGACTGCAGGACAAGGGCTGGAGGACAGTCACCAGGCTCCCTATGAGGAGGTCCTCCTCCAGTATAGCCGGCAGGCAGCAGCCATCTTTCCTTTGTTGAGCCCGCCCCCTACGCCTACGGCCAAATCTGAATCTGATTGGCCTGGTGAACTCTGCTGCTCTGCCCTGCTGACTCCCTGGGACCTCACCCCACCCATCTCTCCTACCTCACCAGGCTTTATCAGTGGCTGAAACTTAAGGGAGCCGGAAGGTAGCAGCAGGTATCAGGGGTCCTGGCATTTTGTGGAGGAAAAGTGGTTCCTGATGAGGGTCTCTTCCTGATTTGCAAATGGCTGAGGTATCACTGTCCTCACATGGCAGAGAGAGAAAGAGAGTGAGCGAGAGAGAGCACACTGGTGCCTCTTCCTCTTCTTATAAGGACACTAATACCATCACTGGGGCCCCACCCTCATGACCTCAGATAAACCTAATTACCTTCCAAAGACCCTACCTCCAGATGCCAACATATTGGGTGGTAAAGTTTCCACATATGAATTTAGGGGCACACAAACATTCCATCTATAACAGGTCTAATTTGCCCATAACTCTCTTCTAAATAAACAACCCTGCAGGCATAGTTTCTGCAATCATCAGGTCACACAAATGAACAAGCATACCCCATGAAAAATTCTATGGACCATTTTATTTCACCTGGGAAAGCACCAAGCCTCGGCTATACCTTTAATAATCTCCATGTGCACTCATATCCCTTTGAAGTTCAGGGTAGATGAAAAAAGAATGATGTGGGGCTTTTTCTGTCTGGCCACCCCAACAGAGATTGTATTCCTTGCAGCATGAAGTTTCATTATTGATCTTTAAAAAGCATAACCAAAAATCCATTTGAGATCCTTTACGTTGAAAGTCTTACAAACTGCCTGGGTTGTTTGATGTAATATGTGTCTGTGGCTTGAACGTCCATAAATTGGCTTGGCATCACGTGTAGGAGCATCACACTTGAACAGTTTGAGATTTACTGCATTAAATTAATATCATGGGTCTCAGCAGGCGAGAAGTGGCGATGGGAGGCTCTTTCTCCTCATCTCAGATTCAGTCGAACCTGCTCAGAGACAGTGACCTAATTAATTAAAGGCAGCTCAGAGAGGCCAACCTGTGTCACCTGGGTGTGGGGCAGGCTCACGCAGAGCTCAGGTCAGGCCTTTAAGAAGTCAGAGACCTTCATCTTCACACACTCTCATCTCTCTGAGTCCGTTTCCTTTCTTGCTTCAAACTGCATGACACTTACTGATTATCCTGGAGGCATGAAAATGCTGAGCGTCTAAGAAAGACATGGCAAAGTCCCAAGGCTGATGACGGAGCGATGTCTGCTCACCAGTCCCTGATTCCCTGAGTGACCAGTTCAGGAATCGCTGCCCAGAACTGGGGCTAGGGGTGTAGGTGGTACAAGTCAGGGCCCAGAATATGCTGAGCGCAGGATACCGTCTAGAATTCGTTGTATGCTGCTATTGCTTTTTTCCAAATCATTGAGATTATTGTTGAGTCTGATTTTTCCATTTCTCTTCATTTTCCTTCAAACAATTCATCTAATGGGGCCTCCAAACCATCTCCCTGGGCAGAAGACGGTGCATTCCCAGAGCTGGTCATTCGCCTGTCCAAGGGCGAGGTCGTGTCTGGGAAGCATGGGGGATGGGGATAGGCTCCACCAGAATGAGAAGGACGATGGACTCCTGAGCTCAGTTGGATGGAACCAGAGAGTTCTATTTTGGAAAAGAGATTAGGTTGAATTAGCACTCCCCCTTACTTTCACTTTCCCTTCATGTTCCACAGTGGCCAGACACTAGGTGATACTTAAAATGTAATAGAACAAAAGCTCAAGGTCAGCCTGTTATTTTAGAAATGTTGACTGTAAATACTGAAATAAAACACTTCAAATGTCCAGGTCTTTGGGAAGCTGATATCAGAAGTTGCGTGGGCCTGACGTTGGTATTTGATATATTTTCAGTGTAGGTACCTAACTTTGAGAAAGTAAAAATTAACTACTCACCTAAAAATTTAATTAATTAAATGAGAAGTAAAACTAAGAAAAAGAGTGGAAAAGAATACAGCGAAATATCTGTAGGTTTTAGTTCTGGTCTTAAATATGTAAGAAAAGAGACTATAGGCAGCTAAAGAGATGAGAAATATGAACCCCACACGCTTGTGCCTCGTGGTTCCTGTGTGGGGGTTTCCTGAAATGAGTTTCGTACTATCAGCACCCTAGTTGCAATGTGCTGTGACTGCTCCCTCTGAAATAGTCCCTCCCCACACCCCCTGAGAAGGGCAAGGAACCCCCTCTTCAATATAAAGTTGGGCAGGGGGATCCTGAAGGCTGGACAAAGGAATTCCTTCAAGGAACCCCTGTTGAGGTGTTTTTTAAAGAAGCAAAATGCTAGCCCCTCCTGGTAGGAGGTAACCTACCAGGCACATGAAGAGCCCTCATAAAACACTATGTATGGAATCGCAGTTCTGAAGAGGGCTCCCTCGTCCTCTGAGTAACAACAGGAGGCCCAGCAGGGTTAGATCTCAGCACTGGTCAGCGGCACAGCCCCAAGGAGGGAGAACCCCGCCTGGCTGAGCCCTGGTCTGGCTGCTCCAAGGAGTCTGAGACTTCGCCTTAGTAGAAGAAACTATTAAGTACGTAGGTCAAAAGGCTAAGAAGTGAAATTTAGGTATTTCCAAGGCAATGGAAAACAAGCAGAACGCTCAGATAAGAGGCAGAGGAGCAGGGGGACACATGGCAGGCATTTTAAAGGCATTGAAATCCAACAAAGACCTACTGTCCTAGAAATGCTGGTGACTGTTCTGGAAACTTGATGGCCACGCCCACCTCTGGGGCCATGTGATCCCTCCTCACACGGTCTAGTTTGAGAGGAAGCCGATCCAATAGGACCTGTTGGAAAATGTTCTGTATTGAATGAATGATATGCAAATATAGCTTGACATTTTTAGGGAATGTTTTTGTAAGTTAGGCTGTATTTTTGTTGTAATGAAATACAACATGATCTTTTTTCAATTTAAGATAAAAAAGTTTTTAATGTCATGATAAATGTCATTCAAACTTATTTAAGAACACAACTTTTTGGCAGGAAACTTTACCAGATTTTTTTTTTTCTCCAGAGGATCAGGAGTCAGGCGTCTCTCTCACCAAGGCAGCTGCTGATCTCTCTGACCTACCTCCTCATTCCAGACCCGTTTGCCAAGGCAAGGATATTATGGCTTCAACAGTGTCTGGACGTGCACTCTGATAGCGTGTGTCTTGTGGTCAGCTGCAGTGGTCAGACTGTCCCTACTGATTAGACCAGGGGCCTGCTCTGGACTGTGGTTTCAGCGCCTTCCTGGAGCCCTTGGTCCCTGCCCATTTCCTGGTTCTCCTGGCTTCCCAAGTCCACATTCACTACATCTCCTGTCTGGTTAAACCATCCATTATCAGTTTCTCTGGGATGCCATCAAGTACTTTGCCAGATACAGACATTTGTACTAAGAGTATTTATAGATAACAGACTCGGGGATATAGTAGGAATTAGGAATTGGCACTTCGGCCCCTTGTAAATAGTCCACTGGTATTAAGAGAGGACTCTGGCAGCGCATTACAGAATACCTAAGGAAATGATGAACTGTGGTCACCTAGAATGAAATGTGCATTACAGCCAAGGCTTTGGGAGAATCAGCGGCCATTGCCGTGGGCATGTTGGCGAACAGCAGAACTGCAGGTCCTCTCAGGCAGCCTGCTACTTACAATGGTGCTAGTTAGTCTCACTTACGAAAAGTCCAAATACGTAAATATTTTTGTCAAGACATGGGCTGAGTGAGCACCAGGGACTTTATTCATCCAGTGCAGCTGAAGGCGTGTGTCAGCTCAAAGCCAACACACTTTAATCCTTCAGGCGGTTCCTTTGCATACATTGAATTTATGTCTATGTCAGGTCTCTTTCATGAAAGTTAGGGCTTGAACTAGGAAAATATGAGACGCCACGAATTGGGATGAGGGCATACTAAGGAATATGGACGACTCCAAATAGCTTCAAACTTTCTTTAGGAAGCCTCCCTTGTTAGACACAACATGTGGCACCATTCCTGCCTAATTAAAGACCGGAAGTACGTCACCTGAGAGGTTCTTTGTAAGGAAAAAACACTTTGTCTCATGTCCCAACATTGTCAGTAATATGTGTGTACAAATTTATAACAAAAGGCAGATCTCAACATGCCCCAGGGTAGGATTGCTATAAACACAAATTCAGGAATAGAATCTTCAAAACTAACAACATTGGAAGTCCTTGCTAATTTCTTTTGGAAACAATCAAAGCCACACTTGCCAGAATATCCTCTGAGAGGCGCAGACGATGAGCAGATACGGTCAATGGACCAAGATGCCCTGCTGCCTGGTTACGTAAATTAAGTTTTATTGGAACACAGCTGTAACCATTTCTCTGTGGCTACTTTCATACTAAAACGGCAGAGTTGAGTGGCTGTGACACAGATTACATGGCCTGCAGAACCTAACATATTTCCTACCTATTCTTTTATAGAAAGAGTTGGCCAGTCTGGGTTTAGACCAAGGAGAGAGGGGTATAACGGATACTAGGCTGTGTTTATCACCTGAGAGCAATAATGAGTTCTAGTGTTGATGTGCTAATCTAAAGCAAATGGAAGGAGCTCTAATTGGTTGACCAGTTGTTTTAGAAGTCTGGGCCATAACTGCAGCCCACCTAAAAGAAAACTGAGGAGCCAGGAATTTCTTAGGAAAATGTAGAAGAAAAAAATCCAAGATTTAGGGTGGCATGATTATTGGCAAAGATGTATCATAGGCACCCCGCCCATCCACCATTGAACTATGCTTTTTGGAAGATCTAAAACTGTTTCCTCCACCAAAGCTTTGAAGAAGCCATAGTTAGTGTAGCACCAGCATCTTTGAAAATCACCTCAGTGGCTGCTCTCTGTAGTGTACATGACCTTTGGAAAAGGAACCAGATTGTGTCTTATCTAAATGGTCACCAAAACCTCCCGTTGTGGATGAGGCTTTTCATAACCTTGGGAAAAATATGATCTCCTCTGTAAATATCAGGCAACTTACTTGTCCAGCCAACCAGTGCTGAGCCAATGGGCTGTAGGAAATGGTGACTGGTGGGGCACTGGTGGACGGTAGCCTGGATGTAGGGACATGCGCATCCTTCAGTAAGGGGGACTGCAATACTGCTCCTTTTGAGTGGTCGGCAGCAAAGATAAGCCACGAGCTTCTAACATAGCCCACTGGGGGATCAGTCCGTGACAGGCTAATCACATTGAACTCTTTCTTACTGAAAAAGGTTGTGAGTCGTCTTCAGGGGAATACCTACTTCACCTAGATAAGCATGTACTTGCCTTTTCATCACTATCCACAAATGCCTCGACCTTCAGTATATCATCAGGGTCCATGGAAGTTTCTTTTTCAAGCACTTCTAACCATTTGTAATGATAACTCTTTCTCGTATTTTTTATTCTTAAGATCTTCCAAAGAACAAAGAGAAATTTTCCTCAGTTTTAAAAGATAGAATAAAACTCATTCTACCTTGCAATTATCATATGGGCCCATTGGATCCTTTTCTAAATCCAAAATACAATATGGGATCTTGGAAACATGTTCATGTTTTATCACTCTAGGAATTATTTTGTCATTTCTCATCAATTATTCCCAACTATGCCAAAAAAACATGTTGTGTCATGACAACAACACTAAAATGATAAGAAATCAATAGAAAGATAAAATCACATAGAAGAATGATACAATGGTGAAATAAATTGTCATCCTTCAGGGTTTTTTTCCCCTCATATTCCAAAGAATTGCCTCATCTTTCAAGAAGTAAACAGGCGGAAGACACCTCTTTTTGTAGTCCTCTTAGAGATTTCATTAAACATAGTAGATCATTCAGAATTGTTCATTTTTGTCACTAATGCTGTCAAAAATCATAAAGGGTCCAAGATTTACTACACTGACGAATGACCAAGTTGGCTTAACGTAGTTTTGTGGCTGCTGGCAGAAGACATGACACTCCTTGGTCAGAGACAAAAGACTATTCCTCATGGGACAGAAAGCGGCATGAGTGTCGTGACTGTATTGGTTCCTCTCACTCACACTCCACAGCCATTTGGGGGCACCTCAGTTGAACGCTGCTCAAGCAGTGCATTTTCAACCAAGCCTAGGACCCTGAAGCTTGGGAAACCAAATCTTTCATAATGGGCTATAAGCAAACCCTTCCTTGGCCCCAAAGAGAAACATTACCTTCATTATCTCAGACAGTAAAGAAACCTGCTCATTTCTTTGGAGAATAAAACCTCTAACTTTCAAGATTGTTCACTATAAAACCATCCCTGAAAAGATAGACGAGAAGGAAGACAGCCAGTGTCTTTGTGCTCAAGCTTTCGAGAAGTCTGACAGGTCCATGCTAAATGCCTTCCATCGATGGCAAAGGAAAAAAAAAAGTGGCAGAAGGAGACAGTTCACAATCTTTAAGCAAAGCAGAAAATGCATGCAAGCCACAGGGAGCAGCACCCCTCACCATCCCTGTGCAGTAGTGTTGTTGCTGAAAGGAGAATATTGCATTATCTGCCATGCCCCTCCAGGCTCCATCAGCCACGTAGAGCTGTTGCTCACTTCCAATTTGGCTAGTGTGACCTAATTTTAATTGTACTGATTTTTTAATTGTAGTTAGTTTCAAATAATTTAAATTTTAGTAGCCATATAGAACCAGTAGCACAGCCTTAGACTCTAACATTGATTGGGAAATGGGGTATATAAGTGAAATCTCATACTAGGGGTCTTCCAATGGAAATGTGATACTGAGTTACTGCTAAACAGCAAAGACTTCACCACCCTAGATTCTGTCTCAAAGGACTGGACCATTTCCCTTTGCTAGGAGCACATGTAACAGTATCCCTTCATCTTTTATGATATTTGTGTGCCAAAATTCACTTCATACAAGAAGACAAGGTATGTTTAAACGCTTATTAAAATTTCTAATAAAATTGTTCCCCCCCACTCCTTTTTTCTCACGTTTGTAAATTCTTCCTTCTGACTTAAAGATATATGGGGTTTTTTTTAAAGCTCCATTGGGCTCAGATGGCAAATGGTAAAGACTCTCTCCTGGTGTATAGAGGGTTTAACACCATCCTATAGGCCACGTAACATTTCTTCAACCAAAGAATTTACTCCATAGTGACACATAAAGCAACGGGTTAGTGACCTTGGGACTCATGAGCTACCACATAGCCCATTGCCAGAAGCAGTTGCTTTGATAAAATGGAAGGAACTATTGAAGTCAAAAGCTTCGTAAGGTTGTTGGAGAGGCTTTTCCTCCACAAACAATCGAGCTGCTTCTCTCCCGGCCAGGACACGCAAGTCCAGGAACCCGAGAGGCATGTGAGTGGGACCTTCATTAGCACCCTCAATGATACTCTCAACAGAATTGGATTCCTCACTCTGTGACTCTAGGTTCTGCTGAGGTGAAGGTTTCAGAACCCAAGGGAGGAATGTTTCCAGAGGCAAAACAATAATATTTCAAATGAATTATTAGCTAGGCCAATTAGGGCTCCTTGTAACCCTGGATGAACCAGCCCAAACAGGAAGATACTGTGTTGACTGAATATTTGATTTAGGCTATCAATCTATTGTTCTTTCAACAGATTCCTTTTCTGCTTACATCAGTTAGAGTTGATCTCTGCTCATGTTATCTGGGAACCATGACTGATGTAATCTTCTAAAATAAAACTCTGAGCTCCTCCGCCCAATGTTGCCTGTCAAACCATGAGCAACTAGAAATGACAGTGAAAATATTTATGCTTTTATAGCATATTATATTCTGCATGTCTATTGAGAGCATGTTTTTTGAAAACCTGAACTCTGCTATTAATTTTGCGTTTTCCATATTTATTTTATGCAAACCATACCGGTTCACATTTATCTCTTTCTTCACTAAAAGATATCAAACGCTTTTTTCCTGCTTTACTTCTAAGCCCTTTCCTCTTGCTTGTATCTTTCAAATCAATCCCCCTAATCAATTGATTATATAAACAGAACTTTAAATTCTCCCCGTGTATATTGATTTCTTTTCTTCAATCTCCAGCCTATTGATCAAACCATTTGATCAATTGAATAAAGTAAGATCATCGTCTGGCATACTCCACACTTGGGCACTTTCCTTGAAGGAGAAGGATAGAGATGTTTGTTTTTATTCTCTAAATAATTACAACCTTAAATGCTGCATCAGATATGCACATAGAAAAACCTGATGAAATCATTCCTATCTGTTCCCTAAGCTGTCTCCAGAGCTCTGAGGCCCAACCAGCCTGAAAACTAAATAAAAACAATTTGCTCTTTACACAGAGCCTTTTGTTTTCTAAGTCGTGCCCTCAATCTTTAACCTTTTATCTGCCCCATCAAACCACCCTGCACTGTGTACTTGTCTTTCTGTCCCGTTATACTGTGAGCTCTTTAAGATGCTCAATATATGTTAGAGAGTGAATTATTTATAGAAAAGGAAGACGAAATGGAGGAAATTAGCAAAGGAAGGCGGAAGGAAGAATTTACCCTAAGAAACATACAGTTACATTTAAGTGAATGCAAGAGCTTTTAAATATTCTTTAAATATGAGCTCTTAAATTATTTTATTATAATCCTTTCATTAATACTATGGGGCCCTTCTTACAAATAGCACTTCTCAACAACAACAACAGAAATGGGAAAATATTAAGAGACGCTTGGTGGGAGGTGATTCGTATTCTTAGCAGGCGTCTCATTCAGTCCCTGCCCTGGTTTCCCTAAGACTGTGGGTCAGGAATTTGCCAGAGAGGGTCATAAGATGCCTAATGAGTTGTATGGCACCTGGAAGTCAGAGTCAGTGGGGACCCTGGAGACAGTGCTCTCCACAGTGCACTCAGGCATGGATTCTTCCAGCAGCGCTAGCCTTAGATGCTGCCCTTCCTCAGTCCTGTCTAGAGTCTTGGGTTGAATACTCAGTGCTCAGCGTGCAGTGAAGACCCAGGAGTCAACAACCACTATTGCAAAGAAATGTTCTTCTTTCCTTCTTTCCTTCCTTCACCCAGCATGTGTCAACTAAGCACCATTCCAGCAGTGACGTGGACTGGACACAGTGCCCGGGTCCTCCCTCCAGGAGTCCGGCAAGCTGGCCCGCTGGCGTACCACACCCAGAGGTGGAGCTTTGTCACTGGGGAGGGCACAAGTGTGACAAGGCTTGTCTGTCACTGTAATTGTAGGGTTCTTCAGCTGGAAATAACTGAAAAAGCAAAAAGTGATCTGTTCTGACATCCAGAGAGATCGCATCAGTTAAAGCATTAAATCTATCAGTGCTCCCTGAACTTTGGAGGTCCTAGTGCAGTGGAGAAAACATGGGGTATTATTTACTTACCTTGGTTTGAACTTCTGCTCCCCACTTTGGAGGGTTTATGGCTCTGAGTGCAGTACCTCTGCTTCCTGGGCCACCAGTGTTTCCTCTCGTAACATGGTTAATAATCACTGCTTCATAGGGTCTTTATGAAGAGTTTTTAAAATAATGTCTACAAATCTCTGTACCGTGCCTGGCACAGTAGGTATACTTACTCAAGCCTCCACTGAATCATTTAGGGTGCATCATCTTACCAAAATAGTAATAGTTAGAGTCTTGCAAAAACTCAGACTTGATATTAAGAGGGAGTCAGGAGCACCAACTATTCAGGACAAAGACCCTTGATATTATTTAACAGGAAGGTGACATTGGAAAGGGAACTTCTCAGCTGGACTTAATTGATTTGAACCATTCAAGTCCACCAGGCAAATCAGCCCAGGATGACTTTCCATGCTGGCAGAGTTAATGTTTTTCACCTGGGTTTCGAGTGGCTGTGATGTGACAGGGCGAGCGGAGGCTCTGGAGTGAGCAGACCCCACATCGTCTCACTGTGCACGCTCGGTGCCGAGGTAATTGGCTTTCTTGTTACCAGGGCTTACGCAGCATGATGTGTGTGGGTCACGTTCAGGCAGCAGCGTTTCCCCTGCTGCACTCATTGTCACGAGAAGTCGGCATACGAACGTCTCAGCAAGAATGGCCCTGTCGTCTCAACACGCCGTCCGCATACTCATCCGTGCACTTTCTGCGGGCCCAGCACTCCTGGACCTGTTACTCCCCGGCATCCTCGCAACTCATCTTCCCTGGGGCCAGATCCGGTGCTGGGTGCTGAGAGGGCCATGTGGAAATAACCTTGAGTGAATTTCAAGGACTTGCTCCAAGAGACACATCAGGTAGGTGGCAGAAAGGGATGTGAAGTGTCTCTTCATTGTCAGCCAAGGGCTTCCTGGTGTGACTCTTAGATGCCTGGACACAGACTCAAGGTCAGAAGTCCTTCTGGGGTTCCCTGCTTTGTTGTCATCGATCGGCAAACGTCACAAGTTCTCCAGCAAAATCAAAATGCTTGCTATTTCCTGGACCTGGCATGCTCTTGCCCCCCTTTCCTTTTCAGGGACATCCTCTCACCCACCTTCTCTTCGAGGGTCGTTCCTCCTCTTTGTCCCCTTCAAGACCCGAATCATTAACTTCTCTTCTCCAGGAAGTCTGCTGTCATCCTCCCAGGTGGACCGCGTGTTCCTCCTTCGTGTTTGCAGAAAACACTTCTGTCTGTCACATCATTTACCAAACTGGGTTGTTATATTTCTGTTTAATGGCCCGCCTCCCCCACTACACAGTGGTCCCCTTGAAACTGGGGCCAAATCTTATTTCTCTTGGTTCCCGTATTGCCTAACTGCCATGCCAAGCACACACTAAGTATTGAATAAATGATTGCTGATTAAACGAATGAAATTAGCATATGTTCATCCATCTATGAACATACTTATTAGAAACAAAATGAGATCAAATCATTAGAGGTGCATTGAAAGCAAAAAAGAAAATAAATAGAGTGGCTGTTGCAGTACTTCATGTCAGCTTGGCCTAGATGAATTCTAAGATTTGCTCTAAATGTACAGCGCTATGACTTTCATCATGGAGGGGTGTGTGTGTGTGTGTGTGTGTGTGTGTGTGTGTGTGTGTGTGTCTGGGGTGTCCTTCTCGGTTCTTCATTGTAATGGAATTGGATTTCTCATCATTTTCAACAGAACCAAAGACTCGGCCGTGTTTAGTAGCTTGCTGAGCCAGTCAGAACTTTGTCAATTATGGAAACGCAAGGACAGATCATTCCACTGTGGCACAAAATGCACTATTATCTAAAGTATAGACTTCGAAAATTTAAAAACATTTTTGCAGTTTTGCAATTTTTAATATAAAATAATATCACATGTACAAGTAAATATTACATATTATTTAAGAATAACAGTAAAAAGAAACACCCAAGCTTAAGAAATATTCAGTGCAAAGTTGGAGGAAAGAAATCCGACCAATAATTTGGAAGCATCAGTTGCCAGTCCTGCACGGACACCTTCTTCCCCTCAGAGAAGGGATGACACGTCATTAATTGTATTGTAAATTCCTCGTTTTCCTCTAGACTTTTATTATCTATCATCCACACATCCCCCTGGTTGATATCTTGTTTAAGTTGGCATTTCCTTAAACTGACTTCACTGCTTTTATTATTCAGCAACTTACCTGTTTTCCTTCCCCCGGGTGTCTGTGAGTGTCCGCGGCGATGGGCACAGCTGAGGTCGCTCGTTTTGCTGCGTGCTCACAGCCTCCCACTTTGTGACTCTGTATGTGTCGTCTCCTACCACTGCCACTGTGAACATCTTTGTTTACTTTCCGCTCCAAGCACAAGCCCCTCCTAAGCATTTGCGGCATCTCTGCATCCAGAAGGCTCCACGTCAGTCATACCAGCTTCTACCCAGCTGGCCTTTCCTGACAGCTACGAATGACATTCCCTGACTGCAAACACTCCGTATTTACTGGTAGGGCCAGGCAGTGGGGACGACAGAGCGAGGGCCCTTTGGGACCCACTGGAGCAGAGGTGCACACAGAGCCGGGAGGCAGGAGGGTGGGAACCGCCAGTGTAGTGGCAGAATCGGGTTAAAAAAGTGGAAAGAGCAACAGGTGAGCGGTGATGAGAATGAACTGCTGGTGAGTTAACATGTGTTCCTGGAGAAATGAAAGAAGCCACGTGAATAATGAACAGTAAAGACAGAGAAACAGAATTGGAAGGAACAGTAAGGACTAAACCTGACCGTGTCTAAAGAAAACACCTCAATCTCCTGCTCTCTCCTCTAAATTCGCCCGGGGGATAAAATCACATCATATCCATAAATAGGCTTTACATGCTATAAACATGACGTACTTGTAAAGTATGCGCGTTAATTTCCCTTAAACTAAATATTGTGCATCTTCCCCATGCATTTAATTAAATCGTCACCAAAGGTGCCCTAAACATCTGCATTTGCTGTCGAACCTGCAGGTATTTTAATTCAATCCCCCGGCTGAGTAGCCAGGGCTCCATTTACCTGAAGGACCATGCCTGGGAAAGAAGTCGTTTCATATTACCCAAAGCAATATACAGATTAAATGCAATCCCCATCAAAATCCCAATGGCATTTTTTAAAGAAATAGAACAAAAAGTCATCAGATTTGTTTGGAACCACAAAAAACCCCGAATAGCCAAAGCAATCTTAAGAAAAGAGAACAATGCTGGAGGTGTCACACTCCCTGACTTTAGCTTGTACTACAGGGCAAAAATAACCAAAACAGTATGGTATGGGCAGAAAAACAGACACACAGACCAATGGAATAGAATTGAGAACCCAGAAATAAAACCACATAAATATGAACAGATAATTTTTGACAACAAAGCAAAAAACATACAATGGAGAAAAGACAGCCTCTTCAATAAATGGTGCTGGCAGAATTGGAAAATCACGTGCAAAAGAATGAAACTGGACTGCTATCTGTCACCAAAATTAATTCAAAATGGATCAAAGACTTAAGCATAAGACCTGAAACAATAAACTGCATAGAAGAAAACATAGGTACTAAACTTATGGACCTTGGGTTCAAAGAACCTTTTATGAATTTGACTCCAAAGGCAAGGGAAGTAAAAACTAAACTAAATGAATGGGACTATATCAAACTTAAAAGCTTCTGCACAGCAAAAGAAACCATCGACAAAATAAAGAGGCAACCAACTGAATGGGAGAACATTTTTGCAAACAGTGTTTCCGATACAGGGCTAATATCCAAAACATACAAGGAACTTATGCAACTCAACAACAAAAAACAAACAACCCAATTGAAAAATGGGCAGAGGACCTGAAGAGACAGTTCTCCAAAGAGGACATACAAATGGCAAATAGACATATGAAGAAATGCTCAACATCACTAATCAGCATTGAAATGCAAATTAAAACCACAATGAGATACCACCTCACCCCAGTCAGAATGGCTATCATCAACAAGACAAATAGTAACAAGTGGTGCAAAGGCTGTGGAGAAAAAGGAACCCTCATACACTGTTGGTGGGAATGCAGACTGATGCAGCCGTTATGAAAGGCAGTGTGGAGGTTCCTCAAAAAATTACGAATAGAATTACCATATGACCCAGCAATCCCTCTCCTGAGTATCTACCCAAAATATCTGAAAACATTTATACATAAAGACACATGAGCTCCAATGTTCATTGCAGCTTTGTTTACGGTGGCCAAGACATGGAAACAACCAAAATGTCCCTCGATAGATGAATGGATAAAGAAGCTGTGGTATATATACACAATGGTATACTATTCGGCAACAAGAAAAGATGATATAGGAACATTTGTGACAACATGGATGGATCTTGAGATTATAATGCTAAGCGAAATAAGTCAGACAGAAAAAGCAGAGAACCGTATGATTTCACTGATATGTGGTATATAAACCAAAAACAACAAAAGAAGGCAAACAAATGAGAAACAAAAACTCATAGACACAGACAATAGTTCAGTGGTTACCAGAGGGTCAGGGGGGAGGGGGGTGGGAGATGAGGGTAAAGGGGACCAAATATATGGTGATGGAAGGAGAACTGACTCTGGGTGGTGAACACACAATGGGATTTATAGATGATGTAATACAGAATTGTACACCTGAAATCTATGTAACTTTACTAACAATTGTCACCCCAATAAACTTTAATTAAAAGAAAGAAAGAAAGAAGAAAAGAAAAAGAAAGAAAGAAAGAAAGAAAAGAAAGAAAGAAAGAAAGAAAGAAAGAAAGAAAGAAAGAAAGAAAGAAAGAAAGAAAGAAGTCGTTTCATCTGAAGAGTGAGTTGTGCTGCATAACTTGATGTCAGAAAACTTCCCTGGCATGGAAGAGACGAGCAATTCTGAGAAAAACTCAGTGTCAACCATTCATTGTTCTCAGGTCCACCCTCCATGAATTCACTCTGAATCTTTATGTTAAAAACTGAGAGAACTGTTTGAGTAAAATCTCTGTGATTTAAGATTGAGACATTGAGGATACAATAGAGGTCTGCTTGGCCGAGTGTGTGACAAGGCAATGACAGGTGACATCCTACAAGGGGTTCAGGGGGGAGCCTGATGGAACATGGAAGGGCCATGGGTGCTTGAGTGTGGGCCAACCCAAACCTGGAAGGCAGATGTCGCCAGGGACCGCTGTTTCATCAGTGACTTGTTGGTGCCTTGAGCCAGAGTGGATGGTGGCCCCACACCATGGGGAAGAACTGGGGGGAGCGCAGAGCTAGGTGCCCTGTGAAGGCCGAGCCGCCTGGGTCTGTACACTCAGGAATCCACACCGCCCCTCAGGATTCATGCAGGGAAATTTCCATGGAGTGCCAGCAATTATCAGAGGGTGCAAGAGAAATCTGTTTTCGACTCTTGTTTGACTCTCGAAGCTGAAACGAGGATTAAATCTTTATGCCTTTTTTGGCACTGGGTTTTTCTGTCTTGATTTTATAACGTGCGATCTGACCTTCCTGCGGCCCCGCCTCCTTTGTCCAGTCAGACTGACATTAGCCCAGTTACAGTTTCCCTGGTCAGCTCAGTGCTGGTCCTGGCTCCTTTCTAAGCTCAGTTTACACTTTGTTTGCACCAGACACCCAGGAGCTCACGTATGTGATCCGTGCCTCAGACAAAGAAGAAGTGACCGTTGCCCACTTCCTCTGGGACTCATCCTGACTGCTGCCAAGTCTTCTCATGGGGATTAGTTTGCATTTCTCTTGGGTCCCCAGGCTGGGATATTTAGGATTCCCCCCATAGACCAGGCCTCCTCTTCGCTGTTCATGCTGCTCCATGCACCAGGCTTTCTCTAGGCTCTTTCCAGTTCTGCTGGCCTCACTTTCGGGGGCGGGAGGAGGCCGGGGGCCATCCCCTCTTCTCTCAGCTGGAGCGACTGCTCCCCTCTGTGCCCTCACCCTCTCTTTAACAAAGCATTTGGTTCTTCATTTAATCTTTCACTCATTCATCCATTTAGGCACAGATTTATTGAGCACCTAGCTGCTAGGTTGTCGATACAATAAAGGGAGTAAACACGGTCCCATCTCGCATGGATTTCACAGTCCATTCTTGCACTCCATAAATATTTACTGAGTGCTTGTTATGTGTTAGCCGTGGTCCTCACCTCTAGAGATACAGCCGTGAATAAAACATTCTGTCTTCATTGACTGGTGAGAGAGGTTAATCGAATAATCATAATAAGAGGTATGTGATTATCTTTCATACAGATAAATGCACTGAGGAAAAATAAATTTTCTGTGAGATCCTATTATAAGCAAACTGTGAAACCAAGAAGTTTGTCTCTGAGGAAGCCACACTTGAGCTCCTGTCTGAAGGCAAAGTAGAGTTCATCAGCAGAGGAGTTGGGAACAGCATGTTCAAGGAGCCTGGGATGAGAAGCAACCAGCACATTTGCATGACTGGATGAAGCCCAGAGCTCCCGGGCAAAGACGGAAGAAAGTGGAGAATGTGACATTCCAAACAGTGGGCAGGTGAAAGAGTCAGCAGGGCCATATTTGCTGTGAAAGAATTTGATTTTTATCTTAAGAGCCGTGGAAAGATGTTGAAGAGTTTTCTTGCTGTGATAAAGAACGTGAGTTAGAGGACCTCAGGATAAGATGCTGAGAAACTAGTTAAAATAGAAATATAGGCCAGAGACGATGGGAGCTTACATCAGGGTGCCGGCAATAGACAAGAACAATTAACGAACACATTTGAGTAAGACTTGTCCTTAAGTTTCTAACATTTGTTTATGGATTAGAGGTAGGAGAATAACACATAGGGATATTCCAAGCATCCTTCCTAGATTCCTAGTTTATACAACTGGGAGTTATTGCCTCGACAGTGAAGATGAGGAGAGCACAGGGGGCCATTTTTAGAAGAGATTACAAGTACAGTATTGGATGCGGCTGAGTTTGAGATGTCCATGAGTTATCCAAGTGTGAGAAGGAAGGTGGGCATATGGATGTGGAGCTGAGAGGGGAGATTTGGACTGAAGACGTCAGTGCGCCTGTCAGGGGTGTGTAGGTAGCATGGTGAGCGGTTAGTGGGAGCAAGTTTCCCAGAGGCGCCTACAAGGATCTGTTCCCACCCTATCACCCCACTAAACTCCGACCTCCATGAAATGACAATCAAGTCTCATTTGCCTTTGAATACTCTGCGTCTATCATGTCCATCATACACTGAATACTGCATTATTCTTAAAATGAACATAAATATCAATGTCAATAAAGTCAGGTTATTATACCAAGCACTTTAAAATACCTTAATCCCCAAAGCACCCCCATGTGTAAAATAATGCTAACTTGACCGTTTTTCTCTGGTGACAAAATAAGAGAAGGTAAGTAACCTGCCCCAGGATAATACCGAGGAAATGGCCAAAATGGAACTGAAGATGAGGTTGATCCAGTGACAGACTCCACGCTACAATTCCTACACTCCAGTGTTTCTGTCCTACATGACAGTGAGTTGGAAAACCAGGGACACATTCAAGTCACTGAAACCAGGGACACATCTTCCATGGACTAAACTACTTTTGTTGACAGAAAAGAAAGCCAAAGTTGAATTCTGTTCATAATTGAATCAGCCAAGTGGTGCTCGTGGTGGCCTCTAGTCTATTAAATATAAAGTTCATTTGTTCTCAGTGAAGTAATCAGAAAGTGCTGATTTTGTCCTGAAGAGCTTCAGGGAAAATCAACCAGCTTTATGGATGCTTAAAAACAGCTAGTTTTATGGTTTTTTCCTTTAAAGTTCATCTGTCACTGAAAGACTTTGATTCAACTTTGGCTTTAAGATAGGTTTATAGAATGGAAAGAGAGAGGAAGAGGGGGAGAGAGAGACAGAGAGAGAGAGAGAGAGAGAGAAAGAGAGAGAGATGGGGGACGGGGGAGGGCACTGATGGAAGAAATCATACCCTGTTTCCTGATTCTGATCATGACCGTGCTTCACATAAATCATCAGTAAACTGCTGATTTGATTTCATCTCTTTTTACCACTTGTACTGCATACACTAATGCACCCATTTGGTTATCTCTAAGGTACATTCATTCAAGAAACGGAAAAGTCAGATGGAACACAAGGACAAGGTCTTGAATCTGGTTCTGGATTTCAACCCAAATCACTTCTTAACCAACGGAGTGGCCTGCTGAATGAATTTCCTAAAAGTCTTTCTCTCTGATCCTTCATCTGAAATGGAAAAAAAAAAAAAAAAAATCTGAGCTGGCAGAAGACTGGCTCTAATGTATGTAAATCAGCCAAGACAGCATTTGACCTACTGTGGTAATTCAATAACTGATAGCTGTTTTCATTTTGCTATTCAAAGACTAGGCTTTTTGGAAATTGCTACAGTGCAGTACATTATTTTTCTCTCCCCCAACCTCCACAGCTGAAGATGTTTTGAGCAGATGTTACCATTGTGCTTGTGGTAAGAACCTGGATTACAGACAAACATAAAAAAAATCATTATTACTTGTAAGTAAAAATGGTGCAGTATAGAACAATATATCTATTGATAGATATAAACAAAATAGAACATATATCTATTTTTGCTCCCTCCCATCCCTCCTCTAAAACGACATTGAAAGGACTTTATCCAAAAGACATAAACTCACAAAAACGGAAAGACAGCAGAGGAGACAAGTCCACATTCGGGTAGCAGACAAGCAAATGGATGAGAAACGACTGACTTAGCAGATCCAAGCCACGTTCTAAATTTGCTGTGGATCAAGATAAAAACTAGCTTCATCTGCACCATGAATCCCCTGAAGTCTCCGTAACTTCCTGCCCCGGGTACTCCCATCTCCATGCCTCTGAGCAACTGCCCTTCTGCCCCGATGGTTGCCAGAGGGGGTTCCTCGTGAAAGAGAGGGTCTCCGGATGGCCGACGGACAGGTACGCACCCGAGGATGTTATATGGACAGAAGCCTGCTGAACACTGGAATCAGAAATTCCCAGCTCTTGCTGCTGCTGTGCCCCATGACAGGTAGACTTCCCTCTGCGGGCAGAAGATTCTAACTCTTCTGGAAACAATCAGACTAGTGTAACAAGAAAAAAACCTAGAAATCCTGACATCGAGGGTCTCCAAAAATGCGATGGCCAGACCGGACTATAAAGACCAAGCCTGCCCAAGTGCCCGATGTCTTAGCACTCTGTTTTAAAATAAGTGCAGATGACCAAGGAGTCTCCAAGAAACCCTCTAATAGGAAAGAGACAAAAACATGTAGAAAAACACACTTTAGAAGAAACAGAGATTGGCAAAGAGAAAATAAAAACAAACAAACAAACAAGCCAACTAAAGTGTATCTTCCAAAAAGTAACAGCATTCAGAGAACAAAAACAAAGTTCTTCATAAATAAAAGGCATAATTGGAAGAAATGAAAAACTGGGTGGAAGAATTGAAAAATAAGGTGATCAGTGACATAGAAAAAAAAGACTTATGAGTTAAACACTAGGGCAGAAGAGAAAATCTGAACACAAGTCCAAGAGTCAAGAATTAAAAAAAAAAGAAAGAAAAAGTCTCGGTGTATCTACTACAGCACAGGGAATACAGCCAATAATATTCTAATCACTATGTGCAGTGTCCGATGGGTACTAGACTTACTGGGTTATTACTTGGTGAGGTATATAAATGTCTAATCACTATGTTGTTTTTGTACACCTGAAACTAATAAAAAAATAAATTAATTAAAAAAGAAACATTATTTTTAAAAAAAGAATACGGAGGGGAGAAAATCATGAATAAAATTATTCAAAATAATTTTTCAAAAGTGGAAGACATGAGTGTCCACACTAAAAAGACCTATCATTACCCAATATTCAGGGTAGAAATTGTGTTTAATTTGTGCATGCTGAGTTAGTTTTCTGTTTTGTTGGTTTTGTTTCATAATTTTCCCCCTCTCCTCCCAGCTAAGTCAACAGGGAAACTGGTAGGAAAATGTCCCCATTCTCCAGGCACAGGGGGGTCCTGCCACACTGTTACAGCACAGGCTTGATTGACATGAGTGGCTAGGACAAGGCCCCAGCCTGAGAGCACGCCAGCGGCATCTGCAGTGTTGGTTTTGGAATGGTTCGCGAGGGCACAAGGTCATGATTTTCACCTCTGGTCCGAGCCTTGCAGCTCCGTGGGGCCTCGGAAATTCCCACTAATCCCAAACAGCTGCCTTGCAAATGTATCATGAGTTCTTTATTAATTCCCTCATGCAACAAGCAGTTATTTAGCACCTGCTGCTTTTCAGGCGCTTTACTACGTATAGGGAATTTCAAAAGGAAAAATTATTTGGTTGCATAGAAGAGGGAGTTATTTTTTTTGAGAATGGTTCTCTATGAGAGCGGGAGGAAGAATTATCTTGAAACTCATACCGTATGTTCAATCAACAAAATACTTTTACATTTACTATTTCATCTCATTCTCGCCCCAAAAGACTATGTAGTATATATTTACTCCCTTCCTTTGCCGGATGAAAGAACCAAACCTTAGATACAGTAACCAAGTTCATAGAGCTCACTTAAGATAAATCTGAGGCTTTAAATGACACCACGCCACCCTTGAAAATGACTCACCCACCCTCCTCATTCAACAGATCAGGAGACAAAACCGAGAGAGTTTGACCACCAGTTTGGCCCAGAAATCTGAGTTAACCGTTACATGCCTGCACACCACCGCTCCCTTGATTCTTATTAGTGAGGCCCTTTGGTGTCTTCCATGACCTCCCAAGGTTAAATTAAATGCCATCACAACCCACTGTGGCCAGGTCCTGAGCAAGCTGTCCCGAAATTAAGGATTGGTTTTCACTGGAAGCTACCCCGTTCTTCCTCAAAGAACTTAGCATGACGCAAGGGGCAGATCTGTGACCCATGCTGGTAAACGGATGCTGTGGCTAGAGGTGCACCTGCGCTATGGATATCTGGGTATACTCATGTCAATATGCCCTAATGGATTTCAGTTTAGATCCATTGACTGGGGAAGTTCTCCATGCCAGACCTGTAAGACGTGCTGAATTCACTGAGCAGTACAGCTCAGGCCTTGCCTTGGATCCAGGAGTTCATAATCTAGAAGGAAGCACAGACAGGGGATTTCAACACCCTGTGATGGGTATGATGCTTGAGGCACTAACGGGTTTCGTGCATGAATAAAGACTGACAGCACGAGATGGCCCCGTAAAGGAAGGAATGTGCATCTGGCCTGATTATTTCTCCTATTTATTGGCAATCTGCTACTACAGACTTCCATATTCATTTTCAGTGTCTACCGTTCTAAGTGCATATACTTTCCCTTCATAGCAGTTATCATGCATTTTATTTATATATTCACTTGTGTTTACTTATTTAATGTCTTTTCTACTAAATAGAAAGCTACACGAGGGCAAGAATTGTGCCTATTTTTTTTTTCATCCATTTTACGTCACTCTAAGGCTTGCTCAGTACCTGGCACATAAGTTTGATGCTCAATAAATATCCATTGAATGAGTGAATGAACGAAAAGGAGTGTGTGTGTTTATCCTTCCTTGTGAAAAAGTACCTTTCAAGCCTCAGGATTCCAAATCTAAGTATTAGGGCTAAGAGTTCACTGTTTCAATCACATCCACTTACTGTGTCAGACGACAATCATGTCATGAGGACTCATGAGGCTACTAACTTTGAAAGCCTCAAATCTTCATTTTCAGTGAAGCTACAAGTCTGTTTCCTTCTCTGGAGGCAAGAGAGCTGTGCTCACCGTTATCTCCATGCAACTAACATTATTTCCAGCTGTACCACTGAAATCCTTCAGGCCTAATGTTGAAAGACAAAATTTGGTGAAAACAATAAAGTGGCATCTCCAAAGAAGGTGTCACTTATTTCCTTCTCATGACTATCTCAAAGAGATGCTTTGCTTCCCCAAATCCAAGAGGAGCCCTTATCTAGGAACCCCCAAGTTCCCTTGCCTGCCTAATCAACAATCTTCAGAAATCAGTAGAAAATTACATCAAGCTGATTTCAGCTAAATCCCAATTTTCAGGAACTAACGAAGGAGTGAAACCAAGTTCCAGGAGCTCTAATGAACCTGATGCGACCCTCCCTCCACTCCGGCTCCCAGGCTATCTCAGAGGGAAATCTCGGTTGCTTGGGGGTGGGCAGTTCCACCGGAGGGACAGCAGGATGGGAATGCCTGCGGGCCCTGTTGTGGAAGGCCTTCCCACCAGCCACACCTCTGCACCATGATCCAGCTGACAGGAAGCGAATGGTGATGAGTCCTGGACCTCCATCGCCCTGGACCTACCCCAGGGAAATTCCAGTCCTTGCACCGATGACTGTTTAGGGCCTGGGTCTGGCTCCAGGAGTTGTAACAGTAACATGGGTGAGGCTGAGCCTCCCTAACAGGACAGAAAAAGAAAAAGAAAAAAAAAACACAGAAGGAAAATATGTTAAAAATGAAAAGGTTTTAAGGGACGGGGGCCTAATTCTGAGTCTGAGAGATAGTCTATTTTAACTTAAGCCTCTGGACTTTCAGTTCACCTAAATTCAACTAATACTTGAGATGCCAGCTATGAAGAAGGAAACTTCTGGAAGGATAGGACACAGACTCCAACAAGAGCAGCTCTGGCTCTCCAGGCGTGTCCATCCAGCAGAGGGTGTCAGAGAGGGGTGATCAGAGAACGTGGCACCCAGAAAGCTCTCGTCTGTCCTTTCTTATTCATGCCAAAACAGTTGCAAGGCTCTGTCTTTGCTGGGACTGAGACTTCTGATAACAAGAAAAAAAGCCACCAGTTACTGCTCATAATGGGGCATTAGTATCAAATGGCCAATGAAAATGAAAGGAAACCTTTCAAAGCACTGAAAGAGAAGGTGTTCGCTGTAGGACACAGGAGCCCAATCCTAGAAAGTCATAGAAGATGTAGCAAGTCTGCCCCCTCCACCCTCCTCCCCAGGCTCAATGAATAGCCAGGACTCACACCCCAAGGGATCAGTTTCCATTTCTAAGGGAGTGAGAAGAAAAGCACTCAACTCATCAAAAGCCTGAAAGAGCCTGTGGCTATTCCCCACGTTCAAGGCTGCCCAGGAGAGAGGCTGCAGGGGCTGCCAGCTACATGCCCTCTGCCACCAGGCCCCCACAGCCCCAGCCTGCTCCTGCAGCACCAAAAGCACATGTGCCCTCGTGTCTGACCTTCATACGACC
The DNA here is from genome assembly GCF_004115265.2 of Rhinolophus ferrumequinum. Classification (NCBI taxonomy): domain Eukaryota; kingdom Metazoa; phylum Chordata; class Mammalia; order Chiroptera; family Rhinolophidae; genus Rhinolophus; species Rhinolophus ferrumequinum. The sequence continues at coordinate 68,378,946 of NC_046296.1, forward strand.
TCTGGGAACATGTCCCCAATCCCATCTTTCCACTGAGGAAACACGCTAGAGTCATTAAGCAAAAGTTCCGATGTCACACATATATTTAGTGCCAGAATCAGAATGCAAATCCAATACCACATGATTCTAAATGTGATGTTTTTTCATTGATTTTTTTCCCATTAAGACCATGCAGCTTACACCGACAAGCACCACCGTCTCTGATATTTTACTGGCCCTAAGAATTGTTAAAAAACATTCTGTCTTCTTTTTTATCACCAGATATTTGTTCTTTTACATTATTGATTTTTAAACTCTACAACGAGCAATGAGGCAAATAAGGATTAAAAATACTCCTTCTCAGCTGTCCATTAGACAGCATTATAATTATTTATAAATCCAAATCTAGAAATCAAATTAGACGTTATTTTGAACACAGCGAAACTGAGTACTTAACATCAATGAAGGTTGAGAATTTCAAGTCAATGAAACAGACCATGGGAGACAAGAGAGAATGTTAATGGGGAAGTCAGGTTTTGCCACATTTGGGCACCTACAGTCTGAAGATAAGGTAGTCTCCTGGGTTTGACCATGCCCGGCTACTATGTCTCTGCACATAGTCTATTTTCTTCACAATTTTCTTCCACAGGAAAAAGAAACACTACTGACTGGCAACACCTAGGCAGTGAAACGAGAAAACGCTTCAAAGTTCTACTTCAGAAATTACCAGCATCATTATCGTCAATTTAAATTAAAAACCAACTAAACAAACAAAAAACATTGCAGACAGCTTGAAAATCTGCAAGCCCCCGTCCTGGCAGAAGGGCACAGCAGACATCGCATGGGACTCAGCCTGCCGGTCGGGGTGATGCAACAACATTTGACCGTCCTGACTCTCCATGGACAAAATAGTCCCTTAGCATAATGAAAAGGTGACTCCGTCTCAGTGGTGACAGTCTTCATGTTTTGCTTCCTCTGGAGATGACGCCTCCAGAGTGCAGTCGAGGGAAGGAGAGTGAGGTTGCAAACTCGCCTGCAAGTATGTCCCACGGGGCGCATGCAGTTATCATCGCTGTTCTTTTGCATTTGAATCAGTTGCCAACCTTTGAAATCGGGCTCCTCTCAAAACATGAAGAGGTCTGAACACCATCTGACATCACCCATGCCAGTAATCGCTGCCCCTTACAAGGAGCTTGTGAGATCTGGCTGTCCTCAGGCCCCGTTCCTCCACGTTGCTTCCTCAGACGTGGTACATGTGTTCATTTCTCCTACCTGCGTGGCCCTGGGAAAAGAGCCATGATTGTCACCACGGCGCAGGGTCTACTGACCCAGGAAGAGTCTGCACTGCTGGGGAGTTCTGAGGCAGAAGCCACCAGGAGGCCGAGAGGAGACTGGCTCCTAAGCCATGGTGCGTGTCCCAAAACATTTCCCATAGGGACATGTGATCGTGTGGTGAAGGCGTGGGCGGAGGCAGGAAGCAAGAGCCCATGAAGTTTAGATCACACCAATATCCTGAGTGCCTGTCGGGTGACAGCACGGGGCTGGTTGTCCAAGCAGGAGTCACGATCCTGTGCTGGAACACCTCTAGTAACACGGGGCTCAGTACCTGTGTCGTGTAGGGTCTCAGCTCCCGCTCCCCGCACAAGCACGCAGAATATGGTGAGGCCGAAAAGGAACAGCCACGGAGCCGTAGATAGGGGAGTCATACCACTAGTCTTGCAGGCGGCTGGGTTGGAGACACAGGAAGCAGGCTCCACACGATGCGTGATCTGCCGCCCGCTTCTCTGCCAACCAACCCACAAACCAACCCTCTAGCTTAGTCACGGCAGTTATATTAGTGGCTAATGGCTAACGGTAACAGCTGATGGCCACCCAGTCACAGTGGATGGCCATCTGATTACAGCTGATGGGCATCTAATAACCGAGCCAGCACCTTTCCATGGGAGGCCGAGAGCTTGGAAACTGCTCTCTGGGGCTCTGTCCCCACAACCTGTCAAAGCACTCTTCCATGTATGAACATTTACCATCCTTAAAAAAAATCAAAAACCCACACCCTTCCTGAGTACAGACAATAGGATGGTGCGAGGAGTTTACACCTATTATCTAATTTGAATACTCACAGTTATCATACAAGGAACATTCTCTTTCTTTGTGCCATAGGGGGAAATAGGGAGAGTTAGAGAGATTAAGTGATGTGGCCGAGAACCCGCCAGGAAGTGTGAGCCTGAACACGCCACAGGCCTCCCCCTGCAGAGCCTGCTGTTCTTGGCCCGAACCCGTCGTCCTGTAATTAGCTCAGAGATTTACTGGGTCACCAGTGTGTGAATTCCTAACAGACCATTTCACATTAGAAGGACAACAACTGCAAGTGGTTTCTAGGGTCACTCACAGAGGCACGGTCATTGAAAGACGGCTCTGGGTCTCACTAGACAGGAATATAAAGGGATGTAGTGGGGTTCAGGCTCTGGGACACCCCCGGCCTGCAGGGTCCAAGCACACCCCAGGGAAGCCTGCACTCTCTGACCACTAATGCACGTGTGTCCGCCCCTCTGCGATCCAGGCCCAGAATTCCTTCTGTGTTAAATGAGGAAATCGTATTGGGTTACTTGGTTATCCCCAGGAAGACGTGCACCTCACCGTGGAATTGTGAGACTCGAACAGTGACAGTTAGTGCTGTGTTACCCCCTGCTGACAATGACAGTTGGCATATGCAGATGACCGGATGAGTAAGAGAACAAATGGGTGAAGGGGTGTCTATTGGGAGGGGGATCCGGCTGGCAGATCTCAGGTTTGGACGTCTAGTCCAAGTAGAGTTCTACTTCTCAGCACCCGGTGCGAACAGCTCCCAAAGGAGAAATCCACCCCAAGGTACAAAGCACACGCACTCTTACCTGTCACTTCTATGACTTTAGGTGTCAGTCGGTGGCACATGGGCACGGAGAAGATGTACAATGCTTGATGGAGGTAAACACACACAGAGAAGTACACGCACACACACACTCACACACACACTCCACAAGCCCAGCCCATAGCTCATTATCCAGATGGCCATTTACAGGATCTTTACAGATTAAGCGGTAGATGAAATGGCAGCGTTTATACAAATGATTTGCACAGAAATAACTGAGACAAGAGCTGGCGGCTGGGAAGCCACATGTGTTATTTAACCAGACTCTGCCGCTGGGGACTCCCAGCACCCAGACTGCAGGGCGTGTCTGCGCAGAGCCAGCTCTCGCAGACCCAGGAGTCTGGGGCAATGGGAAGGCCTTCCTAGGGGTCCCTGATGTCCCGTTGCTGCTGGCCGGGAACCTGCTGTCAGGCAAGAGGGTCACTGCAAATACTGCAGGAGCCCAGCCGCACGTCCTGAGGGGCGTCTGAACCATGGCCTTGCAGTGCAGCAGCCGTCAGCGTACGTACGTGATCACTACTGGCCTGTCTTTCCCAGGCAGGGCTTGAGAGCTGTTTCTACCTTAACTGCCCTTCCAAAACATGAGTTCTCCTATTAAAATCAAATTTTTGGAGAAAAATTCTGGGTTACTTTTTCCTCATACCGTATTTCCCTGAAAATAAGACCGAGTCTTATATTCATTTTTGCTCCAAAAGACGCATTAGAGCTTATGTTTAGGGGATGACATCTTGAAAAATCATGCGAGGGCTTATTTTCTGGTTAGGTCTTATTTTCGGGGGCACGGTAGTCTCCTTTCTAACTTTAGTTAGAAAGACAACTAGCCATTTATTAAGGACTATTCCTGGTATTTTCAAAAGTACAAAACTTAGTATCAGGGAAACCTGTGTATCCTGTATGCAGACTAAGAAATGACATTACGGATGGACTTGAAGGCCAAGGTCCCATTTCTCCCTAAGTTCCTGCCCAAAGTCCCCACTGTACTGAGTTGGATATTTACCCTCACCATGCATTCCAGTGTATTTTTATTCCAGTAACAAATGCACGCGTATACACACACACACACACATACTTCATGCGCTGGATTGTGCCCTCCCCAAAATTCACTATTGAAGTTCCAACCCCAGCACGTTGGACATAGGGCCTTTAAAGAGGTAATTGACAATGAGGCCATCAGGGTGGGCTTTAGTCCAGTATGACTGCGGTTCTTCCAAGAAGAGCGACACGTAGCAGGCGCATGTTATTTAACCAGACTCTGCCGCCGCGGGACTCCCAGCACCCAGACTGCAGGGCGCGTCTGCACAGAGCCAGCTCTCGCAGACCCAGGAGCCTGGGGCACAGAAGAAAGGCCATGTGAGCACACAGGAGAAGGCGGCCATCTGCAAGCCAACGAGAGAACCCTCAGAAGGAACCAACCCTGCTGACACCTTGACCTCAGACTTCTGTCTTCCAGAAGTGTGAGAAATAAATGTCTGCTGTTTCAGCCGCCCAGTCTGTGGTACTGTGTTATGGCCCCCTTGCAAACTAAGACAACTAGATAGAGTCTTATTTTCATATTTTTAGTAGGTGAAAGTTGAAGCAAAAGCATAATATTTGCATAAATGCCCTCAAAATAAACATTTATTAATTAAAAAGGGGAAATGTAACATTGCAGTGGGGAAACCTGGCAGACTTCATCATAACTGAGTGACCAAGGTTAATAACACCCGTGGTGAGTGGTACTGACATCATGTCCCCCTGACGGAGTACTGAGAAGGGCCCGTCCCTCTGTGGTATCCTTCGCATAAAGCACGGTCTCTACCTGACCGTGAGAAAGCAGCAGACAAACCTACCTGGAGAGACATCCTACAAAATCCCAACCAGAGCTCTTCACAAGTGTTAATGAAGGTCATGAAAGACAAGGAAGGACTGGGGGGGCTGTCACAGAGTAGAGGGGACCAAGGAGACATTGCAACTAAATGTGACTTAGGATCCTGAAGTGGATCTCGGAACCGAAAAACGACATGAGTGGAAAAACTGATACACAATAATGCCTACAGTTCCACGAATGCCACTGCACCACGTGAATTTCTCAGTGTGGTCATTGGACTGTGGAAATGTAAGATGTTTTCGTTAAACGAAGATGGGTGAAGGGTGTATGGGAACTCGGTGCTTTTTTTGCAACATTTCTGTAAATGTACAGTCATCTCAACATAAAGAGTCAACAAACAAGCAAACAAACAAACCCCAACAGACTTAATTCATTGGCCTATAGACAGAGCAGCCCACAATTCAGGGAGAAGAGGGGTCTCCTCTTGCCCCCAGCCCACACTGATTTATGTGTAACTGGGGGATGCCTTCGATTACGAAACGGAATCTCCAATATTGGCCGCAAAGGCTTGTTATGTAGATTAAATAAGTGAGAGAGTTTTTCGCAGGCACAACATGTGGACGGCTCCTAAAAATGTCCATCCAGTTCCCCTCCCTTGTCCTCTTGTATTTACATTCAGGTGAGTAAAAAATTCATCATACTTCACCTTGAAGACCAGAGACAGTGATTACATAAGACAGACTTCATTAGAGCTCTAATAAATGATGTCAGTAAAACAGAAACAGGAGAGATGAAAGAAGAAATACCCAGTATAAGTGCACCGGGTGGCTTCCTGAGCCTTGCCCCAGCCTGCTCAGGCCCCAGCACCTTATTCTCCAGGGCTCCCCTGCCCCCAGGCTTCAGGTGGGCTCAGCAATGTGAGGCACTGGCAGAAAATCAAGGGGCCAGGGAGGAAGAAATTAGGGTACTTTCTCTCCCCACTCCCTCTGGGTCCCACCCTTGAAGGAAAGCCCTCTCTCAGAGCTTTCAGCTGGATTCTGAGAACTCATCTCCCTCTCACCCCGTGGGCAGTGGGGGGCTCCCCCATCCCTGGGTAGGTCTTCTTCTCCATGCCTTACTACTCTCCTTCCCCTCACAGACACAGTCAGCAAATCAACCTAAGAGAAGGCTTGTGAACAATGTCAGTTTTCCTGGATTAGTGCTGTGATTTCAGCATTTTCCCCCATTCTGTGGTTACTTTTTCTCCTCTTAGTAAACTTTACAATGGAGTACAATTCAGGTTAAAAATAAATATTCATTAATTAAAACTGTTTGGCATCAACCACAAACCTCTGCAATGTTATTATTCCTTTGCTGGCGGCGGTGAAGAAAGAGGTTGGGGTGGGCGGGTTGCTATAGAACAGTTGGACCGGGGGGTGGGGGTGGGGCTGGGGGTAAAAAAGTCTAGATGTCAGGTCAGTGTCCAGTTAGTGCATTGGTGGATGGGATGACGACACAAATGAGATGGCCATTCCATCCTCTGCTGTCCTGAGGCTTCCTGTGGTCATACCGTCAAAATAGATGCACATCCTGTTTGAAGATGGCTCTTCCAGTGGAAGAAGAGGCGTTATTTCTCTCCCAGCTGTTAAATAATGGCTGTGCTCTTTCTGCATTTATCAAACGAGGATTTTTTTCGGTAAGAATACTAGACGCTTTATATACAAAATGACATTACCACCAGTCAGGAAAGTAGAGATTAATGTACGAGTATTCCTTGATATGAGACACACTTTTATTTCATGTTTCTGAATTTGGGCTACATTTTATAACAGAAATTATTATAAATTTATAATAAATGTAAAAATAATCTACCTATTCACCATGCAGAGTGATAAAATATGTCCTATTAATAGCTCTCATTGCCTTTACGTATGAATTTTGCCAACTTTAAAAGGGAATTATTCAACCAATTATTATTTCAGTCCTGATATTTCCATTGATAGAAATAGACTCAATTTTAACTTAAATTTGAATCCTTAAATGTCACTTAAAATGTCATTAAAATATCACACCTTGTTCTAGTATTGGCATTAAAAAGGCATCACATATGTAGAAGATTACATGTCACATACTAGGCGATGCAATTAAAGATGGCAGAAGTGGCCAAATGTCTCAGAATAAATCAGAGAATATTTCATGCTAGGAGAACGTGATGTGACAATCAGGTACCAGGTATTCATGTTTAAAAAGCTTCCCCAGAACTATTTCATTTCTGCATTGGAAAAAGTCTAGATATATTTGTCTTGAAAATTTCTAATGTTTTTCTTGATCTTTTTTTTTTTTTTTTTGGAATTCTCTGAGACATGATTAGTAGACTAATTATTGATAAATTTTTTACTTGCCTTATTAGTGTTTAGAAAGAATAACTCTATTCTGATTATGGAGTATTCATTTCTCCACTTTTCATCTGTGCCTTTAACCATGTTCATAACAGATCTACACCCATATAAATTCACCTTCAAAATATATATTCAAATACTTGACTCATATATATGTATATATGCGTATACAGAAATCAAATATTAGTATGGATTACAAAATCAAGCTCACCAATTGAATTAATCAACACTCCTGTAGCTGTACTGAATTATTATTCACCTTTCTGGCCTCTGAGCTATATTGTATCTCTAGTAATTTTCTTTCTATATTTTGAAGCTATGTTGTTGGTAATATAAAGTTCATATCTATTTTAACTTCCAAATATTCTTCTTTGTCCTATTTAATGATTTTTGCATCGAGATTTTGGCTATACTGTCTACATCGGTTGTAATTTTATTAGTGTTTTTTGAGTACATCGTTTTCTCTATTCTCTAATTTTCAGTCTTTTTTAAATTTTGTTTTAAGATATTTCATTTTGACTTTTAGATGACTTTGATCCTTTTATGTTTATCACAGTTCTGATGTGTTCAGACTCATTTCTGACAACTTTGTGTTTTCTATTTACCACACTTATTTTTATTTTCTTTTTTCTATATTCTTTGATCTGATTAAGCTTTTTTTCCCCATATTTTTTCTTTCTCTGCAAGTCTGAAGGAGATACCTTCCATTTCTTTTTTTTCTAGTTGTTACGCTTTTATTTTATTTTATTTTATTGGGGAAGGGGAACAGGACTTTATTGGGGAACAGTGTGTACTTCCGGGACTTTTCCAAGTCAAGTTGTTGTCCTTTCAATCTTAGTTGTGGAGGGTGCAGCTCAGCTCCAGTTGCTGTTGTTAGTTGCAGGGGGTGCAGCCCACCAACCCTTGTATGAGTCGAACTGGCAACCTTGTGGTTGAGAGGACGCGCTCCAACCAACTGAGCCATCTGGCACTGGCCCATGTGGGAATCACACTGGCAGCCTTCAGCATTAGGAGCATGGAGTGCCAACCACCTGAGCCACCAGGCTGGCCCTCTAGTTGTTATGTTTAAATGTTTGCCATGCACATTTTAACTAATATTTTTAAAATCTATTTAGTGATAATCATCCCCACCTCACCACTACCACCAACATAGCAGCACTGAATTTTAAAAATCCAGTGTGATTTATTTCCCTCTAATAGGAATTATTCCTCTCTAATAATTCCCTAACAGACTTTTTTATCCTAAGTGCCTATTCTTGTTTTATATCTTTCAGTTCTTCTTTCATAGATATCTCTTTATTTCTCCAATAAGCTCAAATTTACTTGTAGTCAAACACTTCTTAGATTTCTCTTCTGTTTGAGTTCTTTCATTTGTTGTGTGTTTTCTCTCTTTAATGGTGTTGGCTTTCCTACGAGGAGAGATTTGTTCCTAAAGATTTGGGGTAGAGGAGGAAACTGTCCACTCCTGCTCATTTTACCATCTTGAGTCCAGAAGTTGTCACTCGCTGACTTTTAAGAGAAGCTGTTTGTCAATAACGCCTAATCTCATTAGGAGGCAAATTAAGACGTATTCTTCGTTTTGCCTCAAAATTAAATTACCAACACAAAAGTGTCAAAGAAGAGAAGATTATGAGTATGGATTATAAAAATGCATCCCGAAATGATATACAACGTGTAGTAAAAAGAGTTCTGAAGCATCCGATCACTGAAGAGGAAAGTTTGGTTTCATAGTTTGACGACGATGCTATAGAAGAAAGTGGAATGGAATGTTACAAGGATTTTACTTTTAGTTGAATTATGTGCATCATGATATAGTCATTAATTTTGACAAACTATTATTAAATTTACATCGTCTCGTACAATTAGCGGCTGTTTCTAATCAACAAAATGTGGTATCATCCCAATTTTACAGACGTGGATCCTAAAACACAAAGAGGTTAATTCACATGGTTAAGGTCACACAGCAAGAACCCAAATCTGATGTTAAGATGTGTAACTACAAAGTCCTTCCTCTTGTCTCCATGCAGGAGGTCATTTGACCTTCTCATAAAAGGTTTCACCTCATAGAAGGTCCACATGCTTAGTTTCTTTGCAGAGAAGACGAAAACATCTGGGGATGAGGAAACTTGCTACTGCAGTAAGTAATATTAAAAATCAGATTCCTTTTTAGGGTAATATTAGAAATCTCTCTTCTCCCCAAGCGTATCTTCCAGTATCTGTCAGCGAGAAAGCGGCTGCCAGAAAGACACGCAAGGACAAATTTTCTAATCATCTACTTGGTTCCTTTCATGAACATTATTAATAAAAACTGTAGATGAAATTGACACCACTACTGGACCTAAACACATTAAAGTGTGTCTGTGTGTGCAGATAGCACGAGCTGGGTGAGTAATGTCACCCGCCAGGACCCATTCAGACGTGGAGCTGACTGTGTTCTCACCAGGATGGTTCTTGCACCGAAGGGACAGCTCTAAAAAGGTTCCCTTCCTGATCATTTCTAGACACATCCAGTGACGGGACCTTTTGAGGTCATTCAACCCATGTGCTGGCTTCCAGATGATATTTCAGAGGATTGTTACTTTTCTGTTTAAGTATTTACAGGACTCTTTCTTCTGCTCTGTCTAACATACTTAATCGTTTCTTTATAGAACATAATATGCCTCTTAGGGGTTAACATACCATAGGAAAAATGCTTAAGTACTCAGATTTCAGACTTTTTTTTAATGACTGGAAAGATTAGAGAGGGAAAATGAAGTCACATATGCGGATAAAGAACACTCTGAGAAAGCGCAGACTGTCCCAATAGAGAAAAATTGTCCAAGCCTTTGAAACGGATCCACTGTAGCTGTTCCAGTTTTATAGGACTCAGCTTGGAATCTCATGTGTGTGGAATGTCACTTTGCCTGGAAGGTGAAAGTTATAAAACAGGAAAATCTTGCTCAACCAGAAATGTGGCTAATTGGAAACCCCAAATAAGTGATTAGGGGACAGTGCTCTACTTAAGAAGAAGGAAGTCATAAGAAAAAGGGAACACATATATTATGGGTTGGCCCTGATGAGCAGAAGCCCACTTTCTCCCCACTTTCACATGCACGAGCTGTGTCCTGATGCTGTTCTTTATAAAGTTGCTCTGAGACCTTTTAAGACCTTCTGTCTCTGTCCAAAGATTTCAGTGTCAGCCTTAGATCCAACACATCCAGGGAGGAATTTCGACTGTGTAGAAAACTTTTCTTTCAAGGTCAAAGCACTTACTGCTTTCTGGTGACTCCTTACTTAACCAGAAAGCTAGGTGTCCCAGAATCCTCTTCTTTCCACAGATACCTTTATTTTAAGCTTGGATGTACTACAAGTAAGAAGAAATGAGGATCAAAGTAATGCCAACAGTAATAAGAGAATGATGCTTTCATCATGGAGCTATATGTGACTTTGTCCTTATACTGAAAATTGGTGTTTGGAACTCCTACAACCCAATATTAAAAACAAACAAACAAAACAATAATAACCCAATTAAAAAATGGGCTAAGGACTTCAATCAACGTTTCTCCAAAGAAGACATGCAAATGGCCAACAGGTATATGGAAAAATGTTCAACATCACTAACTATCAGGGAAACACAAATTGAAACGACTATGACCTCACATCTGTCAGGATGGCTGCTATTAAAAGATAAAAGACAGTAAGTGTTGAAGAGCATGCGGACAAATTGGAGCCCTTGTACAGTTTTAGTGGGAAAATAAAGTGCTGCTGGTGTTGTGGAAAATGTATGTAGTTTTCACAAAACATTATAAATAGAACTACCTTGTGATCCAGCAAACCCGCTTCTGGGTATTTATCCAAAAGAATGGAAATCTGGCTCTTCAAGAGATATTAACATTCCTATGTTCATTGATGTACTATAGTCAAAATATGGAAACAACCTAAATGTCCATCGAAAGATGAATGGATAAAGAAAATCTGGTCTATACATTCAATGGACTACTGGTCAGCTGTTAAGAAAAGGAAAATGCTACAGTACACCACACCAAGACAAGCTCTGAGGCCACTGCACTAAGTGCAATCAGCCGGTCACAGAAAGTTAAATACAGCCTGATTTCACTTACATGAGATATCAAAATAATCAAATTCATAGAAACAGAATAGAATGGTGGTTGCCAGGGGGTCAGAGGGGGGGAAGTATGGAGTTACTATCAAGAGGCATGAAGTTTCAGTTCAGCAAGATGAATAAACGCTTGAGATCGGCTGTAGAACATGGTACTTACAATCAGCAAGACCATACTGTGCACGTAAACATTTGTGAAAAGGGTAGATCTCATGTTATGTGTTCTTACCAAAATACGGTCAAATAAAAAAGTAAAAGAATGAAATAAAATAGTTGATGTTTGGTGGCTGGATTAAGTGCATACAGACTATAGGGACAGTCTGTGCTTTCTCTGAGGGTTCTTTATTCTCATATGCGACTTCATTTTCCCTCTCTGATCTTTCCAGTCACTAAGTGTGGTTACAGAAAGAGTAAAATATTAATTATTTCTGTATGGTAGTGATAACACGAATGTTATAGTAGATTCTTTACAAGCACAAAGATCCTCACAAATTTCTAAATATGTGCAAATCACTTTAGAACATAATTTCGTCCATAAAATACAATACACTATAAGGGAAGATAGTTGCTACCTCATTAGACCTTTAACTATTCTATATGCAGGATGAAGTTTGTACAGATTACAATAAATTATGGCTAAGCTGTACACCATGTTATCTCAGAATGATGGACCACAGCTTAGCTAATATATTTTTAAAGAAAGAAAGAAAGGGAAAGGGAAAGGAAAGGAAAGGAAAGGAAAGGAAAGGAAAGGAAAGGAAAGGAAAGGAAAGGAAAGGAAAAATTAGCAGGTACCCACGTTTGTTAGGAGGTTGTAAATATTCAGGTTTCTGATTCATGCTGCTTAGTGCCCTGGGCTCCTACCTCATCATCAAGTGCAAAGCCCTGTCTGCTTTGTCCACCAACATCTCTGATACCCATCTTTCTTGAAGTATGTTTTTAGTAAAAGTTTCTTCTTCCAACAAAGGACAGAACATATGCTTCTCCTCAGTCAGCAGCTCAGCCCAGGAGGAAACTTGTTTATGGTAACGAGGGCAGCTGGTGGCATCTCTCCCAGCTTTACATTTTCAAAGAAAAAAAAAGAAACACCTCAAAATTTCCCAACTGGCCATGTCTCAGGCACATACAAGCTGAGGGGCTGCTGGACGAGAGTGTGTGGACCCCAACTCTCTCCCTTCTGTCTATAGTGTCACCTGTAAAGGAACTTGGTCTCACCACGAGCTAATCACTCTTTCAACTTCCACTGCAGGTTTCATCTCCCACAGACAAGCAGTTTTTTACAGTGATTGGGGCATGTTTTCAAAGATTCCAAATAGCCTTTTCTGATTTCCTGTAGAGCGTACGGTGAGCTTGGGGAGGCCAAGGGGCTGGAGAAGCAGCGTCTGACATTCCACACATAACATATCTAAACTTTCCATTCTTAAAATTAAAAGCTGTCATTCCTCAGGTCACCTGCCCACTCCCCCTTCACTTCCATTGTCAAAACAAGCACTGTTAATAGAGAAACACTCTTTCGATCACCTCACCAGGGTTCTACGGCCATGTTCCAGTTCAGGTGCTCAGCAGACAGCCAGACAGCAACCCTGGTGCTTGCGCTCTAACCAACGGAGCCATTCGGCCGCCCCAAGATACACATTATTAAATACATATTATTTCCTCTTCTCTCAACATGGAACAATAACACACACATGCCATCATCAATAACACACCCTTTTTCGTTTTCGGTGTTCACTAAGAAACTGCAACAGAAGTCCAGAAGCAAGACGAAGCCATGGTGGCATGTTGCAGCTTAGAAGACGGAGTACCAGCACGCAGCATGCAAAGACAGACTTTACATGTGTATTTCGTTAGAGAGAGAAAGAAAGAAAAAAGAGACATCAAAAGGTTAACCCAGGCTCTCTCTGAGTAGTGAGATTATTTTTCTCTTTTATTCACTGTGTATTTTTAAACAGGTTTCCTGGGTGAGCTTTGTAGTACTTTGCATTTAAAAACTTTTATGAATAAACAGAAAGCTGCTTGAAAAGACAAAAAACAAGGATGCTAATATTCAAATCTGATGCCTGAAACCACAATCTTTTGATTGTGGTTATGACTCTGAGACACGTGAAAAGTCCCTCCTGCCCCCGGTCCTCATTGTACCTCTTGCCTGCCTGGCTTCCCAAGGAGATAAGCTTTGCTGTCGGCTGGGGGCAGGAAGGAAAATGTTAGGAGATATTGATTGCAATTAACTTTGCCACGATTGCTGTGTGACTCAGGTGAGCCCTGCTCTTTAGTAAAGGGGGTGAGACTCTCAGAGATGAATGGAAGTTGTCGATAGGTGGGGGGCTCGGGCCCACAGGGTCACGTAACTCCGTTTTTCCCATTTTGGAAGTGAAATTATTGGGGAGACAGGGAGACACATTATGAGAATGAAGAGAATGATCAATGCCACTGCTCCTCGTCCCATCCTGGACCACCGTGGCTGAACCAGAGAAAACAAAGCTCCTTTTATTGATGTTCTGAAGCGCAAGGCTGAGATACGTTTGCACTCAAACAGGATTTCGAGATTCTGGTTGCTTCTTGCCCCATGCGCAGTTCCTGGCTTTGTGGATGGAGGCACCGGTTGCATTGTCCTTCACGCACTTTCATGTGGATTTCACGGAGCTGAAGACACGGCTGCCCCAAGCACGAGGGACAAGCTACCTGAGAGGGTGCTCCCGCGTCCCCTTAGGTCACAGTGTGTGTGCAGCCAGGAACACCGGTGAGTCACGTGGGGGCAGATTAGATAGAAATCATCGCCCCTGGGAACCGGAACAGAATGGGGAGGGGACAGATAAGTTTGTGTGCTTCTTCCCAAAGTTTCTTCATCACTTAGTAACCAACAGCTCCCTATTGATTAGCTCACGTGAGAGGTTACCAAGGTAAGGGTCATAATTCTTGAGAGCTGATTAAAGAATGGGGGGATCGAGATGGTAATAGCAACGGTGAAATGAAAGTTACAGATCCAAAGGCGGAACTCACGCTGACTCAGGCAGGAGCAGAAAATCTCAGGAAATCAAGTGTTTGGCAGGTTGAGGAATTCAACTCAATGTGAGTCCCATCATCTAGGGCCCCCATAACAGGGAAATCAAGTTCCCCCAAATCAATATGTTTTCCCAGGGACCCCGGGGACCTCATAAATCATCATTTGCACGACACACTTGTGCTAATAAATCTCCCTTGAAGAGAGGGAGAGAAAGGACAGTGGATAACAATAAACCACAGTTCTAAGCCAAAGGGAGAATAACATAAAACCTGGGTTTCTGTGGACACACACATTTGTGTGGCTGCGGTCAAATGAAGTGGGTTTTCTCCCCTGGTGGCTGTGGTTGGGTCAGCACAGACAGATCTATCTGGTGGCAGGTAACTGCCCTTTGGAAAAAAGGGACTGAGTGCTAGTCAGGTGAGGGAGGACGCCCAGAAAGCAGAGCAGGGAGAGAGCCAATCTTCAGTTCGTTTGTCTTCGATTCTTCTCAATGGTTCTTCCCAGAAGGACAAAAATACAGCAAGTTTATTTAGTGGTTTGAATAAAAAAGGAAGACACGGATTACTCAACTGACAACTGAAACTTTCCTCTTGCACCTCCCGTGCAGGCTCAATAGGCAGGAACATTCCTGACACGTCTGCGTGAAGAAGTCAAATGGATTGAAGATGTAGTGACGACACTGCAAACATCTTCATAGCTCGCAAACCTCATTGCTGTTTGGCAGAATAACAGTCGGATCCTTTCCTGCAAAATGGTTCACATCAAATGCAGAGAGTTGCTGAAGACGGTAGGGGAAAAGTGTGGGCTCTGAGGGCAAGGTCTTGAATTCCAATTCTTATTCAATTTAGTATATATTATATATGGGCATTCACTTCCTAACCTCGGTTACAGGGATGGTAATGACCACTTTGTAGGGTTGTTGGGAGGTTGAGACAATGTGTGTTAATTAAAAAAAAAAAAATGCACAAAAGCATGACAACATACAGCTCAGAAACAGACACATATTCAATAATATTCATTTTCTTTTTGTTTTAAATCAGAAATCATAGAGCTGGAAGGGACCTGAGAATTCGCCTATTCCATCTGCCCCCTCATTTTGCATAGTTAAAAGATTTCCTCACAGATATTAAAGAATTGCTCAAGATAACACAACTAGTTAACGGTAGGAAAGGAACAGGAGAAAGAACTGAATTTCTAATTCAGGCTCTGCCCATACCAAGACTTACTTTTAAAGTCTGGTTTTTGGTTATTTTTTTTCTATTTACCCAAATAAAACTTGTTTATACCTGAACATTTGAAAAATTAAAAACTAAAAGCACCTAAATATAAAATCACCACAATACCTGCAACCAGAGATAAATGCTGTTTGTGCTTTGTAAGGAAAATTTAGGATCATGAGTCCCAGCTTTCTAAGTGTATATAGGGAAGAAACGGGTTTCTTCCCAGGCAGTAAAAGAATCAAACAAAAGTCCTTTTTCCTTGTCAGATGAGGGGTGTTCTGCCTTACATCTCATCCATTTCTGACAAGGCATCTCTTAAAAATCATTACCTTTTTTCACATGTGAAAGCAAAAGCAGCTGTTTCTACCATCTTTGTTCCCTCCAGCCAGACAGAGGGCAAAGGCCACCATTGGCCAAATGCTCCCCTAGCCAGACTCTGCTGGATTTGGAATTAATAAAGTTTTCAACCAAACTATTATTTTATTACATGGTGGAAAATATGCATTGATTCAATGGCCCAAATGTTTAAGTCGTTTGGCCTCGTGAAAAGCCAAGTTTAAAATATAAATGTTTGGCAAGAAAGACTCTCCTGATAAAAAGCATGTGTTGAAAAGAAAACAAAAATATAGTGGGAGTACTTGCTTTCGCTCTGGGTCGGTGAACTAATAATTTATCTTGATCTATATTATAAATCAAGCCCTTCTAATGCAATGTTTACCTAAAGAATAATTTGGCCCTGAGTTTAGAAAATTATAGGATTAGATCATACAATTGCACATAATCACATGTTTGTGTGTGTTTGCGTGTGTGTACTCATGGAGGTACGTGCAAACACTCAGCACGCATACATGCATGTGTTTCTACAGCTATAGACAGTAATGTGTATGTACGAATGCTGTGCGTGTGTATTGAGAATGAGACAGAGACAGGTTTATATCTGATTTGGAGCCCAAAGAGCACTGAGACGAGGTCTGAGGCACTGAGACCAAGGAAAGTGGTGGCTCCTTCCACTATTTCTGATGTGCCAGACACTGTGCTCCGTCCTTTTTGTTCAATAGCTCTGATCTGCACAAAAATACTAATAGGTTGCTCTCATTTGCTTCGTTCTACAGGTGGGAATATAAGTTTAAGGAGACCATTTAACACAGTGTCACACAACTAGAAAGTAAGCCCAGGTGTTATACATTCAAATATTCTTTGTCCTTCGCGGTGTTTCTCCTTCACTGTTCTTCCTTTTGAAGGGTCTACGGAATTTGAGCAGGAGGGAAGGGAGCACGTTCAAACAGGTAAAGAATAAGCAAAAGCATTTATCTCAGCAGGGGGTGTGAAGAGACGTACTGAACCCAACAGGAGGTGTTCTAAGAAGTCTGCACCTATGTGCATCTCTTGGAATAACGGGCAGTTTCAGGAGAGAGCCGGAAGGAAAGTCATTCTGACCTTTCCTTTCTGCCTGGCAACGGGACACCTGATGTACTCAACACCCAGTTAGGATCATTTTTCAACACCCCTCTCCACACGACAGAATTATTTTCAGTGTTAATCCTGTGGCAATCAGGAATAATCAACATTTTCTTGACTCATTCTTTGCTTTTGACGTGAACTCTTTAAACAGAAGAATAAGTGTTAATTTTAGAGATATACAAATTCAGTAAACGATTTTGTGTGTGGATTAAAATCAGCATTTAGCGAACAACACTATTCCACCTTGGGGTTTGCAAACCATGTCACTGTTTTCAGTGTTTAAAACAAAGAGGAACCCCAAATGCTCACACAGAAGACAGAACAGAAGGAACTCAAGGTCCTTTCCTTGCTCTTTCCAGTCACTGTGATAGACCTACATTTAAATAGAAATCTACTGTTACATCAGGAATATTCAGTAACCCAGCATGGAAGACAACACCTGCACCTGGCGTGAGCCTGCCCAACTCAAACTACTCTGCACCTGCTCAGATAAAGCAAGTAGCAGAGGACACCTGTGTGGGAACAGATTAGGCAGGCACCAGAGCCCTGCTGAAGCAAATCCTGCTCCTTAGGATCAGCCCCTGCACAACAACTCTTCCTCTGTAGTCAAGGCCAGTCCTCACAACCAGTGAGCCCAAGGCTCAGTCCCTCCCAATATGTAGTTATCAACCAAGGCTCAATTATAAGAGGAGGGCACACACACCCACACAAGGGACACACCTGGAGTGCCCAGTACTGCTGACCAGAAAGACTGTGCCACTGAGCCCCACAGAACACCTACTAAATTAGGCTACTCTACTAAGACTGGGAGACATAGCAGCTCTACCTAATACATAGAAACAAACACAGGGAGGCAGCCAAAACTGGGAGACAAAGAAACATGTCCCAAATAAAAGAACAGAACAAAGCTCCAGAAAAATAACTAAACAAAATGGAGATAAGCAATGAAACAGATGCAGAGTTCCAAACACTGGTTATAATGATGCTCAATGATCTCAGGGAGAATTTCAACAGAGAGATAGGAAACATAAAAATGGAGACAGAGAACATGAAAAAGAACCAGTCAGGAATAAATACAATAATGGAAATGAAGAATATATTACAGGGAATCAACAGTAGATGAGATGAAGCAGAGGACTGAACCAGTGATATAGAAGATAAGGTAGCAGGAAACACCCAACCAGAACAGCAAAAAGAAAAAAGAATCCAAAAAATTGAGGAGAGTTTAAGGGCCTCTGGGACAACATCAAGCATAATAACATTCGCATCATAGGGGTACCAGAAGGAGAGGAGAGAGAGCAAGGAATTGAAAACCTATTTAAAGGAATATTGACAGAAAACTCCCCTAACCTGGTGAAGGAAATAGATATACTACACAAGTCCAGGAAGCACAGAGTCCCAAACAAGATGACCTCAAACAGGCCCACACCAAGACACATCATAATTAAAATGCCAAACCTTAAAGGCAAAGAATCTTAAAAGCAGCAAGTGAAAAGCAATTACCTGTAAGGGAGCTTCCATAAGACTGTTAGATGATTTCTCAACAGAAACTTTGCAGGCCAGAAGGAATTTGCAGGAAATAGTCAAAGCAATGAAAAGCAAGGACCTACAACCAAGATTACCCTACCCAGCAAAGCTATCATTTAGAATTGAAGGACAGAAAAAGAGCTTCCCAGACAAAAATAAAAAAACAAAAAAAACAACAAAAAAAAACAAAGCTAAAGGAGTTCATAACCACCAAACCAGTATTACAAGGACTCTTAGAGGGACTTCTTTAAGATGGAAGGGGAGGTTACAGATGGGTGAAAAAGGGAAGAGATTAAGAAGTACAGATTTGTTGTTACACAGTAGTCATGAGGATGGAGGGTACAGCACAAGGAATAT
This sequence comes from Rhinolophus ferrumequinum, assembly GCF_004115265.2. NCBI lineage: Eukaryota > Metazoa > Chordata > Mammalia > Chiroptera > Rhinolophidae > Rhinolophus > Rhinolophus ferrumequinum. The sequence continues at coordinate 68,397,686 of NC_046296.1, forward strand.
AGTCAATAATATCGTAGTAACTATGTATAGGGTCATATGGGGACTAGATCTATCAGGGTGAGAGATGGGAATGGGGTTGGGGACGGTGAAAAAGGTGAAGGGATTAGAAGTACAAATTGGTAGTTACAAAACAGTCATGGAGATGTAAGTACAGCATAGGGAATATAGTCAACAATATGATAATAACTATGTATAGTGCCAGGTGGTACTAGCTGGGGGGATCACTTCCTAAATTATATAAATGTCTAACCACTATGCTATATACTTGAAACTAATATAAAATACTATTGAATGTCAACTCTAATTGGAAAATGTAAAAAGTGGGGAAAAGATCAGTAATATTGTGATAGTGCGGTACAGTGTCAGATGGTTGCTGGACTTATCATGGTGATCACTTCTTTAGCATAAGGAATAAAACCAATAATGTGGTAATAACATGGTACCGTACTAGGTGGGTATTGTTAAATAACTATGATGTACACCTGAAACTAATATAATATTGTATGTTAGCTGTATTTTAATTTAAAAATCTTTTATCACAATTTAAAAAAATAGAACTAAGAGACCAACAGTAGGATGGAGTATGAATTGAAGGGGGAAAAAACACTGCAGGTGAGACCAGGAGATCTTTCATAAGAATCTCTAGAAAGATCTAGTTATTATATTTGAAAAAAAAAGAATAAATATGACTTCACTATTCAGCCATTATTTGGGCAACCAAAAACATTATTAAATGCTTTCCACTCGATGTTGGATTTCTACATATACCTGACTTTCTGTGATTTACTGAGCCTCACAAGGAAAGCAATAAAATAAATTAGACTCTTGTTTGCTGAAAAATAAATGTGTATCAGTCGCACCGAGTATTTTTCTATAGAGCCCCTGTCTTTAAGTAGAACGGGCCTCCTCCAGTTTGGAGAGACCGCCCCCTGCGTGCTTCACGGGCCCTTTGGGACTCTCCATCCCACACGGCCAATGTGCAAGCCACATTCGGAGCGGTGTTCCCTGCACTGTTTTATGTTGATTATTTTTCATTTCTACATTGTCTACATTTGCCAAGAGGTTTCTTTGTTTCATTAGGGAAACAGGTTTGGGGAATAAAATTGCATGAACCAACAAGAAGAAAAAATAATTGCATCTCACATGCAGGATTTTAGAAAGGCGGTTGTGTATCTCTCTTTTTGGCTTCATACTGCCAGCAGCCCCCTGCCAATGTGTGTCCACTGGGGGAAATATTTTAAAAGACAGCAGGTAATTAAGATGTTTCTGGCCTTGAGTAAAGTTTCCACATGATTTTTCATAGTGCAATGAGTCTGAAAGCACTCCCATGTGGTATAAGGATCAACCACAACTGTCAAGTAAACTTGGAAATCAAGTTAAAAATTGAAAAAAAAGAAAGTATTTTAAAGTAGGAAACACCTTAACAATTAGGTGAACTTCCTCATTTGACAGATGAGCAAACTGAGGCCCAGAGAGGTTAACTGACTTGCCTGAGAACGAGAACACCAGACTGGAGAATAAAACCCAGATGCGGGCCTCCTAAGGTCAGCGATTGTTCTGATAATTGAAGAACAACAAAATCTGCTTATATTTTATTTCATAATTGTAATATATATGGATCTATACACACATATATGTATATATACTCAAAATAAACTTGTTTAAGAAAAATATACTTAAATTGTGAGCATAATTGTACTTATAAAATACATGTATCAATATAATTGTGTTAATACAATGTTAAGCTAGTTCAGTGATCAATGAAAGAAACTTAAAACTGGGGAGCCAAAAGGGGGAAGGAGAAGCAGTGATGGATGTGAAATCGTTCTATTCATTCATTATTTATTCAACGAACATGAACCTTGGGTTTGTTGATGATGATATAGGATGAAGAAAGCAGTTCTGAGCCGGCGTTTCAGCCAGGGAGACAAAACGCAAAACAAAAGTCTTCCGTCAGTGATACACTCACCATAACACAATGCCCACCACGTGCTGTAGAAACAGAGAGGACCCACTCCTGGGATGTGTACCGAATTTTTGTGCCGGTGTCTCAGCAGTCCCGACCCACGATTCAAACATTCAATGGCACCTACACTCGGGAGAAGAATGAAAGAGTCTGTGCCCTCAAGGGGTTCACAGCCAGTTGGGAGGCAGAGCCTTGAGGACGGCCAGCCCTCACTCCGCGTCCCTGTCCAGCTTCCTCTGTACCTTGTGTTCCCATGTCTCTTAGCGCCCTCTAACATTTCTCTATACATTGAAAGATGCATTTGTTTGTGGTGGCTCCTCTTAGGGTCTGAGCTCCACGTAAGCAGGCTTTTATGTTTTGTTCACTCCAATACGGCCAGTGGCCACAAGGGCTCATTAAACAGCAGATGCTCAGTAGGTACTGGTAAAATGAATGCACTGGCGAAGATGGAATTGAGTCCTACAGGTGATTAACTACCTGAAACTTACATGGAGCATCTCAGACCTCCCTTGGCTGACCTCCGAGTACACTGTCTCCCTGACCCCAGTAAGAAACCTGTTAGGTGGGCGGGTTATCTTAGCCAGTCATGAGTTAGAAAATGTCACCAACTTACCCAGGGTCACAGCTCGGGATGGGTCCTTGGCAGGTTCACAACTTGAATTCCGGTTTTCTGGCTCCTTTCCAGGATTTACTTGGTTCTAACCATCCTGCCTTAACGGCTCATTAGTCAGAGACACAACTCCAGTGCCCTCCCTAGGTTCTTTTAACCCAGATTACTTCTCAGGAAGACTCGGAACACCTTTGTCCAAAACCAATGGGGATAAATAAAATTTTCCAGAAAATACACTCACCGAACACTTAGGAAACATGAGATAAAAGGAGGTGTTACTTGAAACAAAGTTGTTTGTGCTGGCAGCTGTGTGTGTATTACTATCTTCAATATCATTTATTACTAACAGGTAATATCAAAGTTTGTGGGTGGAAACGCTGGTACCACGCTAAGACGTGTTTCCGTGTGTTTATTTTTCCTAAGCTCCTAAATAAATCCTCAGTCGTACAATTGGACTTGCCAGAGTGACTGCTCCTGAGCTGGGGGCAGCTTCCCCCACCTGCTCATAGAAAATGTCTCCCACAATCCAACCTCCACCCCAGGGAATGTGGGTGGCAAGTTATTTTTAAAAACCTCAACACTGTCTATTTTTTTTTTCCTTTGCTGACTTCACATTCAAGTAAATTACCTCTACGCTTTGGAAGAGGAAGGTTAAATCTTTTGAGTGAGCTAAGTAAGAAAAGAGTACTTAATATAGATTATTTTGCATTTTAATTTACAGGATGATGGATTGGGATGAAAGGACCTGTGTTTCCTGTCCGGGCTCCTCTCATCCTAGGACACCCTCAGATAGAAGATGTTGTATCTCAAGCCTATTCTCCTCCTAAAACCCGCTAATAAATTTTATTAAAAGTCATGTTATATATAGGCTTGCACAGTCTTGTTATAGTTTACCGTAGAAGATTTAGTTGTCTCTTCTGTCTCTGTCCTGGTCTTTCCATTTCTAATTTCAAGGTTTCGAAGTTACTTTTGAGAGCCACAAGAAAACACAGTGGAGAATGAAAGCAACGGGGAGATATGGTCCCATAAATATAAAAGATTGCCACAGTAAGCCTGACGGAGACGTTTTCTCTTGCGTCAACATTTTACAGCCCTGCTAAGGTCAATGTGGTATCCGGGGGGGTGTGTCCCTGCGCTGGTGTGTTTCTGGGGCCCTTCCATGCACGGAGAGTACATGCTTCTGCAGGAACCTTGCTGGGCCTTGCCACGCAGGCCTGAGAAGTCAGGTAGAGTCTGCCCAGAGCATGAAGTATGACTGACTCAAAGCCACTCCAGGCTGGTGTCGCTATGCCTGCAGGTTGGTAGATTGTCCTTCCTGTCCCACAGGGGGGACAAAGAGCACTTAGGAAGACGGTGTCCCACGGCCGTGACAGCAGACCCCTTCTGCCCACCAGCCTTAGACGGTGCTGGGCAGAGAGAACCCCAAAGAGGTACTAGGGAAGGGAGACAGAACACCCTGCCATCCTTCTGAAATGCGTGACGTCTCCTGCTGTACACTTTCCTGGGTGGTACCCGTCCCTTCAGGTAGCCCGTGCAGAGCCCGCCTCAGCTACCTTGGATGGCCAGGGCCCCCGAGGTGGACACACATGGTGGACACGTCAGGCTGCTGCCCACATTACAGGTGTGAAAGCAGAGGTGCAGGGTCAGTCGCTATATACTTTACAAACAGTGAGGGAAAAGAATGCAGCGGTGACAGGTGAGCAGGGCTGGCCGGTGCCGAAACTCCTGCTCTGATTTCTGTGTGTGAGGAGGATGGGAGAACATGCCCAAGCGCTCAGTGAGCCTGAAGGCCACCTTCTTGTTTCCTGGATGCAGACGCTGAGGCTGAGGGTGTGTGGTCTGAAGTGGCACGGCTAGTTCACGCGGAAGGGCAGCATGGCCCAGACCCCACTGCTGGCCCCGTGCCCTTCCCAACACACACCTCTGCTTCTAGAAGGTTGCAGGCTCCCTGGATATCTATAGCTTAGATACCTTCATCTGTACCACACACCACAGCCTGCTTACAGCAGGTGCTCAATACTTGCTCATAAATAATGCACATAAATAAATGGGTGCACCAGTGGGTGGGTGGATGGGTGAATAAATGAGGACTATACATGTAAATGAAACGGGGTCCTAAGACTTACGGAATCTTATCTTTCACCAAAATCACTTCTGAAATAAACACTTCAGCCAAAATATTTCCTGCCCTGCCTCGGAGGCCAAGGCAACCAAGCAGCCAATGAAGACATTATCACCCTGGTACTGAGTCTAGCCCCACTGTTCCCAGACCAGCTTGTACTAACAAAACAGGGAAAGAAACAGAAGTAACGGGTAAAAAACCGTAACCGTTGCCGAATGGCGTGATCACGCCTGCCTCTTCAGGACGTGTGCTCGCAGAGGGCGGCCACAAGCTTGCTCTCCATTTGTTGTAAGAATAGATGTGAGGGACAGAATCTCGTGTGCTCAGCAATGCCTCCAGGTAAAACTCTGGTCGGCCGCTAAAATTCAGTGCACTCAGTCGGATATAAATGAATGCAATTCCTGGGCGGCAGGATGTCTCCCTCTGCTGTGTTCCTTTGACGTTTCTACCTTTGGAAGTTGCCTTGAAGGTTCCTCTCCTCCACTCCACCAGCCACTGCCTTGGTCAAGCTGACCTCTTCTCTGTAGAGAACATGGCAACATGGGATAACCAGTATTTCAAAATGTGTTCGTCTCTCTGCTTCGTCCATCTTCAGTGTTGCTTCCAGAACGGTCTTTGCAGAACACTGTTTGATCCCGTCACTCTCCGATTTAAAATCCTTCTGCAGGACCATTACCTACGCATGGGAGCCCGGGGACACTAGGACATGTGCAGAGAGTGGGAGTGGAAGGAAATACTCTGGTTTTGTTTTGTTTTTCAAGAGGTAATATGTCAAGGACTGGCATATAGGCCATGGAGCCAGACTGTCTGATTTCAAACCTCAGGCCTGCTGCTGACAAGCTCTGTGTTCTGGGGAAACCCAGGCCCTCACCTGCGGAACGGGGTAATAACAGTACTTCCTCGTGGACTGCTGTGAGGGTGACGTGGGTCAGCATTCCTGGGGTTTAGAACAATGCCCAGCACAGACCCAGCCCCGGGGCGGTATTAGCTTTGGCAGCCACTGTGGTCCTAGCAAAGAAAATGTCATGTGCTGGGAGCCCCGTCGGCCCAGCTGAGGAAATGTCCACCTCAGGGATAGCTGTGGCTCCCCACCACCATGCTGGGCGCTGTGGGAACCTGGCACTGGCTGCTGGCATGCTGGGCTCAGGGCCACAGGGTGCCGCTGATGTGCTCAGAGATCCGAGCTGCCTGAGCCCCAGCCAACACCTCCGCTGCCCCTTGGCCTGGGTGCCAGTGACCCCTGCCCACCTACCAGAATCCTCTTTCCCTGGGTCGCTCGTCCACACTGTCACACCACCCTAGAGTTAACACTCGATTCTGCCCAAAGCATTTGTCTTTCTGAGAAACTTCAGTGCAAAGTGGGAGGAGAAGAAACAGTTCTCACTATTCAGATTATTCTACTGCAACAAAAACAAAATACAGATTCGTACGTTAATAAACTCTCTGGCCCAGTGAAGCATCAGGGTCAGATCCGTCCACTCCCTCCGATGCACAAGCACCACAGCAGTCACCTGCCCTTCCTGAACTCTGGAGACCTGCACTGTCACACCTGCAATGCTCTCTGCCAGCCCTTCTCCAAGCAGTGAACTTCTGGCCATCCTCCAAAACCCTTAGCCAATGCCCCACCCTCTGGAAAGAGTGCTCACATTTCTTCCCACAGACTGATTTCCTCCCTTCCCCTAGACTTCCCTCCGAGATTCCTGGTAGCCAAAGCCAAAAGAGCATCCCACAGGTTGCACAACCCTCTCTGTCCCCACAAAACCAGTGAGCACCTGAAAGCAGCACCCCCATTCCTGCAGGGGGCTGAGCTTCCCAGCTGCCTGGGCACCCAGTACAGACGACAGCGCAGCCCGGTCTTCTGTTCCCTTTGTCCGTAGTTTTCACCTGACAAAATCCACGTTCCCGTGCTTGTGATGCAACTAACATGGCTTATGAATCCTCTCTTTTCGTTACTGCAAATAGCCAATTCCAAACGTTCAGTTTTCACAGTGGTGGCATTTGGAACCCAAGAACTGTGGCCGATGGGTCTAGAGGACTGGACTGATTGCCAAACACCTCCAAACCCCCGCCCTGCATGGATGCGTCAGACAACACATGGGGAGGCCGCCGTGGCTCTGGAGTAGCTTAGGGCAACGCTAGGGGCGGCGCTGGGGGGCAAACACAAACAACTCTCAAGGAGTCCAGCTTTACAGACACAAATAAACGGGACTGTCGCCCAAGGAGAAGCGGGGTGAAGAACAGGGTTTTCTTGCTATTGTCGCTGTTAGTTCTCTGACTATTCATTGCAGTAACAGGATGTTTATAATGAAGGAGAGTGAGATTGTCAGTGAGACAGAAAAGCTGATGGCGCAGAGAGGGGAGAGGAGAATGTCTGGAGTGATGTCCTGGGTAGCAAAACAGGAGGGGCTCCGGGGCTAGTGAGAGGGTGACCTAAGGGACAAAAAGTGTGGACAGTTGACCTGTGACACGGTCCTACCCTGGGGGGAGGAGGTGTGGCAGTGGGAGTCAGTGACACTGTTTTCATGGTCACTGTCACTCTCCTGTGAGCTAGGAGACAAGGTCACAGCTGATACTGAGGGTGTTGACAGCTGAAGGACAGAAGAGACACAATCAGGTGGCTATGGCGGAGACGGGACCATGAATGGCCTGGGCAAATGCCAGGAACCTGTGAGTGGCCGCTGCACGTGGAAGGCCCTAAACGCCACGTGGAGCCAAGCCAAGTCGCCGTGTCTGTGCACCAGCCACACAGCGTCAGTGGAAAAGTGTGACATCTCTGAGTTTCAGAAACCAAGAATGGGCTCGAAGGGATGGGGAAGGGTGGAGCTTTCCGTCCTGCATTCAGGGTTTAGCCCTTTATCAGCACCTCAGTGTGAGTTCATTTACATACACAGCTGACTTACCAGTATCTGTGGCCACCTCATAATTCTTGGCTCATAATTGACACCAAAAATAAAATAAACAAATAAAAAAGCAAGCCTCCTGAACACACAACTGCTAGGATGGACCTGCTGGACGAAGCATCGGCCAAGAGGATGAGGACCTTGGCTTCCGTTCCAGGCCCACCCGGCAGTGCAGAGCTTCCTCAGACGATCCGTCTGGCCTCTCTGACTTTTAGCACTTTATCTGAAAATAATTTCAGGTGACAGCCATCTCCATCTGCCCTGCACTATCCTGGTTTTGCACGGGAAGTCCCTGGAAAACCCTTCAGCCACGCCAGGCTAAGACGGCCAGTCGCCGTTCTCCAAGAGCACTGACCAAGAGAATGAAAAGGACGGCTCAGGGGCTGGGGTGCACACACCCCAAAAGGCGTCACTGTGGTTGTAATACGGCGCTGTGTGCCAAGCCTGGTGTCCTCTCAGAACACCTGGAACTAAACTACCAGGAGCACCACCTCCTAACTTGGGTCCTGAGCGCCTGCTCAGGGCAGAGTTTTCACAATGTTAATGGGATATAGAAAAAAGCATAGTGAGGTTTTCCATTTAAATGAAAATCCTCGACTAAATTATAGCCATCCTCTTCCCATATCAAAAGCTCCTTTCTTTTATGAAACGGTGATGGTCAGTTTCTTTATTTGGCAAAAGAAGGAATTGCCACCTTTATGTTACTCTCCTAACTTCTGGAAATTTCCCTGCTCTGAGGTCTGGAAGGCTGACGAGCCCTAAGACAGTCAGATAAGCTTTGGATTTACACTGCTCCCCACCATCCCCACTGCCATTTCATGTCCCCACCGCCATTCCACTGTCCCCACCGCAGCTCAGCCATCCCTCAGAGCCCTAAGCCTCAGGGGCGCCCCCTTGAGGTGCTCTGCAGGCCCAGGTGACCTGACAGCTGCAGACACCATTGTCCCTCAGACTCACTTGACTTTTGACCTTTCAGGAGAGTGGGTCAGGTCACTGTCCATAAAAAAATACTCATTTCTTTGCAATTCTCTCCTGTCACTGATTCCACAGGAGCATATTCAGTGCTTTGAGGAGACGCCTTCAAAGCTGGCCCTTTGTAATTGCCTTTCTGTTTTTCCAGATGTGTCAGAAAAGATTAAGTTAGTCAGAAACCATGTAAATTCCGCATTTAAAGGTTTTAAGGTTAGCCAAAGGTGAGGACCACTAGGAATTCAATCGTAACTCTCCAGGGAAGACAGTCCTTTCTCCTCACCAGCCTTCAAGGATGGAAGGAGGCTGTGCCTTGTCCCCTGGACCTCTCACTGGACCTTCAAGTGCAAAGTGCAAGCACGGTATCTTTAGTCTCACTGCACAGATGAAGGTCAGGAAGTTCAAGTGCCTCGTTCAAGGTCACACAGCTAGTAAATGACTGAGATTTAAAACCCGTAAAATCCAGCCCTCCAGACATGTTCCTGTGACCTGGGACACACCTGAGGCCTGAGCAGGTGGGTGCACTTCCGGTTTTGGTTTTCCTCTCAGCGCAGATGGAACGCCAAGCTCCCTGAGGGTGGCAAGGGTTTGGAGAACACTTCTCCCTTTTATACGTCCCTTAGGTGGGGGTGTGTGGCAAGTCCCACAGGCAGCTGCTTCTCGCCCGGCCAGTGTGCGGAACGCTCATTCTCGTTCTAGCACTCTGCTAAACGGAGTGAGGGCTGCAGGAGCAGGGCTCTGGGGAGAGTGGAGATGACTGACTTTACAGGCGGCAGAGCCTCCTACTGCTAGAATACACGCGAAATGTAGGGAAGTCTCACTCGTGACAAGCTGGCCCGGGCAGGGGCCCACCACTGTCCATAAAACAAACTCCCCTCAGTAGGTCACAAAGAAGAAATCAAGTCTAGGCTTTCTCCTTACTCTACATCTCAGTCCGCCTCCTCTGACAAGCTGGTTTCTGAACCTCTCATGTCATGCAGGCAACTATTTGTCACAAATCAATGCCATCGTTATCATCCTGCCAACTCAGAGGCCAGCCTCGCTGTGTGCCCAGCTCCTTCAGTCCTCACCCAAGCCTGACAGACAGGGACAAACGTGCTGCACGTTTTACACATGAGAAAACGGAGGCTCAGAAAGGCTCCCGACACTGCCCAGACCCCACCGCTGTGAAGTGCAGAGCGGCTTCCAGCCTAGGTCTCCCGATGCCAAAGCCCAGGGCTCAGCTGGCAGAGGCCGCTCGTCCCCATGGCAACGCTTCTCGCCCAGCATGTCTGATGCCCACACGTGGGAGTGGGAGCTCTCCTGAGTGGTCCCCCTCCCCCCGCCGCCCCCCTCTTGCTCCAGGAGACCCCTGGGTCTCTCTAGGAGGCCTGTCTTATCCCCTTGCCCTCTGCCTGGCCCTACCTCCTTGGCTGTGGCATCCGCACGCCTCCAAATCTGTCTCCAACTCAAACTTCTTTCCCAGTTTGAGAGCCATGCTCCTCCCAGGCCCGCTCAGTCTCCTCCCTGACGTTTTCCTTTCCCGAAGCGTCATCTTGGCTCTTGCCACAGTGATTAGCGTTTCTTGGGAAATTTCCCACAAGGCACAAGAGAGATGATGACAGAAATGGGGATAGAGAAAGGGGCCCCGTGAAGAGACAGTTAGGAGACACTCGTCCCACTGAAGGTCAGGAACCACGATGCGTAAGGTCTCACCCGTCTACACAGGAAAGCTGAGGGCAGTTCTGGGGTGGAGCCTGCCGGGTCGCAGGGCAGGGACTGGACAGCAGCGTGGGGTGGACACACTGGCTCTCTCCTTGGCCTCACCAAGGGGCCCTGGGGCCAGGAATCCTGGAGTCACCAAGCAGGCCAGGAAGCTGATGCACATAGTGAGCACAGCACACTTTTTGAAATGCTCAGGCCCAGGCCCCCAAGAATCCTGCAAATAAGAAATGAGCATGAGCGAGTTGATTGCACAGGCACCCAGAGCAGGAAGTCCTCAGCAGGTTTCATACGGGAGACCTCGGCAGGCTTCTCAGGAGCCCTGGACCGGGGACCGGGTCACGGAGCTGACTTTCTCATCAGTGTGACATAGTCAACACCCTCCTTTGCAAGTCTGTGATGAGTGGAGGAAATACTTGCAAAACCCCATGCGTGAGACCTGACGCCAGAAGGCGTTTCATAAACCATCATCGAATAACTCAAAAACATCTAGTGCTCCATAAGTGGTACCACTGTAAAGTTTAAAATCAGTGTTAGTTTTACTGTTAACAATGTGATGTGACATCTCCTCGCATGTCCATATTTGAGAAATAAAATAACAAAGTCTGTTAGCGGAACGAAACAAAGCTTTGTGTTATACTGACGATGACAAAAATGAAAACCATTGTTTTGCCACCATCTTGCACATTTGAGAAACCAGGCAAAAGGCAGAGATTCACATAAAAAATGGGCTTCCTTGGGTGTGTCCATATACCAGAAGGGTTTTACTCTGTCCCAGAAGAAGAAAAGGCCCCATCTGGGTTTGGCTTGTGCAACCGGGGAGGGCTGGGGCTTTGGAAAGAAAGCCTGTGCGACCTTAACATGACTTACTGTGGCCAACAAGCCAGCCCAAACCAAGAGTCCTGGCCCCCCAGGACCCCCACCTCCCTTCCCTGCTTTGCAAGGACTGGAGAGCATCACTGACAGATGGTTCCAGAGCTAACCTCAGCTGCACCCTCTGCCTCCCGGAGCCGCTGTGACTTCAGAGCACTTTTTGGGTGCAGGACAGTAGCCAGCCATGTGCTCTGGGTGTCAGGGGACGGGGTGCGGGATGAAGCCAGGTTCACCAGATAGCCAGTAGTTTGGCTGTTTACTTCTGAGACATTGAAAAATGCGTGCATGTTAGAGCTGTTTCTCTTTGAAGTCATAGCCAAGTTAGTTATTCTCCATCTGGGGAAGAAGTCTGTACTGTACAGGTGTGAAGACATAAATGAGAAGCAGCATCTGATGGGCCCACAAATGGGAGCCTGGCTGTGGGATCTGCTGCTGCGCCAAGAAATGGGGCTGGACAGGTCTGACCTCCCCACTGCCTCGTGGCTTCCGATGGCGGCATGGTTCTCCTGGAAATGTCTTTTATACACTCATTCACTTATTCATCCTTTCTTCCCTCTGTCCTCCACTCACAGGTGTGTCCTGAGCCAGGTCTGTGCCTACGGCAGGGGACAGAGGCCTGCGTCTGCTCCTCTAAGCTTTGTCAGAGGGAGGGCACACTGAACAAGAGCTGCAACTCAGTGCCATAAGGGACAACACACACAGGGGCTACAGAGGGTCAAGGCAAGAGCAGCGAGCCCGGTGGAATGGGGTCAGGGTGCCGGGGTGCCTGGGGCAGAATTTTAAGGAAGCCTGCTTCTGAAGAAAGTAGCAGTAAGGAGCCTGGAGACAGAAGCAGATAAGGTGACTGGTCAGTAAAATGCACTAGTAAGGGAAGCAAAAGAAAGTCTAAACATAGAGCCATCGGTCACATTTTCACAGCAGCCAAGAAAAATGAGGATTTAAAAGTGCCATTTGGGGTCGAACACCACGTTGGTGAAAGGAGATTCCGGGAGCAGAGAGAAACCAAACCCGAGTAACGGCAGGTGGAGCAGCGGAGGCGGAGTGTGGGCACAGTGTCAGCATGCCTCCAAAGGGGACAAGCGGGTGTCACACGGGTGTCATACCCAGAAGGGGAATGCGTTTGAGGAAACTTTCTTCTTTAAGTTAACAGATGCTTGAGATATTTGTTTAAAGACAGGAAGGAACCAATATACAGGAAAGGTTGAAGGTTTTGGAAAAAGATTGTGAGAAAGCATGCAACCACCAAGGTGTCCAGAAGGGTGAGATGTAAACCCCAGAGAGAGTTCGCCCTAACGGGGAGGAGAGACAGCGTCCCCACTGCAGGAGGAAAGTCAGATGCCCGAGGTGAAGACAACTTTGCAGGCTTTGGGGCAACAGATAGGCAGAATTTTTACCTTAGGGTTTCCAAGTCCTGTGAAGTAGGCAAAACGGTCTGTTGCACTGTGGGAGACACGTGGCCAGCTGTGTAGGTGGACGCAAGTGGAGAACATTTTTGCCTGGTTCCAGGGACCACGAGTGAGGGCCAGCACGAATGCCTGGAGGATGGCAGGCAGCTCTGGGACTCAGTGGGAAGCCATCATCCTCACTTGACAGGGGAGGCAGGAGCCCTGCCCGTCTCTGGATCCGGGGCTCTGGGAATATGTTCCCCTTAGTAAGAATGGAAACTTTAAAACTAGTGAACAGTCCATGTTATCGTAAAACCAAGGAGTCAGGGGTGCCACCTGGTCCAATCCCCATCCTTTTCTGCAATGAAAAGCAGTACATTTACATGCAGTGAACTTGCAGCATGGTGTGGACTTGAAACCAGCTAAACTCCCTCTCAGCTCTTTTAAAGGAAGATCAGCGAGATTTTCAAAGCCCCTTGATAATCGATATTGAAAAGTCCATGGACTCATCACATCTAAGAAGTAGTGTGAGCCCCAAGTCACCACTCAGAACTTAACCCTAAGGCACATGGACCACCGATTGCAAATGACGCTTTGGGCATGTTTCTCTTCGCTCAAACAGAAATTCCATTTACCAAATAGATCAAAGTAATAGTGTCACCAAGAGCACCCACCCCTCCGTACCAAGCCACCCAGCTTGCCCCACAGCCCCAGAGGGTGTCTCAGACATGGCGGTTCTGGAAATCGCAGTCCCAGGGTACTGATTTGGGCAAGCTGCTGTGGGACTCTGTCGCATGCTTCTTGTTGGAAGGAAAGGTGTGCTTGCTCTGAAGCCATTCTGGAATGAGGAGGACACCTGCCACCAGCAGAAAGGTGCTCAACGGCCATGAGCTCGGAGTCACACCAGGATGCCCAGCGCTCGGACAGCGTCACTTCCACGTGAGGATGTGCTGCTGGTTAAGGGATGTGACGTTCAAAAAAGCCAGCCAAAACTTCTTTATATTTTGTATTTCAGTTTGTGAAGCATCCCATGTGATTTATCATGGACTCCGAACTCTCATAATTGAGTCTTTGCTCCTAAACACAGAATTTCTCTGAGTTTTTTTTTTTTTTTAATAAAACAAAGTCTTAATATTTCCCCTTAAATATTGACTAGATTATGTTGGAATATTACTCAAAAATATTTCGCTGTAGAAAAAATGTTTTAATGCAATAAAAACACACATTTCCAAGTTAGCTAGTACTGACTTTCAGCATTCTCTGTTCCAGGAGAAGGAAAACTACCCGTTTGGGAGAAAAGACTGAGTTCAGTCACCGGCAAAGGGCATTCCCTCTAATGCGGTTGTAACTATCACCTTCTTTTTCCTGGTCATTTTCTTTTCATCCCCAAAGACAGGCAAGAGTGTAGGCAGTGTGACAGGTGAGGTGCAGAACGTGGATTTCTTTTTCAGAGCTCAGGAATTTATCAGAGAGGTCAGAGAAAAGAGAGAAAAGGAAAGATCCATCTTGGATTTGTACAGTGTTGCAGTCAGCAGGGACCCTTTGGTAAGTGCATGAGGTACCAAGCAGACCCTAGGGTGTCCATCCCCATCCCAATCTGCACCCCAGCCGTGTGAGTTGGGGTCATTGCGCCCATTTCCAGATGAGGATACTAAGGCTGGCCCAGCCAGATGATCCAGCTCGTGGGAGCAGAACCCAGCCTCCCGCTGACAGCGCGGCCGTGTGCTGCTGGAGCTGTTGGCCTCAGCTCCTCCAGTCCTCTGAAACGCCTTGTCAATGACGGACGCTTTCTCCAGCTTTGCAGAGGTGACCTGAACACCTTCCTTCTCAAGCTTCAGTCCTCAGCAAAACGACAGCCTTCCTGGGTACCTTCCTTGATTCCGTCTGCTTCCCGCCCCGCTGTCCCGTGCAGGCCTCTCCCCTCGCCGTACCCACCGGGGGAGGGTTCATTCGCTTACGAGCTACGTCTCCCACCGCGGCCTGGATGCTTCCTGTGGACACTGGCGCACTTAGATGGACGAATGAATGGATGCATTTATTCTGAAATAAAGTACACAATATTCAGTGAGAGTAAGAATTTGATAAAAGTTCTGGACGGATGAATTCCTACGCCCACTACGGAAATGGCTCCTCTAACTATGGCCGAAAAGCACTCCTGGGTGTCATTTTTCATAAACGTTTCCTCTGGCAAATCCTCGGGGGCTCTGGCTGTCCTGCCACAAGCCGAGCGCTCTGACTGCCTCCAGCAGTTTACTTTAGGGGCCTGGTTGGGTTTTGAAGTGAAATCCAGAAAGCAACGAACCTGCTTTTCCCGGCCCATGACGCTGACAACTGTCCCCAGGCACCGGCTCCTCTTCCCTCCTGAAACCCATCCGCCACGTTGTGTCATGAACGGCAGCTCCTCGTGCTGGGCCAGCATCGCGCTCGAAACGCATGGGCCATTAGCTGCAGAAAACTTAGAACCCGCCCCAAATTCTGAAAGACAAAAATGGCACACCCATTTTTAAGATGAGATTCAAAAGCTTTGCATCTTCCTTTGCATCTGAAAATTGGCCTCCCGGACCCCAAAATGCCATCTGCCACATTTGCATGAGACGGATATAGAGGCACCTCAGGAAGGTGAGTTAGGAGCCGGCCTTCTCTTGGTGAACCGACTAGTGATGCGATACCGAGCCTTTAAAAGTCGGAGTGATGGGCTCCGACTTCTGCCCTGTGAGGTCAGTGTTCATTTACACTCGACTTTTTCTGTAGCATTTTATTATGTTCAGATGCAGCGAGACCGTGAAACCCTGCTGTTTTCCTCTCCCGGAAATAAACGTCCCTTTTACAGAAAACCGTTTTAGTTCTAATGCCAAGCGCGGCAGTCACGCCTCCCACGGAGGATCACCTGCCAGCCGTTCCCACAGGAATGCCTCTTCACTGAAGACTGGCATTGGAGGGGGGTGGGGGCTTCCTCTCTCCTTCTTTAATCATCATGAAGTGTCAGTTTCCACAAAAAGCAAACAGATGCCTCACCTGGTTTTGCAAAGTAACCACTTTTAATAACATGCACAACACAAAAAAAAAGTGAGTGCACTTTACATCCCCGGAAGTCCACCCTATCAATGTGAGAGAAATCACTTTTTTAAGTAGCCGTGTTGCATACACATGCGCACATATGCACGCACACACGCACACTCCCAAAAGAAATGACAAGTACTCACACGGAGCACTAGGCGCTGTCATCTAAAGTCTGCAGGAGAAAGCCACCAGGACGCCCTGGCAAAGGCTTCAGAGAATCCTGACTAAATCCCCTCAGGCTCAGTCCTGGGTTTTAGAGGGTGGGCCGCCCACTGTGCTCCTGGCCACACTCAAGAAGTTGGCACAGCAGCAGTGACCAGATTCCAGGGGCTGCAGTGTCCCAGGAACAAGAGGGACACTTCAGTTTCCCAAGTATCCTCCTCAGCTGGAAAACTCAGTAGGACTTCCTGAAAACGCACTGGATGAAATCACCTCTTATTCTGCGCTACTCCTCATTCACCAGAGAAATGAACAAACCAAAAATGCACAAAAGAAAATAGAGACCACACAGGAAGGTGGCGGGAGAATGACTCCCCTCAGAGGGACACCTCTGAGGTTGCCCGTCCAAGGGCCCCTGCATGCTTGCTGTACTAGCATCTGTTTGTGGGACCGTCCAGGACCGTGGCTCTGCCCCCGGTGGTAGTGCCAGCTCAGCTCTGCCTGCGATTGGTGGAACTGGGGATGAAGTTACAGTGGCTGCAGTGAAGTGAGTGTACACTCGTACGTACAGAGCCACTACAACCTCCGACAAAAGCCACAGCATCAACATTTGTCCAGGTACCCTTTACAGGGAAAAGCCACGCAGGGCAACACAGCCGTGGGGCCCACAGGCGTGCTGAGAGCATGGGCCATTATGACACCGGAAGCCTAGACTCAGTTCAGAGTGCAAATCACCCCACATCTGGTGTGCGACCGAGCCCCAGCATAACCCAGCTGGCTCTCTTTCCGCCTGAGCACGGATTAACAGCCAGTCCCAGAGCCCGGGACCCTGCAGCAGGCACCATGTCACACGTACCTGTGTAAGAGCCCAGCTAAGCCAGGACCCTCTCCTCCTCCAGGGCCTGAAGAAAGAACAGACCCCGCCTGCTCCTGCAGCCCATAGCAGAGCTTGGAAGGCCCAGGGGCAGGCCAGGGGGCTCAGGCTGGGAGTGTGGGAGCCGGAGCAGACGCATCAGCTTCCCAAGTATTCAGAAAATTAAGCCACTTGGATTATTACAGAAGCACCAATATTCAGTCTTCATGTGGCCCAGCTTGATGCTTAGGTGTCACTGCACCCCCTCCCATCCCTACACCGGTCTCCCCAATCTCTAGGCCCAGGAAAAGGCTGGCCAGGGATTCTCCATCCTTGTAGCTAATCCATGTGATTGGCTGTGGCACCCTCCTCAGGCCCTGCCTACACAGGCTCCCGCTGCCCCCCAGATCGGGCCGTTGCCTGCTGCTGGCCCACCTTTCCAGGCGCATGGGCTTCACTGCTCCCCACCGAGCCACAGTGGGCCGGTGTTCCCCCAGCCTGTCTCCCTGTCCGCCTGCTCGCCCCATCGCCTGGGGGCATGGAGGCCCTTTCCCCTCCATCCCCCTGGACAATGCCCCATCTCTCAAGGACAGGATCCAATGCCCCCCATGTCAGTTTGCTAAGGCTGCTGTACAAAGCACCACACATCAGGGGGCTTCAACAGCAGAATATGTGGCCTCATTCTGGAGGCCAGGAGTCCGAGATCAAGGCGTGGGCAAGCCTGGTTCCTTCTGAGGCCGTGGGGGAGACACTGTCCAATGCCTCTTTCCCAGCTTCTGGTGGTCTGTTATCAGGCTTCCAGTTCCTGGGCTTGTAGAAGCATCGCCCGACCTCTGCCTTCATCTTCATCTTCCCAGTGTGTCTGCTTCCAAATTTCCCCTTTTTATAAGGACACAGTCAAATTGGATCAGGGCACACCCTACTGATTTCATCTTAACTCAATCATCTGAAAGACCCTGTTTCCAACTAAGGTCCCAGGTACTGGCGGTTTGGACTTTAACATTATCTTTTGGGCCCATAAATGTCCTCTTCACTATTTCATGCCCTGCCTTGTCCCAGATGGCAGAGCTCAGCCCTCCCCGCATACAGGCACAGGTCCTCAGACATCTCTTCCTGGGCCCGGGGCCAGTGCTCCACGCTCCCCTACCTGAAGGCAGGGGCGGTGAGGTCATCTGCACGCTGGGTTCCTACAACACAGGCCCCAGAGCAGGGACGAAAAGAAAAATGACTGTCAAGTCAAGGTGTTCTGAGTCCTCCCAATGGTCAAATCTGTTCCTGTCATCTTCCCTCTGGGATTGTTAATTCCTCGGGGGCTAAGGCCCCTGCCCTGCTTCCTTCCCCTCCCCAGGGCACTGGAAGAAGCCAGAAAGCGCCAGATCTGTGCATCAGCAGGCCTGCAAGGATGCTGCATCTACCTCTGCGCGTGCCTGTGAAACGGAGACAGAGCAGACTGTTTCTGGACCACGGCTGCCTCTTGCACAGGATGAGACAGAGGCCGGACGGCTCCCTAAGTTCACTCCCCTCTGAGAATAGAATTTTCCTTTTGGAACTAACTTCTCATTAAGCGCCCTGCATCTTAATGAGAGCACAGGGTTGAAATTTTTCAAACTATATTTGGGCTGCCAATATGACCCTTGAAATAAACCTCTTTGTAAACATTTTTAGCATTTAAACAAAAGCAGCGAGTGTCACTAATTTTAGGTCAACCCTCCATTACAAAGCACGTGACTCTGAGAAAGAGTTTCCTGGCTTTCAGGTAGGTGTACTTCTGGTCTCAAGTTTCAAGGTGAGCTCACTAGCTTCCCCAGGCAAACATCCTGTGCTTTATCCTCTGGCTGCACCTCCTAATTGATCCAGACACAGCACAAAGGAAGCCAGTGCTTTCTTTACGGGGCCCAGGGAGATGTTACACATGTGCACTTCCTTCCGCCATGCGCACGTAATTGCTGCTTAGGAATCTTCACTCCAGGTCACAGAAGCCTGGGCTGTCCCACCTCCTCTGTGCACCCTTCCTCGGGCTGAGCTCCTGGGAAGAGACAAAACATGCACCTGGGAAATGGAAAACTGGCCGACATTTATTATTATTGTTGTTGTTAAATAACAGCCCTGCTGCGGTATAATTAACATACAGTAACATTCGCCCTTTTGCAATAAATAATTTCAGCGGTTTTCCAGAGTTGTGCAAAAAAACACTGCTGTCTAATTCTAGAACATTTTCATCACCCCAAAAAGAAATCCCATCCCCTTTAGCAGTCATCCCCTGTTCTGTCCCTGACAACCAAGAATCCACTTTGCTTCTGTGGATAAAGGGGAAAATTGGCTTGGGGGACCTGCTTGCACACCTAACGCTTTGCTCAGTAAATAGGACAAAAGACAGACTCAACACTAATTCTGTTTAGTTTTCTAGGGAACGTATCCTCTAGTAACAAAGGAAAAACTGACTTTTGATGAGGATGGATGGATTGATTTATTCCCCACTCCTGAGGGACCCGAGAGACCCAGGTGGCAGAAGTTCTGACATGGCTCCTTAGTCTCTCGGGCTGCAACCTGGCCTCCTGCAGCTGCGAGCTCCTCAGTTAGGTGAGACTGACTGAAGCGGGCACCTCAGCAAGCATCGTGCATCAGCAGAGATCTGCAGGCAGGGCTCCCAGGGCTCAGCTCCTCCCTCAGACCTTTCACAGGAGCTGAGCGCTGATTCCTTTGCCGGTGATAACAGAGGTGGGGCGGGCCAGCCCTTGAGAGGTGAGCTGGAGGGCAGACCTGAATTTCTAGTTTCTTTGAGCACTTACTGCTGAATGAGATCAGTAACTGGATAAATAATTTCTGACAGTGGCCCTGGCATGTAAAGATCACAATTTCAAGTGGTCTGGGCACACTGCAGATACTCACATTTCCATTCGTCGGTTCGGCAGTTATTGGTGACGCTCATGGAAAGCATACTGGCGCGGTGCTCTGGGAGAAAAGAGCACAAAGCAGGTATGGACACTGTCCCCAGGAGCCCACTGTCGCGTTGGAATATGTGCCCATGGCGGGAAGAGAAGCCACACCGCGGCAATGTTAGAAGTGACGCATCTAGGAACTATGTCCTGCGAGAAATGATAGGTTTTGAGCAGAAATTATTTCCACCAAACTGAGGACCTCTATGAATATTTACCCCTCATCATACACGTGTGTGAGCACGCACACACATGTGCACACACACACACACCCAGAACAGGACTGGCTCCCTCACTACTGAGCACTACTGTGCCATTAGCTTTATGTGTGTATTTTCTAATGCCTTCAATAACCCAGAAAGATAGGAATATCATTATCCCTATTTTCCAAGGAAACGGAGAAGTCTCCAATACTGTATAGCTGGCAAAAGGGCGATTTCAAGCCAGAGTGATCTGATTTAACACCTGCGCTGAGTTTGGCCAGGTGAAGGTGAGAAGGGCCTCTGGACAGGTGGCAGGAACAGAGGGAATAAAGCGTGGGATGGGGGGGGGAGGGGGGCAGTATGTGGCAGGACTGGAATTCTGGCTCAGCTGTCCCACACGAAGGCCTCCATACTTCACTCCACAGTGCCTCCCACAAGTGGCAGAAACCGAGTACAATTCTCATTTATCACAGGGCTTTCTAGGATTCGGGCAGATGAAAGGCTTTGAAAGGCAAGCAAACCCCTGGCAGGGGGCAGGAACAGGGCATCCCTGTGGTGACCCAGAGTTAATCCTCTGTTCACTGAGAGCATCCCACACCCGCCTTGCCTGGAGTCCCCTAGTCGTAGGAATGGGGGCCGCAGGCTTGGCCCAAGAGCCAGAGGCTGAGACAGCTGAGACAGGTGGGTCAGCCTGCAGGGCATAAGTCAGAGGAAAGCAAAATGAGAGGCTTCAGGGGAAGACAGAGCCTGTGTTGGGTCTTGCAGTAGACCAAGGAAGTGCCAAAGAAGAAATAAAAATTAGTACACTGCGGCCATTTAAAAGTAACCCAGCTTCATAGTTGTGACCGATGTCCTCAGGAGTTGATACTAAAAGCAGGAACTTTGGACCCTGCAGACCTGGGTTAGAAGACTGGCCCTGCCATTCACGAGTTGTGTGTGACTTTGGAAAAGTGAACCGACCTCAGTGCTTCCATTTTCTCCTCTGTACAATGCGGACAGTCCTGACAGGGTTGTGAGGATTGAAAACGTGTAGGCGTGTGCAGTAAGGACAGCGGTTCCCAACACAGAGGGCTCTGTAAATACTGCTCTGCTCACTGCCACCGTCACGCCCAGAACCTGAGCTCCCCACGGCCGCTCAGACGGAGGGGAGGGCTCCTGAGAACAGGAACCGGTTCTTCCAAGGGCCTGCGAAAGCTCATCTATGCGTAGGAACATCTGAGCACAGGGTAGTTTTTAATAGTTGGTAAGTGTGAAGTAGGATATGGCATGGGAATAACAAATCGATTCTGAAGACACCTTTCCAAACATGGATTCTGTTGAATGACACTTCGAATAGGCTGGAGGCAAGCGGTACCTGCTGGTCACGAGCCAATAGAGGAAGAGGAGCTGAGTGAAGGTGCCGACTGCAGCAGGGACTTGAAAAAGTGTCAGTCATCTGACTTTGTCCATCCATCACCCTCTCGTTGATTTTAAAGCTGAAAACATTAGCCACGGGCGTTGGGCACTACAACAAGGATAAGCATGGTAATTTTTTTTTTCTGAGCCACATACAATCTTATAGGGGACGTTATATGTGTGCTGTGTTACATGCCGTTGAGTCAGCTCCGACTCCTGGCGACACTATGAATGAGAGACGTGTACAGCACCCTGTCCCCAGCAGCCCTGCTCAGCTCCTGGAGACTCAGCCGGTGGCTTTTATGAGTCAGACCACCTCGTATTGGTCTTCCTCTCTTCCTGCTGCCTCTGCTTTTCCCAGCATGAATGTCTTTTCCAAAGAACCCGCCTTCTCGGGATGTGCTCGAAGGAGGACAGCTTCAGGGTCGTCATTTTGGCCTCCAGCCACGTTCAGGTTCAATTTGCTCTGGGACCCACTGGCTCATCTCTCCGGCGGTCCAGGGTCTGTCTCCGTTGAGCTCCCGTCCAGCACCATGTTTCAGATGAGTCTTTTTTTTTCCCCATCACCTCTTCAGTGTACAGCTTATGTGTAATTATTAATGTTAAAAGACTTAACATAAATCCAAAAGAGTAAAATTACCACCAATAGTGTATTCTTTTCCAAAATGTTTAACTTCAATCAAACTTTTAGTTAGATGCAGATAAGCAACACCTATCTAGAACATTCTATACATCAGCAGACCTATGCTCTTCCACCAGGCAGTGCCAGAAAAGGAACGCGTCTGGATTCAAGGAGACACAGGGACAACTAGATTCCACTCACGATCTGCACAGACAAATGAGGACACCATGGAGGTTGCTGTACAATTTTGCTTCTCCTTCCTGTTAAAACTATGTGTGTGCATTTCACTTTAACAAAATAAAGAATGAATTTTCAAATGTGAACTAAGCGGAGTGGGTACTATATGCTAAGAGTTTAGAGGAGACAGTGGTGGCTGGGGTCCAGGGATCAGGGAAGGCAATCACAGAACACATGCATGGCTAGATTTGGGCCCGAAAAGGTCCAGAACTTTCAGTGGTGTAGAGAACGACTGTGGAGTGTGCGTGTGGCAGATCCTCTCTGGATAAGTGATCTCATTTAACTTGAATGCAGCTCAACACATATTTACTGAGCCCAATATTTCATGTACAATATTGTGTATGTGTAAAACATTTAGTTCAGTGCTTGGACAATAAGAACAACTAAAACATTGATAGTAAGTTCATGATCAAATGTGTTATTGCTCCTCAGGAAAAACATACCTCCAGAGAGAAATGAGGCCACACAGCCTGGTGGATAACAGTGCACGCCGTGGTTTCAGGATGCCAGGTGTGAGCCTCTCTGTTGCCCACTGTCTAAGTAATCTTGGATAAGTTCCTTACCTTTTCCACGCCTGCAGTCACTCCTATAAAAATGCAGGTGATAACATCCTTACTTGTGTCCTCAGTTGCTGTATTAAATGACTTACTCTATGGAAAGCTGAGGATAGTCCTTGGCACATAGTAACTTGTAAGGCAACCGGATTTAAAATAATGAAAAATGCCACACAGGATCTAACATCAAATTCATTTAAATACTGTAGGGAGATACACATTATGTTTATAACAGTTAACTCTCGATTACATGCAATTTTAATTTTTTATGCTTTCTAAATTTGCCTCAATGATTAGGTAGCACTTCTACAAGGAGAGCAAAGCAATGCAAATTATTTTATAGCATTTAAAGCTTAGAAAAAATTAGCATATCCTCCAGTATTTGAATCTCAAGACACCCTGTCATTCTTCCCATTATGACAGTGGAAATAATGAGCTAAGGGTCCAAAGGGTTAAATGACATTTCCAAGGTCTTGGAGTTGGTGTTAGACTTGTTCGTCTGTGTGGCCAAATTTTCCCCTTTGCTTATTTGCAATGAAAAAATACAGAAATGCAATTCGCGGCATTTTTAGTGCTCCTGCAAAGCCCCATATGGGTATCTGTAATGTGCTAAACCGTCCATGAGTACTTGACAATCTTCAGCTCGGAGTCCCAGCCTCTTAGCCTCTGCTTTCTCATGCAAGCTTCCGCACTCATTCTGAAAACCATGACAAAGCCAGCAGGGCTCAGTGGGGTAGCGGTCCTGGGGGCCGATTCAAATGCCTCCGACTCAGTTTTCAAGTTTAAAACGCCCACGTGGTGTGGAGAGTACGCCCAAGGCTATAAGTGGCCAAGGCTCTATTTAGCTGTGCCCGGTCCCACAGCCGAGAAGTCACTTTTGCTCTCTCCACCTCTAAAGCCATTTTATGGTGCTCACATTGCCCTCAGCACTCCTCCGCCATCCCTCCGGAAAGAAGAAAAGGACTTGGCTAATGATCAGCAGCAGCTGGCTCCTCAGGGGCTCTGACACCCACTTTCTGGGAAGCCAGAGCCATAATCTGTGCTCAGTGTGACAGTGCTTTGCTCAGAGGACGACTGAATACCTAACTGCTGCCTGGCTCACTGAAGGGTGACGCTGGCACCTCCATTTCCCTTGGGGTTTTACTGACTTGATATTCTTCTTTTCCTTAAGTTAACAAAATGTCTGCGTTCCCTAACTTGATTGTTCATATTCCAATGTGGGACTACTCTGATGCTTATGGAGAAATCATGCTATAAAAAATGAAAGATTGAAGACTCCTGGGGAAAAGTGATTTGTAAGACAAAAAAAAAAATCAACACAACAGACACTGTCAAAACAGAGTGGGGTGCAGATCCCTGGAACCCTCTCATTTTGGGGGGGTTACTTTGTCCCCTATTTTTTCAGCGTGGCAGACGTGCACTGTCCCCATGACTGCAGACCATGGGCTGACTAAAACGAAGCAAACATAGAGGCGATGGGGGAGGAATCATTTCGTGTGTATTAATGCCTTTTCTTCTTAGGAATTGTGTGCACCTACATTACTGTGTTTCCCCAATAAGACCTAGCCCGACCATCAGCTCTGATGTGTCTTTTGGAGCAAAAATTAATAGAAGAAAAAAAATAACTGATTATATTAAAATAAGACCAGGTCTTATATAATATAATATAATACAATATAATACAATACCTGGTCTTATATAAGACTGGGTCTTACATGGTGCAATATAATATAATATAATGTAATATAGTATAAAATATCGGGTCTTATATAAATTTTTGCTCCAAAAGACGCAGTAGAGCTGATGTTCCGGCTAGGTCTTAGTTTGGGGGAAACACAGTATCTCGTTCAAATTCCTCACAAGGAAAAAACCAACACTGGGGAAAAGGTAATAATGTGCCAGGTCCGAGGCTACGTGAGCACTATGCAACCATCACTGTCATCTTTCATGCTCACAAGAACCAGCTGAGATGGGCATTGTTCTTCCCTTTTCACAGATCAGGAAACTGAGGCAGAGGGAGGCTAAGTAACTTGCCCAAGAGCGAAGAATGCAAACCCGGACTCACCTTCCTGACCTGGCTCTTATCGCTCCACCACAAATGAGCAAAGATAAGGGCTGAGCAGCTCCATGACTGGCCAGGGACCGCACGGTGAGCTCGTGGACCAGTAGGAGCAGAACCCACGCCTCCAACGTCACTATACCACATTCACACACGCGCGCGCTCACGCACAGCACGCACGCTACACGCCCTCACCAAATCCACTCCTTCACTGACTCCAGAGCGTAGCACCACTTCTGAAAACCTCGTTGCTGTCATTTGTTACTAACCTTTTGGCTAGCACCTACCTGACGACATACAGTTTAGACAGTGGGGTGAAGGGGGTTAACCAAGGGAGCGAGATCCCTTAATCCAGGGCAACAAACAAGCCTCTGCTGAGCACCAAGCATCTGACAGGCCTCATGTGAGGTGCTAGGGTCACTGAGGTTAATGAGCCAAGGCCACCGCCTCCAAAAGGCAGTTTCAACACAGGGGACACGACCCCAGTCATCAATGTAAGCAGTTGTATAAACACATAAACACAAGTGATAAGTGCAGTTGCAGAGGGACAAAGTCCGAGGGCTGACACGCCCTCGGAAGGCAAACACAGTGACCACCCAGGCCAGCAGGGAGCCCGCTGGGGTGGAGCTGTCCCTGAAGACTGCCCAGGGCAGGAGAGGCCTGTACAAACCCCAGGGCACAGCGCCTCAGGCCTGCACCTGGTGCACTCAAAACAGGATGAGGAGGAAGCTGGAAGGAACCCGGGCAATGCCAGCTGATGTCACAGCCAGACCTGGCCTTCTCTAAGGCCAGCAGCCACGCCAGCCGGAGACCACACTTCCCCAGAGCAAACAGCTCCTAAATCTGACATAAGGCATTATTCGCAGTGCCGACCTAAATGGATGATCTCATTCGTGGATTCGTATCTACAGACGCCCTCCAGGTGCTTAATGAGCAGCTGTGGTGGCCATCTGAGAGGGCACAGGAGATCAACACAGGAGAGAATCAGGGGCTTTGCGCCAGACAGGCAGGACTGCAGTGACGTCATTTACAAGCTGAATTTCCTAGAGCTGGTCACTTAACCTTTCTGTTCTTGGTTTACTCAGCCCTAAGATGGAAATATCTCCCATCATGACCACAAAAGAACATTGTGAAGCAGTATGAAATAATGTATATAAACAATCTTATAGAATTTTTATATAAGAGGTATTTGTGACATATTCTAATATTTTAGATATATTCTAATAAATATATCTAATTTTAACTGACAGGTCAATGGCTGCATAGAGATTTGATCTTAGTCTACAGAAACCCAAAAATCTGCAGTGTCACATGGAAAAATACTTTTGCGATTATACATTTGCTTGGACATGTCTACATGTATCTCTTGATAATATTTAAAATATTAATCAGTGCAGTGGTACAATGCCTTTTGACTTCGCCAGCCTTGCCATTCAAATTAGATACTAACTTTCACTGTCTTCAAAGTAGAGTTGTTATAAAAAAAAAAAAAAAAAAAAAAAAAAAACGAAAAAAAAACATAAGCAGTGACTTCTTGGCTTTTCATGGAAAGCTGGGCTCTGTATGAATACTTGTCCAGTTAGAGCTAGGGTACCTGAGACACTTACTCCCTGCTCCTTCCCCCACCCTGGGTCCTGTCACCAGGCTGAAAGCCAGCAAAGTGCAGAAGCCCTGTCCTGAGCCCAAGGATGTATGAGCACAGAGAAGTGATGCTGAGCCCAGGGGCTGAATGGCCTCCAGCCTTCTGGAACACTCCCAGCTGATCCAAGGGAGCCATCAACAGTCTTCCTTCTTCCCGTGGCTGAGGACCGGGCATGACCTGGAAGACTGGACCGAACAAGGGCTCTGCATTCCAGTGACCGCCAGCAGAAAGCAGCTCAGGACCTCCAGCCCGAGTGTAAAGCACATTTTGGAAAATGCCCACATGCTCCTACTGAGGAAATCATATTCCCTTGCGACAAGGGCCAGTCTTTATTGTAACTTATACAAAACGTTGAATTAAACAAACATCTATTTGACTAAACTGTCCTTAATTGTCTAACAGTAAGTTTCTGCCACTCAGCAAAGTAGAGGTTTCATGGAGAAATCATGCTTGGTTATAGAAAACAAATAAAATGCTAATGGTGGTATAAAGACAAGTGTCCTATATAATCTTACCTGCTTATTAGCATTACAGGAGGTAGGTTTTCACCCTTTTCACTTTATGAAATAGAGACTATCTAAGTAATGTATTAATCACGATGTTTCTCAGTAAATACATGCAGCTTTGGACCTTCAGACCAGTCATATTTCCTGGACCACTGTGCTTGCGTGGGACCACGTGACAGGTTTGAGCCAATGACTTGCATGCAATTTCTGGACAAGCACGTGTAACATTTCCCACTGCCATAGTAACCAGCAGTGCTTCAGATCCTGCTGTGGGGCCTGGGTGCTGTGTGACGTGCTGGGCCTGGATGTTGGGATGGACAGGGAACGCCAGCAAGAGCTGACCTTGCTTTAGCCACCGAGAAGTCAGGGGTGATCCCTCCTTCCTTCCTTCCTTCCCTTCTTGTTTTTTTTTTTTTGTTGTTGTTGTTTTTTGTCATCACAGCATAACCTGGTTCATCCTAACTGACTCAGGTCACTTCCTGAGTAAAAGCAATTTGGAGAACTCCAGCTTCATTGGCTTTTCCTGAAAATTGTGCTACAAATTTGAAAACTAACATTCAAAAGAAATTGAGAGCTGCTTCTTGCATTTCATTTCACCTAATATTGTAGAAAACATAAATAAACGTTTCAAATCAATTTTAAGGATAGTATGCTTTAAAAATTGCGATCGTTTCCACAAAGAAAAAAACCACCTCTGGCTGTGCTGATTCAGGTAATACAGTCAACACTCCAGCATATGAAATGCTATTCCTGTTAGCACGTATTCACTTTGAGAAATGATTTACTTATAAAACAGACCCACTTCTCTTCTGGGTGATGCTGAGTTGTTTCACAGGCTACAGTTGAGGTGAAGGCAGTGATTTGATCCCTGTCCAGTTACCACCACCTCACGTCGGTGGGTTCCTTCACCCCCACAGGATATACAAATAGTCGCTAGACATGTCATCTGTCACTGCAGACACATCACCTTTGGAGGACACTGCACTGCAAGTGGCAGAAAAGTGGTTTCCTGACACTGCTTTGAGTTGCCATTCAGTCTCTACGTCTTAAACCACTTCCTGGATATGACAAGCCTAAATGTTTGATGTCATTCATGCAAGACTCAAGGCTGCATAGCACAATTTTAAACCTTTCCAAGCCGAGAACGTCCACAGAAGAGCAGTGGTTCTGCGGGTTGCAAGGAAGCACTTGTGTCGCACACTTCCCTCCACGTGTCCCGGTGCCGCCTCCTCCAAGGTGCTTCATCTCGCACTGTCCCTTCTTGACTTTCCAAAAAGGTAACAAAGTCTCCGACCCACTAATGCTCCTTCTCCCAATGCTCTTAGCATAATTAGGGATGAATTCCCCAGGTTTACATGAACTGTGCTTTCTGTGGGATTGGGGAGGAAGGAGGTGTGCAGTTCATACTCAACTGGAAGCGAGCCGTTTGTAATGTAAATGACACATAAACTAGTAAACATAGTGGATTCATTTGCTTGGGCCCCTGGAACAAAGTACCACAAACGGTGGGGGGGGGCTTATACTACAGAAATTTATTCTTTCATAGGTCTGAAGGCTAGAAGTTAAAGATCAAGGTGCGGGCATGTTTGGTTCCTTCTGAGGACTGTGACAGAGTCTGTTCCAGATCTTCTCTTAGCTTTGAATGGTTTGTTCACAATCTTTGGTGTTCATTGACATATAGACGCTTCACCCCAATCTCTGTCTTCATCTCCACCTGGCTTCGCCCTCTGTGAGTCTATGTCCAAATTTCTCCCTTTTACTAGGACACCGGCCATACTGGATCAGGGGCCCACCCTATTCCAGTGTGACCGTCTCTTTACTAATTACATCTGTAGTGACCGTATTTCCAAACAAGGTCTCATTCTGAGGTACTTCAGGTTATAATTTCAACATATGAATTTTGGTGGGGACACATTCTACCTGCAATACACACCAACTGCTTATATCAGAAAATTATTATTTGTATAATGCTTGTGGGGCTTTCATGCATCTGTATGTTATATGTCATCAGTGTAAGTCAGCTTTAGTAGGAAAATGATAAACTTGACTCTCTCCAAATTTTTCTTTCCATTCCCTGACATTATGATCTGATTTTAGACTGAATCATAACCCAGAGTGGCAACTTCAGTCCAGTAATTAAGGAAAAGAGGGACAGGACAATGAGCCCAGGGTTTGCTCCAAGAAACTTTGGGTATGAGTCCTGGCGCTTATGCTGTGCTGGCTAGGAAACTGCATGAACCTCTCTGAGAGCTTGAAAAAGAGAGATGCTGAATCTAGCTTTTCCTTTTTTTTTTTTTTTAACCCTCAAAGTTACATTTAAAAAATAAGATAAAATAACATACAGGAAAATGTTGCATGAGCCATAGTATAGGACACAGTGTCTTTTCATTCAACCTTAGGGAAAGAACCAAATTCTCTCTCACAGTTAGCTAAGTATGGTATTGGTTTATGTGTATATAATTGTGTGTGTGTGTGCACGTGCATGTGTGTCCAAATATACCTCTTTTACTGATACGGTTGGGTATAAGATTTCCATGTCAGTGAATTTTCCAGCAACTGAGGTCACCCTGGTAGTGCTAAGTCGTTGAAATCTAAGTGAAAGCGTTTTGGATGAAGAGCTTTCAAATATACATAAAGCATTTCCCTGCTTTTTTCATCAGGATAAAGAGCTTATACCTGTTTCTCTCTAGCAAGATTAATAATTCTAGATGGTGATGACATTACATCACCGTCTTTATAGTCCCCAAGTCTGGCATTGTGTCTCACATGTAGGAAGGGCTGAATACATGCTTTTGGAATTGAAATGAATTGAGTGCCAAATATAAAGTCTTATTAACAAGTTAGCTTAATCCTAGGAAACATCAATAATTTATTACACTGTGTACAATAAAGTGACCCCTTCAGAGGCACTCCAGGGGTGTGGGGCAAATTGGACCATCACTAAACATTTCTACCATGTTTCCCCGAAAATAAGACCTAGCAGGACCATCAGCGCTAATGCGTCTTTTGGAGAAAAATTAATATAAGACCTGGTATTATATTATATCATATTGTATTATATTATACCTGGTCTTATATTAAAATAAAACGGGGTCTTATATTAATTTTTGCAACACAAGGAGCATTAGAGCTGATGGTCCGGCTAGGTCTTATTTTCAGGGACACACGGTAGTTATGTCTACATTTGACAGTTTGCCTATCTTCTTCCTCAGCAATTTTTTGTTGTTGCTTATCTCCCTGAATAGCCTTGGCATCATGCCTCCTAATTTGTTGTCTGTCATCAGGAGACCTGCTCCGCTATTGCTCACACCCACCCAGGACATACCCAACAAGGGCACGCCCGTCCAGGGCAGGCCCACCGCAGGTGCACTTCCACCTCAGGTGCTCTTCCTGTTCCCTCTCCCTGTCTTGCATCAACTCTCTTCATGGCTTGGACCCACCCCCACTCAGGTCTCTGCTCCAACGTCACCTACGCATAGGCACCTTCCATGAAGACCCTGTGTCCTTTAATCTAAGCTCATCCTACCTGCACAATCCCTCTCTGTCCTCCAAACCCACTTACATTTTCTTCAACAAAGGGTCTTCATGGAAGGTGAAGACCCTGTGTCCTTTAATCTAAGCTCATCCTACCTGCACAATCCCTCTCTGTCCTCCAAACCCACTTACATTTTCTTCAACAATTTATATACATTTGCTTGTTTATTTAGTGCCTCCTCTTCCCATCCCATGAGAAGGGAACTCGGTTTGCTCATTGCAGTTCCCCAGCTCCAGTCTAGAGCTTGTCACATGGAGGCCCACGATAAAAACGTGTTGGTTGTAAGAGACAAGACTGAGACTCTCACCAGGATCAAATATTAATGAGACACTGAAGAAGCGTTCTGTAAGTCATCGTGACAAGGTACAGACTTTGCATTACCCATTTCAACTCATCGGAGGCTTGGACAAGTGGGGAGGGGATCCAGCAGTTGTCTTTCCAAGTTGTTGGTTGGGCTCCAGTGGTTGGGGTTACAGAAAAAACTTCCCAAGAAGCGGAGTGTTAAGGGTGCAATTACCAACACCTTCCTCCGGTCTGAGTTGGTTTTGTTTACAAGCACTTTAGTTTTTAGAAATGTGGAAAAACACTTGTTCTTGACTAAAAGGTGCACAATTATTCTCTGTGTCTGCAAAGGTCAAATTCGTGGTTTCTGATCCTTCACACACTGACATCCGTGAAGGATTATATCCTGACAAAGTAGCTTGAAGGTCTTGGGTCCGGTGTTCAGAGCCAGCTCCCAGCAAAGGACAGCCCTGACTCCACACCCAGCAGGCTGTCTCCAGGTGACCGCAGGTTTACGCACAGGGGCCTTTCCCAGCACCTTCTTTTTACAGAGATGACAAAAACTCAGAGATACAGGGTCTTATTAGGGGGCTAAGTGGGGCAGAACTGAAGTTCAAAACACATTTCCACAAACGCAGGCTCGATTCCACTTGGAGAGCCCTTCCTAAGGCCTGGATAGGGTGAGGGAGGGCCCCCTGTGGCTCTCTGGCTGCACAGACCCTGCTCCTCCTCTCATCATATATGAAACCCATAAATTATTTTTGGAGCCACAGAATGAATACCCATACCTGTCTTACCCAAATAAATGCACAGTTTACTTATCCTTTTCTATTGCTGTTTTCCTCCTGATTGTGTTAACCACCTAAATAAAGGATTTGATCCATTTCACTTAAGCAGAATGCATGTGGATCAAGTAGAAAAGTGCGGTGAGCTACAGGAAGCCCAGCTGTCGCTGACAGGGCATACAGGTGCCTTCCAGGGCCGCAGACGCACACCCCCTCCGATGAGCAATACAAAGCCATTCTCTCAGAATCAAATGGCGGGGAGCCATTAAAAAGACCCGTGTGTCTGTACCAACTATGTAACATGCCTACCAATAGGGGGAAGGCTAATTAACTCATAATGTAAACATATTATGTTAATCTTCTGAAATTATTCATGAAAAAATTAGTATCAAAAGCTTACTTATAATATTAGGTGAATAAAAGCAAAGGATGCAAAACAATCTTTAGCATGCTGCGAATGTTGTAAGATTCTGTGTCTGTGTATGTGTGCACACACTGGGTGGGTATAGAGAAAGCAAGAACTATACCAATATTAAGAACTGGCTGAAGCTGACAGTGTCATGTGTGTGCTTTTTATTCTTTGTTTTATCATTTTCTGTATTCTAAAAATCTCTATAATGTATGTATTCAAAAGATATCAAAATAAATTTGTTTTGATTCTATTTCCCTTCTTTCAAGCCACCACATATAATAAAAGGGTTTCATGAAAGATTTCTAGCACTAGTTAAAACTTTTCTAGACTATACAGAAAGAAGAGCTCACAAATTCTTTTTACAGATACAGAATAAAACAGGCAAATGATAGGGTAAGTTATATACAGTTGTCCCCCACCTTATAATCGGGGGATATATGCCAAGACCCCTAGGGGATGCCTGAAACCATGGGTAGCACCAAACTCTGTATCTACTATGTTTTTTTCTATACACACATACACTTACGCTTCTCTTTGGCATACGAGTATATGTCTTGTGCTTTAGGGTCATTGTAAAGTAAAACAAGTGTGACTTGACTTGAACACAAACACCACGATACCATGACCGTCAATCTGATCACCAAGAAAGCTTATGGGCACA
Source organism: Rhinolophus ferrumequinum (assembly GCF_004115265.2). Taxonomy (NCBI): domain Eukaryota; kingdom Metazoa; phylum Chordata; class Mammalia; order Chiroptera; family Rhinolophidae; genus Rhinolophus; species Rhinolophus ferrumequinum. The sequence continues at coordinate 68,430,113 of NC_046296.1, forward strand.
GATCCACTGGACAAAGGGACAAAGCAGATTTCATCACGCTACTCAGAACGGAGCCCAATTTAAAACTTATAAATTGTTTATTTATGGGATTTTCCACTTAATATTTTCAACCGCAGTCGACGAGTGAAGCTAAGGAATGTGAAACTGTGGAGGAGGGAGGGACAACTATATCTGTAATCAGGTGTAGTGTGTGTTTGTATATGTGCAAACACACGTGCGTGACATTGGTCTATAGACCTTTTTTATTTCTCCCAGCATCCAAATCCTCTTCCCATCTTTGGCAAATGTCCCACCTTATAAGTGCTGCTGCCTCTCACTGTCGAAGCTGAAAAGGGCCAGGACACACACTCCCTTCCCAGCCAATTAGATGTTCCTATTCTGCATGTGGTATCAGAAAGGTGAAGACGTGGCATTTCCGGGGAAGTCCCAACTGTGGGGACAGTGGGAGTGAGCCATACGGAGCGCTGACAGAGGGTGCAGGCTGTGAAACCCAGTGTTTCCCCGAGGCAGCCCCGAGGGCCCCACCAGACGGATTTGTGTCCAGGGTTTGGGACATGGTGAGGGCTTCTATTAGCCAGCCTTGTTTCTCTCTTTCCAAACGAGGTTCTGCAACTTTCCACAAGATTTTATTGTTCAATTTGTTTGTTTTCTACTCGTTAACCAGAGTTAATTTCTACCACTTGGACCTAAGAGCCCCAGTAGCCTGGGGTGTGTGTTACATGACAGTGCACAAGGCATATACGGCCCCACTGTGACCTTGAGAGCACATAACCTTATAGTTCAGACATTATCACAGACACACCACACACAAGGGCAACTGGCTTAAAGGCTAAAGAAAGATACAACTTCCCATTTAGGGAGCCTGAGTCCATTACCTAACTCCACTAATAGGTCAAGAAAAGTAATAGCTAGTAAATATTTTATTAGCACTTTTTCAATGTTGCTAATGGGAAAACCAACTATTTCAAAAGTAACATTCAACATCAGGCCATTACTCAATGCTTCGAGTCTGCTTTTCTTCTGACTTTTTGTGGAATAATTAGAGAACGTCCAATAGAATTATGTAGGCAACTGTGAATATTTTTATTTTTCTATTGAAAACTATCATATATTCTTACCTCCGTATTTACCTACATTATGTATTCAATACTAATTTTCTATCTATGGCATAGTAAATTTATGTATGTTAATAAGTTAATATTTCTCCAACTATGAAATGAAATGAGTGATATTTACATGTTTTGTTTTTAAAATATTAACTACAAAAATGCATTAAATAAGTCATTACATGGCATCTTTCATCCTGAAAATTATTACAGGCCTTTACAAAGTAAAAGAAAAATAACCAACAAAAAAAGAAAAATAAACACCCCGAAGCTAATAGAACCACCATCCATCACTGAAATAGAGCTATAATTGTTTTCTTTTCTTAGCCTTTCTGAAGTCTTACCTCTCAAGAAAAAAAGAATCAAGTTTAAAATGCTTAAGAAAAAAAAAGCCAAATATTTTTCTTAATAATTAATATGACTTGCTGATTCTCCTTCATGTAATGCGTTTTACATAGTTTGGAGCTTTAGAGAATGGAATTAGTTGGAAATAGGAGAAAAGTCATTCTGGATACTTGAGGTTTAGAAATAGCAACAGGGTCTGCATTAGCCAGGGCTGTCCAGAGAAACAGAGCCAATAGGATGGTTGGATAGATGGATGTAGATAGACAGATATTGATTGATTGATTGATTGATTGATAGATAGATAGATAGATAGATAGATAGATAGATACTGAATATGGGGATTGGCTGATGTGATTACGGCGGTTGAGAATGCCTCGATCTGCTATCTGCAAGCTGGTGGTCTAACTCATTCTGAGGCTGAAGGCCTGAGAACCAGGAGAGCCACTGGTGCCAGTCCCCAAGTTGAAAGGTCCAAGAGCCCTGAGCTCCGATGTTCCAGGGCAGGAGAAGATGGGTATCCCGGCTCACAAAGTCAAGCAGGGGTTGGTGGGGGTGGGGTTAGTGGTCAGAATTACCCAGAGGCGGGGAAAGGGATGTTGAGATTGTAATCATGACATCCACCACCAAAAGCGTCACAGAAAAGGTGGAATCCAGAGTCCTGGATAGTGCAGCTCTCCATTCCACAGAATCAAAGGGTGACTTCTTGTTCAAAGCATGGGGGAAGTTAGGGGCAACTCCAGACAGCAAGTCTGCAGAAGTCAGATCCCTGGGTCCAACCCCAGGCCTGTTATTTACTGGGTGTGAGAACTTTGGCAAATGACTGAAACTTCATCTGTAAAATAAATCGGAACAATGAGGACCCCTGCTTCACTGACAGCTGTGAGGATGGAATAAGCTATGTAGTGTGAACCCACTAGGATAGCGCCTCTCCAAAGTGGTCCTCCATGGTGACTACTGGTACTATTGTACCTCCACGGGCACTACTGTTCCCAAACCAGGCTCCTTTCCACAATAGCATCTCAGGGCCCTGGAGAAAAGCAGCAAGGAAAAGGGGCCAAAAGAAGTAGGGAATGACATGTGCAAGGGGCAACACAAGAGACCAGTGTCACAGACTGACAACTTTCCCAAAAGGTAAGTAAAAGCAAACTGAGTTTGGGGAAAAGGTTTAGGACCAGATAATAGAGGCCTTGAATGCCAGGTTCGAGAGGTTGGGCTTTACAAAAGGCATAACGCATTATATATGGTGTTCCTTAGGTTGTTATAGGGCACGTCCAAAATATTCGGAAATACTTTCATAGCATTGACTGTCTCCTAGAAGCAGACTTCCATAGTTTTAGGGGCAGAGGCCTTTCACATTCTTATCATTATTCAAATAGGTCTCTGCTCTTACCCTCTGTGATGGGTTATTTTTATGTGTCAACTTGGCAGGGCCACGTCGCTCTGATATTTGGTCAAACATTATTCTAGATGTTTGGGTGAGTATGCCTTTGGATGAGACTAGCATTTAAAGTGGTGGGCTGTGAGTCAAGCAGATTGCCCTTCATAATGGGTGGGCCTCATCCAATCAGATGAAGATCTTAAGAAAACAAAAAGAGTGATCTTCCCCAAGCAAGGGGGACTTCTGCCAGCAGACCTCATCTCAACATCGAGCCTTCAGACTCGAGCTGCAACTCATTCCTGAGTCTCCAGTCTGCTGGTCTACTCCAGTAGATTTTTTCTTTTCGTTTCCAAGCTTCCATAAACCCGTGTGCCAATTCCCTCTAATAAATCTTTCTGTCTATATACACTTTCTATTGGTTCTGTTTCTCTGGAGAACCCTGACTAATACCTCTTCTAATCAAGCTGCTTAAGTGAGCAATTCTGTAAGTGGACTTTGATGGAGGGAATGGTGGCCCCATCAATACTAAGTTGCTTCCATGGCCTCCTTGTAATTCTTTGAGGCGTCACGTGTGTTATTCAACTGTGCAATTTCTTCTGGCCTAAGTTCCTCATGGGAACCACCTCTAACAACACAGTGGATGATGCTGGAAGGGCCTTGATTACGTCACTTATCTCAGTTTCTGTGTAGCAAAAATAAACTGTGTTCCCTGGGCATGGCCAATGTCCACTGTACAACGTTTTGCACCAATCTTGGACTTTAGCAGAAGATCTGCCTTCTGGTTCTTGAGCCACCATGTGTTCTTGCTCAAGTCTAGTCTAGTCAATGGGTAGCAGCCGCCTGCTGCAAATGCACTTGTGTTTTCCATCCCTCTTTCTATCTGAAGTATATAAACACCACTGTCACTGTCAAATTGTATCTCGTTAACATGATAAATCATTCAGATGCACAGTACCATCTTCTCCTGTTCTTCCTGTCTCATATATGTATCTGTATTGACATTCTAATTCTGAGAAGTCTTCGATCAACAATATGTGGTATTCAGGAGGTAATAATTCACCTTACATTACACAGGGGCTAGCTTTATTTTTTTATCTGCTCCTTGCAATTAGGTGGGAAACGTCCTTTTGGTTTTATTCTTTGTAATCTCTTGCAGAACATCTCCATCTTCTGTTTTATGTCATATGTTAAACCAGATAACATCGTCTTTCCCAAACTGGACTTCTCCCGTTTTCCTCCTCTCCTTTAGTACCCAGTTCCACAGCTCATGTCATTCCAGGCCAGTTTTAACACCAGTTAACTTAAGTCCATTGGTCTCAAAAAGCTTTGCAAATGTTAGTCAAGCAAACGAAGCAAGGATGATGAGCCTTATTTTACAGGTGGGCAAAAATCCAAACACACAAAGCCTGAGTGACACACACTTGGCCATTATTTGAAAACTGTCATTTTCATGGCCATACCTTACAGTATCAGAAACATGGCACAGGTCAGCCCTGTTGGCTCACTTTTTAATGAGAAAATAGTCTGAAAACTTGTCAATTTCCGAACTCTTAAATATTTAGAAGTGCTCAATATTCACAGCCTACTGGGTTTCCCGTTGTTCTTTCTCTTCTCCATTTCCCTCCCCACCCTATGGTAGTATCACTCAGCGAACCAGCAATGAAAAAATCAAAGTGTGGACTTAATAAGGTTTGGTTTCCACTATCTCCCAGACAGCACTTGTGACATATGGGGGTCTCTGGTCTGATCATGGGGGCGGGCAAGAAGCACAAAGACGTTTACACACCAGAGATGCAACTCTAAACACATGTGTCCCATGCCAGAACCAACCCAAGAATTCCACCAGCACGTATGTCCTGGCCGCCTGCACTGCACCGCTATTCCCCCTACGGTGGCTCCAGGCATGGGTGCCACCTTCTTCCTCCCAGGTGGCCTCCAGGACTCACACATCGCTGCCTGCTGTCAGGCCCTGTGCCCACCTCAGCCACAGTTGTCAGTGTGTGAGTGGATATGGCGGCTGTCTTCTAGCTGAGCTGACGGTGAAGCCCTGAAGATAAGGGCCATCTTACATGTGTGTGTGCCCAACAGTGAACTGAATTCACCAAAGGAAGCACGAGCATCAGTGGAACACAGGTGGCCAGCCCAGCGTGTTGTTGTTAATACAAGCCCCGCTACTTGGTCCCGAGACACTGATTTTTAGCAAAACAATGTTTGTTTTGTGTGACTCCCTCCCTCATTGATATAGAGCCATGGCTTTCAGAGGCTGGCCTGTGGCTCCACAGACCCAGAATCAGCTGGATACAGTGGTTAAAGATACAGCCTCTTGGGTGTGGCCGGTTAGCTCAGTTGGTTAGAGCATGGTGCTGATAGCACCGCGAAGGTTGCCGGTTCGATCCCCACATGGGCCACTGTAAGCTGTGCTCTCTTTAAAAAATAAATAAATAAATACAGCTCCTGGGTCTCATCCCCAATACACTGCACCAGTATTTTGAGGAGTGGGCCCCGAAGTCTGTATGTTCGATGGCATGGTTTTCAAGTTTGTTTGGAAAACAGAGTCACGGTTCATTAAATGTTATAGTACCTGTATTAATGTTGGAGCATGATTATGCCTTCTCAAAGAAGTTTGTCAACTCAAATAGCAATATTAAAAAAAGTCTTTTTCAAAGAATTGTATCAACGTTGAGTTTGAGAATTTGCTGGCCAGGAAAATCATTGCTTCTGCTCACCCCCCTTAAAAAGTGCAGCTCAGCAGTTCTCTCTGGAACCAGAGGGACCACAGCCTCCAAAACCACAGATCAGGCCCCAAACAACAAAACACAATGTGGGCCAACGGCCATTGAGTTCGGCCAACCGGGTGTCTGAAATGTTCTGAATCTGAACAACTTCAGTTGGGGCTCGGCGTTCCCAGAGGCCCTGCAGCGGCTGGCTGTCTTGCCCTGTTCTTCCACTGACATTACCTGCCATCTCTGAAAGCGTGGGTTTTATACCAGTGCCTCCAAAGAGGCAGGCACTCTGAGGGCAAATAAATAGTAGCTGTTTGTGTTATTTGTTGGCCCTGAAAGGAACCTCAAATATGATCTCATTCCGTCCCCGATTTATGCATGAAAAAACAGAACCAGAGAGACCAGACTAGTTGCCGAATACTGCACAGCTGAACTGAGGACTCAGTAAAACTGGGAAGCCATCCCTCTACTTTTTCATCCCATGTCCCTTACAGGATAACACGTCACGGCTTCTTTGTTCCAGAACAGTGGCCTCTAGTCTCATCTCATCATGCAATTCTAGCCATTGAATTCTTTGAGCAGGCACCCCCAATATATGAATTATTTGCAAAATTATATACCTGTATTAATCCAGTCACTAAAGGTTAATAAAGGACGCTCTCTCAATTTTTGTAAGCTAGAAAGTCAATACGAATAAAACACTACCATTTTTTCCCACCCTTTTAGAGCGTCCGCGCAGGGAACCATGGCTCCTGCGGCGTCTCCTGGGGCCTCAGTGCAGCACTGTGTTCCCCCTGCTTCCGAGGGGAAGGGCAGTGCCGGGGAGACGGACGTGCCCAATCTCCCTCCTGCCCCGGGTTCCTCCCAGGAGCCCTGAACCCCTGTGCCTCACCTCGCGGGCCTCCTGACTCCCAAGGCTCTGCCACCCGGTGCTCCAGGAGGATGCTCCCCACAGCCCGCACCACACGGTTCCGGGTCTGTTTCCCCCCGAGCCGTTCATTCAGTGCGCGCCTCAGGAAGCTCCCCCCAGGCTTCTGGGCCAGGTTCTGGGCACGTGGAGCCCAGAAGGCACAAGGGTCCGTGGCCTCACACGTTACGGCCCCCGGAGTTCTTTTCGGGAACCCGGAACCTCACTTACTCCTCGCAGCAACTTACGCTTGAGCGCCTGGCTAACACCCAGGCGAAGCGGAAGCAGCGGGTGACCCGGAAGCACACCAGGTGCATTGGCCGCACGGCCTGTTCAAGTCACTTCTCCAGGACACGTTGCGGGCAGCCGCGGGGCAGGGTCTGGCCGCCGGGCCCTTCAGAGGGCAGAGCCCGGGCTCCGAGGAGCAGGCCTGGCCCCTTCCACCGCGTACTCTGTCGGGGGACTGACCCTACAACCGGGAACACAGCGCGGGAGCACGGAGGCCCTGAACACTCGGCCCGGCCCCCAGGGGTCCCCGGGCTCATCCCGGCGACTCAGCGTCAAGAACGTTCTCTCCAGATGCTTTTCCATCAACTAAAACGAGAAGTGTAACAAGAGGAGTGTTCACGAGCGCTTTCAAACAGCTCCGTCTCCTACTTCTCCATTCCCATTAATACATCAACCAAGCGAAAAATCAGATTTACTATGTCTTTTCCCTTACTCTCCCTTAAACCAAACACAACAAAATCTCTTTCCTCTGTCATCTTGTTTTCATCCTCCTCCTTGGCTCTGCAAGGTCAGCCACTCCCTCTCGGTCAGCTGCTCTCACTCACCTGGGGGTCCCTGGCCGTGGCATTCAGGTAGCTGCCTGCGGGCGGAGGTGAGGGGCCATCTCGTGGACCCTGCAAGGCTTCACCTGTAGGTCTCTCCCATCTTATCGGAAAGGCCTTTCTCCCTCTCTACCACCCAAGACCCTCAGCTCCTTCATAGCATGGCCCAAACTCCTTTCCCAGTTAGTTTTGTAGCAGATCTCATCTGCCTCTGTTTACCTTTCTGGGTCTCACAGATTTGAACTGAACCATGGGGTCTGAGTCAAGTGGTGGTGGCTCTTCTGTCCAGGCCTCTCCAGTTGAGTCAAAAGCAATGTTCTATTTTGTCTCTGGCTCATGTGCTCCCCACAGCAGACTGCTTTTATGTGTACTATCTCCTGCGAGCTCTTGGACCAAAAATACATTTATTTATAACGCATTAGCAAATGAAAAGGACTTGGTAAAATGGTTCTTTCAGAACTTTTTGGTTTGATTAAAATTACATTGAGTAGCAATATTTCACAAAAGGTTTCATAGCTCCCTGCCTTCTTACACAGGCCATAATGAACAAGATTTAAGCTTTTTTTTTTTTTTTGATGACTTAGTGTCTATTCTAAACACCGATTTTTGCATGTGATATAATACAGCGATGCACTCAAGAATCACTTGAGTAGAGCTTTTATCCTCACACGAAATGATCCCAGACTTTTGAGCTTTTCGTTTGCTTTATGTACTTTCCTTGTTAATCAGTCTTATCCTTCCCCTTCTTCTTCCCCTTTTTTTCTTCCTCTTTGTCCTCCTCTTCCTCCTCCTGCTGGCTGCTTGTTTAGGTTAACAATTCGCTCCTCTAAATTTATTGTTTTTGGCAATCTATGATTTAGGAGGCTGAAATTCAAACTCCTAGGGACAAAACAGGACTAAGTCGTATTGGAGGACCTCTTCATTTTGAAATGCTGTATCTGAGTCCAAAGAGACTTAATTTAATCCAGCCGTAGGAAAGGTTGTGATGAGGGGATGCACCTGGAAAAGCTACTTGTTGGCAAAGGAGTCATGACCCACCTGAGGTATGAAATATAAAGATGAATGAGAGATCTTGTATCAACCTGAGGTTGAAAAGCTCTACAAAAGTAAAGCAATTCTCAAATAAATCTTTCATGTAAATAGTTCGTTTAAAAAACCCTAAAATTTAACTGGGTAAATTCAGTGTCCTGACTGTGATGATGAAAAACCTTGATGTTTCTTTACCATTTTTTTTTAAACTTTTCTTCAATTTTTGTGAGTTTTATTAAACTCTCTCCATCTGTTTTCCAACACTTAACACTTCACCCTAACTCTTTGGCGATTTAAACAGATTTTAGTTTTACTCATTGGTTTAAAAGAAACACAGTCTACTCAAATAATCCCAAGAAAATAGTGGTTGGTTATGGTTTGGTTTGGCCACATTTAACAGAAAATCTGAGTAACTGTGACTTACCCAAACACAGACAGTGGTGGCTGATGATTTGGCAGCTAGTCCAGAATTCCAGAATTCCTTTTCCTCTGCTTCATGCTCACACCCAGAGATCCAGCCATCATGTCTATATCCCAGATGGAAGGAAAGGGCAAAGACAGAAAGACACATCCCCATTCATGTGCTTCCTTGTTGAGGTGTTTTCCTGGAGGTCTCCCCGAACAAGTTTCACTAACATCTCCTTGATCAGAACCATGTCACGGGTCCCCTCTCTTGGAGGCAAGGGAAAGTCGTTTTTTGGCTGCTTATATTGCCATTCAAACCAAAATAAGATTTTGTTAGTAAAGAAAAATGGCCAGATAACTATTGAGTAGGGTGCTAGCAGGCACTGATTTATTGTAATAAACCCCAATGAACTCGGGACACAAAGCCACCATGGGCCTCCCATCCCCAAACCATGGGATTCTACCTTTAGGCAAGGGGCTCGCATTCTCCCTCATTTCTCTGCTTCCCCATTTCTATCTTCTAGGTTTTCCTTTTATTTTTAACACCTCATTTCAGCTTATAATGGCTACTCCAGCCCTGATTCCCTTATGATCTCTCACCTCAAACCCTGCAGACAGCTAGGCTAATCCGTGTGTTTCTCAGCCCAAATCTGGGAGGGAGGAGTCTGGTTAGTATTTCAGGCCAAATGAGTTCCTGGTTACAACCATGCCTATCACCAATGAACTACCCCTTATTTGGTGGCCATCTGGCCCAATTAGCCCTGTGTAGACAGAATGTGGGCATTTAGTCCAGCTGCTAATGGGAGTATGTACAATCCTATAGACCAGGGCATGGAGAGCAGCAACTGATTGGCACCTACGGTATGTACACTCAAGCTAAATACACACTGGTAATCATCATATAAAGAGAAATCTAAAGGGTCGATCTTATCTCTGCTACTTGTTTTTCAGATTTCCTAATGCACTGCCGATTAAGATTAGACCCAGGTTCGTTTGACCATAGATGACAAAAGGTAAAGTCACAGTGAGTTGTTGGGCTCTCCTCCCCTCCCACTATTCTCAAAATATCAGAAGGAATCCTATTTTTAATGAAGTCATTTGTGCTTCAACCAGTGTCAAAATCAGGATTCAGTTATTTCAAATTCACGTGTCCTAAAATCATTTACTTTCACGTAGAACCAGTGCATCCTCTGACAAGAATATCATCGTCCATATTTGGGTCAAAATCTCCTGCCCAGGTATCCTGTTTTTATGGCACTTTATAGATCATTGGTCATGGCAGTAAAGGTGTGCCACCTCTTCCTTTCCCTTCCAAATTCACTGGGAGAATCGCTAAGTCAAAGTTTTCACAATTTATATGTTTTCTTAAAAATCCTGCTAGGGACATTTGAAGAAATTGAACTACTGAATTTAAAATAATTTCTATTAAAAATAAATAAGTAAATAAAAACCCACACCAATGAAAGTCAAATAGTATAACAGATAGCAGCAGGAGTCCCAGTGAGGAATTTGAAACACATTCAGGCTCCTGCAGTGCTAATTGGAAGGAACTTTTTCTACTAGGTGAAACTTCTATAGGGTTTACTTTTGTTTCCTTCAAAATATAAGAAAATAAAATTATACACAGGTGAAAGACATCCTAAAATTCATGAATGAAGTTAAAACATCGAAAATATGTTGATTAGACAGAGTTGCCACAGATAGGTCTGAAATTTGTTCTTTGGATAGTAGCGAAAATTGAGATAACTAAGAACCTGCGTGGTTGTGTTAGTTGCGCACTTTGAAATTTGTTACAATACAACACAAACGTTTCTACAAAACCAAATTTAATATACAACAAACACTCACCATGTAAACACATGTTTAAAAAAAATCTGGTAATTCCAAGGGTCACTTACAGGCTTCCATAAAAGCATTTCATATCAAGAATCTCAATACAGAATGATTTCTATGTCAAAATACATTTACACCGTAAATTGTTTATAGAAAAAAAAAAGACAGAGAAATGGAGTTTGCTGGCATTGAATTCAACAGCAGCAACTGCCCGATATTTTTCCTTCATTTCCTACTTCAAACATTTCTGACACACCATGTTAATCTACCCTTCTATACTTTGTCTATGCTTTTATTTACTCAATTGGCCAGTTAAAAATCTCGAGACATTACTATCATGCTTATTCCAATTGTCAGCAGCTCTCAAACCTGCCCAAAGCATTCCCATGGGACCTACTCCTCTCCCATCTGACACCCAGCACTTTTCAAGCCTGCCCGTGATATCAGTTCTGAGGACAACATTTTAGGAATCGAACAGTAGTTATCAAATGCAAAACTGGGGGGAAAAAGTCACATAAAAACCACAAGCGCAGATCGATCACACAATTTTATTAGAGTCTTTTGAACAAATGTATTCCTCTGTGAAAAACTCTTGCAAAAGAGACATTGGGGTATACTATTTTCAACCCTGAGCAATAACACTGCATACCAAGGAGGGTGGGTCAAGAAGCTGGTTCCATTGAAGCACAAGCACGAGCCACTGATATTCTCTATGTGATCAGGTTTTTACAAAAAAATACATAGTTTTCAATAAATAATGCTTAATTTTACAACTTTGATACAGCAATGTCATACACTGTTTCAACACACTAAACTCTGCATGCTAGATAGTCTACGAGAAGACGAAACTTGGCCATGCATTTTCTGTTTCCCTAGTGCTATCACACTCCGTCCTCCAGCGCACGGCCCAGGGAGCTCTCCCCTCTCTCTGTTTCACAGCATTAGGGCGTGCGCTGGCATGCAAACTCTAAAAAGGTCCCCCCCACAAACCACTCAAACTTCTAAACAAAAGAGTTTTTCGGCTTTTCTGCTCCCAAACCTGGAGTGGCTATGAAAGTAAGTTTCATGTGGCCTCGGAAAACAGACTTGTTGTTGACAGGGTCATGCCGAGAACTGCTCCACAGCAGTTTTGGTGGCCGTCACGAGGCATTGTGAGATGCCATAACCACCAGGAGTCCCAAACAGGAAAAGTGGGCCTCCGTTTACAACAGTCCATTCAAAAAAAGGTGTCACGGAACAAATGCAAAAGACTCCTAAACCCACAACATATGTACAAGAGTAAAAGTTGACACAATGGGAAATTCACGGTAATGGCATATAAGTTTTCTCCCTATGTAATTCAACGGATGGGGCATCGTGTTTTTCAACGTAAGCTAGATGAAGAAAAATGTGTTAGAGGGCCCTTGGTCAGTATCTATTTGATCAAAGTTCTTTCTATGGTACATTATTATTTCCAGTTGCTGTTTTTTTTTGTTTTTTGAAGAGGGAATGTAGTACGTCTAATAAAAGCACGTAAGCATCAAAGTCACTTCAAGGACCCTGGGCTCAATGCTTTTTAAGCATTTTCAAACTTTTTTGTCATATTGCTTTATTTTGACATTTTCACAGCAGAGAAAATCCAAGTCGACGTGACTACAGAAAAGAAGTTTGATCAAACAATGAGAAGGGAGCCTCCTTGCACATCCAGGGTGTTTCCATGGTTCATAAGAAACCACAGCTCAACTCGATCCTATTGCTTTTAGTGGTTTGTTTCCTCTACAGAGAAGTGATGTGTTTGCAGCCGCAGGCAACCCGAAGTTCCCAAGTCATTGAACACAGTCCTATCTGTGCACCGGCAGAGGTATTGAATCTTTGAAGAGTATCTCTACCCAATAAAATTATTACTTTTATACACGGAACATTATGAACTTATGTTTCCCTTTGTAAGCCATTTTATACTTTCTGCACTTTTGTGCTTTTATTGAGTATAAAAATAGGTCTCCTTTAAAATTCTGTTTAAGTTCACTAAAAAACTACTTGTTTGTGAAATTCTCTTATAAACTCACTGCATCCACATGTAATAGGTAAAACTAATTAGGCAGCTCATTGAGATAGGTAGTGTTAAAAAAATAACTACAATGAAAAGAAAAACAAAATGAAGATATGGAAGGATTCAAGAAAAAAGCCAGTAGCAAAGTGCAATGGAAGAGAGCTGAGTTTAATAAATTTTGTTTCATCTTTATTGTGATGGAAAACATGGACTCCACTGAAAGGGGCAAAAGAAGCTGAGTTCATATCAAAGAGCAGAATTTGCCAGATCAAATAAAAAGGGGATATGGTAGAATCAAATAAATGAACAGTGAGAAAGAACAGATAATTAAAATACGCCCGATCTCTGAAAAGCAAGTGCGAGTCATTCCATGGAGACGGTTACTTTGGGAACTCGGAAATTCCTGTGTTGGGATACATACTAAGGCTCAGTCTTGGTTTCCTCCCGGGCCTAGGCTATACAAAGGGTACTTGAAACTGACATTCCTAATGGAAAGTTTATAAAATTTGGCCCTTAGAATAACTGAGAAATATCCTGAAAAGATCTTCCCTGAAACTGTAATAAAGAAAGTTTCTTATCTACTGATAAAATTGACAACTCAGTAAACTATTTTTGCTGGTCATCCTACATAAGAAAAAAGCACAAATATAGTTGCCTCAGAAATCTGTTAAAAGCAGGGGACCACACAGTAAAAGAGTATAAAGATTCTATAAATGGGAGAGTCCAAGAAAAACCTCTCTCCAAAATGTCCACAAGGATACATATGCCCATTAGAAGAAAAAGTAAGAATATACATATCATTAATTATATCAGAGAATAAAAAAGTTAAGATTGATATATATATTTATATTGAATGACTACTTTTAAAATAGAGCAACTTATTTGCTTTATTTCTCAGATTCCATGGGCAAGTCATTTAAATTCTGAAGTGAAAAACACGTGTACATTTCTTACACTGTACCACTATCAAATGATTATGGTTTCAACTCCCAGAGAAGAGAAAAACAAGTCTTGCCTTCTGAGTCTTTTTGTAAAAACAAAAACCTAAATCATCCTGACTGCTATGTGCATGCATATTTAAATCACTTTCCCTTGATTAATTAACATTTAAAAAGAAACACCTTCTGCCCATAGTTTGTAATTTTTTTCCTAGCTAAAAGATAATCATTCTACAAACAATTTGCCCTGTGAATGTAGTCATTCATAACATACATAATATTTGCAAAGCAGTTTAAATACACTGCCTTTTATTAGCATTTTTTTTTTAATAAAAGGGATGCATATCAGAGTGTAAGAACTGGAAGATTATTTCCACAGTTTAAAGAATTAATAAGAGAATGCTGGTTCAAGTTCTTAAAGATGGAAATCTTATCAAAATGCTATCATCAGAGTCTGTGAACTAGTTAGAAACAGCAGGACACCCAATGGCTAGGCTGCAGTGCACTCAGCCCCCACCCCCACCCCCATGTTACCATTTTAAGATATTCTGTCAATGCTTAAAAATAAGACTTACTTAAGAGACTAAAAAAAATGCAATTAAACTTTTATTGAAGACTATCCAGTGGCAAGAATACCATGTGTATTATACTATGTTTTAGACATTCATAAAGAATTCATTAAGACTGATTTTCACAATGCATTCATCAAAACAGCCTTAAATATTGTTAAAAGCGCATTCAAGCGCCTGTCCTGAGTTCTAACAGGTTTTTAATTTAGATCGCTGACAATCTATTTTTCTCTTATTTTACCATCAAGAAATTAGGCTACATAACTTTTTAAAAAATCAAGACTATTTGTTTCCATTCTGAGGCCAAATTACATGATACTAATTTACTCAAAGTTCCTACCTCACCACAGAAAATGTCCAAGATTCCTCTATGATTAAAACATAAAACACATGCAAAGTTTTCAGATTTTCAAAATACATAGACTCAGTCTTATCAATGGGTTCGTGTTTTCAACCAGATTTAGAACTGCAGCAGAGGGCAGCCACGTAAAATCACCAGCACAGAGATTCGTCAATTGTAAACCGCTGGTTCAATTATTCGTGGCTAAATAAATGTCCGACCAATGACTACATTAGTCTATTATTTGGAGAAAAAAAAAGTAAACAATTGCAGAAATCCAGTTCTATATTGAGAACCTTATTAACACCATCAGCCCTTTCTTTTCCCACGTGTATTACTGAAATCTGATGGTTCATCGAAAGGAAGAAGCCACAGAAATCTGTCCATCTGCAGCAAAAGCCTGCTGGCTTCGCATCCCAGGGGTGGGGGTGGGGGCGGAGGCTGGCGGGGAGCCGGAGGAGGCTGCGGCAGGCCAGAGCTCAGAGCTCGGAGCGCGGAGGCAGGACAGGCAAAGGAAAGTGGGAGGGGAGGCAAGGGTGCGAGGGCCCCCTTCGGCCTAGCAGCTCCTGGTAGTGTGAGGACGCTTCCTTTTGGTCTCACCAAATCTCAGTAAAAATGGAGACCAGACCTTGGTAAATCGTTTCAGTAGGTTAAAAAAAGAGTCGTGGTGATTTGCACCGACTGCACAAAACCTCCCCCATTGCAGGCGCCACAGCTCGGAGAGGTTGAGCCCGTGGCCTCCCCGCCTCCCTTGGCGCGGCCCCGAAGAGGGGCGGAAGGCACCGAGTGGGGCCGGAACCAGGGCCTGCCGCGACGGGTCGAAGACGCAGGCCAGGGCTGGGAAGAAGCGAGTAGGGGAGAAGAGGGTGGACTGCCCAGGCAAACGGTCCCCAGAGAGCGGGGAGCGCGCGCAGGATGGGGTCGCGCCCGCGCCGCCTCCCGAGCCCCAGGAAGGCAGTAGTAGAACAACCAAGAAACCGAGCCACCTCCGGGAGACAAGTTCCCGGGCGGCTCACGAGCCGGCGCGCGCCAGAGCGCCGGGATATAGCGCAGGATACGCCGCGGCCTCCCCGCGGGGTTTGCTTTCTGCCTCTCGCCCCACAGCCCGGCGACTCCCCTTCCCACCCGGTGGGCCTCGGGGCACCATCGCGGGTGTCCCCGCCTGCCTCCAGGGCCAGAGGCGGGGTGCGCCAAGGCGCACACGGTGGCCGGGCTCTGCCCCTTGGGTACCGGGCCGCCACCCTGGCGCCCTCGGTCCCCCCACCCTCTCACCGGCGGCCCGTACGGATGCCTTGGAGGCCGCGGGTCCAGATCGCGGTGGCCCTGCCTTCCTTCCCCAGCCTCCCGCTTGCTCGTAGCCTTCGCCCCATAGCGCCCCGCCGGGCTGGAGCCTTTCTCCATGCCCACCGCGGTACCAGCTCTCCGGCCCGGTATACCGGTTAAGAGACGGACACCGACAACCTTTCCCCTGTCCTCGTCACTACTCGAGGTCAAGAAATGGGGCCGCACTCCCCGCCAGCATCTACCACAGCGCACCCGCGGAGATGCAGCGTCCAAAAAAAAAAAACACCTCAAAACGGTAAACGGTTGCTCCCACCCTCAAAGTGAGAGTGGCAGGGATCCGAGCGCCCCCAGCCCAAGGGCGCGTCACCACCACACTCAGCCCTGCGCAGAGAAAGCACACCCCTGGCGAGCGCAGGGCACTGACTGCGCGCCGGCACCCGGTCCTCGCCGAGTCTCCCTTCCCAGCTAGCTCCCCAGCCTTTCCGCGCAGCCCGCCCGTCAGGATGGGTGGGGAGAGGGCGGGAGTGGAGGAGGAGGTGAGAAAGGAAGTGGGGGGTGGGGGGAAGGAAAGAGGCTGAAAGAATCTTCCTCCGGTTTTTAATAACTAGTCATCGAAGAAGAATCGGCCTGCCAATTGAGCACTTTTCAGCCTGACCGCTCTAAATGTGGACTTCTCTTCCGCCACTCCCACCGCGCACACAACAGCCTCGTCACTGAATGCGCTGCCACCACAGGCTTCCAGTTTGACTTTCATAGAGACTATTGGCGATGCGAGTTTCTATCAGTTCCAGCTGATTTATTAAAATTGTCAAGATACAGACTTCCAGCACAAAAAAAAAAAACAAAAACAAAAAAAAAACAGGCAATGATGTCGACAGTGCATTGAGTCTGCTTTGCCACCATTTGCTACAAAATATGCAGATGGTCTGTACTTTATTTAGATTATATTGCACAAAATGAGAAACTTTTTAAACTATGTGCCTTTTTTTTTTTTTTTGCTAAAAATCGAGAATCCAGTTTTAAACCTTCCATCTGGGGCCCCATCCACATATCACAGCGTATGAGATACATAGTCCTACTATATAGTACAGTACATATACAGTCTTTAAACTAAGATAACAGCTCTGAGGTCTATATCACCATTTTCAATAAATCTTTACCTACAAATATTGAACAAATCTCTACTATAGCTGTACAAAAAAAAGTTTGCTTTTTTTTCTTTAAACCACAAGGCCTTTAGATGCAAGGATTATTTTTAAATTTTAATCCTTTTTAAACCAGGACATAACGTACCAACATACTTGCATGCTAAAAAAAACAGAGGAAAAAAAGAAATCGAAAGGGAAGAAGTGCCTGAAAGTCTTACTGGAAAAACACAGCAAGAATGTTCCCTTTTCACTGTACAAAAATACGCCTGAAAATATATTAATTTTTAAAAAAGACTGAGGTCTGTTATGTATCAAAAATGTTTCAATACCTTTTGTACTGAGGTCTAGGCTGTCTGGTATTCAATCAAGGAGGTATAAGGGAACAAGTTACAAAAAAAAAGTTGGCAAGTAGAAATCACATTTGTAAAACCATAAACAATTTGATCTGAAAAGTAAACTCTGATCTTAAATCAGTTCACAGTTTTTTTTTTGTAAGCGTTTGTACAGTCTGCATTTTTTCAAGCTCCCTGCAGTTTTGTTAAGAATCGGATGCATAGAAGACATCAGTTTTCTCCCTCCAAAAAAATAAAATTAAATTAAAAAGTTGCAATGGTCCCTTTTTTTGTTTTTGTGTTTGTTTTAAAAAAAACCAGTTCTTTAAGATCTCTTAAAAAAAAAAAAAATCTCCAACCAACTCCCTAGCGTAACAGTTGTGCTGCCAAAAGGGTCCTCTGCAGACGTCTTCCAGACTTCAAAGACCGACAAGCTTCAAACCGCGTCTTCCGGAGCGGGTCCTCCCTCCCCTCCCCCGCCCCTCCGCCTTTGTTGCCAATCACGAATTTCAGGAAAAAGAAACAATTACAAAAACACATTCTGGGGGTAAGGGGAATCACAACTCCAGACTAGGTATGCAACTACCTTGAGACACGATCAAGGAAGGGGGGAGGAGAGGGACAAAAAAATAAAAAGGACAGGAAAAATGTTTTAAAACTACTCATTTCACTTTAACTCCACCAAAAATTTCATCCTCTTTTCCAATTTCTTTGTGTCACCACATCACATCAGCATCTTCTCTCCCTTCCACCCCACCACCACCGCCACCACCGCCACCACCACCGACACCACCAGCATCACCACGACTTCCTCCCAAGGACCCCTGCGCTGCACCCGCCGAAGGAGCGAGCAGCGGGGCGCCGCTCTCAATACGTGAACACCAGGTCGGAGAAGTTCGCCTCCAGCCAGTCCCCCGCGATCATCTCGCTGAGCTCGGGCGTGCAGTAGTCGGGGAACTCGAAGTGGGAGCCCAGGCTGCCCTCGCTGAACGAATCCAAATCCTTATCCACCAGAGACAGGGACAGGTTCCCGGCCGCCGCGCCGCCCCCCAGCTGCTGCTCGCTGGCGCTGTGCGCGCTTTGGGAGAAATTCAAGCTCAGGTCGAACATCAGGTCGTCGGCGTCCTCGCCGCCGCTGCCGCTGCCGCCGCTGCTGCTGGACGAGGACGAGGAGGTGGAGACGGAGCGCGAGGACGCGGGCGACAGAGCGGGCTGCGCCAGCGGCGGCGGGTGCTGCTTGGTGATGTTCTTGAAGCTGTAGTAGAGGCGGCTGCCGCCCCCCGCGCCCGAGGCCGCGCCCGCCCGCACCTCGTCGTACAGGCTCGCGCCCTCGGGGGACTCGGCCGAGCTGCTGAGCGTGGGGCTGGCGGGCACTTTGGCGACGTTGTAGCGTCTCAGCAGCTGCGGCGCCTGCTGCCCCGGCGGCTGCGGGAGCTGCGGGTGCGGCGTCTCCTCGTCGTCCTCGTCCGCCTCCTGCTTGATGCGCAGCTGCAGCTCGTCGTCGTCGTCGTCGTCGTCGTCGTCCTCGTCCAGGAACACGCACTTGACCGTCTTGCCCGCGCCGCCGCCGGCCGCGCCGCTCACGCGCAGGCTGCCGAGCACGTAGTCGTCGGCCGCGCCGCCGTAGTCCCCGGGCTGCGCCGCCCGGCCCGCGCCCGCGCCCGCGCCCGCCTTGGCGCCGCCGGCCGCCGAGGCCGCGGGGGCCTTGAGCTTGCCGCACTTCTTGCTGGAGCCCTTGGCGGCCTTGGCGCCGCCCGCCGCGCTCTTCTCGGGGCTCTGGCTGGCGCTGGGCTTGGCCGCGGGGTCCATTTTGGGCTTTTTCCGGGGTCGGTACTTGTAGTCGGGGTAGTCGGCCATGTGCTTGAGCCGCAGCCGCTCGGCCTCGCGGATGAACGGGATCTTCTCGCTGTCCTTCAGCATTTTCCAGCGCTTGCCCAGCCTCTTGGAGATCTCGGCGTTGTGCATGTCGGGAGACTGCTCCATGATCTTCCGGCGCTCGATCTTGGACCACACCATGAACGCGTTCATCGGGCGCTTGATGTGGCCCGACGCCGTCTTGCACCAGTCCGGGTCGCTCTCGTCCAGGGCCACCGGGCTGCAAGCCATGAATTCGCCCTCCTCCGTGTCCAGCGCCTCTCGGGGCAGGTTGCTGTCCGCTTCCGAGCTCTCCGCCTGCTGCACCATGATCCGCTGCAGGGCTGGGCGCTCCAACCCGGGCCGCTCGGTCTCGTGCGGAGGTCCCCCTCCCCCTCTCGCCCCTCCACCTTCCCGGGCAAGTTGCAAAGTCCTCGGCACCCCGCGGCCGCGGCTCCCCCCCTCCCCCCGCCCCCCCTTCCAGGCTGCACACAGCGGCTGCGAGGGCTTTGGCGGCGAAGGCCGCCCGCGCGCGGGGGGCTGCGGCCGCGACGGGAGAGGCAGCGGCGGTGGTCGAGGCAGCCCGGGACCCTTCTCTCCCGCTCGCGGCTCCCGCTGCACGCGCCGGACCCCGAGCACTCCCAGGCGCGCGCGCTCCTTCTGCAAAAAGTTGAGGGCTCTCTCCCAACTAGTTATCAGGGTGTCATATGGGTGACATCACTCCCCGCGCCAGCCAATGGCTGGGCGCCGGCTCCGCCCATCTCCCTTTATTAATTCTGAGACCCCGCCCCCTCCCCCCGCCCTCCGGGCTGCTTTGCAAAGATGGGGGTGGGGGGCAGGAGGCATGTCTAGAAATATGTTATTTTTAAAAAATCCGCGTGTGTGCACAGATGCGTCTCTCCCCGGGATGCTGGGGGGCCGCGCGCGACACCGCGGCGAGTGGGCGCGCCCGGGCTAATAGGGCCAGTCTGAGCGCCGGCGCGAACCCAGGACCGGGTCCCGGGAGAGGCCCGGTGCCCCTTTGTGCCCGGTCCCCGAGAGGCCCGTCGGTGTGAGCAGATGGGGCGCGTCCCTCCCCGCGTGCACACACGCGGGCTCGCGCACAGCCTGAGATGGCGGATGCAGCCCGACCCGCCCCCGGGTGGGCGAAGCTGCTCTCCCCCACCGCGCGCCCCCGGGCCGAGCCCGCCAGAGTGCCCGCTGCGTCGCCGACCGACGGAAGGTGGCGCTTTAACACAACACCTTCTTGGGCACGTGGACTCTTTTATTCTTTTCCCTTACTCCCTTTTTCTAAAGCAAAGAAATCCATTTAAAGCCCTAGAGGTTTGCATGCTCTCTCCCCCATTTGCATTTTTCTGTTTTATTCTTTTTCTCCATGTGTTTCCCCTCCTCCGTGGGGCTTGGGGACGCCGTGGGGCGAGTTTGACTGCGCCCGGCTCGGCGCGCTAGATTTCGCGCGCCCCGCCCCAGGCGGAGGCCGGAGTAACGGTCAGTGGGGTTTGGCTGGGGCCGGGTCCTCGCTTTCAATCTGGCCATTTCCGAAGCTGCTCTGAGCCCGGTCCAGGGGCTGACGAGCTTCAGCACAACCCCGCCTCGGCGTCACCTGTCCCCCTCTCTCAGCCCTCTCCCAAGTCCCCTCCCCCCAGCTCCCTCTCTCGCTCCGGGTGCTCCTCTTCCTCCTGGTCCCCTCCCCCTTCACAGTCACCAGCGCCCTTCCGAGCAGCCTCCTCCTGACACCTAGCAAGGAGCCAGGACATTCTGGGTCATTCGCCTTTCAGGTGAACAACAGATCACAGGGAAAACCAGGTGCACCCCAAGTTTCGAATCGAAATATTTCCTCTGTGAAAAGGTGGGAGGGACTGCTCTTGGCACGCGGACGCAGGGAGCAGGCTAGATGATGTGAAGCAGCCTCAGGACCTGGCGATCTCGCTATGCCACTTCCAAACCCGTTTTTCTTTGTGTCTTTATTTAGTCCGTCTTACCCATCCACGGTTATTCTGGGGGCAATTAAAAGAAAACCGCCGTGTCCTACTCTTTGTCTGTCGTCATCCGTGTCTTCACACCCGCCAGCACTGGGGAGCTGGCAACTTTGAATAGTTCCTAGGATACTGCCCACAATATTTTACAAGTCAGCAGCAAAGACTAAGAAAATGACCCAAAGCCACTTCGTTTCAGGTGCCCTACTCCTCGCAAACTGTACTGCATCACCTAAGCATTGTATTCCCCCCCCACACCCGAACTTTAATTACACAACGGTACCATGTTTTCACAGAACATTATTTGAAAAAAAAAATTACCACTTCACTACCCTCCCCCCTCCCCCATATTCTTCCTAAAGGAAAACACTGTATCCAATACTTGTAATCTTCAGGCCAAAAATTCTGGCAATTTGTATTTTTAGGGATATCGGAACCGAATTTACAGTCATTTATACAGGCGACCTGAAGTCAAGCTATAATAAAGCCCAAGGCAGGGTGTGAAGATTCATGGTCACTCCCCCAAAGCCAGCGCTGCATCTTGTTTTTCTCTCACTTCATACATTTTCCAGCTATTGGGGACACGATGGAGGGTCGAGTGGACAGAATGGTGAATTTGCGCCCCTTTTCCCCAACACATGACAGGTCCACATTCTAGCGGGGAATCATTTAGCTGAGTTGCATTATTTTCATGCAAACTATCTGGGCACCGAGCTTTTTAGACTCTGAGAAAATGTGCGTTTGAAAATCGTTGGCAAATCCAATATATATCTGCCTTCTACGCTCTATAGCAAAGATTATTTTCCAGCGAGAATTATATGAGCATAGTAGGACTGAAAAATAATCGGTTTTATTCTCCTAGTGCTCTGATCTTCATAGAGAAAATGTAAGTTAAAATTTAGTCTTTCAAATAAGAAACATAAAAGAAAGATGGATCATTTGTTTGAGAAGATAAAGCCAGAGGGGTGGGGCATGGGGTAGTCTTAGTGTGAGGATCAGACAGAGTGATGTGATGTGACTGTGTCTTTCAATAAACACTCTGCAGAGACTGGAGGTGGTAAAGCAGGCACGGGGTTGCACAGGAATATCCAGAGCCACCTTTCACTGCTAGACTGTAGACAAGGTAACACAATTTGCAGGCAGGATTACCTAGATTGCTATTTTGTAACATGGATCCACCCAACAATTTAATGTTACTGAATTTAGTGAGGGCTTCCAGTGAGGAAAGGAAAAGAGCTAAATAACTCATCGGTATACTTTTTTTTTCTTTTTTGCTTGTTAAGGGAAAATTTGAACATCAGTATAACGTTTTTGAAAGAGAAATGGGAACACGTTTGAGACCTGCATGTTTCTTGCAGGAAGAGTACTTACTCATGAAAAACAGATGTTTGCACCATCAGCAGTAAGCAACTATTGAAAGGCCTTTTAAGCTAACAAACAGAAAAAGCGGCCTTCTCTAATGACATACCTCTTGAAAGTCCAATTTGGTAAAGTGGACATTTATCTGTTATTTTTTAAACCACTGACTATTTCAGGATTAAGCCCATCAGTCATCTTTTTATAGCCAATATACACTTCCTTTTTGTGTGTATATCTATCAATGCACTTATTTTATAAGCAACATGAGCAATTTTCCCACTAACAGTAAACATTGTTGGATATATAATTAATGTTCAGAGTCTTAAGATTTACATTCGATTAGAGCCACAAATGACTATTTTATGGTTATTACTATTATTATCTTTTTACAATTGCATCTTTACCAAAAAACTTCATTTATAAGGACTATTATATAAAGGGGTAAAATATTCTACAAAAACCTCAAAATTATGATAATGCAATCATGACAAATATGGAATGTTTCCTTTTCCTCTGAAGAAGAAACAATTTGCTAAGCAAATAATACACTGAAAATATCACTGGGCAAATATCCCACTCATTGACTCGGAGATGCCCTTTTTACAAGTGTTCTGAGGATGCTGAAAGGATGCCACACAGGAGGACTCTTTTCTTCTCTCTAAACCCACTCTCCCAATGCATCCCTCTGTCCCTCCACATCCAGCTGTATCTTATCTCTGCCTCAGACCTGAGTCCTGAATCTGGATCTGAGTATCTTCTGTCTACAGGGCAGTCCCCCATGGATGGCCCTCAGAAGTGGTAATGGGTATAGGTTGGCTCACCCTGGCACAGACACACACACACACACACACACACACACACACACACTCTCACCCACACCCTAGGCTTCACTGCTGAGCTGCAGTTTATGTATATCCTAACCTGGCAAAACTTTTCACTGAATACATGTCGATGAAAATAGAAACGTGGGCACCATCTCAGAATCGTTACCTCACACACATACTGAAACACTGAAGTCTTCGTAAGGTGAATACGTTTGTATCAAAGAGGCCCCCAAAGCCTGTATGATCGGCTGCTGCCTAAGTCTAAATGTCATTTTGTCCCATTCTTCTCACCATGCCTCAAAGCTTTTGCATTTTATTCTGTCCACCTAGAACTTGCTTTTCACCTGGCCTTTGTACCCTGAGCTCCTTCACAGCATTCAGACCTCAGGTGCCAGATACCCAGGTGCCTCTTGCGCACCTGCTGCCCCGCCCCCCAGCACACGCTGCCAGTCACTGTCAGGACCCAGCTTGGCTCTTCAGAACACCTTTCAGTAGCTACAGTCATCTTGATGGCATTCTCACTCGTTTCTTCTCTGAATCACCAGCTCGCGGTGAGCTCCATGAAAGCACAGGCGGTGGACCAAACGGCATGGGGCAGGGACTCTGAAACTTAGAAAACACAATTTTACATCTATCGTGACCTACTGCCTGCAGTACAGACATGCAAAGCAGAAACTGAAGTGTCACACGTCAATAGCTCTCCTTATTAAGTGCAAGTCAGGCTATTTTTCTATTTCATTTCATTAAACAATGTTGGTAAAACCCACTGAATTGACCTATTAATGAGATGCTGTTGAAGTTGGAGAAACTCTGGCTTAGGTGTCCAGAGCTAAGTGTCTGGAATACTCTGCCTGGGTTTGAAAATTCTGGTTCCAGCGTCTTGTGTTTCTCACTCCCTCCTTGCTTCCTTCCCTCCCTTCCTTTCTTTTTGGTGGATTTCATCAGATAGCCCTTGACTTTTATTTAATAATAAAGAAAAATTCCACAAACCTGCCTCCTCTGAAATTCAGGTCTTGTCTTTTTTTTATTATGCTTATGAGCTATGTGTTCATTTTTTTTTTAAAAAAATAGACTTTAGAGTTGTTTTATATTCACAGCAAAATTGAATGGAAAGAACAGAGAATTCCCGTATCTCCCCTGTCCTCAGACACTCACAGCCCCACCCCCTCGCCACTGCCTACCCCCATCAGAGGACACCTGTGTTCTAAGTGAGGAATTTATATTGACACATCATGATCACCCCAAAATCCACAGTGACATTAGGGTTCAGTCCTGGAGTCGTACGTTCTATGGGATCTGACACATGTACAGTGACATGTGCCCACCATTATAGCTTCATACAGAGTAGTTTCACTACCATAAAGTCTTCTGTGCCCCTTCCTTCACTACCCAACCCCTGCCAACCACTGGTCCTTTTAGTCTCCATAGTTTCGCCTTTTCCAGGTCATATCATTGGAATCATACGCCATGTAGCCTTTTCAGACTACCTTCTTTCATTTAGGAATACGCATTTAAGGTTCTTCCATGTCTTTCCATGGCTTGAGAGCTCATGTCCTTGTAGCACTGGATACTACTCCTTCTCTGGATGGACCACAGTTTATCCATCACCTACTTGGGGGCTCCTTGGTTGCTTCCGAGCTTTCACAATTAGGAATAGAGCTGCTATAAACATCCATGTGCGGGTTTCTGTGTGGACATGAGTTTTCAGTTCTTTGGGATAAATACTAAGGAGTGTGACTGCTGGATGGAATGGTAAGAGTTCGTTTAGTTCCTGCTGCTCCACAGTCTCACCAGCACTTGGTGTTGTCCTGCTCTGAATGGTGGCCATTCTGATACATGTGTTGCGGTATCTCATTTTGATTGGCACCTCCCTGATGATGTGTGATAGGGAACATGATTCCATGTGCTTAATTGCCATCTGTGTATCTTTGATGAGGTGTCTGTTCAGGTCTTGTGCCCATTTTTAAATCAGATTATTATTTATCTTTATTGTTGAGTTTTAAGAGTGCTCTGCATATTTCAGATGACAGTCCTTTTCCAGCTGTGTCTTTTGCAGATACTGTCCTCACTCTGTGGCTTTTCTTCTCATTCACTTGACAGTGTCTTTTAAGCTAGTCACTTAACCATCCCTTGCCTCAGTTTTCTCATTTATAAAATGGGATAATAGTGACTACCTCTTAAAATTGTTATGATGATCGAAAACATATCAAGTTCTTAGAACATTGCCTGTACATTGCAACATGTCCATAAATGGTAGTAGTGTTATTATTTTAATCTTCCTTTTTCCAGTGCCTAAACACTTCTTGGCACACAGTAGCTGTTCTATAAATGTTGAATGGGTGAGTGAATTTTCACATTCATCCACACACCCGGTCAGCTTAGTCGGGTTTCCCACCTAAACGCCTCCTGAATCCATCCCTTCCTGCCGTTTCTGCCTGCACTGTGTGCACACACGTTCTCCCGAGTCCCCTACTAGAGTTTTATCAGCAGATACCTCACCAGTCACCCCAGGCCCACACTGCAACCAGACTCTTCATTCCAACACACGGCTGGGACCCTCGCACGCCCAACTTCACCTTCAGTGAAGCCCTTCACCCTTGAACAAAACCCACTCTCCTTTGCAATGCAAGCAAAGCATGACTTCTTTCCTTCTGCCTCTCCAGCGTCATCTCTTCACAATTAACAAACGCACAGACGAGCATAGTACAGTGGCTTTCACCCTTATTTTGACCATGACACATGAAACACATTTTTACACCATGACGTTGAACACACACACTCTACACAAATAAGCCTGACCAGCTACAGGACGGATGTGCGTGGTTCCAAACAAACCTGTTTCTTTCTCATGGCCACTCTGGTCCTTTTAACCAGCCATCTGCTGGAACTGGATTTCTTTTGCAATTTAACAAAACTCATTTTCATTAAACCTTATTTTTCATATGAATTCAACTTCAACTTTCTTTTTTAACCTGCTCTGGAAAAGGCATTTGACTGGGGTACCCTAGGGATTTTTTAAAAATAAATAAAGTAAATAACTGTTTCCTAAAAATCCATATTTTATTGTCAACTAAGCTGCTGTGTCACACAGTGCCCTGTCACACAGCGCTCTGGGTTTCCAACTGCCCCATGGATTGCTCCAGAAAAGGAAGGACAGAGCCTCAGGCTGGGGTGGGGATGTGGCTCACACATTAGGTTAATCTTTTACCATCTGAACAAAAGAGAGGGACAAAGTGACAGAGATGCCGGGTGTGTGCTTCCTAGAGCTGGAGTCTGTGTGGAGACAGAAAGGCCCACATGCAGTTTGATGTTTCCCCAGGCTTGAGAAGGCCATTCGTGGGAGACTACTCGTTTTGTGTCAGCATCGCTGTCTTACACACTAAAGAAGAGGGTATGTGTGTTTTGGATGTTTGAGTATGAGTGTGTGTGTGTGTGTGTGTGTGTGTGTGTGTGTGTGTGTGTGTTTATAGGAATGAAAATAAAAAAGGAATGGATAGTCATTTTTAAAAGTAAAATTTTTAAAACCACCAAATCTGATTTCTTTATACATGGTACTATCCACGTTTGTGTGTCTCATTCTCTTCTTAGAGAAAACATCCATGACCAGAGGTATGGATGTGTCATTGTTTTTCATGATGTCTCCCAAGGTTCGGGGACACTAGAGAGCTAGTGACTGTCTTGCAAAGGACGGTCCTATAGATGCCGGAATGTGGTTGGGACAGCTGCAGGAGGAAGGTGCCTACAGGTCGGCCTGACCAGGAAGGTGACATCACTGGTTACGTCAGATGCAGCATCTTTTCTTTCCCCTCTGGATGGCATGAGGCAAAGCCCTAGCAATGACTCTGACTAAGCCACTGCGGCCTGTGCTGCATCACCCTCCCAGCAGGAGCCCTATAATCAAAATCAACTGAGTCTTTCCTTAACTGACTCCTGAGCTCTGCAGTCGTTTTCTTCTCTGGCCTTGCTGAATCTCTCTCTCTCTCTCTCTCTCTCTCTCTCTCTCTCTCTCTCTCTCTCTCTCTCTCTCTCCCTCCCCCCATTCGACCTGTATGTGTGTGTGTGTGTCCATCCTCCTTCTTTTGTGTTCAGAATAGCTAAGACCTTTTAAAATTTTTTTTGCAGTGAAGCAATTACATAATTTATGCTATTCCTATGATATAGACAGAGCTCTGTGAAGCACAAGTTATTATTAAATCCTAAATAATCATAACATGAACAAGAAATAAAGTGAGACAAACAAACCTATAGAGAGGCATGTATTTTGCACCTTTTCTTGGGGGCGGGGGGGCAGTCCCTAACTCTGCCGTCTACAGTTCCCATCAGAGGAGCTAGCTGTCAGTTTCTGTGGAAAAGTGAAATAAAAAGCAACCACTGGCAGGGGCAGAGGACAATGGATGGCAAGAGGACCCACGTGTCTGCATATATCAGTGCAGGTTTACCTGTGCAGAGAGCAGACTGAGAGGACTGCATTCTGGGTCAGGAAGACCTGGCTGTCACTGTCCTGACATTAATGAGCGATGTGACCCTCAAACCAGTGGATGACCACGTGGGGCCTTGGTTTGCTCCTTTGTATGTGGAAGTTTCAGAGTGAATGAATTTTGCACGTGAAAGGAAGTAAATTTTTAGGGGCCAGAGAATGAATCCTGATGGGTTGAATCGTCATGTTCACCCCAAATTCATATGTTGGAGCCCTAACCCCTAATTCCCCAGAATGTAACTATTTGGAGAGAGAGCCTTCCAGGTGACCAAGTTGAGATGAGGTTGCCAGGGTGGGTCCTAATCCAGTGTGACTGGAGCTGTTAACACAAGGGGCAGTTTGGGGACAGACCTACATGCACAGAGGGAAATGGCGTGAAGAGACTCAGGGAGCAGATAAAAATGGTCAAGCCGAGGAGAGGGGCCTGAAACAGATCCCCCGTCACAACCCCAGCAGGAACCAGCCCTGCCGACACCGTGACCTCGGCCTTCTGGCCTCCAGACTGTGGGAGACACAGTGCTGTTGTTTAAACCTCCCGGTCTGTGGTCCTTGGATACGTCAGCCCCAGTAATAAAGAGAGAGCACAGACAAACCATAGCGCCGGCTTCTCTACATATTCTCTTTAAAGATTTTGTCCCTTTAGTGAATTTCTAGACTTCTCTTTTACAGACACTGAGTCCAAGAGGGTGGGGAGAGGTGCAGTCACGCACGGCGTGGCAGGATTTCCATTGTGCCAAAGTGTACAGGCTCCCCCGTACCATCGCGTTTTAACTGTGGGGGCTCCGCCTAAGCTCTGGGGGGTGGGGGTGAAGCACTATTTAACATCTCATTCAAGCCAACGGGGTCCTGTAGCTAACCGAGGTAAGTTTAGAACTGCAAGCGGTGTGGCTGTGGTGATGGCGTCTCACACTCTGAGTGCTGCAGCCAAAGACATGTTGTGTAAATACAGTGCTTGGTGCTTTGCAAGAGCACAGACATATTCTTTCATAACATTTCCTGACCACACCTCCCGTCTATGAGGGCAGGGAGAAATCTGCTCAGGTTGCCACACCCAGGCTGGCCCATCGAGGACACTTGGGGATGATAAAGGAAGTTCTATTACAAAGGCAGTTCCTCCGGGTTATTTATAAAGACTCGTTGTAGTTGTAAGAGGCTGTGACATGAGGAAGTTGCTCTGGCCAGTTTCCCTAGTATATTCTGGACACAGGAACAGCTGACAAGTACAATAAAATCAATGTGAATTTCAGTTTACAAATTCTGTTGCCTCCATCACAGTGGGTGTTACAGGCAGAAGAGTAAAAATGACACCGTGGCTGAAAGAATTCCTCTGTGACCACCAGTCCCCTTTATTTTCCACTGCACGTACCTGGCACCTGGTAGGGAGTGGACAGTGCTGGGTTAGGTGAGAAAATGAAGAAATGACTCAGAAAACCCAGGGGTCAAAGTCACTTTGAGTGAGTGGCAAGAAAAGGAAAAAGAAAAACTGAGAACAAGAAAGGGGACACACTGTCTCCCCTTCTGTCACTCATTGTTCGGTTTCTGCCTCATGTGGCAACCCCGCTCACTGCGCAGGCCGCTGTACTTGGTATTTCAACAATCTTCTCCTTGAACTTGTCCGTTATTTTCCCATGAGGTGCAGTTTGGCGTTTTCCATATTTTACTGTATTTTAGTGAATCCACTCTTCCAGTTTTTTTTTTCTTTTTTCTCTTGCACGAGTCTACAGGTGTTGGCCCAGAGGAAACTCCAGTGTAGCATGAAGCGTACTGTTCTTGGAAACCTTCATTTACCTCATTAGTCATGCCTTTCCTGACGAGGGAAACTGTAAAGATCCACACAAATCTGTGTATTACAATATGTCATTATAGAATCTGAGGGAATTTCTTGAACCCCAAAAGTGGGCAGGCTGAGGACATCTCAAAGCAATGGAAGGACGCATGCATGATGAGTCTTTCGGTAAGTCTGAGAGTGAGGCGGGAGGCCCCGGTGCCCACCCTCCCTCTCCCACGCGTGCTCCATGGAGCCAGGGCACCAGTGGGCTGTAGACAGGATTCAGCGGGCAGTTCTTACCTTAGAAAGGTGATGGCTATAGGTTCACAGTTTTAACATAGTTTTTCTACTCCCCCAAAGCTCGGTGCGTATCTTTTCCTCCAGTTCTCTGTCCATTTCTTGCAGTGACAGAGCTTGTCCATGTATATTTAGTATTCTTCCCAGGATTTAGATCTGCCCTTCCTAATACCGCTGACATGCCTCTCTTTTCCCTCTTAGCAAGAAGCGAGGAGACATTTCATAGTCTTCTCGGTGAACTAATGACAGCATGAGTGAAGTACCAGTGTGTGTATTTTTGGTTCGATTAGAGAAGAATAGGATCTAAGGCCTAGAGAAGTTATTTATAGTGTTTCCTGGTCATACGTGGACGCACTCAGCTGCCCCCGTGGTGGCTTACTTATTGTCTTAGTGCCACTGGCAGCAGCGCTTTAGATCCTGTTATGCCCTGGACAGTCATGGTCACAGTGTACATGACACGTTCGAGACCAAGCACGCAATCGAAATAAAAAGCCCGACCTCATCGACATACGTCAAGTCTAAATTTGACCGTGTTTTCCAGAAGGGAAATATGAAAACATGCAAACTGCACCCACCCCCGTGTGTGTATGTATGTATATGTTGTACCTACATGTGTGTGTATGTATATATACACACACCACATCTTCTTCATCCATTCACCTGTTGACAGACACAGGTTGTTTCATATCTTGACTATGTTTTTTTCTCTTGACTCTCGTTCCAATATTGTACAGTTTAGGAAGGTCTAAATATCACCCGGGGCTCTTTTGTTGCCATAAAGACATCAAAGCATCAGTCTTTTGAAGGGAATGCATTTTGGTTTCTTGCTAGAAACAAATCTTCTTCTATAAAATCAGGAAAGTTACAAGGAGTTTAAGTGGCCACGGGAGAAATGCTTTTCAGAAGGTTTTCAGAAATGGTTTTCAGAAGCTGCTTGCTCCATGGCCTCTGTGGTTGTCACCCACCAGAAGTGACCCTCCTTAAATCCAAAGGCAGTATATGGCATCGCGGTGTTCATGGTATCTACCTGAGAGAAAAGCACAGTACAATTCTCTTGACAACGGTATTTGTAATAATCGGAATGACTGCTTCAAACTTCTGTGTGCTGCATGTCCTGCAGTGTGGACCCTGCTTCTCCAGTGTGGTCTTGACACCATTACAGGCACGTGTCTGTCCCGTGTGCTCTGAAATGTACAGGTAGGTGCACTGCAAAGTATCTGTCACAACATTTTGAATGAGAAGCTCTGACTTCATGGCTTAGAATCTCCACGGACTGCATCGGTAACTTAGACTAGGCACTCACCTTTTGTGGGCCTCTGTGTTGTCATTGGGAAAACAGCTCGGTTCCTGTCGCCATTCCCCAAGGTTATTGGGAGGCTCAGAGCACATGGAGGACTAAAAAGCATTCGGACAAAACTAGGCCAAGACATTTTCAAAACTGAGGTGGAATCCTGGAAAGAAGGCATGTCAGCCACCTCGTCTAGAGATGTGAGTGTTTTGTGCTCATAATGTAGGAGGTCCTTGTCTGATATTCTCTGGAAAGAAGAGATAGAAAGCAGAGAAAGCAAAATTTATATCTGCCTGACTAATATTGCTTAGACAAAGGTTTCCTAAAAGTTTAGGAGCCTGGTTGAAATTAAGTCATGGGCACTCAAGGGCATGGAATTCAGGGGCAATGATTGCTAAGTTTCAGGGTCCCTGTGAAAGTGGGACAGCAGGAGGAGATGCAAGGCCAGTAGGGAGCAAGGTTGGCCTGGCTAACTAGGCTGATGTTCAACTGCAGTGTGTCGTACTTAAGCCATGCCAACTGTGCTATCTGTGCTATTTAAAAGTTCTGCAATTTCAGCTACATGGGGAGTTGACAGAAAACAGGGCATCATCAGTAAGCAATACCGTCAATTATAGACCACCTTGCTGATGGCTAATTTTGTCATTCAGGTTCTGTGATATCTTCCACCTTCAATTAAACTTGGAGTCTAAAGAAAACAGTATGATGCCAAAGCACACAGTACCTGAATCTCAGAAAACTTGGACTCTCTTTTCTTCTCCCACATATCACCTGAGAGAGCTCTACTGCAGTAGGCATTTCCAGAGAGCTCAGTCAGGGTATTGGATCTGATATTATTTTATGCCTATAAAACATGTGATCATGAAAAGACCAAAGTAACGTGCATGGCTTTAGATCAAATACTCCATCTGGCCTTGTATTAACTGGCGTATATTTTATGGAGAACTCAAGGGTGTGCCACCACGATGAAATTTCAATTTGTGTTTAAAAGACGTAGTCCTTACCGATTTTTATAATTCCAATAAGAGCCGGTCTTCTTTGGAATGACTCGATTCTCGCTGAAGGCATTCCAATTCCAGCTGGTGGTGTTTGTTTAAAAATACAGGTGGTTTTGCCTACAGAAAGTACATCCCACACTCAACAAAAGAGCAATTTATCTCTCAACTGTATGACAAATAAATCACTTCAGATCATTTTACGTCCCAGTGTTTTCTGTTAGGGAGTATTAGCCTCCTTTAAGCGTTCATGCATTTATTTGTCTGTGTAAGGAGTGTTTATCAAGCTTGTGTTCTGCCGCAGCCGGCCTGTGCAGACCGTGAGTGAAGAGCACACCTTGCATTTCAGCCAAATGCGTATTTAATGAGCACCTATTATGTGTCAGACATTGATTTGAGCGCTGGGAATGTAAAGGGAAAAATTCCGGATTCTTGCCCTCCTGTCAGGGGAAACTCGTCCCCATGTAGAATTTTAGTGTCCTGTGTTAAAGGAGGTGGCTATTAGAAAGAAATGCTATTAAGGCATTTTTGGATAACAACTTTCTTCTAGGAGTCCCTTTGGAGTATCGTCCACTGTGGGGAGGTAAAGGGATGCACTCATTTCAGAAGCGAATGTGCTTGGCATTCTCTCCCTTCTGGCGACACACTTGTTCCGGAGGGGAGTGAGCAGCGCAGACTTTTTGGAAGATCACAGGCCTCGGAGTCCAGAAATGCAGTGTAATCCCAGGTGTTATTTGTGCTCCATATTTCTCCTGACAGCCTGTGTCCAAGAAGCATGAAGCAGCAGCAAAAGCATGCCTCAGGCAAAGTAGTGCTTACCTCTGACTGGAGCTTGACCTGGGGAAGGGCAGGCGTCGCCTTGAGAATCATTCCTCATCCACAACATGGAAATGAAACCATCTCCTGGCCTATCTCCAGATTTGTTTACAGGCACAGGATGGCAACTGCTGTGACAATGTTGTAAAGTACAACATGATCTAGAAAACGTAAGGTGTTTCTATCTGGTCCTTAATTTTCAAAGGACCCTTATCTGTGCGAAGGTCTATAATTGGCATGCATATGATTTTATGCTTTCACATGGGCTACCAGAGAGTTCAGGAAGCCTGTGTGTGGGCTGTGTATCTGTGTGTTGGGTGTGTGCGTATGTACATTTCATCTTTATCCACAAGCTTTTTGGATGAATTTCTCAGTACAATAGAGTGCACCAGGCCAACGTTTGAACAAGTAATACATTAAAAGATGAGTCAGCATACTGGTGTGTATGTGTGTGTGTGTGTGTGTGTGTGTGTGTGTGTGTCTGTAAGTGTGTGTGTATATGTGTGTATGTGTATTTGTGTATGTATATGTGTGTGTATGTGTGTATGCATATATGTGTGTATATGTGTGTACATGTGTGTCTATGCCTGTATGTGTGTGTGTATGTATGCTGGTTTGGGGAACTCACAGACAGGACTCTGAGGCCTTTTGCTTTCCCCTGAAGTTTTCCATGGAAACATCCGATGGTTCCCGCAGAGCTGTCCCTGTCCCAGGACTCCCTGAGGTAGCAGAGGACGGGGAAGAGCCGGCTGGAGCGGTGAGGTCAGGAACGGAAGTGCTGTTCTGTCACTTCAGTCACTGGACAGACACTGTGTCCAGCACTGTCACCTTCCCCTGTCGACTTAGAATTTCTTTGCCAGTGTCATCCTCTGGCCTCTTCCCACTGTCACACGCTGCACACACTTCCAGGTTAATATTGAAATTCACGACTCACTCATCTCAGGGTTGACTGGCTCTCTGACTCAAGTGTAGGAAAACCTCCTTTTCTGGCCTTTAAGACATTTCTTCTTTCAATATGAACATTGCTCTAAGGAATCGAAACCTGTCAGTGTATTGGTGTCAATGTGACATTAGGTCTCAGGCATGTCTCTTCTGGGAACGGCACTAATTCATGTCCTCAGCTAAGGGAAGCAGACCTGATGGCTTGGAGGAAGAAGAGTGAGTAGCAGTTGAAATTAAATCTCAAGTGAAATCTCCACAAGTCATGTAATGAATATTTAATATTTGGACACTTCTTGACCAATATATATATTGTAGTGTCAGAAAATAGTGCCGGATAAGAAGATAACTAATTGTATGTGATTACATATGAAGCATATGCCAGGTAGGTATATAAATTTCCCACTACAGTGAGTTACCACTGAAGTATAGATCTTTATGCTAATAATCCCACCTGCTATTCTGGATGACTCACTTTGGAGTGAATGGCTTTAAAAAACAGGAATTCCGGGGCTTAATTGAACATAGAAGAAAAAAAAGATCTAAGTGGAACTTACTAAAAGGCTTTTTAGCAGCTCTTAAAAAGAAACAAACCTAAAATATAATCATTTTCTCTATCTCCTTTAAAAGAAAACAGGCTGTATTTCTGCTTACCTGCTAGGTGCCTTTGTTCTAGGTGAAGGCCAGGAGGCCTTTCCCAGATACACATTCCAGGAATCTTTCTTTGCGGGCCTCTGCTCTTTACCTGCTCCCCCCACGCCCCCCGCCTCCCCCCGGCATTCAGCTGCAGTCTGGGCCACGATAGCCCCCTTCTATTGTCACCTCCTTCTGTCTTCCTCTCAGCTGCTTCCAGACAGGCCTCTCCCCTTTTCTAAAAGGACTCCCCTCCCACCCCCTACAGTCCCCAGCCACCTGCCTAGACCACAGCTCTCCAGAGACCTTCTTTGTGAATGCTTTTCCCTCTGCCAGCTGCCTGCTCCCCAGACACCTAGTGCTACACTCATTGGCAGCTGGGGCCACTGTAGTGCCATCCTCTGCCCTGGAGCCTGCAGCCCGGGCAGCCCCCTTGGCGTGGGCAGGTGTTCAGCTGCAGGAGCTGTGGCCGCAGGTGGAGTGGAGCCAGGTGCTTCGTGGGCATTGGTGCCGCTAGATGCAGGAGCTGGCAGGAGAGGCACTGGATGGCAGAGCTCCCCGGACCCTAAGGAGACAGGGCGGGCCGTGGGTTCTGGCACAGGTCCTGCCCTGGCTGCAGGTGTCCACACAGTGTCCTGAGTTCCCCACCCCAACCCTGCTCCCCCACTCTCACAATATGTAGCTCTATCTGGTATCTGTCTCAGCAGGCTAAGCTCCTGCTGTTAAAATCTGGACCCCGACTGGCCAGGTTGACATAATGTGGCAGCTTCTTAGAAAGGCTGCCCCGTCCCCAAGTAGTGACGCAAGGGCAGGTAGAGATCAGGGCAGTGGTCCCAGGCCACCTTCCCAAAAGGGAGTGGACCTCATGCTGATGGCCGGATGACTCACCTATCATTTCCCTGCTGACAAACCTTTCAGATTCCCATCATCCCCTAAACTGAGGGCAAAGTCCTCTCTGTCCACCCCGGTCTCCTGAGGGGGACCTGGTCCTCCCTTTGCAGGCCAACCCTCACTGCCCCTAACTGTCCCTTACCTTCCGGGGAGCACACCACCCAGTAATGGTGCCAGAGTAAAAGAAATGTTCTCTTTATATTTTTCAAAGTGAAATTCAGGCAGCTTAGAAAAATGTGTATAAAACAATAAATGATCATCAAAACAGGAGCAATTCTGGACAAAGGAAAAACAAGGTTAGAAAAAGCCGATGCAGGAGTAATTAAGCTCGGTCCCCCCAGCACATCCCATGAGGCCAGCATTCGTGGAAAGTCGGAGACTTGGCCTTGAGTGAGCAAGTCGCAAAAGCCAAAACCGGAAACAGGATCCGTGACGCTGTTCTGGCCGTGACGTAAAAACTGACCAGATGCCTCTTCAGAATACAGTTCTTATTACTGAGGCACCGGGGACTGGTTTCCCCTGAAATGTCATCACGAGAGTACACTTTTGTGAAGAGCAGCTCCCACGGGAGATTGACAAGTCAAACCTAGCAATGCGGGGAGCTCTGTTCCTTCTAATGTGCTTCAGTGTGGGGGGCTGTGAGCCCACAGAACCAGCCTCAGGCCAACAGGTAAGCAAAACCTATGAGGCCCAAAACAGTGGGGCCCGGGGGCCGCCCCCGAGGAGTGGAGCACAGGCCATCCGAGCGGCGGCCCTGAGCGGGGCGCCATGTGTGCTGCATCTCCCATGACTCTTCCATGATCAGAGTTTCAGCTGAACTCTCTAGAAAGGGCCAGAACTGCAGAGACTAAACATTGGTGGTAAAAGGCAGATCTTACAAATCAGTGTGAATGTGTCTCAGTTTTCAGATCGTGCTTGTCCATCCAACCTTCTCTTCTCGTTAAAATCAGGACAATTTTCACATATTCGGTTTAGGTCACTGTTTTCATGGGGAACTGAAATTTTCTTGAGGTAGACCTACCGTTCCAAAGCAGTTCTGTATTTAGTCCATTGTACTAATAACTTTGGGTGACAACCACAGAGGCCATGGAGCAAGCAGCTTCTTAAAACTGGCCAATACATTTCTCCCATGGCCACTTAATCTCTTTGTAACTTTCCTGATTTTATAGAAGAAGATTTGTTTCTAGCAAGAAACCAAAATGCATTCCCTTCAAAAGACTGATGCTTTGATATTTTTATGGCAACAAAAGAGCCCCAATTGATATTTAGACCTTCCTAAACTGTACAATATTGGAATAAGAGTCAAGAGAAAAAAACATAGTCAAGATATGGAAACCACCTAAGTGTCTGTCAACAGGTGAATGGATGAAGAAGATGTGGTGTGTGTATATATATTTACATACACACACATGTAGGTACAACATATACATACATACACACACACACAGTGAAATATTATTCAATCGTGAGAAAGAAATCTCGCCATTCGTGACAACATGGACATTTTACTAAGTGGTATGAGCCAGGCAGAAGAAGACAGACATGGTATTACTTATATGTGGAACTAAAAACAAAATGTCAAATGCCTAGAAACAGAGAGTAGGAACATGGCTGTCAGGAACTGCAGGTGGGGAAGTAGGGAACTGTTGGTAAAGGGTACAAAGTCTCAGCTGTATGATGAATAACGTCTGAGGGTCTAGTGTAGAACATGGAGACTCTAGTTGATAACACTGTATGGTTGACATTTACTAAGAACTTAAATGCTCTCACCAATTGAGTGAGGGAGTGAATGAATGAATGAATATATGAGGAGATGGATGTGTTAATGAACTAGATGCAGAAATCTTTTCATAATAAATAGAGGTATATCAAATCACCATGATGTACATTTTAAATACCTTACAATTTTACATGTCAGTATAACTCAATCAAGCTGAAATGCAATAAAAAGAAAAGGAAGAAAACGGAGGAAGCTTTGGACGTACTGCATTTTAGGTTCTTTTCTTTTACCTCATTTCATCCTCAAGGCCTCCTAATACAGTAAGGATTAGAAATGCCGTTTTAAAGACAAGGACGCTAAGACTCAGAGAAGGTGTGTCACTCTACGGTAACAGTTAACAAGTACGAGAGGCTGATGCTGACTCAGGCTTGTCTGACGCCAGAGTCCAGATCAAAACTCATTTTAACAAAAGTTCATTGAGTATCTACAAAGTTCATGACACTGTCTCATACTGAAGAACAACAGAACTTTTAAAAAGCCTGGTTTCTATCCTCAAGGATTTCACGATCCAGAGGGCGAGTCGTGGATGCAAACAGCTGAGCAAAGGAGTCCTGTCACAGCTTCCTGTAGGTGGGTCACACGCAATGCACTGTGGGAGGACCCAGGGGCGTGATTCACTCTAACTCCTGGGATCAAGGAAAGCTTCAAAAAGCAAAGGGTGTTTGATCTTGGCCCTGAAGGATGAGTAGGATGTCAGCAGATGGAGAAGGTGGGAAGAGTATGATGCTGAGCTATGGGGCTCCTGGGCGGTGATTACTCAGAACTAGGAAAAGAACGCTCAAGTTCCTTATTTCACACATCACAGGAGTCACGTTGTCAGACTGTGACATGAGGGTCCCTTTGTCTGGAACGAATTGTTGAAGGGTCGACTGTCTGGGATTTCTTGTAGCAACACCCCCTGCTGGGTGCAGTCACTGCCCCCCTCTGCCGTCCCCCAGTCATCCTACAGTACGGAATACTGTTTTGTGACTCCAGCAATGAGTGACATGTAAATTCCAACCACCCTAAAAATGAGCGGGACCAGAACAAGCTTTCTCAGCACACACATATATTTCAGAGGTGGGCTTGTCTGTTGTAATCATTATAGCACAGCGAACATAAGGACCGATTATCTTTGATCCTAGTGACTGACTGGGTGCCGTGTAGCTTCCTAAGGGCCCAGCATTCTGAGCCACCATCGCACACCCCGGACTCCAGCAGCCTTCATGCTGCTATATTGGGAATTGGCAATTAGCTCCAAGGACCTCTGGGGCTTTTCTTTTTAAAAATTGGTTCATTTCCCTTTCTTTCCCAAGTCCTATCAGGGCTTGTTTTGTGGTCCTTCTTCTGTCCTATGTCAATGAAGTGCAGCCATTTGTTCATCGTAAGGGCGTAGTAACAGGGTTTTTGTTACTTGAGGTTACAGGGTAGCAAAGCAGGAGAAGGGCTGCCTGCCTGGAATCTGTTATGAGGTTGGGATGTGCAGTACTCCCTCGTACCTTTATCTTTACATGTGAGAGGGTAGACACTGGCTTAAATAGAACTGCGCACTCCATGGACCCGGAAGCTTCCGCCCATGATGATGCAGGAGGAGGTACGTGTTGGAGTTCCAGCCACAGGTAACCCCTGGAAACCCATGGTCGTCCACAAGTGGACAGGCCTGACTGTTCAGACGTGCACAGGACTCTTACGGGGAGCTGATGCTGAATAAAGACAGATGCAAAATGGATATTTACAAACATAGTTTCAACTCCTGTTGGGTGCTGTGATGGCACCTCCAAGTACTACTTAGGATGAGGTCATCTGACTTCACAGACACAAATGAACTACCAGTGTGGGGACAGAGTCCCCGAGAGCAGTTTCCAGGCTCTCGGCCTCACATGGAAAGGTGCTGGCTCCGGTAGTAGATGGCTGTCAGCTGTGACTAGTTGGCCATCAGCTGTAACCAGTTAGCCATTATCCACTGATATAACTGCAGTGGCTGAGCTAGCAAGTGTAGATTGCAGTTAGCAAGTGAGGTTGGTTGGCAGAGAAGTGGACGGCAGGTTGTGGATCGTGTGGTCCCTGCTCCCTGTGGCTCCTGCTTCCTGTGTCTCCAACCCAGCCGCCAGCAAAAATATAGTGTTATGACTCCCCTACCTGTGGCTCCGTGGGTGTTCCTTTTTGGCCTCACCATGTCCTGCATTCTTGTGCGGGGAGCCGGAGCTGAGACCCCACGTGACACCCTGCCTGACGACCTGTAAGTGTGCCCTGCAGAGGAAGACAGGATGGCTCTGTTCCTCCCTCTCTCTCTCCCTCCTTCTCTCTCTCTTTCTTTCCTCTTAGAATCTTAGAGTCTGTTCCTCATGGCTGGTTTTGTCTTCTTTTCACCAGTAGCCTTTCTCCTGAGTCACCAGGAACATGGTCCTTAGGCTCGTCTCACTTCCTCACAACCCAGAGTAGCCCACCCCCCCACTCATTTAAAGACCTTCAGGTGGAAAGCAGGTGGTATTCTGGAAATGCTCCCAGCCCAGCAGGGGGCTGGGCGGGTTCAGTGGGGGTGGGGTGGGGTGGGGGGAGGGTAAGCAAATCCAATCATTGACCTCTGTAAATAAATGGGGACACAGGAAGAAACAAAGAAGATTTTCTTGGTGGAGTTCTAACATAACGGCTGCTCCTAAGAGCGCATGTGTCTAAATTCCTCTTTTGTGAGATTTGCAGAATTGTGACATTTTCCAGGAGCTGTCAAGTGTGGGAGCCCGTGTGAGGCCAGGAGCTGCATCTGTCCCTCTGAGGTGGCCCTTGCATGGAGCGCTCACAGCACCACAAGCTTATTGAAAGGAGTAAAGTCAAAGGGCCAGGACCACCTCCATGTCTTGCCCTTTCTCCCTTTATTCTTCAGGAGCAGCTCCAACCCATTCCCTGGGAAAGCGTCTGCAGTTTTTCACTGTACGTCCGCCTTTTGTCTCTGCAAACCATCTGTAAATTAAATAAACAGCAGAAAACCTGCTAACCCAGAAAAGCCCTTAACACTAATTGTCACGTGAGGGTAGAGGATTTGAAGCAATGGTGCATCGTCACTCTCAGAACATGCCGAGGGCTTTCTGACAGCACCAGCCAGGGCGTGGTGCTGGCGGCAGCGTCTTTCCCACCGCAAGGCTTTCACGTGCCCGCCGTGCCCAGTCGGTCTGTCTCTGAAAAGGATCATATTTTTTTTTAAGGAAAGTTAGAAGGGTCAGATAAAATTCTCTACAAGTTCAAATGAGATCCTCCAGAGAGAGCATGGTTGTCTTTTATTGTTTCTATTGCATTTAATTGATTTTCTGCTTTTGATGTGTAAAGTGGGGCTAAATATTACATACCTGGATTTGTCTGGTAAATTAGACTTATTCTCCTTCAAAGTGAAAGGGTGACCATCCGTGTCCAGGTCTTAGTAAGTTTATTCTAGTTAATTTTTGAATTTAGATGCAAATAGAGCTGAATGGGAACCAGCTTTTATCTTTGTTCTTCTCATCAGCAGCTTTATCATTACTATTGTCATTTAAATCCAATGTTGGTGAGCCCAGTGCCCGCCTGTGGCTGGTGCACTACAGGTGACAGTATCCCACAGGAAGGCTCAGGGGACTCTCATTGTTCACGTGAGAGTGGCACTAGCACCTGAAAAAGTTTGGGGGGCTGATGGTAGCGGAGGCG
Source organism: Rhinolophus ferrumequinum (assembly GCF_004115265.2). Classification (NCBI taxonomy): domain Eukaryota; kingdom Metazoa; phylum Chordata; class Mammalia; order Chiroptera; family Rhinolophidae; genus Rhinolophus; species Rhinolophus ferrumequinum. Next base: position 68,470,857 of record NC_046296.1, read on the forward strand.
CTCAGACTTTCAAGGCTTCAGAATTCTACTCCAAGCTGTCTCTTCTTTTTGTCTCATTGTTTCTTTGCTTTCTCTGGGCTGTTTAAAGGGAGAGGTGGGACACATGACATCTTTACAGAACCATTTGTGAGTTTTTTATACCATTTTTAAAAGTTTAAGATGGAGAAAGGACTTATGACTTCAAAGTTTTTGAATTTCTTAGAATTTACCAATCAGACATCCTAGGTACAGATCTCAGTCCCTACGGCAGATGTTACAAGAAATATGATTTTCTTTTTTTTCCTGTCATTTTTTTTGTTTTTCCTGTCATTTGGGGTCATTTTTGTTTTGAGTCTCCAGTCAACAAAGCGAGCAGAGACTAACTCTCAGGTATTGAGGGGTACTCTCTCTAGGGGAGTGTGCTGTAAGGTACTTGAGCCATGTCGCTGGTACTGAAGCCACCGGTGTCCCGCGTTTTACCTCCGGAGAGCTCCGTCAGACCCGTCTTGTGATTGGCCTGCACAGAACCAATCACCGTATCGCATTGAACCAGTCGTTGGGCAGGATACTGGGACATTGAGCCAGTGAATGCGTTTCACTGATGCATAGCTGTGTTCAGTCTTGTCCCCCAGGCCGGTCACTCTCCAGGACTCGGCATCATGCAGGGACTGTCCTCCTGCTTCTGTGTCACACTGGGGCACAAGCGAATTGCCAATGCTATCCCAGGTCCTACCCCCCGGATCTACTTCCGAGTTATCACCTCTCGGTTTGGCTGCCTTTGAGCTCCTGCTAGGAATCGGGGAACAGGACCTCCATCATTTACAACTCTGTCCTCACCCCCGCTTCTCTGTTTTCCAAGAGCTTGGAGAATCTTCATACCAGTTACGGTGTGGTGGTGGTCAGGAGAAAAACGAAAGGTCTCCTTACACCCCCATTTTCTAAACCGTTTTGTCTGGAACCTCCTAAGACATTAGGGTTTTAGATCTCAAAACCAGGAGGGGACGACAGGCCACTTCCTCCTGACCTTGATGTCTCTTCCCAGAGCCGGGGAGCCCAGGGCAGCCCATCTGCAATGGGAGGAGAACAGAGGGTGGGAATAGAGAGTGTAAAATATGGTGATCACGGCAAAATACCATTCAGTGAGTATTGTTAAGGCCTTACACCACTACACAGCTGGGAGAAGCCACATTGCAATGCTGACTGAGAGTCCTAATATTTTGTGGCACTGCTTTATAGACTGCATTCAATTGATTAATATAATCTGATAGTTTTAACCCAGGCTTGTAGGCGCCCCATCTTATTTATCTCTCTCATTCTCCTGACCTCCTTCCTATCCTTAGTCCCCTGAGCCCAACCCAAAGCTTGATACACTGCCCACAATTATTTGTTAAGTGAGTGAAGGATTTTCGGATTCCTTAAACAATTTTATAAAACAAAAATACCCTCTCTTTTGATTATCTCCTGTGTATGTCTCTTTGTTTGGGTGTAGTGACATAAAGCAGAGACGTTACCACGGGTGTCTGCTTTGCCATGATGCAGGTGAGCAGATGCTAGCGAGCTTGGTGCCACCACTGGCTGTCTGCTGGCGCGGGTGTAAATCAGACTCTTCAGCTGGGGAGCAGCTCAGTGCATGCAGATGACACTATTGAAGATCTGATTAAATCGGCCAAGCCAAAAACAGTTGCCGTCATTCCAGACTCCGATTGGATTCCAGTGTCAAGACAAATCACTCGCGAGGGCCGAGCTCATTTACGCCTGGGAAATAAACAGCACAGAGAGCTGCACGGGCCCCCCACGCCTGTGCCCAGCTCCAGCATTCATCATGGTGTTCAGAACACTGCACATCAAAATGACATTAAATACTGTTGTGGAATAGGTTTGCTTCTTCTGCACAATTGACTATAATGTGACCTAATAGATTGTGTTAATACTTCAGTGGCAACGTATGGTTTCTGAAGAGTGGACTCCAAATCCTTTTTATTTTTCTTTTATTTCAGGAGAGGTGGGTGCTGTCGGGGAGAAGTGAGATATTATTTCTAAATATGGAACCAAGTGAAACTTGACTGGGTGGCAATGGTGTTACATCTGGATATAGTGGGACACATCTTGGGGCGGGCATTACTCCATGGGGTAAACAATAGTGGATTTGGTGCCAAGGACATTGGACTCCAGCCCCGCCCCAGCCTCTGCGCATATCTGGGTCCTTGGACAATCCACCAAGCTACTGTTTCTGGACTTTTCCGTAAGTATGAAGTGAGGGGTTTGCTCTCTAGTTTCTATGGCTTGAAGAACAAGCCATTCCAGATTAAGGGCTTTTTTTCATATTCTTTTGCTCAGCAGCTTCTTGGCTGGGGATAGAAAAAAGTAATTTGAGATGACAACTTTGAAAAGCATTCGGGCCTCAGAATTTTGTGAAATGTATGAGAAATAGTCTAGGCTTTGTAATCAGACAGAGTTGGGCTTGACTTCTGAACTGCCTTCAACTAGTAACATACCCAGGCAACTTCCTTCATCTGTTTGGCTCAGTTTCCCAGTCTGCACAACGGGGGCAATATTACCTAACTTGAAGTGTTGTGGTAAAGAACTGGTAAATCACCTCACAGAGTCTTAGGCACAGGGCAGATTTCCTATAAATGTTGGCTAATGTCATTATTAGCAGCTAGATCCAATTATAGTGATAGCAGAAGGACTCGACTCGTGTCATCAAAGACACTGAAGATTTTAGAATAAAAATGTGGTCAAAAGGAATGAGCTACCCCAAAGCCGCTTTTTCAGTTTCATCTGGTTCCCAAGTCTCTTAGGAAACACAGTTGGGAATCATCAATGAAGAGGAGGGATGGAATCTATTATTGGCCTCCTGTTGCAAAAAAAAAGAAAAAAAGATACTTGAATATATTGCAATAGTAACTCTAAATATTAATCCTAAAATTAATAGAATATTTTTACAGCAGCTTTACATTTTTAGAAAAATTGAGCAGGTAGTACACAGTGCCCATATCCCTCTCCTGAAAACATAATTTCCTCTCTTATTTATGTCTTGCATTAGTGTGTACATTTGTTGAAATTGATGTGCCAATATCGATATATTCTTGTTAACTAAAGTCCATCATGTACGTCAGGGCTCGCTCTTGGTGTCGCACATTCTGTGGGTTTTGAGAGATGGATGGTGACATGTACCCACCGTGACAGCCCCACACCGTGTAGTGCCACTGCCCTGAAACTCCCCCATCCCTCCTCTTCATCACTCTTAGGGGTTTAACCAAATGAGTTGAATCTTCCTGTCCACACTAAACCCTGCACACAAATGTTGGCAGCAGCTTTACTTGTAATCATCAAAAACTGGAAGCAAGTAAGGTGTTCTTAATAAGTGAATGGTTAAATACACGGTGAGAGATCGGGGCTGTGGAATCTTAGCACTGAAAAGGAATCAGCTCTCGAGGCACCACAAGTCATAGAGGAAGCTCCAAGGCACGTTGCAAAAGGAAAGAAGCCATATCCTATATATGGGCTATATACTATATAATTCCAACTACAAGACGTTCTGGAAAAGGCAAAAATAGAGATTGCTGAAGGTCAGTGGTTGCCAGGTGTTGGATAGACGAATAGATGGAGAAATTTTAGGGCACTGTAATTACTCTGAATGATGCTGTAAGGTGGGTACATGTCATTATACACTTGTCCAAACCCATAAAATGTGCAACACCAAGAGTGAGCCCTAAGGTGAACTATGGACTTTAACTAATTATACTGCATTAATATTGGTTCATGAATTGATCGATTGTAACACGTATACCATAATTTATTAACCTAAAAGTGCTCTAAAAAAGTATACTCTTTAAAAAAGTATAAGACCACCGTGAATGTACTTTTATAAAAGATTGCAAAAATACATTGTTATATGAGAAATCAACATGCAGAACAATATATAGTGTATTTTAAAATCTGGCTTTTATCCCTGTGTTCCATCAACTGAGCTATCAGTTTCATGCATACCTTCCATAGATAAGAGCCAGTTCACATCTACTGTATACTAGTTTGCATATTTTGAAATCCCACCTGCATTCTCTTGCTGGTTCTCCACGAGGAGATGGGTATCACTAACCCTGAGCCCAACCATTTGGATCACAGCAGGTGATGGTCCTTGATTCTGAAAGCCCTGGAGAATTTTGAAGAGGTATGTAATGGAGTCAAAGCCATTCCTTCAGTGGATGATTTCAGGTCTTGAGAGGAGGACAGAAAGAGATGCAAGGAAAAGAAGAGGCCACCATTATATTCCAGTTGAGAGGATGACACAGACCTTGACAGAGACTTTGTGGGTGGTGATAGAAAGGAATGAGTGACAGGTGTCATGCGGGGTCTCTGGTCCCGCTCCCTGCATAAGAACGCAGGATGTGGGGAGGCCAAACAGGAACACCCACGGAGCCGTGGATGGGGGGTTTCACACCACTATAGTCTCGCTGGCGGCTGGGCTGGAGTCACAGGAAGCAGCCTCCACACGATGCACAATCGAGTGCCCACTTCTCTGCCAACCAACCAACCAACCAACCAATGTAGCCACGGCAGTGATATCAGTGGCTAATGGCTAACTGGTTACAGCTGACGGCCAACTAGTCACAGTTGATGGCCATCTACTACCCGAGCCAGCACCTTTCCACGTGAGGCCGAGAGCCTGGAAACTGCTCTCTGGGACTCTGTTCCCACAGAGGTCACCTGAGGTTTGAGTGCTGGCCACTGAGAAAATGCTGCTGTGGTTTACAGAAACAGGGAGGAAAGAGGGAGCTGTGTATTGATGTGATTTTTTTTTTTTTTAACATTTAGGAAATTTTTTTACATTTAGGAAATTACATTTAGCAATGCATCGTTGGCATGAATTTCACATCGTGATAGAAATAGGAACAATTGGCCCGTGATATTACGAACTGGACAGCTCACAGAGCGCTCCCAATTGCAGAGCTATCATCACAGACAAAGATGTGCAGGTGTGAAAAACACATGTTCTGCTTTTGTGGCAAACGAGCTATATGTTATACTTGTGGCTTCTAATAAAATAAAGAGAAATGATAAAAGGGTGTGGGAGCAGCCTATAAGCTGTGTTCATAACAACCATTTGCCCTTTGACCGTATGTCACAAAGGAATCCCCCAGTTACAGACGCATAGAGTCTGGAGGTCTTCCTTCGGAATGGAAAAGCAAGTTAAACCAAAATGCCCCGTTTTAATCCAAGAAGGCTACTCGTTGCATTTGTGTGGTGATAGTAACAGGGAGAGGTGAGGGAAGTCCCACTATATTAGGAGCTCCGAGGGCCCCCTTTCTGAAGGCAGCTTCTTTACGGCAGGAAGAGCCGTGTCCTTCGCCCCGCGTTTCCTGGGCTCTGAGGGCTTTTGCTCGGTAGCTTTCTCTTCTCTCCGCCTCCAGGGATCCTTTGCAGGAGGAGAGCTGCTGGCAGCTTCTGCCTCTCGTGCGTTCAGCTCCTCTGGTGCTCACATGTGAACCCTATTCCCCTTCTGCATGGACTGGGGTTGGGTGGGTGTGTATAGGGGCGTGACATCCTCTCTGCACGCCCCAGTCGGAACAGGTAGAACTTCCTATAATCCCAGGAGATGCCTGCGTTCTTTTTGTCTGAGAAAGAAATGCTTCCCAAACCACACAGCTCTGACGTTGCTTCCGCAGCCTGGGACAGTGGCGTCAGGTGCAGAAGACGCAGAGATGGTTGTCACCCTCTGAGCATTAACGCGTAAGTGAGGACCTAAACGATGGCATTTCATGTAAGAATATGCAGGTGCTGAACAAGGGTGGGAGGTGCTTCCAGAGAGCAAACTATGACATTGAACACATTGATTTCTTAACATTTTTAGGAGTCCTTAGAGACTTCTGTGGCTTTACTTTTAATTTTCAATTCATTTGATATATTTAAAGACGCCATGTCCATGACCACTGTGAGATGCTGCTCTGGGTGTTCACTGATGACGTACGGCACCGCTATTTGGCGCTTTTGGCGGGGAGGACGAGGGGGTGCAGGCTCAGGAAGGACTGCAAGGAGGAGAAGCCACGTGTGCTGGGCCCAGAGCAAGGAGACGGGAGGTAATATGAAGGGGTGGGAGCTGGCGATGTGGCTGGTCACGTGCGGCCCACAGAGCAGCCCAGGGGACAGTTCACACTCCTCCATGGAAATCGGTGTTGCGAGTGGGAAGAAACGACACCCATGAAAATCAGCCTGTGGTCTAATCTGATTGAAACAGGCTTTCTCAAATGGCTTGAATTTTGTATGTGGACAAGAGAGGGCTTCATGGAGCAAAGGAAGCCTGTGATGACCGCTATTAATTTTTAATGCACTTTTCTTCTCAATGCTCTCATTCCCCCCTCTTTCTCACCCCCATCTTTAGAATATGCGTGGCTGTGGAGTTTGGAGGAGCATAATCCTGAGTTCGCCCTTATGTGACTTTGGACTCATCCAGAGGCTTAGCTTCCTTGTCAGTCAAATAGAGGTGCTAATTCGGGGCTCATAGGGTTGGCGTTGGGCCAAATGGGATGCTGCAGGCTGGGGACCATGCCGTGGGCCTGTGGGGGTGCTCTGGGACTGCTGGAAGACCAAGCCTTTCTGAGGGTGCAGGACAGGGTCCTTGTGTGGGCACAGCTAGTGGTTTCAATGGGGATGAACATCAGCTTTGAACTTTGCCTTTCCGTGTATGTGACAAGTGTTTCAGACACAGTCTCTCTTCTTCATGGGCTTTTTCACTCCTGATTTTTTTGAGCGTACGATGTCTTGGAAGAAGGTCTTCGATTACATGTGGTGTGGTGCTTGGGCGTTTTGGAAACCCAATACACAGCAATAAGGAATAAGTCATATTTGAAATTCTTGTCACAATGCAATGTGGCCTGTGTGCTGGTGCGCAGCCTGCAACTGAATGATATCTGGGTGCCTAAATACCAGGGAGCTCACACCCACCCTCCCACGGAGAGTGGACATAGCCCAGTGGTCCCCAGGCCAGAAATAGTTCAAGATCTACATTCCTTCAGGGCATTTGGACACAGCAGATGTGGGCAGGTCCACAGTCCTGGAAATATTGCCTGACTAATATTTTAGTTTTTCCTTCATTGAGGGACATTTTAAAATATTGATTTTTCTCTTTTTCTTATTAAACAAGCAATGGAATTTAGACCATACAGGAAAACATGAAATTAAATTAACAGAAATTACCCATAATCACACTGCCCAGTGATAACCACTATTAATATTTTATTTTCAGCAGCTTTCCATCCTTTTTTATATCTATAAGTATTTAAAAACCAAAGAAAATTACAGCACACAAGGCATACCAACCTACTATCAGTTTGTGTCATTTAATAGAGCAGAGGGAATGCCTATGTGGGGACAGAGCCCCAAAAAGCAGTTTCCAGGCTCTCGGCCTCACATAGAAAGGTGCTGGCTCAGGTAGTAAATGGCCATCAGCTGTGATTGGATGGCCATCAGCTGTGGCGAGTTGGCCGTCAGCTGTAACCAGTGAGCCATTGGCCACTAATATAACTGCCATGACTAGGCTAGCAGGAAAGGGGGGAGCTAGCAAGAAGATGGTGGCTGAGCCTGCAAGCGGCACAGTGAGGGTTGAGAATTGTGTTGCTCCTGGTTCCTGTGTCTCCAACCCAGCCGCCAGTGAGAGTATAGTGGTATGGCTCCCCTACCTATGGCTCCGTGGGTGTTCCTTTTTGGCCTCACCATGTCCTGCGTTCTTGTGTGGGGAGCGGGACCAGAGACCCTGCAGGCCGTCCCGCATGACAGACTATCTCATTCTTTGACTGCAAAATCACTTTCTGTGTCTGAACAGGAGCCCATCAGGTGGGTGTACAACTTTAATCTCATTGTTACACACTTAAAACAGTTTCTAATTCTGAGTGTAACAATTCTGTGAGCAGTATTCTTGAGGTTAAATGCTTGTCAGGTATATGTGATTACTTCCCTAGAATAACTGCTCACAGTGAAGGGTGTGGTGGAAAGGTACGCGCACGTACTGGCGAATTGCCCTCCACAAAGGGCCTGTGATCTGTGAGTACACACACGTTCACCACCAGTGTGGACAGACGTGCCCCAGGCCCCGTGCTTTTGAAAGTGCTATTATTGTTTCCAACAACTTTGCCCATTTGATGGCCAAGTGATTCTGCCCTCCTGTTGCCTTCTGTGCGCACCTCGGCGAGTATCCCCCACTTCACAGATGAGTGGAGGAGGACTCAGCAAACCTGAGTGAGTCGTCAGTGAGGACGTGGGACACGGCGGTGGGCAGCACGCTGCTATGCCCTGTGTCCGATACTTGAGTCCTCTCTGGGCCACGGGCAGTGCCAGGCTCTAGAAATTCAGACATGGGCAGCGTGGTCGCTGGCCTGTAGAAACTGCTCCCCATGAGGCTGTTGGGGTGAGGCTGTGGGAGCCACAAGTGGCTGTACTAGTGCAAGTCGTCGAGAGGTTTGTCAGCCGAAGACATTCCTGAGAGCCAGGCAGGTGGTACGCAGGAAGCAGCGAGGCCGGAGAAGGGAGGTGACTGGCAGGAAGGAGGATCCAGGCTGGGGAAGGGGCCATGCCTGAGGTTCAGGTGACAGGTGCAGGCCACAGCCTTGGTCTCAGGGATGTACGAGCTCACAGGGACACACACACGCCATCCCACAGCACAGTGGTAGCCGACTTCAAGGCCTTAAACAACTGGAGCCTGAATTAATTGCTTTGTCAAATCCTCAGAGGGCAAAAGGGGCTTCAGCATTTCGCTTATTTTCCTGGGTTCATGACTTACTATTTTGTGTGCTCCTGATGCTTTTAAGAACTTATTTTTTGGAACAGTGATAAAGGACAAATAAAGTCTGATTGGATCAAGCCCCTGGTGGGGTTGGTATGTGATTTAGGGTCTTCCCATGTTGTAGACCAAACAAATGTTAGAGAAAACATTTATAAAAGGATGAATGCAGCAGTCCAAATGAGAGACGATGGGCTTGCACATGTGTTTAATAAGTGCTGACGTGGCATTCCTCGGACCAGTTACAAGTTCGTTGCATGTAAGGTACATGCTTCCTGAAGAACATGTGACATGTCACCAGGACCAACGAGGTGTTTTGCTTGCTTGCTTGTTTCAGATAATGATACATACATGGACATTGCTGTGAAATAAGGACCAAACATCTAGCTATGCTTTTTCAAAATACCCAACTCAAAAAAATAAAACTTTTCCAATTAGAGTCTTTCCAATTTCAAGTAAAATACTGTGTACTTATGACGTGTACTTTACCAGAGAAACGGACATGGCGTTAATAACCCGAAGTAACGATGAGGCGTGGAAGTCCAGTAAGAAGCCGAATCGCCAGCACGCCAGACTTAGAACATGACGAGAGAAACTAGAATATCGTAAGACATTTAAATAGAAACAGCACATTCCTCTACTCTCTCTGTGGCTTCATTCGTGCCGTTCCGTTCTTCCCACCTGCAACCTTCAAACGACACTTTTCACAGGCCCAGGGAGGCCCAGTGAAACACACGGCATAAAATGGCAGAACTAAAGTTCCACACCATTCTCAGGACTTTGGTGAATTCGTTGTTCAACACCCAGGTTTGGGCTTTCTGTGAACTATCTGGTTTATATAGCGCAAATTGCCTGTCGTCTGTTTTTCTCCCCAGAGCCACGCCCTGCTTCTCCAGTAGATTTCTGACAATGGTGTCACCGGCTACCTAGCCATCCAACCTGCACACCGGGGAGCCGTTAACCCAACGTCTTCTCTCCCGCCCTCTATTATGGCATCACGTCCTGTGGGTTGCATCATCACATCCCTTTGGAGCCTGTCTTCTCTTTCCTCCCCATGGAGCTGTCTCAGAATTTCCTCTAGGGCCGTGCACTCCTCTTAACTGTGTCCTTCAGTCTCCATTTATGTTTGTTGTAGGTGCTGGGAACACTGTCGGGAGGAAGACAGAAAACATCCCCTGACCTTATGAAGTTACATGCTGGTGGGGAAAGGCAGACAGCACACAAAATAAATAAGAAGATATGGGGTGTTGGAAGGTGCTCAGTGTTGTGGAAAACATGAAGCAGGAAATGGGAAGATGTAATTTTAGAAGAGGATGTCAGGGAAGCTCTCACAAATGTCTGAATAAGTTGGGGCGCTTCCCATGAAGGCAACCAGGGGAAGGAAGAGCACTCAGGGATGGAAACGACAGCCTGTGCAAGCAGCATGGCAGCAGAGTGGCTGGGAGGCTGGGCGATGGCCACAGAGGTCAGTGGTGGGGCACCTGCGGGGCGGGGCTGCCCACAGGTCTTCAGCATGTGGATGGAGAGACATTGGAGGGTCTTGAGCAGAAAAGTAAGAGGACATGATTGGTGTTTTAGCAAGAATGCCTTGGATGTGGTGAAGTCTATGAGCTATGGGGACCAAGGTGAAAAAGGGAGCAGCAGGGAGCTACGGGAACAACTTACAGGGTGGCGGCCAGTGCCAGGGGCATGCAGGACATGGGGTGAGTCTCTGAATATATTTCAAGGGTGGAGCTGACAGGATTTCTTTATATGTTTTGTGTGGAATGCATGGGGGCAGGAGGGAGAGCGAAAACATTCACGGTTGGGTATTAGTTTTTGGCTAGAGTGACTAGATCAGTGTGGTTCCACTAACTAGGATGGGACAGTGAAGCAAGTTTGCAGGAGGTTATTAGAAGTTTGGTTTAAGGCATATTACATTTAAGATGCCCGTTAGACATCCAAGCAGAAATGTCAAAGAGCCGACTGAAAATATGGGCATTCTGCCTCATCGAGGTACTTTATTCAGACAATTGTAACCATTCCCGTCAATTCTGCTTCCCAAAGAAGATATAAGTCCTTTGAAGGCGATAAACTGGCTTCATTTTTAGATTAAGAAATCAGGTAAGAGAGACCTTTTCAAACAGATTCTGCACAATGCTCTCTTCACAGCACATGTTTTCTTTTGAGTTACAGTTACTTTCTCGCTCACCATTAAAGAGCCCTTTGAATTGATCGGCTGTGTGAGTGAGGGCTGGGTACGTTCGAGTCTGTTATGTAACATATTACTGTAAGCCACTTGTCATTACAAAACAGCTCAGCGAATTGTGTATGCTCATCTTTTTGTAGGAAAAACACAAAATTTATTTTCAAGTTACACCGTTGTTCAATTTGCCAAGAGAAAACCAGCAAACTGCTGTCTGAAAAAGAGTCTCATGATCATTCTCTATTACACAATATGCATTATTTTCACTAAAAAGTATTTCATCATTGTCATTACATCTTTCTCTTGAGTAGTTTCTAAAACAATTATTTCTTTATTGGTTTATTACTGAAACAGTCAAGAAAATTCCGTAAGCTGAGACCTGAAAGACATAGCAGTACTTTTCAACAAACCTCCTACACTGTGTAAGTCTTTTTAATACTAATGTCTTTACATGTTTAGTAATATTTTCTATATATCATCTAGTAATAAGTGAAGACAAAGAAATATATTTCAGCTTGCTAATTTTTTCCCTTGTTTTACTTATTCAGTTTGAAATTATTTTTTCTTTGTTTTATTTCTCTTGTTTGTATCAAAATAATAGAAAAAATAAGCTTTTACGTTACAAGTAATGAAGTTTTCTCCCAATAGGAGGCATATTTTTGATAAAATCGCGCAACACAGACTTTTAAATGAGACTTTAAAATTATTATCCTTAAGTTTAATTCAATTCTGTAACGTAGTTGCTTAAGAGTCACGAGGCTTTAAGCGTAGTAATCAAATTGTCCATGTTTTTTGAATATACTGTCAAATTTAAATCTCAACTGAGACTATGCACGTCAGACGAAGCTCAGTGTTGAGGCCGGTAGATATAATCCATATTTCAAAATGCTTCCCTGGAAGTTTAGAATTTTTAGCCAGCTTCTGGTCAAACTGTTATGTGACAGAAAAGAGCATATACAACTAATTGAAGAAATAAAGCTCTGATATTTTCTTCTTCACTTTAGCTTGCATTATCATATTACGTCTAATTTTCTATTTCTCTGTAGGAAACTTTTTAAGCCACTTAAACTTTGGGTGAGTTTAGCTTAGTTAAAAGCAGACAAGTTAGTCCTAAATTCAGTTAACTGGGCGAGAAGAACTGCACTCTGTAACGACATGCCGCAAAGGACCTAGTGAGTGAAGGCCGGGGTCGACGGCCTGGGCAGTGCCCTCTTTTCCCTCGGGAAACCAGCAAGTCTCTGACTGACAGACTAAGTGAGGGCTCCAGGTCACTCTCCATACTTAATACCACGAACAAACAGTTCCTATATTTTGAGATAATAAAAATTTAACATTTTCTTTCCAGAGCCAAATTGACGATTTTTCTACCCTGCTTCTAGTGTCTTCGGTCCAGTGGACCAGGGAAGTCCAGTTGCTTCTATGTCCGTACTGAGGTCTTAGTTCTCTTGCTTTCCTGAATGGCATCAGCTCCATCACCTAGGACTACTGATGACCTAGAATTCCTTTCTCTTTGAAGCATCGGTGGTTGTCAAAGTTCCACTCTCACGTGCCCTGGGTTAGCCCAAGGGGAGTTGGGTCTGGGGTCGCACAGGAAGAACGACCCCATTATGAAGTCAACTTTCTCTACGACAATGGTTGTATGCTGTGGCCTTTCAGAGTGACCCGTTCTCCCTGATGAGGAATGAGACCTGGTTGAAAAATGCCAGAATGCCATCCTGGAACCCAAGGATATGCGCAGGACTCAAATTTCAAAGGCCAGTTTTCCATTTTTTTTTTCTAAAATGGCTTTTAAAAGAATAAAGTATGGATCGAATTGTCTCTTATACAAAAGCAAGTCAGAATTTGTAACCTGTGTAAATGCTATAATTAAAACCTTGTTTTTACATGCATTCATTATGTTAAATTTTCCACTAATTACTGACATTTTCTTTAATGTGAACATGCGGGGAACATGAGGATATGATTAGCTGGAGTTAAAAGTGTAAGCAGTAATGAGCATAACGTGGGTGTCCTTTGTCTTTCTCCGGCCGCTCTAAGCTGGTTGAGAAGAGGGCCTGCATTTTATAGGTTGGATTGGGCACATGGAACAATTTTCTGTAAGCAAATACACACACATGCAAAGTATAAAGGGCAATATTCATACGTGTTGAATGTGTCGCTCACTTTCCATCCACTGTCCCCCTTGCAGCCTTTCTCTTTGTGTAGGTAGAAGCAAGGGAGGAGCCTACAGACTTCCCAAAGGCGTCTCGGTGCTAGGGGAGTTGTCGTTGAGGAATTGAAGATGGGAAAAGCGGGGAAAAGAAGAGCCTTCATGAGAAGTTTTGCCATCTAGTGTGCTGAGTTCTCTGATGTCCATTTCTAGGGAACACTTGTTTTTGCTGGAAGAATCTTCTCAGGATCCCCTTCCCTGGCAGTCTCAAGCTGACGTCTGTATGTTCCTTTTGCTTTCTTTCAGATAACTCATTCAGAGACATGTGTCCTCTGCATCGTTTCTGGTTTTCTCGTAAGACTCCTTGTTGAGTTGGTGGTTTGGGGGCCTATCTGCCCGCTCTGATAGCCAGGGAGACCACAGGACAGAAGAAGTGTCCCCAAGGACCTGCACCCAGCCTCCCTAACGCCTGCCCTGCTCCGTCCTCAGTGGGGGGCTGCCCAGTCTCGGACCTCCCTCTCTCAGTGCCCCATCACAGGACCTCTGCCCAGCTCAGTCTGCTCTGCTGTTTGTTTGGTTTTATTTTATTCCCTTTTCTTTCCTGTTTCCAACTCCGTCGTCTCTTTTTCTAATTATTCCCAACATGTGTAACTCACATACACTGGAAGAAATATCTTCATGGAATTAAAACCACGTTTACTAAAACGTCACATAAGCAGAAGTCACAGTTGGGGGAGGATTTCAGTAATCCCACCTCAAACTCACACAGGCAAAGGGAGGGAAAGGTGGCCTGGTGATGGTATGACACAAAGACCATGAGCAGAGCCGGCCAGAAATCTTAGACAAACAAGACTGATGCCTGATTTTCACCTGTCTTCGGGTAATCACTCTGACAGTTCTGTTCTTGTCGGAAGCCACAGATAATCAGTTTTGAAATGGGATTTCTACTCCGAGTTCACTGCATCCCAAATGATTTTATCCTAAGTCTTTCTGATTTTCAACAGGAAGGGCCCTAAATAGGTGTGTCCTTCCTCTTCTACTTCTGCTTCCACTTTTCAGAGCCTCAGCTTCCTGGTTCCAGAAAAACAGGTCTCCCTGTCTTAGCCACCTTTTCCCTTTATACGACTTCTGTCACACAGTAGTCAATGCTCAGTAACTATCTTTCTTCACTTGAAAGTTTGTCAGCCATTAGACGAAACTGATCTTTTTCTAATGGTCAGGAAAGATAGCAAACGATAGGAATAATTGATTCCAGGTTAGGAGCGATGGCTAGCCACTCGAGAATGGGTTCAAATAAGGTGTTTACATCTTCCAGGGGATACTTGCTAGTCAAAAGTTACAGCTTTCTCACATGGTGTATTTGAAGGCAGGAGGGAGGTCATCCTGCTGCTTCTCAAATTATATCATGTTTGAGATAATGATTGATAGCTATATAGTGCTGTGCACTGTGCAAAACACCTTTCATACACGTGATCTCATTTGTCTTCGAAAAAGCTTGTAATGCATATGTTATTATTTCAGTTTTCAGATGAAGACATTGAATATTAGAGCATTTGAGAACTTTCCAAAGCAGAGCAGGCCTTGAACTTGATGCTATAAGGTCTGACTTTAGGGTCTGTGAATTTAACGTGTTACCATCTGTCAGTAGCTACAAAGCTATACCTTATATTTTACTCTTTATATATTTAAGAGACATTGGGAGAATGTCATTTTTTTAGTGGTAAAAGTGTGGACTTTGTTGGCAAACTAAGCAGGGCCCCATCCCTGCTGCTCTTCCTGCCGAGATGCTTCCTGGGGCAAGTGGACTCACTGGTCTGAGTCTCAGCACCCTAATCTGGGAAATGATAACAATAATCCCTGCTGAATGCCTCAGCAGGAGTCTGGCACAATTAGTACGCAATAAATGTTACGTACTTTTTAACTCACTGCTATTTGTAGGGGACAGAGTGTGGATGTTGACAGGAGCAGTGATACAAACCAAGGCAGGAAACAAGTAATCCCTTGATTTTCTTTCTCGTGGCCATGTAGAGCATGTTTGTCATGCTGGCAGGCCACAGGCCAGGGAGATGGTTAGAAAACTAAAGGGAGGTAGGTCAGATTTCCAGGCAGGAATCTCACTGGAGTTGCAACGCAAGTGGTCTGGCAGAGTTGGATTCATGGTTTCTCGGGCTGGGCTGGCATCTCTTAATGTCCGGTCAATTAGCCAGTGTCGTGGCCGAGTTTCCTATTCATCCAGGCCTTCATCCTACATTCACGACACAACCACCGAACCTGTTTTACACGAAGCATCACACCCTGGGCTGGGGTTGCAACAGTCTGTGCCCTTGGAACTCACGTTCAGTGGGGGACGCTTTATTCACCCACTCACCCAGCAAACATTTGCTGAGGTCGTCTGCCCGGGGCAGGGTATTTGAGGTAAGAATAAAAGCCACAGTTTGTGTCCTCAAGGAGTTCACTGTCTAGTCATGGAGATAGACAGGTAAAGAGATGAAATAGAATGAAGAGTCATGAATTTAAAGACAGAGGCAGCGCAATGTGCATGCACTTAAACCAGGGCCAGCTGTCCGATTACAAGAGGCAAGGCAGAGAGTGAAGGTCTAGGAAGGCTTCCTGGAAAACCCCGAGACAAATGCCAAGGCTAACTCCCAATTCGATGGGTAAAGAGGAAAACAGTGCCTGTCGCATCACATTCACTGGACAAGTGTCTGCCGTGGTTATTAACCGCCTGTCAGTATTGGAGACTGCCCCCATCCCTCATCATCTAAGTCTGCTGCAATTACACCTTCACTCCCAGCACTGCTCGGGACCACACCAAGCAGGCAAACATTCATGCGATTGGAACACCAGAAGGTGAGGACACAGAATGAGGGGTAAGAAAAAGGCATGAGAGGAAAAGCCCGCTCCACACAGAGAAACACAGAACACTGAGGAGTTCCCATCAGAATTTATGTAAGTAAGACAAAAACGGAGAGACATCTTCACATACTGACAAGCATTTTTTTCTAACCTAGAATTCTTTACTCAGCAAAAATGTAAGGGAATTTAAGCCTTTTCCAGACAGACAAATGCTGAGCACATTCTTTATTGCCACACTTGAGCCACAAAAATGCTAAAGAAAATGACTTTAGTAAAAAGAAGATGATACCAGAAGGAACTTCTGATCTACAATAAAAAGGAATTAAGAGCACTGAGAAATATGTGAAAAACACAAAACACTTTTAAAAAAAAGTTGTATTTCCTTAAAAGATAATTGACCAGTTGAGCAAACACAATGACAACTTACTGTGAGAATTCTAACATATGTAAAATGCATGTCTTTCAAGTAAAATGTATGCAATAATGGTGCAAAGGACAGGAGCAAAACATGAAATTATACTGCCGTAAGTTTCTTACACTCCGTGTGAAGCTGTGGTAAGTTCAAGATGCATGTTGTAAACACTAGAGCAGCTGCTAAAAATAAAAACAGAGAGGGCTTGCTAATAAGCAAATAGTAGAAATTTTAAAAAATAGTATCATTAAAAAAGTACCCAATCCAAAATGAGGCAGAAGAAGTGGGGACAAGGGAAGAAAAGAAATGGGGACAAACAGGAAATAAGTAAGAAGATAGCAGACTTGATCTCAATTGTATTGATAATTACATTAAACTTACATCATCTAAACTGCCAGATTTGAAGTAGAAATTGACAGATTGGACAAACGCAAGATTCCTCTCCATGCTGCCTACAAAAATGAGCTTTAAACATAAAGATACATGTTATAAGTAAAATAATATAAAATTATATATACTAGGTAGTTGATAGGCATAATTGAATTTTAGCATTATTTTATATTAGTGCATACAAACAGTGCATCTCTTCTTCAATGCTGCTTTAGGTTTAGTGAAATTGTGTGTAATTATCCCCATTTTACAGAATAAATCCTTCCTGTAATTTCATTTTCTGTCGGTGCCTAGAACCTGTTGGTTCAATCCCCAGAGAACCCCTTTTTCTCTGCCTTGTCCCTTCACAGGGCCACTGCAGGGTCTCAGCAATTGTCTTCCTGCCACGTAGAAACTGTCTGTTAGTGATCACACCGACAAAACCACATTCTTTCCAAATTTATATCAAACTGGTGTGAGGGGGACCCTGGAGTGAAAGACACTGGGACTCGAAACAGCAGTGGAAACCCTGGAGTGTAAGTTCTACCAGAGCGACGAATTCTGTTTTGTTCACTGGTGTAGAAGTAACTTCGTAAATATTTGTTGAATAATTTAATGAACGAAGTTGTCAATGAAGTAAGATCCGCGTGTCCTAGAATCACTTGGGATGGTATTAAGTAGTCACTGGGCCTCGCTCTTGGGGACAATACTGTAAAAATGCTATTTAGTGACGTATGCTCATAACGAGGACCTTTAGTTTTCTATGAAAACACCCCAATATGCTATATGTAGGCAGAAAGCAAACAATGTCATAAAATGTAGAAAAAAGAACCTTAGGCAGATTTAAACTCAAAGTCCTGGAATTTATAGGCACAAGCTTCGTTTATTAGGAAAAAAAAAATCACATTGTGTAACACTTTATTTCCCAGTGAGTCTCAGGAAATGAAATGATAAACCTTTTAAAATGAACTCAGTCAGAAAAAGGATCATTACCTCTAGGGCAGTTGCAAAATAAAACGGGCCGCCAATAGCACAGGGAATAACAGGCCACCACTGAGCAGCGTGGACAAGCTGTTTTCAGTGAGCCTTGCCACCACTTTGCTTTGAAGACGTTGTCGTGCCATCTCCCCACCGAGGACGACGTTCCCCGGATGGCCCTGGTCCACGGTGCTCGGTAGTATCCATAGCTTCAATTTCTGCACGCACCCCCGACTCCCATACCCACATCTGCTTGCAGCTCTCTTGGTCCCAGACGCACCTGCCTCCTGGGTCCCTCACCTGGGCATCTCAGGGACCCCGAGTTCAGTGCTCAAGGCTGACGTCAGAAAGACCCAGGAGCAGACCTTTCAGGTACAGACAGCCCCCCGTCTCAGGTGGGTGGACACATCTTAGTTTACCTGACCTTTCTGATTTCCAGATTTTACTTCTATAAAATGGCAACAGATTTCACAGGGTTGCTTCTAGAAGATCATGACATAATGTAGGTACTACCTAAATACCTCCAACAGAGAGCCCCGCACCAGGCAGACACGTGGTCAACGTCTGGTCCTGGCTTTGTCTCCTTCCAGGATAAGCCGACGTGCCCCTTCATTTAATGGCAGCACGTGGAAGTCACTTACGTGGGTCGGGGATGGGGACTGACCCTATCTGCCCTCCAAGGTCTGCGCACACTTATTCTCAAATAGCTTTTGAAGTGTCCTTCTCTCTTTTCTGCCACCTTCCAAAAAGCTTTCAATGTTCTCAACTTGAAGAACCTTCTTGCTTGAGCCCATCCCCTCCCTTGGTCTGTCCTCCCCAGAACCCTGTACCCAGGACACTGAAGGACCCCCCTTTCCCCCCTACACACACACCCCGCAGAGTGGAGCTCACGTCTTCGTCTTCGGTGCGGCCATGGGCTGTGCACCATCTGCCGGCTGCCTTGCTGGCTGCAGGGTCTGCTCCCACCCGTACAGCTGTGT
This sequence comes from Rhinolophus ferrumequinum, assembly GCF_004115265.2. NCBI lineage: Eukaryota > Metazoa > Chordata > Mammalia > Chiroptera > Rhinolophidae > Rhinolophus > Rhinolophus ferrumequinum. The sequence goes on from NC_046296.1 coordinate 68,489,541, forward strand.
GGGGCACTCCCTCCCCCACCGCCACCCCCTACTCCCTAAGACTGCTGTGCTTCCTACCTGTGCACGTTTACAATGCCCCTCCATCTTCTTACAGTTCCTACATGCTCTTTTCCTTTTCCTGGAAAACCCTTGTTCATCTTTTATAACTTGCCTTAGATGTTACCACCTTCAAGAACCTTCTCTGACTGGCCTGCTAGAGATGTGTAAACCTGGCATCAGTGTATTAGGCAGGAGGTGTGTGTGTGCTGTGAGAACAGCCCCACTGCTGGGGTCTGGGTGGGGTCTGAGGCTCTGCCTCACTGTTTCCTGCTGCAGCCCCCCCAGCCCAGGTGACAGAAGCCCTCAGAGTCCCTTCCCCCGCTCAGCCAGGCTCCTAGACTGCTACCTTCTCTCTGGTGTTTCTCTTTCTTGTGAAATCACCTGCTGATTCGTAAATTAACAAAGGTAACAAAAGATAGACAATTCCAACTACTGAAGATAATTACGTTTCTAGGGAATTTGTTTCAGATGGAGAAGGACAAAAAAATAGTCGCAATTCTGAATATTTTACAGGACTATCTTTGCCTGGACAGCAGCAGCTGTGAAAATGTAAATGTGGCGTTTGAGTTCACAGGAAGCGGAAAATACTGCATGGCATCCTCTACTGAGAATGTCCCCACCGTAGGGCTCCTGCCTCTGACTCTTTGGCCCCGGTTCTGATTTATTAAAAAGTAGGTCTTCTGTTGGAGTGGATGAGCCAGTTTGATACACTGGACATCAGAAAATCGGCTTCCACCCTGCTTCCTCCCGCGAGTAGCTGAGGTATTTCCATTTTGCGAAATGGAAAAAGCATACATCTCACCCAGCTCAGGAGAACAGCACTGTGGTGTGCGGACACTGGACACCGTGAGAGGCTGAGGTCAGGTGGTCAGGTAATGTGGGTGTCATTGGTGAAGGTGTCTCACCTGCACGTGAGCAGGTTACGTCTTGGCAAGTATGTCAGGAGCCAAAGAGGCTCATTTATTTCCACGATTTAAAAGCTTTGACTGGAACTGTGGGTCTCTCTATTTTTAAAAAGAAATTATAATATGGAAATAGGAGGGGCTGATGCCGTGGACCAGGAGCCGGACCCACGTCTGTCAGTCTCTGGCTCTGTGTTCAACGTATCTCTGCTCCAGACGGGATTATACGACATGGTGAGGACACGAGCAGTGAGTCGGGGGTATTTTTAGCAGTGTGCACAGTGACTTGGAAACACTTGAGTGGGGTGTGGCACTGAGTCAGCCGTACACAGGGACACACAGTTGCTTTAGTTTGTAAAAGTTGACACTTCTGAAAGTGTCATTTCCTCTGTTGCCACAATTGGCCTAACTCACTCTTAACCCAGTATTGGTGACTCCTCGGTGACAAGTCCACACCCTCGCCCGGTGACCCTGGAACCCCATGGCATAGAGAGTGGGACAGCTGGCGGAACTCGGGGCTGGTGTGGTCACTGCCAAAGCATTCCCCTCTGGCCTGTGCAGGACAACCCTGCAGCTGTCGTATCCACATGCCTGGCATGCCTCCCTCCCCTAGGGCAACTGCTGGGCGTGGGCAGTGATGCCAGCAGTTCCCCTGGCTAGGCTGCCTCATACCCCCCAGCCCCGCCCCGGAAGCCCAGGGGCATTGTCCAGGTGTGCGGAGAGCAACCGAAGGAAATGGTCAGGGCTGGGATGCAAAACCAGAGGAGGAAGTGATGAGGGATCCCTGCTCTTGGGAGGGTGAAGGAAAGTGAAGGGAGGTCTGGGGGTAGATGACAGCCCTCCCCCGGCGTTTTCCAGATCTCACAGTCATTCCAGATGGGCCGCTGCACATGTACGTCTTGTTGAAATACAGTACACGCAGGTGAGAAGGCTGGGGCGTCGGTCCCAAGCACAGCTGAGTCCGGTTCCCTGGTTCCCCTGCTGCCAGTGAGTCTCCTCAGGGCTCAGGGCTCTGGGCTTCAGGAGCCACAGCCAGAGCACAGTGTGAAGTGACATCCTGCTGTGAGGGGCCCTGAGACGTGCAGGTCGCTCCCTGAAAGATGCAGAATGTGGGACAGCAACACACTGCTGTTCAGAGAGGTTACAAAACACACACATTACCCTCCTCTTCTTCCGGTGCCTGGCAGGCTTTTCCCATAAACAAAGTGAGTGGAGGAAGAGGGGAAGTTTGTCACATTTATGTTAAATTCTAGACCTTTACACTTTGATTGATATGTAAGACTCAATCCTAAACAGTATTTTTACTTACTTTAACACTGACTCGTTTTCAGAAGTGTACACCCAAACTATCAGCCTGTGTATACCAGTTTACATTTAAAAAGTTTTTCTTATTTACCTTGTATTTCTTTAAATATTGAGACTTTTTTCTATTTTAAAAATTGTGATGAAATGTAATAACATCAAGTTATTATCTTAACCATTTTTAAGTGTGCAATTAAGTAGCACTGAGCACACTCACGTTGTATAACCCTCACCGTCATCATCCACAGATACGCTGTATCCATGAAATAAAAACTCCCCAGCCCTCCCCTCCCCCAACCCCTGCCAACCACCATTATACTTTCTGTCTCTGTGAATTCGAACACTTAGACTTAAGTATCTCATACAAGTGGGATCATACTGTATTTGTCCCTTTGTGACTGACCTCTTTCGCTGAGTAGGGCTTCAGGTCCCATCCCTGTGTCCATCTTAAGGCTGATGATATGCCATTGTGTGTACACACATATTGTTCAGTCATTTTTAAACTTCAATTCTTCGCGTAAGAGAGGAAAGGTGACATAAGGTTGTCAGTGAGACTGCAAGTCGAGCAGTTCTGATATATATAAAGATAGGAGATACAATGATAATTGAATCTTCACAGAATAATTATTGGCCCACTGTGCTCAGGCCAGTTTGGCAAATTTTTCTCTCTCTGAAATATACAATACACAAATCTATAAACATGTATGCCCACACGTTTTACTCGCACACTCCTCCTTTTGCTCACGTGCTCCTCCGTCCTCTTTTCAGGAAAAGGACACAGTTTACTTGGGATGAAAGTCACGGTACTTCTGTCACATGCAGGTGTACGTGTTCAAGTGATTTGTACTTTACATTTTAAATTCAATAAGTCTCTGCTGTAGGTTGTGGGTAATTACGGCCAATTCAGATTCTTTCTATCTGTTCTACTCTTGTCCCTAACACAGCCGGCCTCTGTCCCTCCCCTCAATCCTGCCTGACTTGATTTCTTTGACTCATTTGTGGAGCTTACCCATGCAGCGCACCATCAGGTACAACGCTAATGATTTTCCATGTGCCTAAATGTCACGTCCTTTTAATAATATCAGTATTACCGTCCCCACTTCACAGGTGAGGAAACCGAGGCCCAGGGAATTTGTGTAACTGCCAAAGGCCACAGGTCTGTCTGCGTCAGGGTCACGATCTAGACCGTGTGTATCGGAAGCCAAATCCCAGCTGCTGCCGTGCACAGGATGTGGCAGTTACCGCTTAGGTCCTTCGAACCCTTGTTCTGTTGAACTTGCATGTGTGTCCTGTGATTGCAAACAGAACAGAAGCTCCTGAGGACACAGTGCGTGACTGCATGCAGCACTCTGTGCACAATACTCGTCATTTAATAATCACTGAATAAAATAAGGAAACCTATGAGGAAGAGAAAATTAAGTCCCAAGTAAGCAGAGAAAACGTAATAGTAAAAAATTAGAGTGGAAATCAATCAGATTGAAAACAAGGAAATCACCAGAGAAAAATCAACAAAACCGAACACTGATTCTTTGAAAAGATGAATAAAATTGATAATCCAGACCAACTAAGAAAAAAGGAGAGAAGACACAATTAAAAATATCAGAAATAAAAGAGGGGACATCACTACAGATCCCATGGACTTTAAAAGGACAATAAAAGGATATTATGAAGAACTATATACACACAAATTTGATAACTTAGATGAAATCAACAAATTCCTTAAAGACACAATCTGCTAAAACTCACACAAACAGAAATAGACAATCTCTATAGACCTATATCTATTATAGACATTGAATCAATAATTAATAGCCTTTCAAAACAGAAAGCTTCAGGCCCAGATGGGTTCACGGGTGAATTCTACCAAACATTTAAGGGAGACCTTATATTAATTCTCTTCACCCTCGTATATCTCTTTTGCTGTTGTTTTCCGTGTGCTGAGCTATTGATGGAAAATTCCGTTTGAAGACTCAGGTCCTTCTTCAAGCCTGAGCAAGTTTCTTCTGCTTCTTCTTCCCTATTTCTGTTATTTCTTCTGATATTTCCTCCATTTTATTTTCTTTACTATTTTGGGGAATTTTTATCAGTCTGATGTTGGTCCTCTTGTAATGGCCTTGTTTGTACTTTATATTTTTAATGTCATTCGAAACTTTTAAATACCAGCCTCTGTGCTATTTACTAATTCTGAACCCACACCCTCTTTGAATTCCAATAGCTAGAATGCTTTTCTACTTTTTGAAATCTCTGAGGCATATATCACTTTATTTGTCTCATCTCCCTATCTTCTTCCCTCTCCTTCAGAAATCTGTGGGAATCTCTCAACCGTTGTTGATTATTATCCACACAAAATCTACTCTCTTCTTCTTCTCCTTCTCCTTCTCCTTCTCCTTCTCCTTCTTCTCCTTCTTTGTTTTAAACTTCTAAGCTTTTAATTCAGTGGAGGTCTTTGAAGGATGGAGAACAAATGTGTTATGTTTATTCCTCAATTCTGAACTGAAGCTGCCTTTTTAAGAAAGTGATTTTCAACTGATAGTCTTTATAATAATTCTTTCTTGTTCTTTTTGTTGGCATTTCCTTGAAGGATGAATTACTTTTCTGCCTAGTCAAAATGAAGACAGACTTTGCCAAGAAGTAGTAGTGAGGTAAAACCTTAAATGGGCTTTGAAAACGCCACGTTGAAATCTACCTGTTATTTTAGGTGGTTGTTTGGGATCTTGATGAGATCATAGACCTTGTATGACACACCAGCTTTTCAATGTAGTCTTGAGTAAATTAATTAACGTCTTAGAGCCCAGGCTTTTTTGAATTAAAAAAAACATCCTTTTCAATTTCACAAGATTGCTGTAAGAAAGTATAGCAAAGTTCATGATACCCAGCCAGTGCTTTATAAATTGATTCTGTGGGAATTCATATTTGCATTCTGTTGGGCACTGAATTTGTAATGGGGGACAACCACAGAACCTGTCTCTAGAAAACACGTTTTAGTGGGTGAGCTACATTAGTAAGTAAATAGTTCATTTCATTACAATGTTAGTTACTCTCTACCCTGCACCTACTCTATCCCCATCACCCCTGGTATCATCACCTGTGGCCACAGGTGAGCTCCATGGGCGGACACGGAGAGAAGTTGAGGACTCTGGTGGAGCATGAGGAGATAAGGGAAGGAAAGAGTGAAGGATGACGATAAGGAAAGGATGCCTAACTCAGAATGATTCAAACAGAAAAACTGAGCTCATCATACCTTAGTCTGTCCGGGCTGTGCTAACGAAATATCACAGACTGGGTGGTTTACAAACAACAGACATTTATTGTTCACAGTTCTGGAGGCTGGAATTCCAGGCTCAGGGCGTCAGTAGATGCAGTGTGGGGCCTCCTTCCGGGTTCAGAGGTGGCCATCTTTTCTCTGTGTCCTCATGTGTGGAAGGGACCAGGAGCTCTCCGGGTCTCTTTTATAGGGACACTAATCCTACTCACAAGGGCTCCACTGTCAAGACCTGATCACTTCCCAAAGTCCCCACCTCCAAATACCGTTACACCGGGGTCAGGATTTCAGAGATGAATTCTGAGAGGTCACAAACATTCAGTCTATGATAATCACCAAATACAGGAGATTAGAAACTCTGAATAAAAAGCAAGAGTATCTAAAAATGTAAACAGTTCCTTATGGGTACAGGGGAAAGACCACTAGACCAGGAGATTAGGGTTTTATGGTCTCACATCAGCTATTGTATGTCACTAGTTAGTACTTTGGCTTTGAGAAACTTTCCTAGATATCTGGATCTCTTTCCATCATGAGGATTAGTGATAGAGTTTTCTCTCAAGATCTGACACGTTATACTTCTCTTAAGAGATTATGACACCTTCTGTTTTATGGAGTGAGAAATGAGGTACACATCTTAGGTGAAGACTCACTGGATATATCGAGACAATAAAACATATAGAAGGTTTGAAATTAGACAAAACGGAGGCCAAGAGAATTTTAAAATGCTCAATTTTAGAAATGCAAGTACAAAATATTGAAGGGGTTCACACAAATCTGAATAAATTGAGCCCAAATTTTGAATGAACGGCCAATTAATTAGTCTAATAATGCTCAGACTCATACTTTTATAGAATTGGGTTTATGAGAAAATAATTGTAATCCCCAGAGAATAATGGTTTTGTTTCAATTTCACTGATCAGATTCACATTTGACAACCATAAATACACCAACAAGAATGTAAGATAAATATCTATTGTGATAATAAAATATATTTACTAAAAATGTAATCTAACATTTCTCATGAAATGTGAAACTGTTTAAGTACTTTATGTAAATTGACTGCTTAGGGGTCTTGATAAAAATAGCAACTGAGTTCTCTCAACATTAAGAGCTTTTCAAAATAGTCAGTGAAAAAAGAGCTATATTTTTCCAGCAAAGCAATTGAACCAGAAGCCAATCATTGGTAAAGGGAGAAGAACTAACCTGAGGATAGTCAGTTCTTTTCAGAATTTCAGGAAAGCCAAATGAGATATTTAATTTGTGTTTCAGCAAGCCTTGTTTCCCAATGCAAGTCATGGGTCTTAGAACATTTTGAGAGGAGGTACAATTGCTGGCTGTTCCAGAAGGAGCAACTCCAGCAAAGCTAGAGGAAACGACTGAGGGTGACATACCCAAATCAGACCCCGCCTCAGGCATAGCAGGAGCTCAATGAATGTTTGTGGACATTAAATTGGAATTGATGGATTTGATTTCATGAGGCAGTGGTAGAAGAAGCTGAACTGGAGTGTAAGCTGTGTCTCTCTCCCTTCATGAACTGTATAATCTCTGAGACCCAGGTCCTTTGGTCTCACAAGTGTGAACTCCGTGGCTGGGACTTAGAAATCACATCCTCAACAATCACGATTCTTGGACTATTTATGTTTCAAATCAGACAAAGTGTACTGTAGGATTTGTAAACTTCGAAGGGATGACTAGGCCTGGGCTTTCATGATTGTTTAGGGTACTTTAAAAAAAAAAAAAAAAGAATTATAAGTTTATTCTTCCTATCCTGTCCCTCTGCTTTTTCTACAAAAGCCCTGTCCAGTTTCTTTTCATACTGGAGGTTTGCCTGGAAATTGAAGCTTGCAGCTGTTAATGGTGCTGCTATTCAAATTTTAAGTTGCGAAAGGAGCCACACCCCTTCCGAGAGCGTCTTCCATTTGTATTTCTGAAACTGAGCAATTCTACAAAACATTCTTCTGCGACCTAGGGAGAAACATTACAAAGAAGCACATCAGCCAAGGCATGCAGAGCTGTGCAGTGTCCCCACAACAGATCTAATGGACCAGTTTAGCATCCAGAGTGATGGCAAAACTGAAACGGATTAGAGAGAGAAAGGAGAGGCCAGCATTCCAAGGGATAAACACAACATTCCTTTCAGGAGACCACCTCGCCAGTCTTCTCCACCAGCTGCCATACGAGATCACTGAGCCCAGCATGGAGCTGGCTTTGGAGAAAGAGCTGGACCATTTCATTAGCAGCCAGTCCATCTGGACCTGCACAACAGCACAGCAGGGTGGTGCCATGCCCGTGATCACCCAGTCTCCCCCACGCCCATCCTCACAGAACTGCCAAACTCCATCTTTACATCAAACCAGCCCCGCTCCCCAGCTGCCAAACCCTGCCGACCGAAACCGGGCAGATGTGCTGGTGAGCTGCATGGCGGATTTTTAAACTTCCAGACTCAGAGTGACCTTCACCAGTCCCAGCCAGACTTAAATGGATCTCCTGTTAGTTTTCCATTCCCTGAAGCGGCTGTGCCAACTTTTCAAGACGTCGCACATTAACTTAATTCCTGACCCTCCCACTCTCAGTGCGTTCTTTGCCTCATTTCATTCATGATAGAAATCACTAACGGTTAGTTCCTGTCCACACTTCGCCTCTTTCCTCCACCTCAGTATTAAATAATAACTCCCCATCTCTGTGCTTCCTTCTCGCTTATCTGGGGTGGGGGTGGTGGGGGTCAGTGTCCAGTCCTACTGACAACCAAAACCTGCCTGTGTGTTATTTGAACCCTGGAATCTTCCTCCACGAAACATCCACTTGGAATATTTCTAAGCTGGAGGTTCAGTTTCTTTCTCTTCACTCTCTCCTTCTATCTCATAATTATACCTTCTAAGCCCCATGTTGTGCAAATTACTTTGGAGACATGATACATTGTGCAGGTATCCTGGTAGTTTTCTTGCAAGAGGCAATGACATTGCTTGATGGAGAAATAATGTTTTCAATCATGTCTAGAGTCTTCATATTGGACACAGGGGCTGATCTCAGAGGAACCGAGTTTTCTTGACTTTCTCTCCTCTTCCAACTACAACCCAATTCCATTTGTTAAACCAATGTTTTCTCCTCTGGTTCTGTGTCTCTGTCGATGTTTTCCACCTTCTTGACTCCCGGTGATTCTGAGATGCCTACCAGCCTTCTGTTTCCCCAGTTTCCCTTACTGTTATTTCCAAAGTTTGACAGTGGATCTTCTTCCTTTTGCTGCCCTGAAATGGGAGTGCCACCCCTATCCTGTTAGCATCTCCCTGAAGGAAAGAAGTTCTTGGTCAGGGGCAGTTGGGCAATAGTTCTTTGTGCTGAGTTTGGTTGTCTGAGGGAGGGCAGCCCCAGGGTCTGCTAAAGATGGGACCATTGTATGAAGATGTGTGATGTATCCATAATCATTTTAAAGGATACGTAGATTGCTTCCAGTGTTTCTCTATTATTAGAGAAAAAATTACTCGTGGGGCTTGTTGAAGATGGTGAGATAGACTGTACTGAGGACCATCCCGACAGGTATGGGCAGCACTGCAGTAGGATCTTACAGTGAGGGGAGAGCTTGGGCTCAACTCCAAAGACAACGTGGACAAGTGGGGATGCATTCCCGAGGAGCACGACGGGGGCCGGGGGTGGAAGATGACTAAGAGGCCACAGCAGAGGTAAGGGGACTCTGGGTATACTGACCGATCATACTGACCGACCAGGGTTCTTGCTGAAGGCAGGCCAGGGTGCTCAGACTTCACCTGGGGGAGGGAGGGACATGAAGAACCCCACCCGTATGGAGGTGGGGGGTCTTGTTAAACTGCCTTGGCAGAATTCTTGCTAAAACTGGATTTTACAAGAAAGCGCACGTGTAGGCCTAGGAGAATGTTCAGGAACCTGACTGAAATTCGGTCACATAAACAATCTCTGTCACTATTTAAGACCAAGCTGGACAGACACTCTCCCCATGTCCTCCTATCCTGATGTGAGCAGATTTTTCTGGGTTGGGTACATGCAGTGATGGGTCTGCACATTTTTTGTTTTACTAGAAATTACTCTCCAAATTAGTTGTACCAATTTACCTTTCGAGTGGTAACGCACGAGAGTTCTCATTGCTACATATTTTCTTCAGTTATTTAAATTATCCAACTAAAAATTTTTGTCAGTTGGATAGTTTGGAAATAGCACCTCCCTGTTTCACTCCACATTTTTCTGATTTCTCACGAGGTGGAGCATTTCCCCATATATTCTAGATATTCACGTTTTCCCTCCTATTCTCATGTTTCTGTTTTGGTTGTTTATCTAACTGGTTTTTACTAGTTCTTCATCTATTCTGGTTATTAATTTCTTTCATGCATTTAGAGTTGCAAATAGCTTTGCTCTGTCTGTGATTTGTCTTAGAATTTTGTTTGTGATATTTATTTCAATTTGTATGTATATATATAGCCAAACTTATCATTTTTTTCCTTTGTAGATTGCATTTTTAAAGTCTTGTTTAAGAAAGACTTCATAATACATACGAATATCAAATCATGATGTTGTATATCTGAATTATTATGTTATTGAGTCATAAACACGTTCTCCTAGATTTTTAAAAAACACTTTAAAGTTTTGCCTTTCAAACTTTAACATTAGGGCACTTAAAAGGTATTATTTTATATGTGGACAAATGATAGTCTCAGCATCTCAGCTTTGTGTGTGCGCTTTAAATATTCTCACACGCCCTTGGTAGCTCTTCTACTCTGGGGGCCTGAGGATGCCTTTCAAGGTCCTGAAGGTTTTCATTTGCATCCCTTCTGTCCTTTTCTGTTTCTCCACTATCCTTTTGGCCAAACAAATCTGTGTCTCCAGACTTGGTTCTTGGTATCTCTTCTCAATGACAGACTTTTGACTTAATTACATACCCTTCCTACTAGCTTTCTTCATTAGGATCCCACAGCCACCTCAAACCGAACACATTCAAAACTGTCTTTCCCACTGTGTTGCGTCTCTCAGTTGGTGATTTTCCTGATATTGTTTTCAGGGGAAATGTAGAGAGAAAGGAGACTATCAATGACTCTTACCTGTGTGACCTTGGATGGTGGGCAAGCTCCTGAAGTAACTCTGGGCCTCATTTTTTCTCATCTGTAAAATGGGGATAATAACACTACCTCATAAAGTCCTGTGGCAGTTAAGAGTGTATAAACGTGTGTGTGTGTGTGTGTGTGTGTGTGTGTGTGTGTTAGAACAACGTCTGGCACCTGGCCTGCACTATACGAACATTAGCTGATGTAATTCATTATTTGAACAGCGCCGAGCAGGCTGTCCTTCGTCACTGCTAAAGTGGAGTGAGAAAATGTTCCAGCCAAACCTACGTAACACGGGCCTTGAGTTGGCGAGGCTCACTTTGAAAGGACATCTCATCACTCTACCTCATAAACTCACGGCCATATTGTACTTGGAGAGTCACGTTCTGAATATGTGAGTCTCTGAAGACACTGTCCTGATGTTCATCCAGGCCGGTGGCCTTCCTTACTTGGACTGGTTTCCCCAAGAAGCCACCTCTGCAGATCTGCTGACCCCACTTTCATCCAGGCCACGACCCCTGTGCTTCCGGGCATGAGGTTACAGCGATCACGTGATGCTGAAATACCCCAGCTGCCAACGGAAGTGAGACCCAGAACTGTTTCTCTAGATGAGTGTTGTGATGGTCTCCCCAGCTGTTGCTATTAGGATAATTAATATAATTAACAATGAAGGCTTTAATTATCGATGTTTAACGAGAGGCATTTATAATTATCGCCCAAACGTGATCTAGAAACATAACACACTTTTGAGTGCCTACTAAATACTTCATGTATAGTATCTTATTTACCACTTAGAGTAATCCTTTAAAGGTAGATGTCAAATTTAAGAATAATCTAATTTTAAAAACTTCAGAACCTGATTCACGGTACTCCCGTGCTTCCCCGAAAATAAGACCTAGCCAGACAATCAGCTCTAATGCGTCTTTTGGAGCAAAAATTAATATAAAACCCGGTATTATATTATATTATATTAATGATGTTATATTAATTATATTATATATTATATTATATTATATTATATATAATTATATTATATATTATATTATATTATATATTATATTATATTATATAATATATATAATATATTATATTATATTATATATATTATATTATATATTATATATATATTATATAATATATTATATTATATAAGATATATAAGATATTATATATCTTATTTTACTATAAATAAAATAACTTTGAATAAAAATTACTTATAGTAAAATAAGACCTGGTCTTATATTAATTTTTGCTCCAAAAGATGCATTAGAGCTGGTTGTCCGGCGAGGCCTTATTTTCGGGAGAACACGGTAGGCCCTTTGGGTTGGTTTAAGAATCACAAACTCAGTAACAACAGAGGTTTATGCTGCCTCACAATTCTGGAGGCTAGAAGTCTGAGGTGAGGTGTGGGAGGACTGGGTCCTTCTGAGGGCTGTGAGGGGGGTTTGTCCCAGGCCTTTCTCTCCCAGCTTCCGTCGCCTTGGCTTGCACATGGCCATCTCCCTGTGTCTTCACATGGTCTTCTCTCTGTGCACGTCTGTTTCTGCCCAGATTTCTCCATTTTTGCAGGGTCATCTGCAAAGACCCAGTTTCCAAATCAGGTCACATTCTGAGGGACTGAAGGTGAGAATGCAGCATCTTCTTGGGGCACCAATTGAACCCCATTGCTTAGTTACAAAGTAGCAAAGCCAGGACCTAAATTTAAAGCCATCTGCATCTGTGCCACCCTCTCCATCACTCCAGGTGTCCTCTGCCCGTCTTGGGCCTGTCTCCTGCCCAAGTGAGCATCTCCTTTCCTACCCCCCGGAAGCCTTCTTCTCTTCCTTATTGTCGTTATCTCTTCCGTCAGAGTCCTTCCCGTTCCTCTGTCCTCTGCTTCTCTGCCGAGCAACCTGGAATAATAAAATTCCTCTACCACTTCCATCCCCTGACGTCCACACACGCCTTCATCTTCTCAGTCTGTCGTCCACCCCCATCATACCACTAGCATTATTTGCTCTTTGGTTGTCAACTATTTCCACGTGACTAGTGGCAGGAACACATTGACGTCATCATGTTACCGGATCCCTCAACACATTTTATTTGCTGGATCATTCTTTCCTTGAAACACTGGCTTCACTTCCATTTAAATATTGAAATCCTCATGAGCACCTTTAATTGTCACAATAAGTGGTTTCCTAAATATTTCCATCTCCAGTAGTGGTTTCATTGACCGCTGTTCTGATGACCTCCAGGGTAGACTTTGAACTAGAGTCTCCTGGTCTCCGTCCTGAATGTCTTCCTTTCTCCTTCAACGTCTTCAGCCTATGTCCGAAGTAAACTCATGATTCCCACGATCCCCAGGTCTGTTCTTCCAATGCAGTACACTCAAACAATGATGCTACCGTGTCTTCACATTTTGAGATGAGAACCTAAAAGTTGGACTTGACTCTGTACCCTTTCTCTCCTCTCTACCTCCAGCTCTACCAATCACCAAATCCTGCCAATCCCACCAGCTATGTCAGTGAAGGGGGGGGAGCCCCCCAGAAAGTAGACATAGAGACTTAGGAAAAACATCTCTCTTTCAACCTCACCCAGGACCTTTTTTTTTTTTTTCTTTTTGATAATTCTTTAGTCTTTCAGAACTAGAAACTCTAAATGTCTGTACAACTTCACCGAAACCACTTCTGGGAAGATCTCCATCAGCTTAAAATGAAAAACAAAAGTAGATAGACACACTTTTTGGAAACAACGAATCTTCCTTGTACCTCTGCTTTCCTATCTATGACTCAGAAACATTTTATATTTTGTTTCGGGTCCCTTCTACTGCGTGACCACCACTTTGAAAAAAGAAAAAGTTCATGGCTAATTTCTGCTTCTTAGAATTTAGAAGCTGTTTGAAGTTTTTAACATATAGAAACTTATATTTCACTAAAAAAATGACTGAGATGGACACCAGATCTTCTTATCAGATAGAAGCATGACAATAGAAGCTTATTTTGAATGAAAAAACAGAGTTCAGGAGAGTGTGGATTCTGGACAGGAGGTCGGGTGTGAGCCCAGCGCCAGCCCTGGCCCTGTGAGCCAGCGAGGGAAGAGGCCACAGTCTGTGGAGCTCAGTCTGCAGCCAGGGCTTTGGAGCAGGAACTAGAAGAGACAGAAAGCTGGAAATACAGAACCACGTTGTAAAAGTGTAGACACGCGGCCTGTGGTCTCTCATGGAATTGACATCTACAGCAAATAGCCACGGCTTCACCTCATTCTTTTCCTGGCCTAAACTAGGACCAGACCCAGCACAGCACCCTGGAGCCTCAGTGAGAGAGGGGGTGGGGGCAGGTCCAGAAGGGCTGGCTCTCAGCCAAGCCACCGGTCACAGCCGAGTCCCCACCTGAAATAGCCGGCTACAGGAGACTGGGCAGGTTGGATTTTTCTCTTGCACTAGGAAAAAATAACTTTTTTGTGGGGCGATGGAGGCAGGGTGGTCACTGAACAAATCCAGCCACTGAACAGTATTTTCCTTTTCTTCAAAATAGAAAGATTTAAAAGTACCGGATAACCCAATTTGATGGGCTCAATTTAAATCAACACAACAAACCTAATTTGCAAGCCTCCCTTTCTGGTCTGCCTATAATCCAGATGAAGCATGTGCGACACTGGGAATACTGACCTGGGGCAGACCTGAGTGGGGGAAGCCCGGAATGTCTGTTGATGGCCCCGTAAAATGCAATCACTAAATATCCTGGAAGGTAGGTGTCGTCCTCTTCATATTGTAGGTACAATGAACTGAGGCCCAGCGAGCTAGGCTGACTGCCCCGTGATCCATGACTTTGAAATAGAAAGCAGTGAAACCAACGACAGGCAACGGATTAGAGCCATCACACGATGCGCTGGGCTAGGCTGGTAGGAAAGCAGTGGGCTCCAGTAAAGGGTGACCAGCTGGCACCCAAGGTCCCGGCCAGTGGGACTGGACGGTGCAAGAGGGAGGGAAAGCCGGCCAGCCTGCTGGGAAGGCCCTGACCAAGGGCAGAGACAGAGTCCTGTGCTGGAGAGCTCATGTGGAGGTCTGGGGTGCTGTGGCCACAATCTTCTGAGATGGCAGAGTGCTGTGTTTTTACCCTGCAAACACCGAATTGAAACAATTCGTCCTCAGCCTCCAGGCACCCCAAACTCCCCAGATCAGCTGGCACTGGATTTGTGTGTGTCATGAAAGCAGAAGACCAATGGGAGCTCTCGGGAGCTCTTTCTTTGAAGAAATGTTTGTTATTCTTTGGGGAAGTGACAACATTTTTCAAATTATCTTCAAGAATGTCTGCTCCTTTGAGTTCCGAAAACTTTCATCTGTCCACTTTTGCTTTCCGTCTCACTCCCCATCCCTCCTTCTCGTCCTCCCCCTCCTTCTATGTGTTCCTTGCCCTTCTTCTTTTAGTAGTCTCAGGCCCATAACCTGAAAAACTGTTATTTCTGGTTTGAACGGAAAAGCTTTCCACATGGCCAGAGTCAAAAAGGGGAGCTGTTCGCTTCTTTTGCATCTGGAATTAGGCAGGCGCTGGCCTTGGCGTCCTTTCCCAAATGGAAGACATTCATTTGATATGATGATAATGTTCCACACTAGAAGATGAAATGCTCTTATCAATTTGAAAGCGTATGCATATCAAACCTGTCAGTTAAGTAGGGTTGAGCTAACTCTATGTGTTGTATTTTCCTATCCATTTTCTTATAAATAGAATTTCAGTTGAGAGGCATAAGTGAAAAGTATATTCCGGCTCATCTTTTGAAAGCGGGGAATTAAATTTTTGAATGAACTTATTTTTTTTCCTAATTAAAATTTTGTGTGCCGTCTGTGTCTCCCGCTTACTAGCTGTGTGTCCTTGAGCAAGCGACCCGCCTCTCTGGGTTTGGAACTCTCCTCTATCAAATGTGAGGGTTAGGGAAGCATTCTGAAGTCCCTCCCAGTTTGATGTCTATGATCCTTCATTAAAATAATCATGGTCCCAACTGCTTCTTTTAAGTCCTGTAAAAGAATTATTAGAATTTCAAAACCTCCCCACAAATACCACTTCCTATAAATGCTGGCAAGATCCATCTGGAAAGGGCCAGCCCACAGCAGAGCTGGGAGCAGGCAAAGACTGTCTCCAGGTCGCTCCCACTTTCGTCCTGCTGGACATCCCCCCGCCCGCTCAGCCCTTCTCATGACAGGTACCCTCTTGCTGCCACCTGAACTTCAGTCATGGGATGAAAAAAAAGTCTCTCTAAAAGTCAAGCTAACCCAAAGAGAATGTTTCTACAACAAGCTCGTTTGTGTGTGGGGGAATTCCATCACCAGGCTGGATGGTGAGGGTAATGCGTTGGCTGCAGGTAGAGAAGAAGTACTTCCAAGTGTCATTCGCCACAAGGGTGAAAGTCAGCCCCGCAGCCAAGGTCCATGACTGCTGGATATTTCTTTTGCTATTTCACCTGTGCAACTGCTTTGTCATTGTTGTTTTGTTATTATTATTGTTATTTGTGCAGACCCACAGAAACAGAATTTTAATTTTCTCTACACCTATCTGTTCCTAAATTTTAAACAACATTGGCCAAAATGTCCCAAATGCTTTGTTCTGTTCTGGACAAACAGAAATTTGACTGGGAGGTTTCTCTACCCAGAATATTGGCTGGAATTGGTGGATTTGCAATTTTTTTTACTCTCAGACGTGTCCCTCTGGTCTCACTTGAACGTCCCTTCCCTCAGGGCTACCCCTCATCCCTGTGGGTGCTGCTCAGGGTGAGCTCCACTGGAATATTTAGGGAACTTTCGGGAAGGCACCCGCCAAGCAGAAACTCGAGGCTCGTCCATCAGTGTCAGTGTTGGCCACGAGGTTTTCCCAAACCCAGTGAAATGGCCTGAGATCCTAAAGACAGGAAGACACACTTCTCTGGGTGTGGGAGCCTGGCAACAGGAGGGGTCACACACGTGGGAAGTTCCCAGCAGAGCATGGGTTCTGGATTCTAGACCTTCTCTAGTAGCTGCTACGTGTTGAGCCCCGCCTAAGAGGGAGACACTGTTGCCGGATGCTTCCTGAGCATGGTCCCTGACTCCCCACATAAGCCTGCAGGGCAGTCATTGACCCATTTAGAGATATGCAGATGGAGATGGAGTCGCCCAGAGGGAAGCGCCTCGTCCAACATCAAAATGTAGGCCAGCAGTAAACCAGGGTGAAACTTGGGTTTCTCACCTGTGCATTTGTTTTCCACACTGACTCCAGTGCTGGAATTAGAAGACAAGCTATTTGAAACCTCATACCTCCACCCTAAGTGTTCTCCCCACGCTGGAACATTCCATCCAGGATCTCAGATCCTGACTCTCCAGGATGACAGCAGGACTAAGGGAGTGACATCTCAGAGCAAGCAGAGTCTGGGCATTTCCTGAGTTTGTGACTAAGTCTTCTAGGCCACAGCTTTTATCTCTGTGGTCTGAAATTTTTGCATTGTCACAGTGAGGCAATGGTGAAGCAACACACCAAACTTAGTTATGGCAGGGAGTGCAGAGCGATGTTTGGAAATTGGAGAGGAGGGTGGGGCCGCAGATGTTTCTTACTGTAGGATTTGCGTCCATGTAAGACATTTGCAAGGAATTAAATGAAGTGTGGAATAAATTTGTGAACTATTTCTGAGCATATACTAGGTCTATGAAGTTCCGACTCAGTGCCAAGCTCAGCAGCAGATGCCAGTCATAGAGACCTGAATAGGATAACGTTTTTCCCACCGAGGAAAAACGAGGGAAAAACGTTTTTCATTTGCCCAGGGCGAGGTTGGAGTGAGGTCTTCATCCGTGCATAGACGTTGCATAGTGGGGCAAAGTGCTTTTCCGGCACAGGACAGCTTGAGGAGACGAGGGAACAGCTGGAACACTTAGGACACGGGGGACACATGTGTCAGGGAGGGAGGGAAGCCAAAAGCATAAAGAGAACGAGCTCCCTGTGCGTCAGCTTTCTGCGGCATCCCGTTTGCTAAATCCCCATTGGCTGAAACAAGTCACGTGGTAAGCCCTGATTGGAGCGAGACAGGCATCACCTCTCCGTGCAGTTCCTGCCAAATTCAGTTACGAAGGGGCCTCCACAGAGGGAGGGCAAGAATTCAGGACCGCTTTGTGTCAGACACAGCCACCCTCAAATGACGTGTCCCAGCACTGTCCCAGTGATGGAAGCGTCCTCTCTATGTGCCCGCAATCTAGTGGCAACGGCCATATGTGGCTAGTGAGCACTTGAAAAATGGCAAGTGTAACCATGGATCTGAATTTTAATTGTATTTCACTAGCATTAATTTAAATTTAAGTAGCCACATGGGCTAATGGTTATGAGAGAATACACAGTACATTTCAAATATTTTTGATGAAATCCAGCTGAATAAAGTTTTATTTTAGTCTCCCCAGTGTCAGTTTGAGCAAGGACAAGATTTTCTTAAGCATCATCAGGAAAAAATATCCCCTTTCCATGAGGTGTCACTTACTGCTTAAGTTCTCTGTCCTGGAAAATGGCTTGTACCTCCCTGCAGCTTCTGGCAATGGCTGAAGCTGTAGTCTTCTATCAGGTACCCTTGCGGTGTGGCAAAACGAACCCTGAGCCAGGTGTCCAGGAGACTGATGACTTCCCACTTCAGGATCTGAAAGCATCTCTTGCGGGGTTGCCTCACAAAGCCTGGGGAGGCTGGGCCCAGGTGCCCCCGGAAATGTGGAGGTGCCAGGGGTGTTACCACCTCCAGGGAGGGGCAGCCCTCCACTGCTAGGGCCAGGAATGGGCAGGTAAGCTCTGCAGCCTGTGCACCCCCACCTCACGGGGCAGCTCTGAGACTCACAGCATCCCCGGGGCATTCGCTCCCACACAACATCCTGCAACCAGGTCTGAGGCACTGCTTTCGAGAAACTTAGTCTGACACGTGAGGAGAGGAGACAAATGCTCTTCCGTGATCCAGCTGATGGTGACAACGGTGTCTCGGCCGAGTTAGCATTGGTCCAGATGAAGGAAAGCGGACACGTTTGACGTGCATTCCAAGAGAATGGAATTGATTTTCTATAAGCAGCAAGACAATGAGTGCAGTGTGCTTCTCCAATCTGAACCACCGTGAACCGAGAAGCACTTTGCACAAGAGAGAGGCGGTGGCCTCTGTGACAGTTGAGGTCTGGGTGGAAAAAATCCTGAGTTCAGTTTGGGGCATGTCAAGTCCAAACTAAGTTAAACACACGAGGACTCTTTGCTGAGTAACGGATGAGTGAAGACAGTCCATTCCCACGCTTCTTACTTGTCTTATCTATAAAAGGAAAACTGTGATGCGTGCTGCCCAGATTTGTAAGAATTGACTACAATCTACCGCATTAAAGTTCAAAATGTTTTGGTGAAGGTAAAGCAATGTAATTGACTTTCCAGACAGTAAATTAGATAACTTGCCCAAAGATGCCTGTTTGATCGATTCCCGTTTTCCCTGCTCAAGTAACTGCTGTGCGCTCAACCCTCTGGGCCGCGGCACCGCCCACTTCTCCTCCCTCCCCGGAACTGTGGGAGACCCGTACCTTCCCACGTAACCCATGGAAAACTGAGAATTAGGCAAGTGCCCTGCATCGTCCAAAATCACACATAAGGAGGTGACAAAGGCAGGTGTGGGGCTTCGAGCCCATGAATTTACATCTTACCTTCCACCAACTGCATCTTACCTGGCAAAACCTCGAAACTAAATTTTGTGTGCAAGGCTTACTTCAACAGAATCTCTCAATTCTGAGAAAGTTCTACTCCAAACATTTAGTCTGCTTTGACATTCTGATTTCAGGAGTGCTGAAATGAAACTCCTGCCTCACCCCCAAACAATTCCCTCGCCTATTTATTAATACCAGAAATCTTACAATTGCAGTTTTCAACCATGGCGGCAGCTAGCCACGGGTTTCCTGGGTTGTAATAAAAATTCTCCTACAGAGCTTCCAAATCAGGTCGTATCATTTACTTGGATCTGAATGTGTGCAGCTAACTGTATAGAAATCACACATCATTAGCAAATGTTTCTTATCACCTCTGCTCTGTGATGCCCAACCCTGAAATCCGGCTTGCTGCTTTCTTCCAGACACCAAGTAGCATCGGAAGCCGTGCCAAAGCGGGACGGCTCATGGTTCTTGGGCACCCCTTTATTATGACACTGTGACCTAGACTTCACTTCTTCCATTTAATGCTTCCAACGACGCCCTTAGAGGGCCCTTGTTATCCCCATTTTTACAGGTGAGGGCACCAGACTTGGAGACTGGTGATGGGTTTGGCACCGCACAGCCAGTCAAGGTTTAACCGTCATCTCATTTTCTCTGAAGACAAACTGCTTTACAAAGGGTCTAGTCTGCAGAATCCCAGCAGACTGGTACCGAGGTAGGAAATTGCTGACATTTTACCTTGGGAGACCCACAAAAGCAGCAATCCCCGTGGTCTCACTCAAGCCCTGAACCTGCAGCCCCTGCAGGGAACCCATTTCCTCCCTGCGATTCTCGCTCCATTTTCCTTGAGTTCCTTACGTGGTCCTGCTCATGTGGTCCCGCTGCCAGGGGCTCTGTGTCCATCACACTGCTGATTGGAGAGGGTGGTTCGGTGCTCTGGTTGAAAGTGTTGGTTATTTCTTTGAAATTCTCACCAGGAGCCATTGCCTTTTATAACTGTCTTAGGTACAGATGCTTCTTGAATAACTTACCCCGGCTCTGCCACCACAGTTCAGGTACTCAGACTTCATGAGTCTACATGACCTCCCATCTGTGTCTTTCCGGTCTTGCTCTTCCCACTTGGGATAACGGGCTCCATGCACAGCCTTTCCCACCTCCACAGCAGGTAGTAGAATGTGTATCTGGGCTTTGGAATCAGGCTGAAGTGGCTGTTTTCACTTAGGTTGCCCTAGCAACAGGCCCTGAAACAAAGATTGGAGTGTAAAGTTTATTTGGAAAGTGATTCTAGGAATGATGCAGGCCTGGGAATAGAGCCAATAAGGGATTTGTTATCAAACAAGTTATGATTGTCGTTAACTCCAATTGATCCTTCTGGAGAAATCTGAGAGAGCGAGTGTAGACAACACGCCTCAGTGTTCACACAGCAGAGGGTGAGGGCCCTGCGTGTGTCCACGGTCAGTCCTTCGATGGGAACAGCTCGGGAGACCTCCGTCCCCCTGCGCTTCTGCGGCATGTGGGCAGGCAGGGTGGATTTTGGTGGCCAGAGAAAGCCCATGAAAAGACGTCCAGGTTGTGGCCATTAGAATTGGGTGGGATTGCACCGAAGTTCTCAGGGATTGGGGCTGTGGATGCGCAATCACACTGGTTTCGAACTCAGACTGCAGTTTCATGGGGCCTTGGACAAACCCTGCACAACTCTGAGCCTCCGTGCACCAATAAAACTTTGAAATGGGGATATGTCAGTAGTGATAGTAAATAGGAAAAGCACTGTAGCTGATCTGTGTCAATCAGACATGCTAGAGACATGTAAGGTAGCATGTTTTATCTGAAACGTTTTATCCCACTGAGGCCACGCCTTTTTACACCATGTTTCCTATTTCTGAGCTCAATTCCCAAAGTTCATGACCAAGAATCCCGGCTTCTACTCTACATGGCTCTCTGAAATTGGAAGTTGTTATTACTCTCCTTTTAGAAAATATTGGCCCACTCTGAGTCAGCAATGAAGTGTTAAGGTATCTTTTTTGTTGTTTTTGTTTTGTTTTAAAATTTATTCCTGTCATAAACTATGGCTTGCCTTGGGCAACTGGGTCTTTATAAAGCTCTTGTGTCTACCTCTTACTTGGGGCTTAATCACTTTTCAGGAATATTTGATACTGTCTCCGAAGGGATCTGAGACATATACCAAGAGGAATTTAATTTATCAGAAGCCGGGCTCAATTCAGCCAGTACTGAGCCCTTAGTCCCCATATGGGAAACGGAAGTGACGTGGGGCACAGGGCAGGGATGGAATACCTTGATGAAGAAGTGAGTCAAATGGCACTGCACTCCCCAAACAGATGCCCCGAGGCAGCGAGCCCCGGCTCCCTGCCCTCCCTCTCCAGTGAAGCTCCGCTCCTCAGCCATCTTGGTGGCGCAGGAACCGAGCAATGTCACACAGCCTGGCTATGACCACCAGGAGCAGTGCGTTGCTGTGGAAAAGGATTTAGACTTGCAGCTTATTTGGTTTGATCTGGGGACATTTAGCAACTGCCAAGCAACTTGATATTTGGGTTTGGGCCAGACTTTGAAGCGAGACAGACCTTTTGCTCAAATTCCAACTCTGCCCCTCACAAGCTGAGAAAGAAAATGTATCTTGCCATCTCCATCTTTATATAAATGAGAGCAAAAATATCTACTTTAAACGATTATTGTGGGACTTAGAAATAAGTCTTGTAAAGTTCTTGGCACAGAGTCTCTGCTCAATAGGTTACAGACGTCTCTATGCCTCTGACATTTCTGGTTCGATCGCCCGTTGTCGCTTTAAACTCAACATGTCAAAATAAAATTTATTTACTTCTTCCCAAAGAGAGTTCTCCTCTGATTTTCCTGTTTCTAATACTTTTTTGTCCACATTATTTTCATCTTCCATTCTGAGTAAATTTGACTTTTACTGCTCTTTCTTTCAGCCCTCTCCATTTAGTGAGTTGCCCAGCTACTCATCAAATCAATCTGATGTGTGCTCACCAAGCCGCTCCCTGTCCCGACTCACACCCACACTGCGGCCAGAGTAATCGTTTGAGAACATCACATCGCCCTATGTATATGGTCCCCCATAACCTCTGGGAGCAAGGTCAAGTTCTTCACCCGATGTTCAGTGTCATTTTCAGGACTGATGAAATGTTTCCAGGAACCACGTAGTGAGCATGGATTCCACAGCAAGTGGATTTTACAGAAGCAAATGCCAATAGTGGGGAACAGAGTTGAGCTAACATTCTTTGTTGAGAAGCCAAACCAGGACAGGGAGAACTCTAGAGGGTCATTAGCAGATGAGTTAAGAAGTGGGAGTGGGAGTGGGGTCCTGGGGATTGGTGAGGAGGCAGGGTCTGGAACGGGGCAAGAAATGTGTAGGGGGAATCGTGTTTCTCTTATTCCGCATTCATTCCTTCCCCTGCCCAAAGAACCTGGGCTTTCCACGGGCAACCACCACTCAATCGCTCTCAGGCAGTAGCTCAGATGGGTCCCCACAGGGTGCCCCAGACCAGATCAACCAGGGTAGGAATTCCCTCCTGGGCAACAACGATTATTTGCGAGTGGGCATATGATCCAAGAAGATTCAAACCTAATGGCTTCCAAGACTTTTGCGAGAGCTACTAGAAGGACATGTTTTATTTCTATTAGTCTTAAATGTCAGAACATCAGACCATCTTGCCTTTGCATAGAAACTGCAAGTGAAGTCAACACAGAAGACAGCAAGGCTGAGAGGTGAAGACAGACTGGGTCCTCATGATAACATTTAGCCTCTGGATCAAACTTATGCCTAGTTTTGCCTAAGCCGGTGATTTGGGGATTCTGTCACAATCAGAAATAGCCCTAATTAACACACACACTCACCAACTAGTTATGAAAGTTTTCATTATGCCATCAATGTGTGAGGCTATTCGACACTGCACGTACATGCTATTGAAGGAGAATTTGTACTATTTGGAACTCTGTGCAGCCCACATGCACAGGGCACCATATTGACCCTTCGAGCAGCTGTTCTGCTGCAGGTCTGGCCACAACCCCTGGTCAGGTAGTGACTCATTGAATCAGTGACAAACAGACTTTGTCCAACTTAGATTTTCGCTTTCACTCACTGCTGTTGTCTTCATGTTCACTGACTTCCCCTTCCCCCACAAAACCAACCAACCCTTTGAGGTAAGTGTTTTTCTGTGAGTTCGGTGCAGTGGAAGATCTCGATATTCAGCCCGTCATTTCGCTGCTCACCTCCTTTGAATTACCCAAACATTTATTCTTTATCCATCCCTCTCCGAGACTACATTTCTAGGTGGGAATTAGGTATGGTAATTCCACCAACGCGCCTGTAAGGGTCTCATGTCCCGAATCAGATGACAAGCTCCCTCAGAGCACAGCCTGTATGAAATCTCTTGGGTGCGTGAATGTAAACGCTCCATTGAAGAAACTCAGTGCTTTCTCAGAATGGCTAGAAGAGAATGTTTGTTCAAAGGTGCACCTCATGCCCACATTAAGGAATTATCTCATCATTGATAATTTTATAAACTATAATCATCTAAGCTTTTTCCTTTTAAACAATGATTTGTGGAGCATTCCTATTCTACCAGCTGCATTTAGAGGTATACCAATAGTAATTATATTTTACCATTCTCTTTCTCTCTCTCTCTCCCAACTCTCTCTCTCTTTCTCTCTCACTGAGTTGATCATTTGATGAAGAGCTTTTTCTCCATTTTAAGGTTTACTCCAATCATTTTTTGAAGGCTTTGTTGCTAATAAGCCCAATATAAAACAAAATTGTGAGGAGCCAACAAATATTAATCAAATCACTCCATATGTGGTCTGCCTGCGTTTTTGGATGCATATTCTCATGACTGAAATATCCTGCTGCATGCTAACACTTTCTGGAGCAGCATTCTTCACATTCGTCTAACAGGATTAAGTATGAACGAACACCCTCTGACTTTCAAGGGCTCTGCTATCCACTCGAAAGCCCTTATTCTAGACTGAATACACTTGATCTTCACAGTAGAGGAATGACGGGTTTGTGATGAGTTTACGCAAGGATCCACGGGCAAAAGAATTTTAATGTGCAATGTGAATAGTTAAAAAGCAATTCCTTGTGACTGTATAACCCAAGTCCACTGCCTTGCAGACTAACCCTGTATGCAGCTTCTGTAGTCTTAGGAGTCTTTCACCTCTGAGAAAACTTATTTTCTTGAGTATAGTGATTAAAAGCCCAAAACATGTAGGTTTGAGACTCAGATTGTTTTAAAAAAGTATCTTAGCCACCATTTTTTGAGAAATGCTTCTTTGGGGCAATAAGAATAATCTTAACAAAAAAAAATTTCCTCTGAGCATTTCCCCGTTATCTGCTTGGTTTTGGCAGCCGTATGTATTAGTGAACTTATATTTTCTGATGTTTCCTCAGGTTTTTAAAGAGTTAAGGCAATATAATTTCTTCATTTCTTTAGACTGTGTTTTATGCACTGAATGCTTGTGTCCCCTCAGAATCCACAGGTTGAAGCCTAAATTTGATGTGCTAGTGCTAGGAGGTGGGGCCTGTGGGAGGGGCTGATGTCATCAGGGTGGAGCCCCAACGTGGTGATAGCTCCTTTATAAAAGGGGCCCCCCAGAGATCGCTAGTCCTTTTTTTGCCATGTGAACACACAGTGAGAAGACAACCATCTATGAAGCAGGAAGTAGACCCTTACCACCGTCGGACCCTTGATCTTGCACTTCCAGCCTCCAGAACTGTGAAAACAAATGTTTGTTGTTTGAGTCACCCAGCCAATGGCATTACAGCAGCCCAAACGGACTAAGACACTCTGTTTATATTCTTGGGCACAAACCTCTGTGTGTGTGTGTGTGTGTGATGAAATCCAGTGTATTTCGATTGTTGTTTCAGAGAATGGGGCCCTCTGGCACGTCCTGACCACGGCCATGGATAAGCTGAAGTTGAGCTTGTTCGGTTTCCCTAAGGAGAAGACAAGATGTAAATCCCAGAGGGGACCAGTTGCTCCAGCAGGGAGCGTGCACAGGAAATCCAAGGAGGTTTCCTAGACGTTGACTGAAACTGACTGGCTGCCATCATGGATTTTCCTCTCACTTAGGTCCTTTGCCATCCTGAGTCCCAGGGCACGGGGCTTGCAAGCAAACAGATTTGGGAAACTTGGAGTCCTGCCTTAAGCAGAAAAGTCCTATTTCTTTGTAACAGTAGGAAAACACTGTGACCAAGAAAATTGTGGAGTTGCCATTCTAATTGCAATGATTTGATCTCAGATTTTTAAAGCAGAAGCTCATCATCCAGGAGTTGGGAACAAATGTCTCCTCTCCTAGAGCAACACCAACACCAAGGGTTACTGAGGAGGAAAAGAGTCATCCCTGGTCACTCTTTGTTCATTCAATACACATTTCTCCAGCACCCATTCGGTTGATCACAGCTCCGATTCTGGGCAGGAGCTCAGAGTCAGACAAACAAGAAAACAATGTTAGCTAGTGTAGAAATGTTTTCTCTTGGGACATGTTGCTAGGTCTTCAGTCCATAAGACATAGTAAGACCCATACCTGAAGAAGCAGAGGCTTCCTTTCATGAGTTTGGGGAACGCATTGCTTGATAATACAAGATTTTGTGCTTAATGAAACAGATTCTTAGAATCCTGGTCTTACCCAAAGGGTTTTTTTGGTTTTTGTTCGTGGTATGCTTTTGCTTTTGGTTGTCTTTTAATATTCAGGAGAGTCTTTGTTTGCTTTAGTGGGTGGTTTGCTATGGACATTCCTCATTGTGTGCTTAAATGAATCCCAGCAGGATGTAAGGTTTGAGCTAGCTTTTTCTTTCCCCTTCTGTGGTTGATCTTCGATATTCCCTAAGCTTGTGTCATTCGTTTTAAAGTCATTGGTTAAAATAAAAACAGAAACATTTTGGTTTGAAAGCACACAGAATCATTTCAGTAAAATTTTCAGCAAACTCCTTGGTGGCCTGAAACAGCCCCCAAGCAAAACCTTTTTCAAATGTGACACATTTGGGTTCCTCCAGAGCCAGCTAGAAAGAAAAATAACAGAGCTGAGCCAGTCCTGAACATTGAGCTTTTCCACAGGAAAAATTAATAATATTTATAATTGCGGCGTTATTATCCAATGTCTCCACTTTACATGAGGACATTGATAAAAGGAGAAACTATGTCTCTCGTGACCACAGTGACAACGCTAGCAAGGAAGGAACCAGGCTCAAAACCCCCTCCCCAAGTGTGAAAGCCAGTGCTGGGATTGTGGTCCCTCCCCTTCCAGGGCCAGTCCTCACAGGACGTCTTCTAGCGGCAAAAGGAAGGACTGTGGGCGGTTTGCAACAGCGCCTGTTATGCCCATTCATTTCTGTAAAGCCTGAGTACTGACCTCTGAACTCCATGGTGTTGTCGGGCTGGTGAGCTCCTGGTGGCGAAACCTTTCCTGATCTGAGCCCCCCAAGCACAGTACGCTGTTGCTTAACTCAGTGTGTTGTTGGGGTCTCTTTTTCCCTTTAGCGTTTCCTCTGCTCTGACAACACCCCCTTCTTTTTATGAAATGCTCCATAGCCCTGCTCGTGGCCGGGACTTTCTCCCGGACCCCTCTCCCTCAGGATGACTCCACTAAACCTTCTTCCACCTCCCAACCTCTGTCCCCAGTACTGTCTGGCCTGGTCACCTTGGGTCTGTACAACTTACCATGCTTGGAATCTGCCATCTGTCACCATCCCCGAACCAGACAGCCATACACAATTCATGGCACTCCATTTTGCAACTCCCCAAATGACCTCTTTGTTCCCATTTCATCCGTAATGTCTCATTTCAATATGAAAAAGCTGCAGTTGATAGAAGGAAAAGCACAGGAGCCCTCAGATCTCTCCGCCATCAACCGCCCTCAGAGGGAGCCGCACGGGTGCCTGTCCTGGTCCTACTTTGGCCGCGATGCTGTGGCTTTGGCAGACTTTGCTCAGTATTTTCTTCATCAGACTCATGAGGAGAGGAAACGTTCTGAGAAACCCATGAAGCTGTAGAGAAAGGAGGTGGCCGGATCTGCCTTCAAGATACGGAGAAAACAGAGCTGAGGCTGAAGACCACGGAGTCTGCCTCACACTTGGCAACGGTCACTAGTGGAACTGCACAAACGGGCCACCGACAGAAATGATGCTCACGTGTGTGACTTCATTGAGATTCATGGTCTGAAGGAGCAGGTTCTTCTCTTCGCATGCACTCTTGCAAGAAAGGCCACCTTCCTTGATGAATTCCTATCGCTGCCTGTACTATTGGCTTCCTACCTCTGTGGGAAGAGAACCCAGGCACGGAACATGGGACTCTTGGATCACCTGTGACCTGAATATGACCCACATCTGAAATGCCACACTATACCTGAGAACCAGGGGAGAGCAAGGATGCTAAAGAGATGGCTTCTTCACACATGCAAATCTGATGGTGATTAGCAATCACCAAGGGGAATACAGGACATTTTTAAAGAGTGCTGTGAAGACTTTGGGGGAAGGAAGAGAACTCCAGGTGCTGAGACTTACGTAAAGAAAGGTTATCTGGCTGGCTGCCCCAACCCTCAGCAGGTGGCACTTATCTTGGTCAGTTTACTACATATTGTCTTGGATCTGGCTCTTAGGAATTGGATCAAGATAAGTGATTCACTCTTACCACACTCTTAAGACATCAATGTAAAAGCACAAATGCCAAATTTAAGTCTACAGTAAGCCACCAATCAGACTAGACATTCACTTCTGATATGGACATATTCTTTCCTCATCAAGAAATTACAGGGAAATCGAGCAGAAAAATTGCTTGTTGACAAAAGCTATGAGATGGATGAATCAAATAGCTAATGATATAAGAATAAATTGCACTCATTCATTTAAGAATTATTGCATGCCTTGATGTGAACTATCATTCTTGAAGAACAGTGTGGGATCCAGAGATCCAAAGGCAAAGTCACTGCCCTCAGAAGCGCTCAGTCTGCTGGGAGAGGCAGCCAAGAGATAGTACACAGCACAGTGATGAAAGCCCTCAGGGAAGCATACATTCACCTCATGCCGTTATGCATACACCTGGAGAGAACTTCACGCGAGATGGAGGTCAAGTGTGGCAAGTTACAGAGGCCTCTCAGAACAGGCAACACCTGAGTTCCTTCGTGAACCATGAGCAGAAGTTCCCTGAAGGCAGAAGGAGAGGGCTTTGTGAAGGGAAAGGGAGGCTTCAGACAGAAACAACAGCTCAGGCGAAGACCGGGAGAGGATGGGTTGGCATTTACAAACTGTAAGTAGTTCAACTGGGCTGGGCACAGTCTGTGTCTAGTGCTGGGTGCAAAGAGATGAGGCTGGGCTGGATTACAAAGAAAACATTGCACTGATCTCCATTTTCTGGGGCATTTGTGGAAGAATAGCAGAAATGAGTCTGCTGATGAGGGTTTGTTTTTCTCTTTTAGAGACAAGTTTTGCCTTAGGCTCTTTGTCATGATATTTTATATATATATATATATAGATAGATAGATAGATAGATAGATATAGATATAGACATAGGTATATAGATATTTGTTTAATGTTGGTCATTCAAGTTCTATATTTCTTTAGTTATTTTGTAATTGTTTTCTTCCTCACAATGTTTCTGTTTTAACTAAGTTTTTATATTTGTTGGTATAAAGTTGTTGATAATAGCCTTTTTATTCACTGCACTTAAACCCTTTTTCATTATACTGTTCATATTTGTAATACAAATTCTTTGATTTAAATTTGAAAAAAAAAGGAAAACAAAAATCACACCAAATGGCGAATCCCAGCACGAGGGAAGGATGTTAGTGTCTTAGACTAACGTTACTACCTATTTCTTAGCAGTGAAACTCTTTTTTTCCACAAGGAACTCCAACGGGTACAATTGCTAAGTGTCTGTCACTCCTCCAACAGGCGGGGCACGAGGGGAGGGCTGTGGGTGTGGGTACAGCCTCCCCACCTCTCGTGTTTTGCTCCTAGGGGGACCCTCAGCCCCGGACCCTACTGAAAACCCCTGACATGAGACAACCGCCACATTTTATGTTGGAGGAAACTGAAGTTCAGGGAAGTTAAGTGCCCAGTCCAACGTCACATGAGTCGTTGGTGATAGAACCCGCCCCAAAGTCCACAGCTCTAGACCACCCCTCAGAAACCTCCTCGCTGCGCTTCGGGATGTGATAAATACCCCTGGTTAACGCTCCTCAGATCCCGTCACTAGTAACGGCAACAAAAACAAGTTCCTGAACTTGCTGAGTCCGAATTGCCGCGGTCTGGGTGATTCTAGAAACGCGGGGGTCCGCGCCACACCTAACGAGCAGCTCTCGGCCCCTGCTGTCCCTGCCACACGTTGTGCACTAGCTCTGCGTTCAGCAAATGTGTTCTCGGTTCCCATCCAGATGTTGCGTCGTCGCTTTCTGTGGAAACTTCTGGGTGGTCTTCCGGAATGGCCCCAAGTCAAAGCCTCTGCTTTCATCCAGTCAGTCTGAGAATTTCCCACAGATAAAGAGCGAGGCCCCCGCCTCCCAAGTGTCACCTGAAGCATGAAAACAGGTGCAGCGCGGGGCGCTCACCAAGCCAGACTAGCTCCTGACCCAGCGCCCAGCTCTCCTTCGGTGGCGCTGCAGGAGGCCAGTCCCTTCTTCTGCCACCCCTCCAGCCCCACCCCCGCAGGCGGATAAGGGGGCTACTCGGTGTCCTCCCCCCGCCCCTGCCTACCCAACCTCTTTCCAGCTGCATGAACATCTCTGTGAAGCCCAGGGCCTGGGGCACCCCATTCTCTGAGCGCCTCAGAAACCTGTTCTCTGTGCTGTGACTTAAGGTTGCTAGCATGACCTTCAGGACGTGGCCCGGGTTTTATTTTCTCTGAATTGGCAGCCTCCGTGCAGACCTGCATGTAGTTTTTCTGTCTGAAACTCCGCCCCCACCTGCCGCACCCACAGAAGGAGCCAGAGCCTGCCCACCACTGGGGTGCTCGTGCTGGGTTGTCTCTACCTGGAGGCCCCTCCTGGTACTTCCGACGGTGAGCCGAGCTAACAACGGCGCGCATTTAAACCAACATAACTCATACCCTTCTTCTCGGTGCTATTTATGACTTCTCAGGTGCTCAGATAGTCAGATAACTTAAACGACATTTCCCCCCATACATTCTGTGCCTTTGAGTGTCTTGTTCCCTCTTCCTGAAATGCTTATATCACTAAACTTTTAAACAATTTAACCCTCTCCAAATTTGCTAAAAACACTGCCCCCAGGGCCCCTTTCCACATTCCCTGTGGCAGACAGTGGGAAGTTGTAGAAAGAAAAGGGTTCAAAGCCCTGCTGGGACATGTCCTGTGGGACCAACAGGGCTCTTGGACCCTGGGAGGAGTCCTTTCCCAGTTGCCCCATCTCTAGGATTGGGTTTCTAATATGGACATGCCTCGTACACTTGTTTGTCTGTGTAGATTGAGGAACAAAGTACAAAATTTTAAGGCATCTTAGCAGTGTCCAGTATAGAATTATTAGCAATAAATGAAGTTTTTCTTCTAGACTCCATTCTCTCTCTCTCTCTCTCTCTCTCTCTCTCTCTCTCTCTCTCTCTCTCTCTCTCTCTCTCTCTTCCTCTCTCCCTCTCTCTCCCTTTCTTCCTCCCTCCCCCACTTTGTCTTTCCGTGTGGCTGTATGTGTATGTTTTACTATAATGTATTATGTGTATTTAATGTCCTCCTTCTCTACCTGCACCACAATTTTGTAGATACTTTGAGAGTGAATCCAGTTCAAATCTTGCCAGAACATAGCACAGGCTAAGCAAATGTTGGTTGACTCAAATTAGTTCATAACCAAAGCTTCCCAGGTCTTAATCTGAAAGAATGAATAATTCCTGGAGTTTTAACTCTAGGAGAGGGCCATTGAGAGAGTTGGAGGAGATTTGGAGAAGGAAAAACAATTCCCAGTGGTTCTCACTGCCCCCCATTCAGATGCTGTCTCCTCCACTGAAACATCCACTGAGGCACCTGCACTGCTTTGAAATCAGTGCCAGTGGGAATGGGTGTCTCCCAGGGAACATGGGCTCTCTGTGTTTAACTTCTTCACCAGGACTCCCAGTGTACTCCTTCACCTTTGCTTTGGTTAGAACAACCTCTACAAAGAACGCAGGAAAGTGACCGATTTGAAATTTCAGGGAACTGTTTTGCCATAACTTCCTCTGGCCCCTTTGCTGCCTCAAGCCCCACCCAGTAGACGACTTTCAAAACCTGAGAAAACCTGGTAGAAATGTTTATCAAGAAGTGGTCTTTTGACAAGAACATGATAATTCTTTCTTTTAAGAAGCAATTCCCTTGACATCATCTAGCAGGAGTCTCCAGAGTGTCCTTCAAATTTGGGTGAGGAAAGTGTGTTGTGTCCAGAATGTAGCATACAGCTCTGATGCTCCCAGCATCCCTCTCTCTGGGTACAGCCTGTGTACCATCTTCATTACGCAGGTGGCATCTTCCAAGACCAAACTGTTTTTCTCTGATACTCCTTGTGAGTCAAACACAAAACTTATTTTCATCCCCATTGTCACAAAGTCTGTCCCCCTCCTGCCTTTGTAGTTGAGCAAGACTGTGCAGCTGGCAGGAGGCTGCCAGATGGTAGTAGCTACGGAAGACGTTGGTGAGCAGTCAGTTATGTTGGCTAAATATTGAAGCTTTGCATGGAACCATCCTTGCTTCGTGTTCTCCATCATTGTCGTCCTGGGCACTGGATCTGTTTGATCTCCATGGTGGATGAGCCTAGATCCATTGCCACTGGCCCATGATTCAGCCTCTGGCCAGTTGACAGCAGAATGCAAGGCATTTTCACACTCATTCATAGTGTCTGAGAACCCCGTAATTATGTTTCGTAGGGAAGAAATTTACTCCCTCATTTGTTCAATCAAAAACTTTACTGAGCAATTGCTGGGTCCAAGGCAGGGTGCTGGACAGTGGGGATTTGACTCTGAGGATCAAGTGGTCTCCACCCCGAATGATACGTGGGTATGGGTGAGGGGATTTCCAGGTACATACAGGTGAGCACATGATACTCCACTTCCATGGCTGAGGTGTGCCTCACCCTCACTGTGTTGAAGGACAGATCTCAGAAATGCTTCCTCAAGAAGACAACTGAGAAAGAGTACAGTATAATTGGCCATAACCACACAAATCTTCAGGTATTCCTTGGGAGGAAGAATAAGAAAGTTAGGAAGAGGGGATTGCATTGTGAGGGTAAGCCCTAGACAGGCAGACTGACCACACCTGTCCTCTCCACTGCACCTACAGCCCCTAGCATCAATATTTGTTAGCCTCATTAATAGAAGGGCTTCCATATTTGTAAAATTGAATTGAGTGTGAAGACAGAGTGCTATCATGGAGCCGCAGGAGTCTAGGTAGCCCATCAATGTTCACACACACACATCCCCATGGGATCATTTCTAGCTGAATGAACTAGAGCCTTCAGGAGACAACTGTGTGTGAGTCCCAGAATTGCAAGGATTGCAGGAGTGCCAACTTGTAGGAGAAGGTTTCATGAGAAGGAGGATAGCACCGAGGATGTAAGGACTCCTAGTCGCCCAGGGAGCAGGGGCCAACACAGAATGGGCACACTCACCCATCAACCTGAGCTGGAAAGAGGCTGAGTGCAGATCACCTTAAGCTGTCCATGTTCGGGGGCTAGTGCTTCTGGGCATTCTTTCTGGAAGAACTGGCCAATGGGAGCTGAAAAGCTGACTGAACTTTTTCCATAAAGAGTTCATTTCAGTGCTATTTATCATGAGAAAAAGTGAAAATTGTCCCAATGTCCAATGGAATATTTGAATAAATTATGAGTTAATCACATGACAGAAATTCAGTCATTAAAGTGAGGATTATAAAGAACCTATTGGTACTTTCTGATGGAATGTTGAGTGATAAAAGCATGACGCAAACTTATATGTGTAATAGTATCAAAACCATAAAGTTATACATGGACTGCTTTTGAAAAAAAAATAGAATAGTTCTAGTTATCTGAACAGGATTTGAGTTTAAGAGACTAACAACACTAAGAAAATAATCAACATTTGAATATGTATATATGGCATGATTTCAAAAATATAGTGGAGTCATAGAGAGATAGAATGTCACCAGTGGATTTAATCTTGATGACCACTACAACTTAATTTTTGGATGCAGAAACTAAAGCCCAAGTGAAGTGATGTATCATTAACAACAGAGCTGGTATGAAAATGGAGTACGCTCTTATCTGTTTTCTTCTAAATTTCCCGCCCGATTTTTCCACATTCACCAATGTCACTACCTCTCCCACTTCATTCCATCCTTTTCGAACCATTGCAGACCCACCATGGGCTTTGGTGAAGGTGAGTTAAGCGGAGTGACTGGTGCTATAATCAGCAATCTCACTATTACCCTGTTCCATTCAATCCAACTGAAGTAAGTATATTAGAGCACAGAGGCCTGAAGATAATGTGATAATGTGATACCTCAATTCTGCTATGATTATTTAAAAATTCATTTGAAACATGAGTGATTTATTAGTAATAAAAAGTAAGAAGAATTGGGGATCTTCAGTAATACAGGATTAGCTCCTCCTCTGTTTCTCACACTCCAGCTGAAGGTCACCTTTCTTGTGACTAAAAGGATCAATTATCAGAAAAGAATAACAATCCTAAATGTGTATGTACTTAATAGCAGATATTCAAAATATGAGAGGGGGGAAACTGATAAAAGTCAAGGGATAAACTCAAATGCACACTCACAGGGAGAGGTTTTACAATATCTTCCTTACTATTTTACTCATTAAGCCAATCATGAATAAAGATATAGAAGATTTGAATGATACTATTAACTAGTTCTATCTATTGACATTATAGAAACTATAATACACCTAAAAATAGTAGAATACATTATTTTCAAGTGCTCATTGATGACTCACTAAGATAAACCATATACTGAGCCATAAAATAAGTCTCAATAAATTTTGAAAGTTTGAAATCTTACAAATTATGTTCTCTTGTCACAACATTTGAATTAGAAATCAACAATAATTGATATATATTAAAATAAACCCATCTAGTTAGAAAACAAATAACACAGTTCCAAATGATCCGTGAGTCAAAGAACAGAAATCACCAAGAAGGGAAATTTAAAAATGTTTTAAACTAACTGAAAATAAAAAACAAAACCTATAAAATGTGGAAGATGCACCTAAAGCAAAGTTTACAGGAAAATGTATACTCTAAATGTTTATATGGAAATGAAGAAAGTTTAAAATCACAGATCTAAGATTACATAGCAAGAAGCTAGAAAAAGAAGTACAAATCAAACCTGAAATAAGTAGGGGAAAAATAATAAAGGAAAAGTAGAAATCAATGAAATAGGAAGCAAACTATATAGAAAATTATCAAAGCTAAAATTCGGCTCTTTGAAAAGATTAATAAATTGAATGTACTCTAGATAAACTAGTCAAGAGTAAAAGAGAAAAACACAATAACCAATATGAGGGATGCGGTATGGGTTACTATTGATCCCACAGATATAAAAATGTAATATCATGGACAACTGATGTCAATAAATATGTAATGGACAAATTCCTTGAAAAACATAATTTGCTAAAACTGACAGAAGAAGAAATAGGAAATTGGAATAAATTATAGATGTACAGAAGAAGTTGAATTCATAATTAAAAACCTTCCCACAAAGAATATGTCAGACCCAGATATCTTTACTGGTAAATTTTGTCAAACATAAAGAGAATAAATAAAAATCTTACAAAAAAGTGTTCTAAGAACTTGTAATTGGTCTGTTCAGATTTCTATTCATGATTCTGTTCAGATTTCTATTCATTTCTTGGTATTTTTGTTTTAGGAATTTATCCATTTCTTCTAGGTTACCCAAACTGTTCTGAGTATTCTCTTTTACTCGTTTTATTTCTGTGGCATCAGTTGTAGTGTTTCCTCTTCATTTCTAATTTTAGTTATTTGAGACTTTTCTCTTTTTTTTTAAGTTAATCTAGCTAAGGGTTTGTCAATTTTATCGATCTTTTTTAAAAAACCAACTCTCGTGTTGGTTTTTTCCTATTGTCTTGTTATTATCTATTTTGTTGATCTCTGTTCTAATTTTTTTTTTCCTGCTAGCTTTGGGGTAAATTTGCTCTTTTTCTAGTATTTTGAAGTGTCAAGTTAGATTGCTAATTTGAAATCTTTCTTTTAATGTGTGCATTGACGGCTATAAACTTCCCACTTAGCACTGCTTTAGCTGCATCTCATAAGTTTTAATATGTTGTGTTTTCATTTTGATTGGTCTTAAGTTGTGTTCTAATTTCCCTTATGACTTCTTCTTTGACTCATTTGTTGATTGAGTGTGCTAAACAACCATTCTTTCTGTTTTACCTCTTTATTATTTATTTTATTTCTACATATTGTGGATTCTCCAGTTTTCCCTGTGCTTTTGATTTCTAGTTTCATTCCGTTGTGACTGGAACAGATACATCATATGATTTCAATCTTTCTGAATTTGTTATGATTTTTTTCCTGGCCTAACATGTAGTCTATCATGGAGAATGTCCCATGTGCACTTGAGAATTTCTATTCTGCTGTTTTTAGGTGGAGTGTTCCATATATAGCTGTTAGATTAATTCGGTCTATAGTGTTGCTCACATTCAAATTCTGTTTCCTTAGTGATCTTCTGTCTGGTTGTTCTATCCATTATTGAAAGCGGGCATCCAAGTCTCCTACTAGTGTTGTGTTACTATTGATGTCTTCCTTTAATCTTTGTCAAAGTTTGCTTCATATATTTAGGAGCTCTGAGGTTTGGTTCATAAATATTTATAATTGTTATATCTTCTTGGTGAATTGATCCTTTTATAATTGTAAAAGTCCTCCTTTGTGTCTTTAACAGTTTTGATTTTAAGTCCATTTTGTCCGTTATTAGTATAGTGACTCCTGCTCCTCTTTGGTTACCACTTGCATAGTGTATCTTTTTTCATCCTTTCACTTCAGCCTATGTATGGCCTTAGATCTAAACTGAGTCTTCTGTAGACAGCATGTAATTGGATTCCGTTTTTTTGTTTTTTGTTTTTTTTTTTGCTTTGTTTTGTTTTTCTTCTTAATCCATTCAGCCATTCTATGTGGATTGGGGAGTTTAATCCAGTTACACTTAAAGTAATTATTGATAGGGAAGAACTTACTATTGCCATTTTGTTATTTGTTTCCTGTATCTCTTGTAGATTCTTTTTCCCTTCTTTCTTACTGCTTTTCTTTGTGTTGTACTGCCTTTTTATAATGATATGTTTTGATTCCCCTCTCATTTCCTTCTGTGCATATTCCATAGATATTTTCTTTGTGGTTACCATTGAAATTATATAAAACAGCTTAAAGTTTTAACATTCTATTTTAAATTGATAACAACTTAATTTCAATTGCATGTGAAAACTCTTTTATGTGATTGTATTTTTACATGATTGTATTTTTATTTACCAAAGGCAAAACAATTGGAACAGTTTAAAATATTCTATTTATAATGCCATTGAGACATAACAACAAAGAAGATTATCGGACACTGTCTCCATTCTCATGGAGTTTACAACTAGAAAGAGAGACAGGCATTGAACAAAAGCTCATGGTAGTAAATAAAAGACATGCAACAACTCTATACTGAAAACTATAAAGCACTCTTTTTTAAATGATCGACATTAAGAGAGAGCTATTCCATATTCATGGATTAGGAAACTCAATGTTGTTACAATGGCAATTTCCCAAAATTTGATCTATATACTCAACACATTCCCAATCAAAATCTCAGTAAGTTGTTTTTGTAGAAATTGACAAACCAATTCAATTTATATGTAAATGTGTCATACTTTTTATAAAAAGCCAAACAACCTTAAAATGAATGAAGTTGGAAGGTGTGCACTATTTGATATCAAGATTTACTAAATGGCCTCACTATTCAACACAATGTGTTCAGGAGAGACAAATCTATCAAACAAAAAGGGGTCAAGAAATTGACCCCACATATGTATTCCCTGATTTTCAACCAAGGTGACAAGGCAATTAATTCAGTGGGAGATACTAAAGTATTTTTATCATATTGTACTGGAAAAAATAGAGAAATAGTTGTGTGAAAAATTAACTTGGCTTCCACTTCACACCATCATATACTTATATCAAAACATGAAATGTAATGCGTTCAAGAAAAAATTTAAAATCCTTGTGACATTAGAATAGGCAAAGATTTCCTAGGGGGACACAAAAACATTATCCATAAAAGAAAAACGAGAAGTTGGACTTCATAAAAATTAATAATTTTAGAGTCAGAAGACTCTATTAGGAAGATAAAAATTCAGTTACAGACTAAAAAATTATCACTGACAATACATATAACTTAAGCAAAGGACTTATATCCAAAACATATATAGAAATTTATAAATCAATAATAAAAGAACAAGCAAGCCCAGTGAAAAATGGGTAAGCTACTTGAAACACATTTAACATGGAAATGTGTAGGTGATAATAGGCACTTGAAAAGAGGCTCACTATAATTAGTTGTCAAGGAAACACGAATTAAAATCACTATGAGATTACGTAAAGGCTAACACCTTTTACTTGGCCAACAATACCATCAACGCAATCAAAACACAGCAACAAACTGAGAAAAACATTTTAAAAATTTTAATGAGAAGCCCCTGCACACTTTTTTTGTACTTTTTAAAAATTAATTTCAGGTGTATAAAACAATGTAATAGACATTTACACCCTTCACAAAGTGATAAACCGCTCCCCCAATCTACTACCACTCTGACATCCTATACAGATGTTACAATTCCATTGACTCTATTCTCTATGCTGCACTCCACTCCTATGACTGTGTGTGTGTGTGTGTGTGTGTGTGTGTGTGTTATGTATGTTTAATTATAGTTGACATTCAAAATCATTCATCTTCAGCTTCGTGTACAGTGCAGTGGTCAGGCATCTACACAGTCCATGAAGTGGTCTCCCTAATAAGACAAGTGCCCATCTGACACCCTACAAAATCTTTACATTATTGATTATATTCCCCAAACTGTCTTTCATATCCCCATGACAATATTGTGACTACAAATTTGTACTTTCTAATCCCTTTACTTTTTCCCCCACCCCACCCCCCCATCTAGCAGCCATCAGTTTTTTTCTCTATATCTCTGAGTCTATTTCTGTTTAGTTTCCTCATTTATTCTGCTGTTTAGATTCCACATATAAGTGAGATCATACGGTATTTGTCTTTCTCCGTCTGACTTATTTCACTTAGCCTAATATTCTCTAGGTCCATCCATGTCGTTGCAAATGGTAGAAGATTTCATTCTTCTTTATGGCCAAGTAATACTGCATTGTATAAATGTACCACAATTTCTGAATCTAGTTGTCTACTGATGGGCATTTTGGTTGTCTCCGTCTTGGCTATTGTGAATAGTGCTCCAATAAACATAGGGGTTCATAAACTTTTTTGAATCAGTGTTTTGGATTTCTCTGGATAGATACCCTGGAGTGGAATTGCTGGGTAATTCCATTTCCAGTTTTTTGAGATACCTCCATACTGATTTCCATAGTGGCTGCACCAATCTGCAATCCCACCAGCAGTGCATGAGGGATCCCTTTTCTCCACATCCTCGCCAGCACTTTTTGTTTGTTGATTTATAGATGATAGCCATTTTGACTGGGTTGAGGTGGTATCTCATTGTGGTTTTTATTTGCATTTCTCTAATGGTTAGTGAGGTTGAGCATTTTTTCCTATGTCTGTTTGCCATCTGTATGTCCTTTTTAGAAAAAAGTCTCTTCATGTCCTCTGCCCATTTTTTAATTGTGTTGTTTGTTTTTTTGGAGTTAAGTTGAATGAGTGTTTTGTACAATTTGGATATTAACTCCTTATCAGATATATCATTGACAAATATCTTCTCCCATTCAGTAGGATCCTTTTTTGTTTTATTGATGGTTTCCTTTGCTGTGAAAAAAAACTTTTTAATTTGATGTAATCCCATATGTTTATTTTTTTCTATTACTTCCCTTGCCCTAGGGATATTTCAATAAAAATATTACTCCAGGCAATGTCTCTAAACTTTCTTCCTATATTTTCTTCTAGGAGTTTTATGGTTTCATATCTTACATTTAAGTCTTCAATCCATTTTGAATTTATTCTTGTATGTGGTGTAAGGAGGTGGTCCAACTTCATTTTTTTGTGTGTGTCTGTCCAGGTTTCCCAGCACCATTTATTGAATAGACTGTCTTTACCCCAACGTAAATTCTTGCTTCCATTGTCGTGGAATAAATGACCATATAGGCATGGATTTATTTCTGGGCTGTCTGTTCTGTTCCATCAATCTATGTGTCTGTTTTTATGCCAGCATCATGCTGTTTTGATTACTATAGCTTTGTAGTATAATTTGATGTCAGGTATTGTTATACCTCCCACTTTATTCTTATTTCTCAAGATTGCCATGGATATCCGGGGTCTTTTATGGTTCCTTATAAATTTTAGGATTATATGTTCTATTTCTGTGAAAAATGTCCTTGGTAGTTTGATAGAAATTGTGTTGAATCTGTATATTTTCTTAGGCAGTATGGGCATTTTAATGATATTAATTTTTCCTATCCATGATCATGGTATGTGTTTCCATGTATTTGTATTTTCTTTAATTTCTCTCTTCAGTGTCTTACAATTTTCTGAGTACAGGTCTTTCACTTCTTTGGTTAAATTTATCCCTAGGTATTTTATAGTCTTTGAAGCAATTGTAAATGGGACTGTTTTCTTAATTTTTCCTTCCAATATTTTATTATTGGTATATACAAATGCAACTGATTTCTGAATATTAATTTTGTATCTTGGTACTTTACTAAATTTATATATCAGTTCTAATAGCTTTTGGTGGATTCTTTGGGGTTCTCTATATTTGTATCATGTCATCTGCATATAATAACATTTTTTTCTTCCTCCTTGCCAATTTGGATGCCTTTTATTCTTTTTCTTTTGTGATTGCTGTGGCTAGAACTTCCAGAACTATGTTAAATAAAAGTGAAAGTGGGCAAGCTTGTCTTGTTCCTCAGCTCAAGGGGAATACTTTTAGTTTTTTCCCATTGAGTCTGATGTTAGCTGTGGGTTTATCATATATGGCCTTTATTATGTTGAGATATGATTCCTCTATGCCCACTTTGCTAAGAGTTTATTAATCATAAATGGCTGCTGGATTTGGTCAAATGCTTTTTCTGCATCTATTAATATGATCATATAATTTTTATTTTTCATTTTGTTAATGTAGTGTATCACATTAATTGCTTTGCAGATATTAAACCAAATTTGCATAGCGGGAATGAATCCCAGTTGATCGTGGTGTATTATCTTTTTGATATATTGCTGAATTTGGTTTGCTAATATTTTGTTGAAGATTTTTGCATCTACCATGTTTCCCCGAAAATAAGACCTAGCTGGACAATCAGCTCTAATAAGTCTTTTGGAGCAAAACTTAATATAAGACCCAGTATTATATTATATTATAATATATAAGACCTGGTATTATATTATATTATATTATATTATATTATATTATATTATATTGTATTATATTATATTATTTATGACCCAGTCTTATATTATAGTAAAATAAGACCAGGTCTTATATTAATTTTGCTCCAAAGATGCATTAGAGCTGATTGTCCAGCTAGGTCTTATTTTCAGGGAAACACGGTATGTTCATTAGGGATATCAGCCTGTAGTTTTTTTGTAATGTCTTTGTCTGGTTTTGGGATCAGGGTGATAGTGGCCTCATAAAAAGAGTTTGGGAGCCTTTCCTTCTTCTGAATTTTTTTGGAATAGTTTGAGAAGAATAGGTGATAATTCTTTTTTGAATGTTTGGTGAAATTCACCTGTGAAGCCATTTGGTCCAGGGCTTTTGTTTGTTGGGAGCTTATTGCTTACTGTTTCAATTTCATTGGTAGTAATTGGTCTGTTTAGATTTTCTGTTTCTTCTTGATTCAGCCTTGGAAGATTGAGTGCTTCTAGAAATTTATCCATTTCTTCCAGATTGTCTAATTTGTTGGTGTATAGTTGCTCATAGTATTTTCTTAACATTTTTTTGTATTTCTGTGGTGTCTGTTGTTACTTCTCTTCTTTCATTTCTGATTCTCTGGGTGCTCTCTCTCTTTTACTTGATGAGTCTGGCTAAAAGTTTGTCAATTTTGTTTATCTTTTCAAAAAACCAGCTCTTGGTTTCATTGATCTTTTGATTTTTTTTTTTTTTTTTTTTTGGTTTCTATTTTGTTTATTTCCACTCTGATCTTTACTATCTCCTTCCTTGTACTCCTTTTGGGCTTATTTTGCTGTTCTTTTTCCAGTTCCTTTAGGTGTAAAGATTCACTATTTGTTTGAGATTCTTCTTGTTTCTTTAGGTAGGCCTGCATTGCTATAAATTTCCCTATTAGGAATGCTTTTGTTGCATCCCAGAGATTTTGGGTCATTGTGTTTTCATTTTTGTTTGTCTCAAGGTAACTTTTGATTTCTTGCTCAATCTCATTGTTAACCCATTCTTTATTTAGTAACATGTTATTCAGCCTCCATGTATTTGTGTATTTTCCAGTTTACTTCTTGTAATTGATTTCTAGTTTTATAGCACTGTGGTCAGAGAAGATGCTTGATACTATTTCAGTCTTCTTAAATTTACTGAGACTTGTTTTGTGGCCTAGCATGTGGTCTATCTTGGAAAATGTTCCATGTGTGCTTGAGAAGAATGTATGTACTGCTGCTTTGAGGTGAAATGCTCTAAAAATATCAATTAAATCCAATTGGTTTAATGTGTCATTTAAGGCCACTATTTCCATATTGAT
The DNA here is from genome assembly GCF_004115265.2 of Rhinolophus ferrumequinum. Taxonomy (NCBI): domain Eukaryota; kingdom Metazoa; phylum Chordata; class Mammalia; order Chiroptera; family Rhinolophidae; genus Rhinolophus; species Rhinolophus ferrumequinum. Next base: position 68,531,594 of record NC_046296.1, read on the forward strand.
TTTCTGTCTGGAGGATGTGTCCAGTGGTGTCAGTGGTGTGTTGAAGTCCCCTACTATGATTGTGTTACTGTTGATCTCTGTCTTTATGTCAGTCAATATCTGTTTTATATATTGAGGTGCTCCTATGTTGGGTGCATAGGTGTTTACTAGGGTTATGTCCTCTTGTTGGATTGATCCCTTTATTATTATGTAGTACCCTTCTTTGTCTTTTATTATAGTCTTTGTTTTAAAGTCTATCTTGTCTGATATAAGTATTGCTACTTCAGTTCTTACTCATTTCCATTTGTGTGAAATATTCCATCCCTTTTAGTCTGTGTGTGTCTTTTTATCTGAGGTAAATCTGTTGTAAACAGCAGACGTGTGAGTCTTGTTTTCTTATCCACTCAGCCACTTTATGTCTTTTGACTGGAGCATTTAATCCATTTACATTTAAAGTGATTATTGATAGGTACATAGTTATTTATTATTCATATTTCTGGCCTTCATTAGTTTGTTTGTTTTCACAATTTCTTCTGTTTAAAGATGCCTTTAAACGTTTCCTGCAATACTGGCTTGGTGGTAATGAGTTCCTTTAGCTTATTCTTTTTTGGGAAGCTCTTTATCCTCCAATTTTAAATGATGACCTTGTTGGGTAGAACAATCTTGGTTGTGTGCCATCTTGCCCACTCTTTAAAACAGCTGAAAATAAAAGGATTAACAATAAGGTGTTGGACAACTGAAGCCCTTAACCATTACTGGAAAGAGCATAAAATGTTAAAAACACTGGAAAGTTGTGTGGCACTTATATCTGTTCTTACTCCTAGGTACTTATCCAAAATAAATAAAAAATATATGCACACAGACGGACTTGAGCAAAAATATTTATTGCATCTTTATTCATTATGCCTCAAATTGGAAACAACCAAATGTCCATTAGCAGAAAAATTTATAAGCAGTTATCAGAACATTTATATAATAAAATTCTACTCAGAAAAAAGAAAGACCTCTTGATATTTGTACCAACCTGGGGGAATCTCAAAAACTTTGTCATGTGAAAAAGGCCAGCTACAAAAGATATAGCTATATAATCCCATTTATGTGTAATCCAAAGATAGGGAAACTGATCTGTGATCCTAGAAGTCAGGAAAGTGACAGTCCACGTGTATTGAGGAGTTGATTTGTTAGAAGGCTTGAAAACTTTATCATGATTGGTTACACAGGCATATACACAGATGTTGACATTTGTGAAAACTCATCAGCTTGAAATTTAAGATTACTACATTTTACTGAAAATATATTTTACTTCAAAATATACACACATGCATATGATCACCTTCATCAAAGCCCTCATTTTCTCCTTGCACAACTGGAATAGAAGCCCGGTCTTGGTTTTTAGCAGAATGCCCAAAGGTATTTTTCTTCTTTGTCCAAAAAGAAGGAGCATGGTACAATGGAGAGTGTGCTGGCTCTGGAGTCCAATCTGGCCCCCTTTTTGTCTGTCACTTACTATCCCGAGAATCTGGGCTGTTACTTATTTGCTCTAAGGATAGTTTTCTGAGAGTGAAAAGTAATGTCTAACTCAAAGAATTAAAGATTTTATGAAAATGTAAGTGCCATGTTCATCTCATTTAGGCACACACAACAAATATTAGCTCTGTCCCCTTGCCTATGCCCACAGGTATATGAGGGAAAAAACTGACTTCTAAAAAACTGACTTAGTGAGCTATGAGCTTTAAAAGAATTCTCTTTGCACTCCATTAAACAGATTCTCTCCTTTTGCAACCTATATTGATATTCCTTCGGGCATGTGCAGAATTCCACGTGCACAATTCCTTGGTCTGTTGTAAGAAAGAGGACTCTGCAGGCCCATGACCTCTGTCTTTCTGGTTATCACTCCTCACCTTTTCTTCAGAGAAGCAGCAGATCTGAGTGGGCACAGCAGGGTGTCAGGGAGATTGTCAGGAACGTAATGTGGTCTCCACACTGACATCGGTTCATTTTCTCTGTATGGATTATCTAACCAAGCAATGAGGAAACAGAGAAACATGGACAGTTAATTGACAAACTAGGAAAGATCAAACACATTTTAGAGAGCAAAGCAAACCTTCCCTTTAACTGTATATGTTCCTAATTTGGAAACATCTGAAAATGATTTACTTCTGAGATGTTCAAGTTCAGGAATGGAATATGGGCCTGTTCTAAAAACACACTATCTGCCTTGTGGTTTATAATGTAGGCATGTCAGAAATACTCTACAAGAAGTTTTTGGAGGAGGAAAAGTCCATCTGGTCCACCATACCGGACTCTCTGTTTTAGTTTAATCCTGCCCGTCTGCATTTTCACTCTGCCCTTTAATGCCTTCCTCTTCCAGAAAAAAAGACCGAATGGTTATTGAACTCATTTATACTGTTGCCTTCAACAGGATCGCCTGTAACCTTTTCCATGTGTATCTTAGCCTTCACTTTAAAATAAAAGTTGTTTTCCTTCAGTATTTCTATATGTTCAATAGGTCAATTGCAGTCTTTAGTTTTAACTGTTTCCCAAGAAGAAATATTCAATTTCTATTTGATTTAATTTCTACATAGTCCCTGTTTTCTTTTTTACTTTAATTTTTTTCAATGACAGATCTCTAAGTTCTTCAAAATAATCTTACGGTTTGACAAATTCATTCCACTCTCAATTTTTCTAATTGGAAATTTTGCCATGCAATACACAGCTGAAGAGAAAAATGGCCATGTATGTAGTCAGGATAAAGTAAGTTATGCTGCAGTAACAAACGATTGGAAATTTTCAATGGCTTAGTACCACACAAGACTTTTTTTCTCTCACCCTCCATGACGAATGTATGTCAACATCTGGGCGGTGCTCATCGTCATCACTCAGGATCCCAGGCTAATGGAGGCTCCATCTTGACACACGCTAATGGGATCACTGCATGTGGGAGATGCAAATATGGCAGGTGCACACTGACTCTGAATTCTTTTTGGAAGCCACACATCTTACTTTTGCTCACATTTTACTGACCAAACAAGCCATATTACCATTTAATGTCAAGAGGGTAGAGAAGTACACTGTTTGTATGCCAGAAGGAGGCATTCTGAGAATATTTGGTGAATAGTTCTAATGGTTATTATACTAAGTGACATTGCATATTTGGACCAGACATCTCAAGTTGCTGCTGCTGGTTTGGGGAATATCTTAGTCAGCTCAGGCTTTTATTACAAACCACCACAGACTGCATGGCTTAAACAGCAAACATATTTCTCACAGTTTTTGGAGGCCGGGAAGTCCAAGAGAAGGTGCAGGCAGATCCAGGGTCTCGTGAGGATCCACTTCCTGTTTGCAGATGACGGTTTTGTCCTTATGTCCTCTGAGGGAGCTCTTTAAGGGCATGAATCCCATTCATAATCCCATTCATAAGGAATCCCTCCGAATCTAATCACATCCCAGAAGCCCCACCTCCTAATACCATCACATCTGGGATTTAAGCTTCAACATATAAATTTTGAGGGGACACATTCAGTCCATAGCAAGGAATGTGGTAGCGCCTGGCTAGGATTAAAATTCCTGCGTGTTTGAGCATGGACAGTGCGGAGTAGTTTATGAAGTCTTTTATGGTCTCAAATGGTTTTCACATGTTGCCACTGCATACTACTCTCTACCTTTGACTTTTTACCGTGCTTCCCCCAAAATAAGACCTAGCCGGACCATCAGCTCTAATGTATCTTTTGGAGCGAAAATTAATATAAGACCTGGTATTATATTATATATTATATTATGTCATGTTATATTATACCTGGTCTTATATTAAAATAATATGAGGTCTTATATTAATTTTTGCTTCAAAAGACGCATTAGAGCTGATGGTTTGACTAGGTCTTATTTTTGGGGAAACACGGTATTTCCTTGAAGAGACCTTGAGTTAACAACTGACGTGATAGCCCTCCTCTCTTTCTTTGCAGCAAGTTCCGCACTATTATTTGTACAATAGACAACACCCACTATGGACTGGTTCCAGGATCCACTGTACTGCCCAAAGGAAAATGTGCAGTGGTGTGACCACACACCCTCAGGTCGGGCTGGCAGAGCAACTCCCTTATGGCTTGAGACCATTGCAGTGTGAATGCTTTGCTCAGGAGCCGGAGGCTGTGGTCAGGTCTGCAGGCAGTCTCTGACTGGCTGATCGTGTGAGTCTCCCTCGCTGTGTGAAGATCTGCGTCAAAGTCCATTGCTGTGACACAAAACACATCAATGTCATCTAGCACAGATTCTATCATGTCACCAATTCACTTTCCGAAAGAAGCTTCAAACTCCTTATCATGGCATCGACAAGTTCTAAAAACCCAGCCCTGCCAGCATGTCCAGCCCCTCCACTTACGCTCATTGTATTTCAGCCGTAGTGCATGACTTGCCAATTTTCTAAGCACAGCAGTTGCTTCCAGGCCTCTGTGCTTTTGATTTTTTTTAAAGCTATGTTCTCAGTACAGAATACAATATCATTTTCTGGCCGTCATAAATTCTTCGGTTTCAAGCTTCAGGGTGAATGCCATCCCTACCGTAACAACTGCTTTGTTCCCTGTCGTCAGAACACAGCATGCCTTTCCTTTGCACCTATCATAGGACTCTCTGAATTTCTGTTTGACTGGGTGGCACAGGATACAGTCTAGTCTCATTGATGACCAGAACTAATTTCACAGATCTGTTTGCTTAAGGACACCTATTACTGTCCTGCGAGTGAACCTACTAAATCTCAGTGGAGAAGCATGATCTTTCCAGAGAGAAATGAACCAAAAGAAGTAAACCATTCTTTCTGTGGAAGCATAGCAAAGTTCCAGCTGAACTGCCATGGGGCTGTGCAGTTAGGCACTGTTGACAAGTCACATCTTGTCATTTACGAGTGGCGCACAGTATCCGCAGAAAAGAAGTTGAACTATGTCCTCGGATTCAGATGTGTTGGAAGGGCTGGAGTTATGGGAGGGAGTTGGCAATGGAAATTAAGTCGTGAAAGGAATAGCAGGAAATTTAGGAAGGAAAAATAAGGGACACTTATCCCACGCCAAGTGTGGATGGAACGTGGCCAGTGTTGATATTAAGCAAGGGGTCCTGGGAAGAATGGAAACAAGTCTCTAACGTAGAGTGACCATACTTGGATGCGCCTCATCTCAACCTGCCTGGGGACAGCTACAAGACAGGAAGGGGACACACAAGCAGTATACCCGAGGAAATGCCAAGCTGGTGGCCCATGCGACATCCCTCTGGGAGTTTCCGTTCCTCCTCCTTCACAGGCCAGGACTTGAGATGACAAAGAGGATTCCCTACAGGACAGAGAGTGGGTGAGCACCAAGGCAAGAGTGGATGAATGCGACGACACAAGTGTGTGGGTCACAGCAATGGCAAGTCGCTGGACATGGGCCCGTGGTGTCTACATCATCACGTGACTCAGGACAGGCAGGAGATTACAGTAGAGGCACTGGCAGAATGGTGCCTTGAGGCTCAGACACCCCCTTTTGGCGCTCCATAGCTTCTCAAGAAAGGGGGACGAAGAGCTGGAGAGCTGCGATATGGCAGGTGAGTGCGGGGTGAGGGGTCACTAGTCGTCCCCTCACAGTGACCTTCCCAAGGGTCTTCACTGGGTGGGGCTTTGGAGACATTTGGGGGCCTGAGTGTCACTTAGAGTTTGCTTCATTGGTCTCTCACATCGTGTGACGAGTCCGCGTGGGCGCATCATGTGCCATGTCTTCTTGTCTCTCACAGTTGTATTTCATGGTAGGCAAAAAACACAACTTTGGTTTTTCTTTCTTTCTTTTTTTTTAAATTTGAAACAATAGCAGAAGATAAGGGATCCTAAACCACATGGATAATCACATTTCCATTTTGGCTAAGTGTTTTTAAAACTTAGTTTTAGATTAATCTCCAGTTTCTTATTGATTGGTTTAAACCATATTTACCTTCACCAGGGGTCATGACAAAAGGCTGCATTGTAATAACTTTATGATTTCTGTATCCCCTTCTTCCAGAACTATGAAAAGCTGCATCTTCATGTATTATAACTCATGTTTTCCTTTTGCATATGTAGCCTCTGTTATTCAAATTATAGTTGAATACCCAGAGAGAATTCTTACAAATTTCTTTCACTCCCTTCAGTTTTTTCTTTTTTGAAAAAATATGAATTTATGTTACAAAGAAATTAATGAATACCAGACTTTTCAACATAATTGTGCCCCATTTTCTAATCTTCTGTGGTTTGTCTCAGACATACATTGATCTCAGCTCCTTTGTAAAATGCAGCTTTTCATAAACTTTACTACGGTTGTATCATATTTCAGAGATGAAGTGAGCGTGTATCTCACTTTGCTATAATTTCACTATCATTTGAAGATTATTTTATATTTAGTTAAACTATTTCCAATAATTTTGTGGCCTTAAGAACACTTTTCTTTTTAGAAAATCATTGATAAGAGAATCTTTGCTCTATGTGTCTTCCCAATCATTTTCTGAAATCAAACAGTTTAAAAGATATTGTGGATGATTAGGGTAATAAGAAATGCATTGCGGCAGTATCTTTTCTTCTAAAATGCTTCATAGCTGAAAAAGAAACTTCTTCCTTGGTCCATAAACACGAGCAAGCCACAGCACGGAGGCATACTAAATGTCACAGCAAACTGGCTTGCTGAGGCAGGAGGCGGACACCCCCACCTCCTCCCTGTGTCCCAGACACGGCCTCACGGTTAGTGAGCAGCAGGGTCAGGGGTGGGTTTTGGCGCTGAGCCCATGAGCACCCGTCAGAGAGCAACAGATCAATTCTGAAGTGATAGAATTTGCTTTGGGAATAACCAGATCCCAAGACTGGTGGCAAACCTTGCTGGAGTGTAATTACCAAGCTGATCGGGCTGTTTCCCAGAGTACTTCATACACGTGACAATTTGTCTAGACTGAAACCCTGGCAATGACGGTACCTTCAACCTGCCTCTCTGTTTGAATTCAGTTTAATAAGCACGTTTTGAGGATCGACATGCGTGTTCAAGAGGTAGAAGCAGAACCCTCAGACCCAGCTCCCTGGGTTTGGAGACTATTTGCCCCAGTTACGCTGCCAGTTCTCATGAAATAAGTCGGTCAATGAGCCATGAGTGATATTTCATGGGTGTGCTGTCCTCAGTACAGCTGGGATCTTCTGAGCAGGTGAAACAAGGTTTCATGAATATATTTTCTATAACACCGGATGGCTGGCTTCTCTACTATGAATGACAAAATATATATGGGGGTAGGGAAGAAGGAGGTGAAATTAAACTACAGGCAGGTATTTCCTTTCTGCATACTGCAGAGATGACATTTAAAAATATATAGGTATGTACCACCATCAGTGCCAAAGGCTTGGGGAACATTGTTACAAAATATATTTTATAATCAAGTCTAATGACATTATGTTTTTCTTGCCAAAGTTTGGCTTGCTCAAAAGAAATTAAATAACTGCTAAGTACCAGGATTAGAATAATCCTATATTTGCAAAACCATGAATAATAAATTTTTTAAAAAAGTGTTGTCTCTCTATAGCTCAGATTGTTTACTCACTGTGATTATATTTTCAGCATAATATTTCCTAGCGTTTAAAATAAACAGATTTATTTTAAATGGTGCTGCTAATGAATGATCAGAGAGTAAGATAGAGAATTTTATACTTTTGTTGTCTCTAGTCATAATGTCTCCGTTATTTTTGACAGTATTGTTTTATTGAGGATCACCCCTTCTAAAAAGAGTACTTCGATTCCCTCTTCACAAAATAAATAAGAAGCATTGGAGTTGGGTTTTAGAAATTTGCGACTCCTATAATATTCTGTATTCACTAAAATCTCAGTTCCTTGAAGGTTTGGGGAATATACGTTTGTTTTTGGACCATCCCAGGGGCCGGGCGCCTTTACCCCACTCAGCCTTCCTGCCCGCTCTGATGGGCACTCTGACTGCTGCTATTACCCCCAGCGTTCTGCCCTTAGCTCAGCAGGAAATCTGAACTCCGTTCTTGCGCTTTTACCACCAAGGCTGGGCAGGAGTGCGAGGATGATGAGGATCTTTCTCCAAGGGGGAAGCTCCGTGCCAGTGTCTCCCCAGGCAGCACGCTTGTGTGGTGGGGTCTTGTGTTAGGTTACTTTCATACTTTCTCTACACACACATACACACACACGCGCACACACCCACGTACAGGTGCACACACAGGTGCACGCACATGTGCATACTCACACATGCACACACAATATGCACACATGCGCACACACATGCACACAAGTGCACATACATGTGCACTCATACATGCACACGTGTGTACACACTCATGCACACACGTGTGCACACTCATGCACATACATGTGCACACACTCACTCACAATGCACACGTGTACACACTCACGCAATGCACACATATGCACACACATGTACACTCACACACATGCACACACCACATACACATGCATATGCACACACACACACCACGCTCACATGCACACCACACAATTCCTCTGAAGGGCTTGTGTGAGAAGCTCTGGGTGCGGCTGGCCGGGAAGTATGAGGTGCTCACATACTCCAGCAGACAGTGTGTGTCGTGGAGCAGAGTCACAGAAACCAAAGGGCAAGTCACCCTGCTGATGGAATGACAGAGTCCGTCACCAATGCCTGACCTCAGCCTGGTGAAGCACTCGGTTCTGTCAGCCTGTCTGCCCCATTCCGCTCCACTACCCTTGGTGTAAAATTTCTTTCTCATTTGCCTCACTTGTTCCTTCCAGCTGCAGTTCTCGATTCTTCCTTAAAAACAGACTTTCTCTGTGACTAAAGGGAGAACACCGCCTGCAGCCCTCACCAGCACCCTATGCTCTCAGACTCAGGTGTAAAGGAAACCTCTGTGTCATCACATCCTAGAATCAGGCATGACATCTGGGAAGGAGGGTGCCCGGCAGAGCTACGGTGGGTGATGGCCTCTGGGGTCAGGTCCCCCTCCCCCAGGGAGTAAGAACACTTTGCAAGCTCGTTTTTTGTGGTTGTAATTGTTTTTCATATGGAGGATCATGCCTTTGAGTCTCATGATGTGATCAGTCCTCTGAGATCACCAAAGTCGTAATCGCAGGATTATTCCAAGTACTACAGGAGAAGGCACCCCACACCTAGTTTTAAATCTGTGGAGTTAATTTGTCGACTTAGAGGAACCATCACGATTACCCCAGTTTTGCCATAAAAGATTTTTTTCGTAATAGATGACACGCAGAGGGCTTGCATTTCTGAAGTGCCATCACTCTTGCAAAGACACATGGTATGTTCACAACTGTGCTAGGAAGTGTCATAAATAATTAAAATGAAATTTCACTTGTCCAAGGGCAATAAAGAAATTGCACTTGGTAATGAAATCTCCATGAGGTTTTATCTTAATCTCCTCAATTTGCTGGGCAGCAGAATTTACCAGATGGTTGGTTTTTCCTGTTATTAATATAAATAGTGAAATTTTACTAGGTGGATTCACGTTAGCTATAGTTCACAGATAAAGAATATTGGCACCAACTCATGCTTTCCTGAAAGGAATGCATATAGTTAGTAAGTTTAGAAACAGGGCACACGTTCCCTGTATGTGTTGTGTACATGCATATACACGCACATGGGCACACACACACTGAAACTGACTTACCTACTGCTGGGCCCTCCTGGGACGGTGGAAACAGAAAGGAGAGTTGAGTTGGGCATTGCTCCCCCATCCTGAGTGTTTCCAGCTGGTGACACTGCATACCCTCTGTTTCCCCATGTGGATGCTCACCTGTTGTTCTCCCACCTTCTCTCCTCCACTTAGGTGTTTACTTATTAATTATTTATCATTTACTCTGCAGGAGGGACGTGGGTGACGATTGGCTTCATCCTCATCACCTGTGTCCTGCACGGGACGCTCTGTGGGTGTTTGCAGGTAGCCAGCCCGTGACAACACAGCACAGCCCACATGCATTCCAACGAGAAAACAGACCTAGAAGTGCTGCCATCCGCTGAGTGAAGATGCAGAAGGTGCTGGCATCAGACTCAAGTTGCAGGTGGAGTCTCTGCATCCAGGGGTGTGGGCTGTGCTGGGAGCCTTGCAGAGTCTGGCGTTGTGTGGTGCCATCTGAGTCTGCTCCTGGAAATTGCTCCCTCCTTGAAACTGTCCATGACAGCCCGTGAGCTGCTTGCAACCATCCCCAGGGCAGCCACGGAGGGCACCCTCAGTCCCTTGTTTTGAGATATTTAGCTGTGCCTTTGCTGTTCTAATGTTCAATTTGTATTGAAGTGACTGCAGTAACATGGCAGTTGAGGTTTAGTGACTGTCCAATCCTCTCTTAATGTCGTCGATAGTTTCTTGGAAACTGACATTAAGCAAAAGGACGTATAAAGAAACCAGTTGTCCCCTAGCCTAATGGATAGAAACAGGAGGTAAGTTCCTAGGACATATTTCTGGCTATAAAAATATCACCCAACTTCTAAATAAAGACCCAAACCAGTTCTAATATTAAAAATTGAAATAAATATGAGCTATACATTACCTTTAAGAAAGATTAACAAAACTATTAGGTTGGTGCAAAAGGAGTTGCAGTTTTTGAATTTTTTTTTTTTAACATTTTAAACCATAATTACTTTTGCACCAACCTGATAAGTAAGAGAAGTCTTTTCTCACCGGCTTTTTCCAGTTCAGTGTCAAGGGTGGCCGGAGCCTCTCCCTGCAGCTCAGGGCACCAGGTGGGACCCCACCCTGGACAGGCCAATCTTCCAATGCAGGGCCACTCACACCCACCCCCACTTATGGAGACTCGGACAGTGTAGACACACCATTCAACTCACAGCACGTCTTTGGGATGTGGGAGGACACCATAGTATGTGGAGAAAACCCACGCAGATTTGGGAGACCGTGCCAACTCCACACAGACCGTGGCCCCACCAGGAATCAGTTTTTTGTCCTCATCAACGAAATGACGTTGAGCGAAAGGACACAATTCAAGGGCCTGTTGTACTTAATTCTTTTTCTCAAGATGTAACCATCAAAGTGAGAAAAAGTAGTGCTCAAAAAATGAGGTACATATGAGTCCCGTGTGTTACAACGATCAGTGCGGTTAGAGCTTACGTGATGCAGAGGCTAGAGAGGTGAGTAGGTTCACCGAGGAGTTTCCATCTGTGCATAGTAAGTTGTCGTGGGCATGCAAAACTGACTTTCAAAAGTAACGGTGCAACTTTTGTCCATGGTAAATAATAACTAGCCACTATTGGCATTAAACCGATATCATCGTTTGGGAAATCCAGAGATCAATCAAGCTTGTTTTTGAAAGCAATTTATACCTAAGGTGTTTTGATTTTCACCTTTTGAATTTTGATTCAATGTACAGCAAAAACTGTTTGTTTGAGAGAGGACCTTATCAGTGCATTTTTGTTGTTGTTTTTCTCTGTCGTACTAATCTCCTATTTAGGAGTAATTTAAGGTAATTTATTTTGAGATTTGAGACAGTTCAGAGATAAGCTAAAATCTGTTTGTTTTCCTAATTATCTTGGCTTTCTGTTATCACCGACTGAAAGAGCACATTCTGTAGCATGGAAAGTAGAAATTTCAACATTTTGCCCCATTGTCCAGGTACTGCATTTATTTTAGACTACCAGTCTGTAATGACACAAAGCTGCAGCAGTGTGCTTGTGAAAAGTGGGCAGTGTTTTCAAATGTATTCGACTGGCATTTATGACCCTGATTGATGGATTGATTGATATTAGTTTCAGGCGTACAAAACAATGTAACGGTTAGACATTTACAGCCCTCACAAAGTGATAACTCCCCTCCCCCAGTCTACTACCCCTCTGACATCGTATAGAGCTGTTACAGTTCCACTGACTCTATTCCTTATGCTGTACTCTGCATCCCATGACTATGTCTATATCTACATATATATTTTCTCTCTCTCTCTCTCTCTCTCCATATATGTATATATTTATTTCATTATGGTCGACATTCCGTAGTATTCAGCTTCAACTTCAGTTGTATAGTACAGTGATCAGGCATCTACACAGTCCATGAAGTGGTCTCCCTAATAAGACAAGTGCCCATCTGACACCCTACAAAATCTTTACAACATATTATTGATTATATTCCCAAACCCTGATTTATTTAATGCATAGAAAAAGTAGATTTGTGGATGAAATCTGAATGTCGCCTGGTTAGATCTCTTGAATTCATTCTTTTGCATAGGAAAATAAAAGTAAACCACAGTAGGCATTTCCTGCTTTGATGTCAAACCTTCCAAAAGGGGCACATTTAGTTCATGTGCCATTGAAATGGAAGGTTTTGGAGTAAAATCTGTCAAGTATTTTACCCAATGAGATTGCAACTCCTACTTTTCTACTTTGGAGAAAGTGGCAGCATTGTTTTGCTTGTACGTTAACTGTACACATGGTTTAGTTTTAAAATCACAAAGCCTTTACATTTAATAGATTCTTCTTTATTAATTCAAACATGTGCCTATAGGGCAAGACAGGAAAGGTAAGTTAAATTTGAGTCAGACTCCTACACACACACACACACACACACACACACACACACACACACACATACACACACACCCTATATTTTAAGTTTGGCAAATTCAGTTATCTTATTTTTCGTTGCAAGTATTTCCCAGGTTCCAAACTTAAGATCTCCCAGTAGAGTCTTTTAATTTTATATCTCATTTTAATTAACTTATGGCCAAAATGTGGAGGTCGGTTACCACAATGCTTTCTTGACCTTAAATTACTGAGCTAAATCCATTTTAACTGGTGACCTCTGACAGATTCACCTTCCATCTTTAAGCACAATGCTCTGATCCAAGCTGTGCACCTGTGAGAGACAGCAGTGTGTGTGCAGAGCTGTAAGAATGGGTGTGCAAATAACCAAAATGGTTTCAACACTTTCAAAGACTTTTTTTTGGTCTCTCCACTTAAAAAAATATGTGTATATGTACCCACACGCACACACACTCACACACCTGGACCCCAAAGTGTATAAGCAATTACTGTAGGCTGGCCTGTTGGTCCAAGAGAAAGAATAAAGCGAATCGCATTTTCATTCCCACACATGCAAATTAATATTCCAGCTTTCTTGTCTTTGTTCCACTTGGTTCTTTAAGGACTTTCCTCCTGAAATATGTGCCAGGTCAGAGGAGAGATGTTTTCAACAATTGCAACCCAGGCAACAGTGCAGTGTTTGAGGATGCGAGGGAACAGCACCCCCAGCAAATGATAGCAGTAATAATAAAGATTGTTTTTATAAACGGCCCCTTTCTGTTCGCCGTGATCTTCCCTTGGGAAGGTTTGCTGCAGGTCCTCTCCCTTCTCCAGTGGAGACAGTGAGTCTGAGAGGTGTGAGCCCTGCCTCATGTTCCTTCCTGGGTCGGCTTTGACTCCTGCCGCTTCTCCTAGGACCCCCGCCCAGTGACACGTGACACCCATTCCCAGCCTTTCCAGAAATTAAAAGGGGAGCAATGGGGTCTGGGCTGCCCTGACCTGCAGCCCTGCACCCCCAATACTTCCTGAAGTTGAAGGTTAATGATACAAATTATACATTAACTGGAAAAGTGTCCTTTGAACTGATGGGAAAGTTAGAAAACGGAATGATTCAAAAGTGAGGCTTTCTCAGCGGGTCCCCAGCCCACTGGTGCTCTGCAGCGGTGGCTGTGACTGCCATCGGCTCTGCCAGGTACCCCAGACAGGTCAGTCTGCTTCTCGCGGCTCTGGTCTCCTGCCTGATACATGCAAGGGGTTGCACTGAAGGGTCACTTCCAAGACACCTCCCACCTTGAACACTCCCTGGTCCTTTCCCCAAATCTCCCTTGAACAAAGACACAGAAAACAGATCATTTTCTCTGCAGTGTTATATTCTCCTGGAGCTAAAGTCAGGCTGTGTGAAGCCTGCAGGCAGAGCCTCTGTCACCGCCGTCAGGCGGGGATGTCCCTGCTGTAGTTCAGGGCCCCGCATCACCCTGCTGCTCTCTGACTGGGCCAGGTTCCCCTGGAGTTAATGGGGTCCCCGTCAGCCCATGCTCAGGGGCAGCTTGCTGCCATGTCATCACTTGCTTCTTTTTTTTTTTTTTGTACTTTATACTTAAAAAACTTTTTTTTATTAGTTTCAGGTGTATAAAACAACGTACTAGTTGGACATTTACACCCCTCACAAAGTGATAACCCGCCCTCGTCTGCTATCCCTCCGACAGATATACAGCAGTTACGAGGAGCCCATCTGAGAAGCCACTTCATGTCAGAGTGCACATGTGCCGATGCTGTCCTCTTCTTGTCCCCTCAGAAGGCAACGTGCACTTCAAGTGGCCCTAGTCTCCCCAAAGTGACTTTGCTTCTGTGAATTTCTCAGTACCACAAGGCAGCACTGGGGCGAGGGTGAAGGCCGGCTTCCCGGGGCTGCTCCTGGCCCCGTCAGGGACCCTGTCTGGTTTTAACTCTTGTGAAGAACCTGTCTCTAAGGTGTTAAAATTAAAGATATTGGTGGGGTTTTAGAAAAGGATAAGCACATTATTTGAAAGATAAGGATTTAGAATATCTGTGTATGAACATAATTAGTCACATTGAACCAAATTCTCAATCATGAACGGTTTTCGGGCTGTGTCTCCATAAGATTCCTGGTAGGGTGTTCTCGTAGTCCATGCATGACTGATGGTTGCCTAGACGTTTTCTGGCCCATGATGACGCCTGTCTGCTTCCTTGGCTGTCCTTTCCAACGGCCTGTGCATTAATCTGCTGAGGAAATGTGCTGTGACCTCACTGAGCTCCTGGCGTAATGCTTTCATTTTGACAGTCTATTAATTTGACTCGTAACTGTTTGTCCTAGTCACCCCACTTTGCTGGCAGAAACTCAAGGTTTGGCCTTAGTAACTCCCTGAAAAATGGCAGCGTTTAATTGTAGAGTAATTCTTGCATGGAAAAACCAAGAGAACCATTTATGACAGGGCTTAAAACATAAATTTGTAGCTACACTGACCGGGGTTCAAATTCCATCTCCGCTGGTACCAGTGTAACATGGACGATTGTGTTAAGTTTTCTGAGCTGTTGGCATGTCCTCGTTAGTGTGAGCTCCTGTGAATTCTCAGAACCACCTTTCTTGGGCTGAATGCCCCCCTTGACTTGGCGGAATACTCACACGCTTACTTGATGGTAGTAGTTTCCATACGATTGACTCAGTTCAGCTCTAAAAATACACTTAGTGAGCCAGGGTGGGCTGGGATCTGCAGTGAGACACAGTCCCTGCCCTCATCAGGCTCACAACTTACCTGACAGTGTCATCCTCAGGTCATATGTGCCTTTGCATCCCCCTGCTGTGTGTACACGCGTGTGCGTTCACGGAGGCCCCGCCAAAATGCTTGTTACAGGCAAATTCTGGGCTGTGCTGCCTTTAATAACTAACTCCCTCTCTGTTTCTGCTTGAAAAGTGGCTGCAGACAGTTTATGGCAGGAGGAATTTCCCTTCCCTGGGTCTCCCAACCCTGGTCCCAACCTTCTCACATGTATAAATGGTTGTTTTTTGTTTTTGCTGTTTGTTTTTTGGTCTTTCTCATTGTCCCCTAACTGCTCTCTGTCCCCTGCCTCGCCTCCAGGGGCTGAAGCCTTGGCCAGGTGGTCTGGTGGGTGCCTTGATGATGGTTTCTTCCTGGGATTCCTCAGCAGCTGGGCTTAAGCACTGAGCCCTCGGAGGAGCGGCCCAGGGTTCCACGTCCTGAGTCTTCACTTGTCTGGGAGGAGCGATTGGACACATAAAAATTAAAAATGACCTTCACTTAGACAAAAATGTTTTTCCTTTCCATTTTGTTCCAGTGACCAGAGACCCTGCAATCCATTGTCGATAGGAGATACGCAGACAAGCAGTGAGTGAGCACGGTGGACTTGGTGGAGGGTCGTGGAGATGATGAGGATGGTGGAGAAGGTGGGGATGGTGGAGAAGGTGGGGATGGTGGAGAAGGTGATGAGGATGGTGGCGATGGTGGGATGGTGGGGTTGCTGGGATGGTGGGGAGGTGGAGGTATTGGGTTGGTGAGCCCTGGGACCAATCACCCTTCCATCCCACAATGCTGTTGTGGGGGATGAAGCATTGCTACATCTTCCAGTTTTCTGAAAATACAGAAATTCTGATTATCTTCAAAACATAAACTCTCCAAAATCAAATTTTGGCTACAATTCAAAAAAAAATTTAAATTGTGTTCACTAAGCCAACATTTGCACACAACATTGATTTCAAAATTCTGTTTAGACATTGAGACTTTCCATGCTTACTATGATAAATACACAAGGCAGGCTTGAAAAAGAGTTGTATTTTCTCAACGTAGAATTAGGCTTTTGCATGTAGGCCAATCAGTTGTTTTCTGTGTGTCAATCAAGACACCCACATCAGAGATGTACTGGAAAGCCTTGTCCGTCATACATCCTGACAATCGCAGTGGCAGGTCTGAATCCAGCCAGAACAGCAAAAACTGCTTCCCCAGCCACACTGCACATTGACTTGGGTCATGAGCGTTTGGTTTAAACTGATGGACTTAGAAAACAACCCTGCAAACCAACGACAATGTGATCTGGGGGTGTGACATAGTGGCAGTGTGAGGAGCCTGTCTGCTACTGCAGCCGCCTCCCTTCCCCGGCTTCTGGCACTGGAGCCAGACTTGAGGTGTTCCTTTCATTCCCAAATGTCAAGAAAGGCTTTAACTTTAGGCACAGTGAGGCTTGGACAGCTCGCAGGGCCCGTCTGCAGGGCCCTCTGTCCTCCACAGAACGTTGTCAGGGGTTTCCAGAGACCTGGCTGAGGGGCAGCTGGGGTGACCCCCGCACCCTTCCTGCAGGTCAACCAAAGCTACCCTCGATTGAGTTTCGTGTCACCTGTACCTTGTCAGTCACAGGAGCAGTTCAATAGCTTCTTGGAGAACCATCAATGTAGTCAGTGCTATTTCTCTTTTCACATTGGTTGCCAGGAAATTCAGAATTGAGTTGTGTAGGCTCCTATGGCCTGTGTATACAATATCTTTCAATCTAATTTGTAGCATCGTGTCCTATGATATATGCTTATACCTACTTTATTTTACATATTCTTGAAAGTCAGTTCGAGTCCTTGTTAGAATGAGTTTGGATGCTAATCGATAAGACGCAGGCATAATGATCACCTGTCCGTCCACTGAATAAATACACCGTGGGACGGGCTCTGTCAGATCGGCAAGGGGACGTGCTCTGAGGAAAACCCTTTGGTGGTTCCCCAAAAAGTGCAACATGGAATTCCCATATGGCCCAGCAATTTCACCCTGGGTATGTACATGAAAGACTTGAAAAGGGGGACTCAGATACTTGGTCATAACTGTTCATAGCAGTATGATGCCCCATGGCCAAAAAGTGGAAGCAAGCCACGTGTCCATCAGCAGATGAATGAACAAGCAAACTGTAGAATATTAGTCGGCCACGAAAAGCGATAAAGTTCTAACTCACGCTACAATGTAATGAAAGCATTATACTAAGTGAAATAATCCAGACACAAAAGGACAAATCTTGTATGATCACACTGTATGAAACAGTGTACAATAGGCAAACCCATAGACATGGAAAGTAGATTAGAGATAAGGGGCTGGGTGCTGGGGGGTGGGTGTGAGTGCCTAATGGGTACAAAGTTTCTGTTTGAGAAAAAGTACCGGAAATGGACAACAGTGATGGTTGTACAATATTGTACGTGACTAATGCCAGCAAGTTATACACTTAAAACTGGCGAAATGGCAAATTTTATAATCTGCATTTGTATCTATTTACCACATAAAAAATAATAAAAAAAAAAAGAAAGTCCTTAGAAAATTCATGTTGTTTCCTGGGTTGATTATAAGAACAAGAAAATATTTATAAAACAGCTCCAATTAATTGGGAAGTAATGTGTTCCCACAGG
The DNA here is from genome assembly GCF_004115265.2 of Rhinolophus ferrumequinum. Taxonomy (NCBI): domain Eukaryota; kingdom Metazoa; phylum Chordata; class Mammalia; order Chiroptera; family Rhinolophidae; genus Rhinolophus; species Rhinolophus ferrumequinum. The sequence continues at coordinate 68,549,496 of NC_046296.1, forward strand.
CTTCAATGTTTCAAAGACCATCCGAATCAGAACCTGACCTTGTTTAAAATGTGGATTCCTGGACCTACCTCGGCCTACACCAAAAGAATGTCAGCAGTGGGACCCAGAGATCTAAAGTATGACCAAGGCTCCCCAAAGATTCTAATAATCACTAAAGATTCTGCGGCCTGGGAGGAGAGATGAGTACATGAGGGCCCTGGAAGTTGCTGTTCCCTCCGGAATTCTGTGAGACGATGCATTTGGAGTAGGTGATATTTAAAGATCTTTCCAGTTCTCAGTTACTGGGATGCAAATGAATAACAAAAACAGTTACATCTTTCTGACTTACATAATAGTTTAAGGTGGTTTCTATTGATGCAAACAACAGAACAAGTTCAAAAAAATAGAAAGCAATCACAGGTTTATTTAGCAGAGAATGTGATCAGAGTATGTCAGAGAAATTCAAGAAATGGCTTGGCCTAAGGAGGAGGAGGAAGGGACGTTGATCTCAGGGGGATGAGAGAAGCCGGGTTTTGCTTCTGATCCATGCGGCTTCTCTAACCCCAGCGTTGGGTACACCAGGTGTCAGTGGTTCCTTGAGCTGTATTAAATTTATGTAGAGGAAAAGCCAGGTCAACTCACAGTTTTTTTTGTTTTTCTTTTCCTCACTGTAAAGATTTTGCCTGCAGTCCCCTGCTTTGCGTAAATAAAATATGTTTCACACGAGTTGAATACTGTTCAAACCAGCCAAGGATCACATTCCTTTTGTCCCGATAGCTGTAGAGAACTTATTTTAAGTAAACTAATTAAGAAGGGTTTTTCAAAAGGTCTCTATTTCAGAAGGTGAGATATCAAGAGATGGGAAGTGTTGTCTGGGCCTCGTAAACCAACTTGAACGCTCTCAGCGGTCTGATGACACCTGAGTACCGGGTCTGCCTGTGGGAGGCGGGGAGCGGAGGGGAGGGGAGGGCAGGCCTGGGGTAGGGAGGGGGCTGTAATGCATCGTGTCAATCGTACAGCAAATACAGCGACTCTGGGCTGCACACGGCTGTCCGGCCTCACGCTGCATGCCTGGAGGAAGTGCTGCAGAAAATGAGATCTCCTAGGCCGCCACTGGTTCTGGCCATTTGAACGTTAAATATGGGTAATAACTGCCATATTTCTAAGCCTAGAGCCTGGAGCTTTCTTCTCTGGCTAGAAATGCATGCCACGTTTTGCTGAATATTTTCCATTGCAATCCATTTTCACTCAGGAACTTCTGGATTGATGGCTGGTGGGTGGGTGGGAGGGAGGTCAGATGCCGGAGGTCACTTCTAACATGACACAGTGTGGCGGGATCTTGTGAATTACAAACAAGCTGAGACCTGCGTTTGGTTCAGGATTGCCTGGTTCAAAACTCCATCACGCGATGAAGAATCGTGGCCCCTCGGAGTTATTTAAATATTTTTTCACCTTTTATTTCCTACTCTTCTTGAAGAGTTTATTGGAATCACAGAGCAATCCACCCACAGAAAAACGTGTGATTTTTGTTTTATCATTTTCATTGTCCTTTATCTAAAAGAGAAAAGTTCGCTGGTGAACTCTTTGTGGATCTTTTCACTTTGGGGTCAGCCTCCCTGCGGACCATGCCAGGCCTGCACGTGCTGGGAGGGGAGCACATCCGGAACTCGCTGATGCACCCACTGACAACACTGGTGACCTTGGACAGGCCGCTTACCCTCCAGCCTCAGTTTCCTCCATGAGAAAGGAAAGGGGTGCTGTGTAAGGCGATCAGGAAGGTCTGTGGGGGAGGTTCTCCTGAGATAAAGCTACGATCTTCCATAAGACGAGGCGGATGGCGTGTTTCTGAATCAAGCCTGTGATTGCCACAATGCTGACACGGATCCAGGCATCCAGCCACTTGGAAGAAGGTGGCACATGGGCCCCAGGTCACCTAAACGGGATCTTCTCGGTCTGCTGAAGTTTCCACACCCACTGCCTTTAATCTGAACTTGTGCCAACGTCAGGAAGGAAAAGGCGATCGAGTGCCCTTCTCCTGAAGAGATGATTTGCATCCTCGTCATCTATGGTTTCTCCCAAATGCCACCAGCTTCCTAGGTGGCAGCCTTGTTACTCATAAGGTGCTTTAATGGTCCCTGCCTGTGTTAGTGATTTTTAAAACTTTGCACGCTGGAGGATGTTCTCGTTCAAATGCACCTGCCTCTGGGGCACAATCGGGAAACAGGTCCCTTGTGCTGTGCCCTTGCTTCCTGGCAATTCTATGGTCAGCCTGCTTGGGACCTTATGAAGTGAAACAGAAGATGGACAGAGGAGGGCCAGCCACGTGCAGGAGGCTTAGCTGGGCTTCTGCCATGAACCTACTGTCCGCTTCTCAGTAAATTCTACTTTGTGGGCCTTTGTCATCCGAGGTGCAAAGCAATAAATATTGCAAGTGATGATGGAAGAAGTTCATCATGGAGGTGGAAAGTGCCCACCTCGCTGTGGGTGTAGAAGGGCTGGGTCTGTCAGGTGCTGGTTCCCGTGATGCACGTGGAAATCCTAGGGAGCTCATTGGCTATTCAGGTCCTGAGTCCCTTTCCAAGACTTTCTGACTCTTCCATCAGTCTGAGGGGGGGACCCACAACCAGCATTTCAAAGCGTCTTCTCAAAAATCAAGAAATGGTGTTACAAACCATAGAGCACTGGATAAAGGTGTCATACTGACAGCTACACTTGGGGACCAAGCAGACCCCCGAGGCACAGCAGGTAGGACAGCTGTGCTTCAGTACCCACAGCTGGTAACACAGGACAAGACGGGGCATGCAGGCAGCAAGCGACTCCAGTGCCAAAGTGACACCACTAAGTGTGATTTCAAATCATGATTCACCTGTTCAGGCGGAGAGGTTTTCTGTGAATATCCAAATTACAGCCTTCTCTTCAAAATTAGATCAGGCAACACAGAGCCCACATTTTTGCCTCCCTCATGAAAATAGCAGGAAAGTGAGGAGCAGCAAAGCTTGGAAACCGGTGGGTGCTTCAGTTCAGGACCCTCTGATTACTTGTGTAGGTCCCATGGGTGGTTGGGGTGGCTGTCCCCTCTGTAGGCCACACATTTGAGGAACTCACATCCAATGAGAGGGAAACATAACATTTGATTGAATTTATTTATGGAAATTAGCCTGGGTACTTGAATGGTTTTAATTTGGCATCTAGAAATATAGACTCTTAAGTGCAAAATGACTTTCAAGATCATCTGGTCCAATATTTTCAAGTTTACTTCCTTGAGATTTTCATGAGTATTAATACAAGTGAAGGACCTTTTGCCAAATGAACTTGGGGAAGGAGTGAGCAGACCTCTTCACTGCTGCTTCTGGCGCCATAGCAAGCTCCCTGCAGGAACCCCGAGCTAGATGCGGGGACCCCAGTCTCCCAGCCCTTCCTTCCCACCCCACCCTGCCATGTTTTTAGAAATATGCTTTGCAAATGAAAATCTATCTTGCCTCCTGTTTTTTTTCTTTTGAAATCCCCAAGGAAACGGAGTCCCAAGAAATTGAACGCAGTTGAGATTGGAAAACAGCTTTCCTTTTTGCACGCCAATGCTGATTCTTGTGCAAAACCAGTGACTGGCGAGCGTCAAATACATCATCTAGATGGAATCAGAAGGTGGAGTCCAGGGCACACATTTGTCTCTTGGGTATTCAGACTGTGGTAAGTGGAGCTGGAGGTGACTTTCCTATGGGGTTTAGACAAGGTTTTGAGTCACATCTCTGAGCGTGTCTGTGAGGAATAGCGATCCAATTTTTATGGTTTGCTTTCTTATTAATTGTACTAAAGCATCAATACTTGCAGATTTCTTCGGTTTGTAAGAACGGGTAATATATATTTGTTTAATAGATGTATGTGTCTCTTGGTGTATAAAGTAGGGCAATTTTTAAAAAATAAACACCCCTCATTACAAATTAAGGAAGTGCAAAGCTTTGTGGTCAAAATTAAAGCCAATTTTTTTTTTTTTTTTAAATAATCACATTTTTCTAAAAATCTCCCAACACTAGCAGACATATGTAAATATCATCTTCAGGCGGGACGTTTTTCCCGTGTCCACCCCTTCACTCCATCCCTCTCTCGAGGCCAAAATGTCTCTCCCAGTCCTATGAAAATATTACCTTTCCCTTAATCCTTTTGGGATCATCTTGACCGGGAAAATGTCTCTCTTACCTCTTACTTTTGATGTGCTGGTGTTTTGAGGTACGTACTTTTGTGTAATGTGCCATTTTATAACTTATAGTTATGGTGAACGTGCTTCCTTGCCAGAGTCTAACCTCTTTAAGATGAGGACAAATGCCTTATTAGGTCTCCCAGCGTCCTGCTCAGGGCCAGGTACATGCTTGTTGGCTGCTGCACTAAAATATCACAGAATTGGGGGTGGGGCGTGGCTTAAAGAACGGACCTGATTTCTCACAGTCTGGAGGCCAGAAGTCCAAGATCAAGGAGCTGGCAGACCCAGGTCCTGCTGAGGACCCTCGTCCTGGTTTGCGGAAGGCCGCCTTCTCACCGTGTCCTCACATGGGGGGAGGGGAGGAGCAACTTCTCTGGTGTCTCTTTTAATTTGATTATCAAGGCCCCATTCTCCTGACCTCCTCTGAACCTAATCATCTCCCAAGGTCCCATCTCACTGGGAGCTAGGATTTCAACATATGAATTTCGAGGGTCACAAATATTCAGTCCATAATAATGGTGGCATTCAAATATTTATTGGATTGATAAACAATGAGCCTGTTTTTAATGTTAGATGGCATTACTGGAAGTGTACAAATGGCAGCCCTGTACACCCCTGGACTGAGGAGCTCTGGAGCCTTGGTGGAACCTTCGTTTTCTCCATAGCCTCCTCCTGGGTGGGAAGACACATGGTGCTGTTGTATGTTTGCAGATGAGGTTGCTGGCATCTAGACAAATAAGTGACTTTCTCAGGATGGTGATGGCGGGACTACAGCCTCGGTCTTGCTTCTTCCGTAGCCCGCTGCCATTCCCCTATGCCTTATCCATCCTTCAGTGCAAACCTCTCGTACTCCCCACCTGCCACAATAAGCCACTGAATAAGCCACTTCTTTCTAGACTTTGACAAGGTCTAGAACTTTGGACAAAAAACGTGTAAAAGTATAGAATATGTGGGAACTGCTTGTTAGATCTCTTATGACGTGGGTCAATCCATTGAGTTAGCCAGCAAACGAGAGGCTCCCTCACTGGTACTTATTTACCAGGATGTCCAGCACCAGGGAAGAATTGCACTGACAGCCCTTGTGTGTTACGGACTGCTATGTGTAGGATAGCATCTTGGATCTTGCAGGTCTAACATTCATTCAGCCCCATAACCATCCTCGAAGCCGTGGGCATTCTCCCCACTGTACAGGAGGAGCTCAGAAAAGTGATGGACGTTGCTGGAGATCCCAGACAGTGGGACCTGGATTTGAACTCGGAACTTTCTGGTTTCAAAGTCGCGCTCGTTTTACAATATCCGCCTTGACGGGGTGATTCCCATGAGGTGGGGTAGGCCGTGCTGGGCGGGGTCAGCGCCTCTCCCGCTTCCTGGCTGAGAAAGACAAGCATGAAGCACAGGGCTTGGCTTCACTCTTCTGTAACTTTCTGTTCTTTCCTACCCCTCCATGGCATGTCTTTTATTTCCTCTTTTTGCTTGAGAGCCAAGTTTTAAAAAAAATTAGTATAACCAGGAAAAAATATATACATATATGCACTGAAAGATATGCCAACTTGTGGTAAGGTGATGACAACACGCATTCATTGTGTAGGTAGAAAAGCAGATGTTATAAGCAGGTGTTTCCATTTCTCTTGATTATTGTGAAAAATAAGTATGATTATAATATTTGATCATATACCTTCACGCTCTCAGGCTCTTAACTCAAAGATGAAGTTGCCTCTAATCTTCAACTGTCCTTATTAATTGTTAACATCTTCATTTATTCTGGATCAGAGCTAGAAGGAGCTTTCTGGTGACTCTTGAAAACGAAATAAAAAAAAGGTTAAAATGATGGAGGCTGGGTTTTGTGAATGCCTGGTGCTTGGTCTTGTAGCCTGGTTTTGATTAGCTGGGCCCACAGCCTGGGGGCAATGTCGCAGCTCAGAGACGAGGGGCTGGCCTCTTTGTAGCCACATGTACCCACAAGCCCAGCCAGTTCTCCGCGCAGCAAGCCTGGGGAGTGTGAAATAAAACGTGGGTCTGGGGAACCATGCCCTTGCCTGTGACAATGGTGGGATTTGTGTCTTACTGGGATACTTTCCATGTAGATATCTTTATTTGCTAGCTTCTTGGATTATTGTGCAGAAGTGTTTGAAAGGATACATTTGTGTAAAGCATTCTGAGTTATCTCTAAGAAGCCAGCCTACCACCTCACTTTTCCTCTTAGAAATGTAAACAAAACCCATCAGTTTCATTTATGTAAAAACAACAGAGACTATATGATTTTCTATCAATGTTTGATTTTCCCTGATTTTTATAATATTGTATTTTCTGATCTCTAGAATAATGAAGTAGGAACTGAGTTCTAACTCTGTGTATTTATATTGCTCTTTATGAGCAAAATAAGGAAAAAAATTAATTTCAATTTTACTGAGGCAAAAATCCTGAATTTATTGTGAAAAATAGATGGGAATCTTATGTCTGCCATATATGATGGCACCTCGGTTTTCTCACCTGCAAAATGGCAACACTCAGGGTCTTCACGGGTTTATTTTGAGGAGCAAATGAGAAAATATAGTGCTGAGTACACGCTGAGGGCTCAGAACCTGAGAGTTCCCTTCTGTTACTTAGAGAGCACGCTGACGATCATGTCCCAACTCCATCGTTCACACTTGCTGTGAAGGTCGCCGTCCTCTGCTGCGTTAGGTATATTTTTCATCACTCAGGTTTACAGTTTGTAAGTGGGGTCTACCACTTGGAGGGTGTCTTTAAACGTCAAACTGGACTAAGAAGCAAATACACTAGTAACTGGACGGGTAGTCCTGCAGCCTGGCTACAGCTGTCCCATCGCCATCTGCAAACATAAACACAAGCAGAAGACTCTGCCAACAGCCAGAGCTTGGATAAACAAATCGGCCCCCTGCTCCCCTCCTGCCTGCTCCCCTCCCGCCTATTTTTCCGGAAGTCTGTGAAGTTCAACGGTCTCTCTCTCTCTCTCTCTCTCTCTCTCTCTCTCTCTCTCAGACCTGCATAGCCCCTGCCCCCAACCCTGGTCACCTGCTTGCTGTCAGCAGACCCTGAGGACTCCCCGAGCAGAAAAGACCCCACTTCACCTAGCACTGCATTCCTGATCTCTGAGCCCAACCACTCTTCCCTGCCCAAAGGTTTGTAAAAACCACTTTTACGAACTCCTTCACCAAAAGCAGTCGGTGTTCCCACGCCCACCCCATCTCGCCTCAGCCTGCGTTGCTTCTCTGCTGGTTTTGGCCTGGGCCACATGCCACTTCTGTCCACCCTGGCCTTCTTGTGGTCAGTGACCAGGGCCAGGGGCTGTACCTGGTTTTTGAGCAGTTTTTCTCTATTGTCAGTGAACTGGCTCCTTTGGTGGCTGAGTCTGTGACCCTTCTTGCACCAACATTGAACCTTAATCCCCTGAGATGAGCAGCCCAGATTTACGAAACAGCCTCTATAGGATGCGTTCCATCAAGGCTGGATGGTTCCTGAGGCCCAGAGCCCCCCAGGAGCCTACAGGTCACTCCTCCACCCTCGTCCGCTGTGTTTGGGGTTTTTATTGTGTTGTTATCATTAGGCCGAACATGGAAAAAGAGTGCCTAGGGCTGTGCCCAGACATGGACAGGGAAAGGGACAAGGAGCAGGAAGTCGTCCCCAGCCGAGCTCCGGAGCAGCAGGTAATGAATGCGTGTGTAATCCAGCTCGCCCGCAAAACCAGACCGCGCCCTGTGCTCACAATTTAGGTCTGTCCCTCTCCTGAGGGAGTGCTTTTCCCTTCTCTGCAGGAAGTAGGCTGGTTGCGCACAGCTTGTTAAATGTGCGACAGACCTGCTAGAGATGAGACTTCTTGGGGCGCCAGGGCTACTTGTTGGCTAATAAACCAGCTCCAGCCACAGCAGCTTGTTCCGGCTGCAGGTTGCTAGTTCAGGTTTCAGCCAGCAGCCACCGGAAGCCTCATGTCCTGCAGGACCAGTGAGTGCACACGAGCACGTGATGTTTCCAGACGCTGCCAGCCCTAGAGGTGGGCCTTCATTTGAGTCCAGCAGGGGTGTCTGCTGACCCCTTTCACCCCGTGTCTGATGAAAGATTGACTTTCTGTGTTTTCTTATGAAAATTCTATATCAGAAGACAGGAGATTTACGAATTAATTCATGGATGACTGCATGTGGAATTATTTGGCCAACTGATGAAAAATGAACTTTTCACTCCAAAGAGGGAAGATTGTGGAAGTGTCAAATTTTAGTTCCATTTCCCATAAAGAATAATCATGTCCCAAGACCCTTCTAGGAACCCCAGTTAACCACCCATATACCAACCTTTGTCACACCTCGGATGAGCCAGCAGGCTTAAGGAGGAGCCTCTCGTGTTTGGGGAAAGATTCACGTTTGAGGGTGGGGGAGGGGAATCAGGTCTGTGCCAAACATTCAGGGGAAAGAAATATTAATAGATGGCGTGGGGCTGAATCCAGATCAAGGAAAACTTGGTCTGTTTTTAAGCAAATGAGAAATAAATAAAACACCAAATCTAAAACATTTTGTTTTTACTGGAAGTTCCGTTAAATTGTAATGACTGCCAGCAAACATGCAGGCCTCACTCTCTTGCTAAACCCAGAGAAAAGTAGCAAGTCAGGGAAATTCCTTCTTGTAAATGTGCAGGCATTTTTGGTGGCAGTAGGTTGTGGTTAAAACACATAGACAGTTAAAACATGCAACAGTTAAGACACACAGACACACCAACGGCATCCACTAGCATTAGTAGATGTGCTGTGTCTTGGAGAAAAAATACATTTTTAAGAAGGTGGTGTTAGCCGTCTAAGGCATATGCTGGACGTGCGCGCGTGCGCGCACACACACACACACACACACACACACACCATGCAGTAAAATGACGCAGGGGTGGTTATGCTCTATTCTGAAATATTAAAAGCTAAGCTTTCTCCGCATACCTCCCAGTTTCAAAAAACAGAATGCTTCTGGACAGCTTTTTGGAAAGAAGCTTGCGTTTTCTACCCCCTCCAGCTTTCTACATGAATGCACATTTGAGAGAGGATATATGTTAAGCAGTAGACTAACCTTACTAATGCATTTTGTTTAAAGCCCTATTTGGTCCAATCATTTCCTGAAAATTATTCACGTGATACCTTATTTTCAAAGCACTGGAAAAAAAGTCAAGCAAATTGCAGTGGAACTTTGAAAGCAGTGGGATGGAATGGAATTGGACATGCTTTCTGGGCAGTACACAGCACCTTAAGAGGTCCCGCACATAGGGAACTAGCCGTGAGCCCTACACGGGGGCTGTGTGCAAATTAGGTGGGCCACTGTCAGGCAGGACAGAAATTCTGCCACATCAGGTATGTGTTTCCTCCTGCAGGGACAGCATCCTGGTGTCCATGGAGCTCCCTTCCCAGTCCATCCTGCCCTTCTCTGTCGCTGGCAACTCATTACAGAAAACCATTTAAAGGGGACTCCTGTGCTGAATCAGCAAGCTTGATGTTGAATCAATTTCTGCAGCTTCCACCTTCCGAAAACAAGATAATATGGTTTACTGAACAGTGCCCTTCATTTGCAGAATATATGAAGACAGAAGAAGGGGAAGCAAGAGACGGAGTGCTTTCATTTTTACATGTGATCAACATTGAGTTTCTATGTCCTCATTTTATCATTCTTGCTACAATTTTTTTCACATTCATATTTTTGAAGTGGGGTAGGCGATTAAAAGTCACATAGCCTAGTGATTTTTAATATTTTTAAAACCACCTTTACTCCCAACATAGAAAAGATAAAACGGGAAGGGCTCTGGTGAAGGTACCTGCTGAAAAGCTGAGACTGGGCAGAAGTTTCAAGTCCAGCTTCCTCCTCCTGTAAAGGGGTGTCTGCACTCACTGCACACATCCACGACAGTGTGGTGATTCTCCCTGGACCAGGTAAGAATGATTTATGAAGCTGTCTCTGCCTGAGGTGGGAGCACAGACGCAGTTTTGTGTGTGTTTGTGGGGGTGGGGGGAGGGAAATGGCATTCTGTTTGGAATCTCTGGGATTTGAAGTGTCTCTGAGATGTCACATGGGCCTGCCAAAGCACACAGTTGGATCTAAGCGCAAAGGTTTAGAAGAGATGGGGTAGGTGAGCCTTCAGCTCATGGGTGGTAATGGAAGCCATCCGAGGAGATGACAACCACCCAGGAGAACTGTGTTTGGAGAAAGAAGAGGAGTGAAGGTGGAATCCCAGAATATATTCCAGAATATAATTTTTACTTTGTGGTATGAAAGATAGAGTGGTTTCGAGTTGATCTTGCACTAGAAACCCCCACTGTGGATCACTCCTCTCTTGTGAATTACGTCTCCTTTTTTTCTCTCTTCCCTGGGATTTCTCTTGCTTGGAAGATGCTGACCACCGTAGAGCCCAGCCGGAAGCAGGGCTGGGCTCAAGGCAGGCCAGGGTGCCAGCGGTGCCATGGTGCAGATGGCCTGTCCCCAATACCTATGGTCCCTTTCCAGAATGGTCAACCCCAATAGGAATTATTTTAGCCAGACTGCCTTGCAACTGGCCTGTGTGACTAGCATCCACCCACTGGGTGTAGCCGAAGTGCAAGGTGCCCCCTCTGGGCCAAGGATTCCAAAAGTCTGTCAGCCTCCTGCACACTTCTCTCCCCTGTCACCAGCCAGATGCTGGTGACAGTGACAGAGTGAATGTGGAAGAAGCCTGGCTCCTTGAGTTCCCTCGAGGGTAAGAGTCACCCCAACTGGGAACATCCACAGTGACAACTGCGTGGAAGGGGGATACACTTTTATTTTAGCCTTCACATATATGTCGGGTCTCTGTGTCAGCCTACCTTAGCTAATTTCCAGCTCTGTCCTGAGCCAGAGGGACAAAAATAATCCCCTGGACTCACGTATAGTCCAGACCAGCTCAAGAGTGAGGGTTTTCAGTAGAGATTCAAGACCAAAGTCTTTGCAAATCGTTACATATCCACTTGCCAGTATCTTCTCTTCTGCCTTTTATGTATTTAACTCAATGACCCGTGGGGCTAATGCGAGCCAAGATGGCAGCTGCTGTTTTGTGCCTGAGATTTGTCCCTGCTACCTTAGGACCCTATGGCTGCAGATTACACAGACACACTCCAGGAAGCTCAATGACACTGAAAAGATGGCACCAGCATAGAAGGATGTCCCCACAGTGCCTGAGTCTCTTGGGATTTACAACTGAAAATGGAGGTAAGGGCACAACATGGACTCGCGTTTATGGCATCTGGGTTTCTTTCTGCACATGTGCTCTGTTACCCTCTTTCTATTGAAGAGGGTCCTTACTCATGTATCGTTCCTTCTTTTCCACAAGTGAAGCAGCATGTGGAAGCCATTTTCTCTCCAGCCTTGACTTCATGCGACCTTTTGGCGGTAACACCCCACCAGTAATAGATAACTTTGTTCTTTTCTTTACATCAAATTCCTAAGAGCTGCTCTGCCCGTTTTGCTTTTCAAGTTAGCCCATGGGACACATCAGGTCTCGGGGTCCTGCCTCCCCCACCAGTCTAGTCAGTTGTGATCAGGGTCACATGGAGACATTTGTATTTTAAAAAATGGCTTTTGGGGGCAGCAGGAATCATGGACAAAGCAGATGTTACCCAAGGGGAATATGGGATGATAGGCTGTAGTCGGTGTCTTTGGCGCAATAGCAAGCGGTAAAGTGCTAAATAAATGTTGGCTCTCATCACAGAATACAAATATAAACATAATTATGTACAATAAATTTCACACCAACTAGGTCTTAGGCATTGTGTTACGGTGTTGGAAAAACAAATTATAAAATAGCCCTTAGTTTTAATAGTTAACAGTTTATTTGGGTGGGAGGGATAAAAGCATGCATATAAATAATTAGTAATAAATCATAGTAAACCAGTAAATAGGCCTACTTTTTAATGTCAAATTATTTTCTAGTATCTCAAATAATCATATCCAGTTGGTATTTCTTGAGCAATGTACATGGTTTAGCTCATGCAGCTTTTGCTTTGGCACTGCAGACAGTGTGGTGGTTTTCGGAGAAGAGAACTTAGTTCCTGGGTTCCGTGACTGGCTCGTGGTCCCAGAGCTCAGCAGGGCTTATTCTGACTCTCCTGTGGCTCTGAATCCATTGCCTTCCCGAGGATCTCGCTGCAGGACAAATGCCACACATTCTGAATCCCTTCATGACCACACAGGGATCAAAGGAGGACATCTGTCAGGATTTGGGGTCTGATCACTTCCGGGAGCAGAGCAGAATGGTGATGTGGGTGGAGCATCTTTCCTGAAGCAGAGGAGGTGGTCTGGCTTAGGTGTTTGCTTTGAGCAAGCAAGCTGAGAGCAGAGCTCCTCATCTGGACCATCTTCGTCACACCTGGAACTACACCTGTGAGGGTAGCAGGTCTTAGATGGAGTTGGACTGGTGGGGGAGTTTGTTCAAAACAAACAACTAATCTGTGTTAGACTGTGCATTAGGAGGACAGTGATGAGAATACTGGACATTATTCCTCTGTAATTGCTAATTTTTGTAGGATGCAATAGGTCTTACTTATTAGTGGCTATGGTATCGCTACTTGTGTCAACCATTTTGAGGTTTATATCTGGCTTTGCACGGTGGTTTAAGCAATTTAGGATTTTATTTCATCCCTATATTAATTAAACTACATTATGAAGCACTAACTACATCCTAGATTCTGGGAGCCTAAAGATCAACAGACCAGGTTCACTTCTTAAGGGGCTTCCAGAGTCTATATTAAGATGGAAAGAGCATCCCCCTTCAAGTTCAGCTTCTGGTCGTATGACGTGGGCCAACGGATCCTGACTTTCTGCCTCCATGAGATGGGGGTTTTAGTACCTACCTTATTCATAAAGATACTTTCAGAATGAAATAGGAGGATACTTTGGAAGCTAAAGCAGCCGCCCTGGTGCCTGGCTGTGTCAGCGCTCCTGTCACATTCCCTAGCAACTCAACAGCACCTGACAGGGAACAGACACATACAGGCACACAATCAGCATGAGATCTTTTGTTCTATTCTCCCGTTTTACATCTTATTCTTTTAGTCCCTCCCAAGAGAACATTGCCTTTATCTCAGATTCTACGGAATTGCTGACACATATGAGGTCTGACAATTAAGTTTGCGAACTCATCCTAGAAAAAGCGCTACATACCTCACTGCTGAATATCACTACGGTCACCTTCGAAGTTCTCCCCTTGGGAAGCTATGCACCGATGCCAGAGCCTAGTCCACCCTTCAAAGCCATTTTGGAACTCTTTTTCTGGAATGGCCATCAGAGCTGTCATTGTATGACCCTTGATGTACTGAATGTCATCAAAATGTCTTCCTTTCAGTATTTCCTTTATCTTCGGATACAGAAAGAAGTCATTGGGGGCCAGATCAGGTGAGTAGGGATGGTGTTCCAATACAGTTATTTGTTTCCTGGCTAAAATCTCCCTCACAGACAGTGCCGTGTGAGCTGGTGCATTGTTGTGATGCCAGAGCCATGAATTGTTGGCAAAAAGTTCAAGTCGTCTAACTTTTTCACGCAGCCTTTTCAGCACTTCCAAATAGTACACTTGGTTAACTGTTTGTCCATTTGGTACAAATTCATAATGAATAATCCCTCTGATATCAAAGAAGGTAAGCAACATTGTTGTAACAAGTCCACGAACTTAATTGTCAGAACTCGTATGCAAGTGATGGTCAACGAGATTCTTCTCTACTCTGGCCAATCCTCGCCCGTGCATTTACAGTCTGTGTTTTGAAATAAAATAGACTCTTCTTTTGTATACACTGATTATAGTGTATGTTCTTGCTGAAATCCAGCCTGTATATTTATTGGCCATTTTTTCTTATTAGTCCCACTGGACAATTTGAAGTTATTGCTATTCTCTAAAAAGCACTTCCCAATAGTTTCTGGGATGACAGAAATATTCTACATATGCAGCTATTAAACATTTGACTATTGACCACGTGAAATATGACTGGTGCTATGGGGAACTGAATTTTTAATTTAATTTGATTTCAGTTTAATTTAAATACGTACACGTGGCTCGTGGCAGCTGTATTGGATGGTGCAACTTTAGATGATGAAGGACCCACTTAATCAGATGTCACCTATTCTCATCTTTTCTATTCAAATCATCCAAAAAGATATTTAACGGCCTAGATATCAAAGCTATTTCCAGGAAAACCACTCAGTATTATCAGGCTTGCTGTTACCTCCTCCCACATGAACTTGTAGCCAATACCGGAACGCCGGGCTGTGAACCAACCACCTAAACACAGCAGAGCAGTAGCACAGGGCTTTCTGGATAGAAGGAGACTCACCATGCTGAGATGGCTACAGCCCACCGCACTGTTCACTGTAACATTCCTTGAAGCTGGATCTGAGACTGATTTCCAGAAGAGGGAAATCTGTGTGTCCATACCTTGCTCCAGGTAAAGGGAATAAGACACAAAGCGTGGTCCATGTGGGGCCTGGGCTGAGGCCACCAAGCAGCGTGGAGGGCGGAGGCCAGGCTGGGAAGCCTGGAAGCGTCACCATCAGTGGTATCGCAGACTCTGAGGGTGAAACGCTGTGATCCCAGATGGCTACGGCATTGCCTGCCATCTGGTAGCAGTTGCATGCAGAGTCCGATCTGATGAATCTCAGCCAGACAGCTGGTATCAGATATTAGAAAATGCAGAGTCCAAACTCCAGAGCAGTTTTTCACAAAGCTGCCTCTGAGCCTGGGGTTCTGGGAAAGGGGACTGAGGTCTTACAATGCTGGCCCACGGGGTGAGGACGCTCCACATTTGTAAGCATGTTTTTAATAACCTCGTTATGTGCCCAGAAGGGAGTGTAGGGCACGTTAATTCTTAAACTGATGTTAGCTTCTGGTCAAAACTGTGCTTCACCGAGATCATTACTGTCTTTTTTCCCCAGTGTGATTTGGAAAAGCCTTTCTCCGACAGCACATCTCAAGTTTCCTTGTGAAACATGCAGCTACTATCCGTGATATAACGTGGTGTGTGGAGGAATAATTGCCAAACACAGACCTTCTCAGAAACGATCCCCAGAGAGGAAGTCTCCCTAGTGATGGCCTACGAGTCAGTGCCATGTCCCTGGGGTGGTCAGGGTCCCTGAAGCGCCGTGGTCCTAAAACCAGAAGCCCCTTAAGCACAGGGGATGTAGAAGCCCCCCCAACCCCTTGTGACATTCTGGGAACAGCTTTCAACACCCCGCATAAATGATTTTGCAAAAATGGTCCCAGGTCACTAACCTGCAAACAAAATTCTTTCTATTAAAAATTACAGTTCCCACGTTCAGCTGTAAAGAAAAGAGCTGTCATTTTTTTCCCCCTTCTGCCTACCACTGTTTGGCATGAGTTATTAAGCCATGTCCTGGAGAAAAGCCAACTGCGTATCATTCATGTGAACTTCTGAGGAGCTGTGAATTTTTCAGTGTGATATCACTCACATGCAAATGAATACCCACGTCTGCCAAGCTCTCTGGAACAAAGACATTTTTAGGAAGGTAAGTATGTGTAAAACGCTTTGTGATAACCCAGATATGTAGCTGACAAGGAATGGAGAGGATATGTTTCCCCCCCTGAAGGTGCTTTCTGCCTGGCCACCTTAAAAAGACATTAGCAGGAAGACCCAGCTGCCAGGAGATGTGGTAGCAGAAAGGGCAGCCGTGTGAATTTATGAGGCCCGGGGTTGGACACTTTTGACTGTAGGCTGGGCTTGGCTTTGGGGCCTTCTCGCCCAGCACGGCCGCTCAGGCCAGGGGCTGCACCGTTTCCAAGCCTTTTAATTGATTGGCTTCTCTGATCAAAAGCCTTGGACTGCTGGAGTATCCAGGATCCTTTCTGTTCTGTCCCAATTCCAAACTGGCTCTTGAATTATATCAGTGATAATTTCGTTCCAAGCTTAGATCCATAAGGAATTCTAATCTTGGGATATTTTGGGACACATAGTGGTTTTTACTAGGTAGTTTCATTTCAGAAGCCCTCCAGGGAAGTACAATGAGCTCAGGGCACCAGGGTGCTGCTAGTTTGGGAAAGTGTTGTGTAGAGTGAGGGAAGAGCGCTTTGAATTTTAGGATACGAGGGCAAAAGAGAATTTATAAGGAGCAGGGAAAAGAAATGTTAAGAGGACAAAAATAATATTTAAAAGGAAATCAAAATGCTCGGAGGTCCTTCCGTGAATGCGTGCTAGCTAGATAGTAAGTGTCCCACAGGCAGCGTTTGGGTAATAATACTGGGCAGGCTTACCTGTCTGTCCGTCCAGACCCCCCCTCTGCTAGATGGATGTTCCCAGAGTGCTCTCCTTTTACATCCACCCTCCTCCAGACAGCTTCCATCCCGATTCGGGGCCATGGAGTAGGGGTGTGACTGCCTGTCTGTCACTCCTTCAGTGATGGAAGTTGTAAGTTTATTCCGGTGGACATGGGTGATTGGCTCAGGTAAGCAGCTTAACACTAAACCTTTCGGAGAGTACATCCTTTCCTGTAAACTATACAGTCTCTTAGAATTAAAGTCCACATTCTTTTAACTTTGTCATGATAGAATGGCAAGTGTATTACTTCAGCAGTAAGGGCGTGCTTCCGGGCAGGTAGAACTCGGTACCTGGAGAAACACTGGGAAGCCAACCTTGGCCATCCAGGCAAAACTCAGCACCAGGGACAGCCACGGCTGTGAGGGTATTACATGGGACTTTCCCTGTTCCTGTGGAATTTCAGCTGAGGACCCCAGGTGACAGGGAAAAGCTACACAGAAAAGCGAGGCACATCCCTACAGGGCTTGCAAACAGGTGTTCAGAACCGTTCATCCGCATGGTCTCCACCGCTAGCCTATTGAAGAGAATCCTTAAACTTGAGCAGGAATCAATTCCTTTTCAAAGGAACTTGTATGTGTAGGTTACTCGTCTGTATCTAGTCCCTTCTCATCAGAGAACTGAGGGAGATCCAGTATTCCACCGGTTAAGATTGGGGTTGTTGCTTTCCGGTGGTGACGAGCTCCCCACGAGAGCATGACTCTTGCTAAGGGTCTCCATCATCCCTCTCCAGAAGAGGAGAAGAGGCAACACCAGAAGAAGCGCCTGGTGCAGGGCCCCAGTTCCCACTTCATGGACATGAAATGCCCCGGAGACTATAAAATCACCACTGACGTTAGCCATGCACAAATGGTAGTTGTGTGTGTTGGCTGCTCCGTGGTCCTCTGTCCACCTGCAGGAGGAAAAGCAAAGCTTACAGAGGATGCTCCTTCAGAAGGAAGCAGCCCGAAAAGCACCCTGAGTCAAGATGAGCGAGAAACCATCCCGTTAAACACATTTTGGATAAAAAAAAAAAATTGGGGTCGTCTGCCAGAAGGTGAAACCCCTCTCTCCTCACGTGTACCCTCATCCCGTCCTACCTCAATGGCGGCCAATCAGCAGCCACTTCGCCCCCCACCCCCAGGGCTGAGCATTGAGAGTTTTCAGGAGCACCTGACCTGTCTGCATTCTGGGGGCAGAGGGCTTGGTGCCTGACTCCAGCTTGGGGGACGGTGAAGGTGGGCGTCAGTGGGGACTCCATGGAGCACAGTGAAGACAGAGCAGCGAGAAGAGACTTGCGCTCCTGAGTTTGGCAGGATAAGGATGTACAGAATTTCACATCATCCAAATAAAGCCTCTAGAAACTGGGAGTATTGAACAGACTAAGAAGAAACAATAGAATTCCAGGAACGTTGGGATTTTCAGCATGGATTTTTAATATACCTCTCGTTGAAATGGACTAAACAACAACAGAAAAGTAAACATGATACAGAAAGATCACTAAGACAAAACTAGAGAAGTTTCTGATCTTATCATATACATTTTGAGGAGTAGTCACCAAAAGCAGTAAAATGAAGAAGCCACAAGAAAGATACACAATTCTGCCCCCCCCCCCCCAGGGTGGTGTTATGAAGTAGGAAATGCCAAGAAGCTCACTCTTGGGGAGGGAGCCTGGGGACAGAAGGGACCAGGGATGAGCCTGGAAAGCCCCAGCTTGGGGCTCCTTTCCCCACCACAGTCCAGAAGCACCTTCCGAAGCAGAAGTCTCAGAGCTGGGAGGAAAAGTAAGCAGCTGTGGCTGACCGTCCAGTAGGAGCATGGATTTATTTCGACCTTGGGAGAACGTGCCCAGCCTGGGGAGTGAGGGTTGAGGTCTGAAGGTAACGATCCATGAAGGAAAAGCATGAGATATTTTCCAAAACACTTTTCAAAACTAAAAATCAACAGTGACCAAAACAACAGAAAACTCATTGTCACACTCGACAAAGAACCCTCGAAACACAGGACTATGTCCGCTGGCCTGTAAGGCAGAATTGAAGGATTGGGCAACATCCAAGGAGACCGCCCAGAAAAGATGGGTCCAGGGATCGTGGAGTGAATTAGGAAGGTGTGGACTGAGATGCCCAAGTCGGCACGCCTCCCTGAAGCCTCAGCTACTAAACAAAACAGGTCACGGAAACTAGTCCCTTGGTGCTCTGCTTCACAGGCAGAGGACTCTTGCAGATGATGCTCAGAAAGAGGGAGAGACACACGTTGATACCCATGAGTTTGGAGCCAGTTGGTGGCCAAAATTTTAAAGATGAACAAACAGCTCGGGGACAGAAATAGAGGAAAATCCACCTAACAAGCAGAGTGTGTTAACAGTATATTTTGGAAGATTTACATCAGGAAAAAAATCCTTTATCAAATGTATCACATATTAAAGAAAATTAAAAAGAAAGAAGAAAGATTCTCTGAAATAAAAGATTCTCTGATTTGATGACAACATCCTGAGACATAAAGGGAGTTTTTGTAACTAAGGAAAGAGGTAACGTCATCACAACATTACCTGAGAATTACAAACTCCCAAGTTGTTAGTTACTTGTTAGTGAAATCAATGACAACACATTTCCTAATATGTGATGTCAGGTGGTGCTTGTTGTCTACCTTCTTCCCTGGATTAGCTTCATGATGACACAGTAAGAATAAATAACCCGCAAACGGGAAGCTGTGGTGTAAAAATCCGGCAGTGAGATTGAAGCCATTTACACATGAAATTAAATCCACATAATTAGGGATTATGGTTTCTTGATATGTAGTGTTATCCTTAATGAAAGAAGCCCTCGTAATGTGACTGTTGCATTAGGAATGCAGCTATATGTGCTTGAACTCCACCCACCCACCCCCAAAAAAGAAAAGGAATGGGGACAGCAGAACTTAAGTAGTGGCATTAATTCAGCCTGCCATGCTGCTCCAGGCGTATGCCCGAGTGCGCATGAGAGAGGAGGCTCTTCTGAGGCCCACCTGACTCTCAGACTGTTAACATCTTCCTGCACTGTGCTTCCACGGTTTAACAGTATCTGCGCGGGCACACCGCGGCCGAAGAGTGAGCCATTCACTTTCTCTGACACTTAACCAAAGAAACAGCTACTGCTTTCAATATTTTGATGGTGAAAATGTATTTGTTAGTCTTATGGAAAGGCTTTATCGGTCCCTGATAATGCACCTTCTTAGGGAATTTCTAAGGGTAATTTTGACAACAGATGGTTTTGGTTTCATCCGTAAGATTAGGAAGGAGGTCCAAGTGAGAGCAAATCCTACATAAGAAACAGTTCTGCAAAATTATTTAACTATAATAGACTAGGGAAAAGATTCGAGAACTGAATTGGCAAACCTGGGATGTGAGGCAGATGCCAGTCGTAGATACCCTAATACAATTCTCTTTTATGGAGAGAGGAAATCTCGCTTTGTTTAATATTGCTTTATCACTACTATTATATAAATAAAGACAGATTTTTTTCTCTCTCTCTAGTTAAATGGGGCAAGAAACAAAACTTAAAACATAAGCCCGTATAGCAAATGATTAAACGTAGCAGTGACACAAACAAAAAAATAACAGTAAAACCAAGAAAACCTAAAACCATAATTTGGACTTAGGGAATTGAGATTATGAACCCTTTATTTACCGGGGAGAAGATCATAGAAGGTTTTCAGGTATACACAAAATTATTAACGTCAGTTAACTCAGATGAGAACATTTTTGAGTGGTTTTTACTTTATTATTTAAACCTTTTGTGTTTGGCAACTTAAAAAGAAAAAAAAAGAACATGTGTCATCTTTTTTCTAATTAGACCCAACAATAAAGTTATGTCATTTTGTTAACAAAAAATATAAAGTAGGAGCAAGATTTTGATGCCATCCCTTTAATCTCCTGTGCTTTCTACAACCACGGGTGTAGTCCTGGAGAAGGCTGCCTGAGTTTCAGAACTAGAAATGCTAAGGATCTGAATGGTCGTCAGTCTTCAGAGAAAAATGCAGTGATGTTCACAATTTAAACTTCTTTTAGTTAAGATGGAAACTGCACTAATGATTTTTAGCAAAAAAAAAAAAAATCTATGAAGTTCCGATTAATCACACAGAACATTAAATTGATCAGTATCCCATTCAAACCCATTCCAATTAATTGATTGATCGAAACTTTCCAGTCTCTTCTGGAATATGGACTGTACGTTTAGCATGAATCTCTCTCCCATTCCTTTTGTTCTGACTCCCATCTTTCCTCTTTGTCTCATGTGTTATATAAATTTATAGCCGATCTCTGCAAAGAGTAGAAAAATTGTGTGGCTTTTCATAGATGGAAATCCGGCTGTTTGCAAAAATTGTGGAAACAGTGTAATTTCCAGTGTGTATTTTGGGCCAGACTTCATATTTGCTCTTGGAATCTCCAACCATAAGCTGTTGATCCTGTGTTGCCTGGGCAAGTCAGGTAGGTCAGTTTTTCCTTTTCCTTTTACCAGACGCACCAAGTACAAGGTGACATAACGGATGTTTCTTCTTCAGGAACTGAGAAAAAAATCCCTCAACTGGCCTGGAATAAACGATGGCTAGGGAGTGACTTTGGTTAAAGTTGGGGGAATATTCGCGGGGAACCTGTCTCATCAGTTCTCTGTGGAGATCGTCGGTAGTTCCCTTCCTTTAGTACTGGAATAGAATGCTCTCTGGATTCGACAACTCAGGGCACCCACATTTGTCTCAATATTATACTTCCCTCCTGCACGACAAAGCAAAGCTTTCTGTCTATGTTAAATTTGAATTTACTATCTGGCATTTTAAGGAAGCCCAACGAAATGTTTCCATGGAATTAGACGAGGGTGTTAGCAGCTACCTTGCCAAAAGTCAAAAGACAAGAGAGTTGCCTGCATGCTTTAATATTAAGGACTGACTTTGATGAGGTAGTCTGCACATTCTACTCATTAGCATACTTGTGATTTATTGGATTTCATCAGCATTTGCAGCATTCTGGGCCAGAAATAAGTTGAGTAAATATTTGAGACCTGTATCAGCTTCAGCTCCTACCTGTGTTGTTTTCAAGTTATCAGTGAGGACAGATGAGTTTTTATTATAAGTGACCTTTGATGAGATGTTGATGGCATAAAAACTAAAGATAATGAAGATTAAATTGACTTTGTAGCCCTTTTTCCTTTGTGTTGCTGGCATTTCCACCCAACTCCTTATGCCATTTTAAATGTAAACAACTAGAGCTTGGCTCCAAAGTCATTTATTTTCAGGAAAAGATGAAAATAAAACTGTATGATGCTAGGGACCCAGGGAGCCACTTTAGCCATAAAATAACAGACTTGGGGGCTTCACCCTTTCTGGTTAGTTAAGAAACAGTAATGAAACAGGCCTATCTAGGAGGCAGTGAATTTTCAATTAGGTTGTCTGTGTTTCTGAGCCCACGGGTCACCTCTGACACTCAGACATCTGCAGCCCCCCTACCCACCTCCCCGAGCTGAGGCCAGCAGCTGCTCAGACTGGGCAGTAATGAGTTGGCTCCTTTCAAGAACAAAATTGTCACCTTCACACCATGACCATGACTCAAGAAACCTCAGTGACAGAAATCCCAGCTCCTTCTTCACCAAATTCCCTTGTCTCTCTCCACTTTCCAAGAATAGTGGGGCAAAGGCTCTTATCATTGATAGCACAACATTAAAATGACAACGATAACAAAAATCATGGTTTACTTTCAGTGCAAACAATCCCAGTAAATATTAAAAAAATAGACATCTGGATGGTATATTCTATCCAAACATCACTAAATGTTGGGATGCACCTAAAAAAAAAAAACAGGGAAAACCAAGTCAGTTTAAAAATCAAGAGAAAATGTCCTGGTAAAATGGGCTGTGATAAATTGCCATTAAAAATTATTCTAGATCATGCAGAATTCAAAATGTTCATAGAGGCCTCCTTTTCAAAAGCTAGTTAACGAAATATAAATATGGCTGGAATCATTTCAAAATTCCAAATTTTACAATTTGGGCTCAAACAAACATGAGAAAATAATTAAGGAAATTGCTTTGAAAAGTCTGCTGACTTTTAACATGAAGAATGTTATGGAATAGTTAACGATCTATAATAGGTCATCTCTTAAAAGCTGCCTTTACAGCAACGAAAGCATTTTTTCAGTTTAAAAAGTAGATTGCAGTGACTCTTGGTCGGTCGGCGGCTCTTCTAACACAGGTCCCCAGGGGGTTGTGCTGGAAACAATCTTGGGGGAAGCCTGGTTTCAGACTATTCACTGTTTGACTTCTCCAAGACCCCCAGAAACAGTGCGGCTGCGGGCTTCCAGTGACGGCAGTTTGAGGAGATGCTGTGTTCATCTGCTCGGCCCTGGGTGGGGATGATTAATGCTCAGGGTACAGACCCTTTAGCAAGCAGCGGAAAATGGCTTTGAGCAAGCCCTAACTGTTCATTCACTCAACAAAAATTTATTGAGCCCTGCTACGTGCCCAGCCGTGCAGCGTGACCGCCCGAGGACCCTTCCCCCAGGGAGCCTCGGTTCCAGGGGGGAGGCAATCCAGGCACAAAGGGACACTAGCCTATAGAGTCCAGGGGTGACACAGGCAACGAGGAAACTAGGAGAAATTCTGGGCCAGGGATGAGGGGTTGGAGGGAGAGTAGGAGGGAGGGTAGATCTGCTGTCAGATCTATAAGGAGCAAGTGTTTGAAGGAAGGGAGCCAGCCGCCCAGCGAGGTACGTATCTGGGGGGAAAACTAACTATGTGGGTAGCTGGAGAAAGAGGAACCAGTTCTAGGCCGAGGCCAGAGCAAGTGGCAAAGCCCCGGTGTGCAAGCATTTGGGAATGTTCCAGGCAGAGCGGGGACGAGAGCGATTGTAATGCAGCTACAACAGGGTGACAGGGGACAGAGCTGAGAGAAGGGCTGACACAGGGCCCATGGCAGCCACTGTGGAGGTTTTGGCCTTGACTCTGAAGGCAGGGGAAGTGACGAGAGTTTTTGGAGCCACAATGAGGTGATCTGACAAATTACAGAAGGGTCGTTTCGGGCTGTGTGAAGAATAAACTAAAGGAGTTGTCAGACTGGGTAAGAGGCCACTGCCCGTTTCCAGGAGATGGACGGTGTCATGGTCCAGGGTGGGGGCAGTGAGAAGGGAGCTCATTTTGGATAGATGCTGAATGTAGGTGAGAGGAGGGTCAAGAGTGACTATGGTTTTGGATTTGAGCATCCAGAAGAATGGGGTTACCACTTGTGTTAGTGTGCTGGGGCCGCTGTGGAAAGCACCACACACTGGGGCTTCACCCACAGACATTATGGTCTCCCGGTCTGGAGGTCAGAAGTCCAAGCTCCAGGGGTCGTCAGGGCTGGTTCTCTCTGCAGGAGGGTCTATCCAGGCTGCTCTGCCAGCTCCTGGCGGCTGCTGCCGTCTGTGGTGGCGGTTGGCTTCTGCTGCATCCGCCACTCTCTGCCTTCATTTCACATGAGTTCTCCCTGTGTGTCCACCTCTGTCCAAATGTCCCTCTTCTATAAGGACACCAGTCATATTGGATTGGGGCCTACCTGACTCCAGTATGACTTCATTTTAACCTAACTCATGACATCTGCAATGACCCTATTTTCAAATTAGGTCACATTCTGAGGTCTTTGGGTTGTTACTTCCACATATGAAGGGGGGAGAACATTTCAACCCATAACACAACTGACAGCATGAGCAAGAGTTGAGAGTAGCGGGTTTGGACATGATGCCCACCTGTGTTCCGAGTAGAGATGCCAAGCAGACAGCTGGGAGTTCGCAGGAGACGTCCAGACTAGAGATGGAAACTCAGCAGTTAATGGAGAGCGTATTTAAAGCTATGCTCTATGTACTATTGCCTTTACAGGGGCTACACTTGGAAAAGGAAAGATACTGAGAACTAAGCTTGACGATACCCCAACATTTGGAAACAAGAAAGGAGCAGGAGTGAACACAGGACTTAGAGAACATCAGGACCTATCTCATCATAGTCACAAAAATAAGTGAACAAAGCCCCACATACAGGGGATACACAGCTCTGTACCTGTCCCTAAAGTGACGCCATCTCCTATACTACCCCAGCTCTCAGCTTCCTTCCCCACACCTCCTGGAACTAAGGTCTCTCGTGAGCAAAGTACTTTGCATATTCTCCTCAGGTTTTGGCTTTGGCTAAAACCAGCTTCCTCCATAGCCCTGTCCACCAACAGCCATAGCTGTTTTCTGTCACCACCCTGATATTGGTGTGCTCCTTGCTTCTTACTGCCCCCTCCCCCCCAGGTCGTCCTCCTCTCCACTCCTTCCCTCCCAGTACCCCTCTTGTAACAGGATCTGCTAATGTTCAGGCAACTCTTGCCGCTCCATTACTACTATCAGGCCCCTTCTCTCCAGGACTACTTCTGAGCTCCTCCTTGGTGACAGCCAAAACAGAGATGACCCTTTCAAGTCCTTGGCTGTTCAGTTCTTTGACGTCCTCTCCTGCAGTTGTCTTGCCCTCCTTCCCAACTCAAGGACAAACTTTAGCTCGTGTCATCCCATTGATGACACCCCACAGTAGTGATTTCTAGTTACCCACTCTCTGCCCCCAGTGCCTACGCTTCCTGCACTCTTGTTATGGACTGAACGTTTGTGGCCCCCAAATTCCAATGTTGAAATCCTAACCCCTAAAAATGATAATCTGAGGAGGTGGAGCTTTGGGAGGTGTTGAGGTCCTGAGGGTGGGGCCCTCCTGAAGGGATCGGCGCCCTTATAAAAGGGGCCCTGGAGAGTTCTCTCAGCCCTTCCCCAGGTGAGCACAAGGAGAAGGATGCCACCCTGACTGTGGACCTCCAGCCTCCAGGACTGGCAACAACAAATGTCTGTTGTTCAGAAGCCACCCAGTCTCTGGTGTTTTGTTAGAGCACCCTGAACAGACTCAGACACACTCTCACTTCTGGAATCTAAGCTTTTTATCACAAACAGAACAATGAGCACCTGGGCCCATCACATTGCCCTGTCCTTTCTCATCCTTGTCCCCTAGCTTCGCCCGACCCCAGTTTAGATGCCATGCTCATCTATACAAGCCTTCCCTTGCTTATCTCTCTCACCATCTGACTTGCTCATGAAAACCCTGTAAATTCCTGTTTTTCTGTTTTCCTGTTCTGTGCGTGTCCAGGAAGCAGGGCACCAGTGGGGACCCGACCCCGTCACCACAGTGACTGATCCTAAAATTCATGACCATTGACTTCAACTGGGTTACATCATACACACCAGCGTTACATCACACATGCACGCTGTGACACACACAGACACACACCTCACATTATACACACACATCACACACACCCTGTATCTCACACACGCACGTATGTAATGTATTACATTTAATGCATTACATACATGTATTACATGTATTACATACATGTATTACATGTATACATACATACGTATCACCTACATTATGCACGTATGTAATGTATTACATACACACATATATCTAGTGGTGTCGTGTTCCCAAATAAATACATGTGTGATATAGTTTAAATAATAAGAAAGTACCAGAATTTCTTGATCACATTACTGTGGAATTTACATTTCCCCTTAAAACTAAAAGTTCTCTTAGGAAGTGTAAAAAGAGGTTAAATGGAAGATAGAATTAAAAAGGTGGAAAAGAAACATTGATTTCTTTAAATATTAACAGTGACTGTTTTTACATGTTATTTTTCCCCACAGTAGTCAAAGAAACTATCTTTAAATTAGCAGAATAAAAAGTAACAATAATAAAACGTCGGTGTTGTCATGTGTCCTCCTTTAAAACCAGATCTTGATTAAACTAATTCATAGCATTGTGGATATTACAGTCGTTTTTATGATGTTTTGTGCATTAACAACTTCAGTGTTACTAGAGAATTAAAAAATACACATATCTCAACTTAGTATCAGCATCAAGGTAAATTGGCACCATGCAATGCAAAACTGTGTTTCAAGTTTAAGGCTACAAAACCACGGTTTTGTTTGTGTTTGTGTTTTTGTTGTTTTGCTCTTCTATAACTCACATCTTAGACGTTTTACTGAAGGTGTCCTTAACATTAGAAAGAACACACGTGGTCCGGAATTTAAATGAAGAACATCATGTGAGCTCCGTGCCTTTGCAGTCAAGGTACAGAAGTGCCTATTTATGTTTACAGAAGATCTTGGACACTGCTCTGACTGCATGGGTGGCAGTGACGAAGTGCAGCTGTCACAAAGCAGATGTTCAGATGGGCCCCTCCGACCTCTGCCAAGGAGGACAGGGCTCCGTCAGCCACATCAGAAAGCCAGCTCGTCAGCCAGTGCCCGGAGAACCAGCAGAGTCCTCACCTCCTCTCCCGGAACAGCTGGAACCCATTTCTTTCTTTGGAGCGCTTTCTAGTCTGAGCTGAATAGACTACTGTGTGGAGGGTTTAGACTTGCCTCTCCTCGGGATGGCTGGCCTGAGAGAAGCTAGCCCAAATGTGGCCTCCCAGGGGTCAGGTTTCAGGGTTTCAGCGCTGGCCTGGAAAAGCAAACAAACACATGCACTGTGTACTTAACCATTAGGGGGAGGCAGGAGGGCTGAGAGCCCGCCGCCTCCTTCTCTTGGCCTCTGCAGCCATTTTGGACATAAAACCTCTGTGACAGAGCAAACTCGGGCTTTTGGGTCTCTCTCTCCCCCACCCCCTTCCTGCTCGGATCCCAAGGTGCCCACCCAAGTCAAGTGGTGTTTGGCAAAAACAAATGGCCTTGTTTTTTCTTTCCGAGACATTGGAATGATGGCTTTCCTCAGTCTCAGGCTAGTTCTCAATCTTCCTACTGCAGGGGAAGCGAGGTGCTAGCCCCCCAGAGGTGGCACAGTGGGGCAATTCACAAAGGCCTTCTCCAAAGACCTGCTGCCCCAGGAACCAGCTGGAAGGTGGCAGAAACCAGCAGCCTTCAGTCCTGGTCGTGTTTCTGCCCCCCACTCCCCGAAGTTTCTGGTACCATTAAGTGAAAAAAGCAGATGACAAAATTGTATCTACAGCATGACCTCATGTTGTTAAACATTTTACAAGAAAAATATGGGTGCGTCCCCGGGGCGGGGGGAGCCCCAGGAAGGGCAGACGTGGGAGGATCACCCAGAGCTGAATGGGGGCGGCCGTGACTTCCATTTCCTTTCCTTTGCTAAATAGTCTTTCTAAATCTTCTGCTTACCTTGAAATAAGTTTTTCTTTTGTTGGTTATTTGTCAATAAGTAGGCCATAAAATTGTATTTCTGGAAAGACGACAGGGGTGGGGTTGGAGGGAAGAATAAGATGTCAGCAGTGACCTTCTTGGTGGTGAGTAGTTTGCATAGGTGTGTGTAGTATATATATATTTTCCTAAGTTTTCAATATGGTGTATATGCTACTTTTATACTTTTATAATGGAAATGTGTAAGTTTGACTAACATTGGCTTTTGTTCTTAATCTCTGGGAAGAAAGAGGTGGAGAAATTGCCTCCAAACTTTAAACATAGGATTTGATTTCGCTTAAGATACCATTCAGAATCAGGAATTGGGGGTGATAAAGGAGAACCCCAGGTGGAGAGACCCGCACTTTGTTTTCAGGTGAGCTCTAATTAGAATCACAGTGAGGCCCTCCAGGGAAGGGGTGGGGAGGGGAGGCGTTGCCAAAAGGCAGACTCAAGTGCCAAGGCACAACACACCTCCCCCACCTCAACCAAAAGCACGAAAAAGACACAGGTTAGGAGTAATGAGCAGTTAACACACGTTAACACCATAAATGGACATGAAAATGGTCTAAACCCTTAGACTGAATTAACCATTTCGGACTGAATTGATAGAGCCTGTTTTTACTGATACTCTCTTCTTCCTACTGACATCTGGAAAATCCCAGTGGAACCATAAAGAAAGTGAAGGAATGATTTACCATTGTAATTTAATATATGTGAACGTCTACAAGAAAAATGCGCATTCAGGGATGAGAACCATATTCCTTCAATGCGTTCGTTCAAGCTGTTTGCTTCATTTGAGGTCCTCGTAAGGATCACGACAGGAAGAAAATGTTTAAGTGAAGTGTTTTTTCACTCCAGTGAGTCAAATCTATCTAATTATATATGTTATATAATTATTTTATGTAACAAATATATGAATATTTACATGAATTCATTTGACATACGGTAATATACAAGTATGTTATTTAACACATTATATGAATTATATATATAGCAAGAAAATCTCTCCTGCTTTAATAGACTTTCTTATCTTTAACTTTAACTTGAGACTTTATTCAAATTATAGCCCAGACCCTAAAAAATGCATTTCGATTTAAAATATAAAATTGATTCAGAAAGAAGTTGGCAGCTGTGTTTTCATACATTGAGCGTTATGAGTACCAACTATAGTCACGATCTGTTTCGAATAGAAAACCGTGGCTCAATTAAAATACTGATAACTATGTGGTGGGCAGGATAGGGTCTGTAACTAAATTTATTTTAACTTCCTTTTGAAGCCTTTTAAAAATCAGTCCTGGAAAACGACTAAATGAAGCTCCGTAGGTCATGGTGAAATCAGCCTTGGAAAATCAAGAGAAAATGGAAACATTTAAAAAACGTACTAGGTAAGCCTGGCTCAGGCTTTGAGCAAGATCTTTTGAAGTCTCCTACAATAGAGACCCCCTCTGGCATTTGCTTCTTTCTCTAGACCATTCACCTACATCTTTTGGCTTTTGCCCCAGAGGCTTCTCCAGCCCCCAATACAGCAAAAACTGCCAAATTGAGCCCTGCGTCAATACCTTGCATTCAAAAGCAGGAAGATAATACTTGGTTTAGCAAAAACAGGACTCAATTTGTATTTCCTATCTTGAAAATTCCCCAGCATGCCCTATTCATGGGATTTTATAGATTCTTAGATTTCAAAGGCAACGTAGAAATTATCTGCCCCACCCCCACCTTTTTTTTCTGCAGAAACTGAGACACAGATTGGTGAAGAGAGTAACCAACTATGCCAGAACAGATCAAAATTACCTAAACTTGAGCCCAGCTGCCATTCAGCTGCCTCTTGCAAATGGATTCCTTTTAATAGACCGCAGCTTGGGGCCGGGTCTGCTCTGCATTAGCCTGCAGTGTTCACAATCCTAACTGTGGATCCTGCTTTTCTAATTACGCCGGCTCTGTGGACTCCGGTCCGAAAGCCGGAGGCCTCTAGTGGGTCTGTAATCGTTGGTCTATCCAGTACAAGCTTTTCTTTATGACATGGTCTAGATAAAAATTAGCCCTGACAAAACGCAGTTTCTTTCCGTTAAAATAAAAAAGACCTGGGGTAAGAAAAGTGGATATCAGACCTTGGAGAAAGAATCTAAGGCTTCTTGGGCCTGTCGTGGGCTCAGAACCCCAGCTACTTCCTCTGTAAGGTGGCGACAGAAATGCCTCACCTGGAGACGGGCCAACTGGACTGGGTCATTGTCGACGTCCAGCAAAGGACCAGTCTGGGCAGATTTCAGGTGAAGGTAAGAGAAAGGTGACGCAGCAGCACTAAGCAGAGATGGTGACTTCTGACTTAGGGAAAACTGTTAAATGATATGAACTAACTTCAGTGGGCCTAACAAGGTCGCGATAATCAACACTGAGAAAGATTTCTGACTTAGAAGAGACTATGAAAAGTTTATGTTGCTCATGTACCCAGCTGGGGGAGGCTCTCTTTTGCTTTTGCTCTGGGGCCAATGGCGTTTGTGCATGTGAAAACACTGTGGGTCTGCTCTAAGGGGACAGACAACGCTGTTACTATCCTCACTGGACTGTTGTTATAAGTTAGAGTACAATCATAAGGACCTGTGATACCATGTGTCCTGGGGGCCTTGGGAGACCAGCTTACCTTACTTCAGTGTATCCTAAAAATTGCCTGGAGCTAGGAAAATGGTTCAGCTTAATAGAACAGTTCACGTGACAAGGCAAAGTATTGCCTTTTTTTTCCCCTCGTTTTGTGGAGATCTGGCTTCCAGCACAAATGGGCTGAACTCCACGTCACAAATGCGGGACCTACCTAATGGGGGAAGGGCTTCTGTGCTCTATGCAGGCGATTGCGAGCTACTTGGGGAAACTCTAAAAACATGAGTTAAATTTCAGCTGCGTGGAGTAGTGATGATGAAAAAACCCTTTCACATGTTTTTGTAAAGATAGTCTGTTTCAGCTAATACAGATCAAATGTTTGGGGGTGGAGGGAGAAAATGGAACTCTGTTCAGGGGTGAGGGGGAAATCCCTGCCTGCCAGAGAGAAGCGTTCCCTAGCTTATGAACAAATGTGCCCTTGAAGACGGCTTGTAGACAGGGTTAGAAGTTCTGGGAGGGAAGAAAGAAGAAATCCAGGATCCGTCCACCACCCTGTGGGCTGTTGATGAGGAAGGAAAGCTCCAGGCACACCATCCTGGCTGGAGGTGGGGGCTCAGAGGGGGCCTGGGGCAGACAGATCACAACTATGTGTCCCCAGACAGCTTGAGCAAAACCTATAAACTGTGGCCACACAACGCTTCCCTTTAGAAGCACAGCTCTTACATTACCAAGGAATATTTTGTAAGTCTTATGCTGATTTAAGCAGGATTTGTTTTCCAGAAAATGCTGTGGTTCTTAATATGTCATCTGCTCATTTGAAGGTACTCCCTTGGAAGGTACAGGCTGCATGTTCTCCTCTCGACAGACATGTGGGTGCCTTCACGGAGGAGCACGTGGGTTATGATCTTGCTCCTCCGTGTCACAGCTCCCCTAGGGGCTGGGGCAGCTTCCTCAGCTGTAATGGGACCTAGCTAGCAGTAGAAGGGTGTGATGTTTGCTGAGGTCTTGGTGAACACATCGCCTAGAGAAGATGTGGTCCAGGTACCAAGCACAGACAGAGCTGAGCAATCCTGGCAGCCCTGACCATTTCTGGAAGGTTCTTGGTCTGCCTTCCCTGGCACCCAGTGGGTCATTGCATGATATTTCCCAGTGAACCTGAATTCCTGTGCTCTGACTTGCCCAATAATCCCGACTCTGGGCTCAGAAACTGAATTTGGGTTCTGTTATTGCTTCCTTTTTTATCACTTGGGACAGCTGAGAATTTGCAGGGACAGAAAGTGTAGGTTGTGGCTGTGGGCTGTGGACAGATGTAAGAGTGGGTGGTGTGAGACAGACCGAGCTTGATACACAGTCCTTGATCTCAGGGTGCTTAAAACCTAGTAGGAAGACAAAACTGTGACATGTCCAACGATTAAATAGCAACAGACACCTGTGTGTATCGTCAAGTGTTAAATGGGTGGTAAAGAACTGACTGTGGTTCCTTAAAGATGCCCAGGCCGTGGGTGGGCCTGGGAAATGTCCAGGAAGGAAACGAGCACAGAGGGAGCATCGTGCTTTACACATCTCATTTAAACCTCCTAGTACAACCTTTGGGACAAAGGTGCTACCCTGATTTTAAAGAGCAACAGAGGGTGACGTATTTCTCCCTTCTCCTTCCTCCTCACGCCCTTCCTTTGTGCCCCACTCCGCGCTCACTGAGGGAATGAATAATAGACGTAGGTCCAGGCCTACGTTTGGCTGAGGCCTCCCTGTCACACTGTGTCAAGTGTCTACAGAGCATCTTCCTGAGCTTATGGAGTGCGTGCCCAGGTGTGGTGGAAGCTTGAAGACAAAGATGAACGTTAATAATACTGCACACATCTAAGGGGTCCTGCCCACACCCCCAAATCCCTGACAACATCATGGCTCCAGGAGGCAGAAATTCTGTGTATGGGCTTATAGCATTTGCTTAGAGAATAATCAGGGAGGAGGTGAAGATTTCTGCATTCAACTTTCAAAGCTGCCTTGAAAGTGACACGGTGGCTCCAAGGTCGGGCCACAGACTCCATCAGAATTACTGTGGGGACATGTTCCTGATGCAGGTTCCAGGGCTCACACTGGATCCACTGAATAGACTCGGGAGATTCAGGCATCGGAACTTGGATAAGCTTTCCAGGTGACCTTTATGCACTCTGAGTTTAAGGCAGTTGAGGGGGACGTGTCCTGGTGTGCGGGCAGAACACTGATCTGAGTCGCAGCTCACATTGAGCCCTCGCTGGATGCATGGTCACCTTCAGTCCTCACCACAGCCTATGATGGAGAAAGATTGTCATCTCAGCCTCACAGGTGAGGATGATGGAGCCACAAGTCTACCAGTAGTGCCCATTGGAGATGTGACTCGGGCATCTGGCTTGTAAGCGTCACCCTAGTCTCTCTCTCAGCTGAGGGTTAAACGGAGAACGTCGGGAGCAGAATGAATTAATAATCCCTTGAATTATACAGAACTCCCTAATGCACTTTCTCTGTATGTTTGTTCCTGGCTCTAGTTACAAAATGCTACCTACAGATGGGTCACTTTATCTTCGCGACATGGTAACCCCTCATGAAAACATTTGGGAAATTTGGGAGCATCAGCTACAGCGATGATTGAATCACATTCTTCAGTAGCCAAGGCTCAGCCACTGAACTTAGAAAAAGGAAAAAGAAGGAAAAACGCAAAATTTGACTTTTGCAGGTACTTGGTTTGAACTGAAAATGAACTCCCAGTAAAATCAGACTCTAGAAATCTATTTCTCCCCGGGGAGAGAAAAATACACTTTGCATTTTCATTGGTTTATAGGAAAAAAAATGTATGAAATAAGATTGACTTGGAAATGAGCACATCCCCTTTTTTTAATGCTGTGCAGTGTCCTGTGAGCCGATGAGTCTATGCTGAGGAGATGTGACGAATGTCATGGTCTTATTCACTCAGTGGACATATTTTGAAGCCCCACTTCATGGTGGGTCCCTCTCTCTGACCACTTTCAACACTGTAGATCCAAGTTTCCAAACAAGTTGAAGTTAGAGAAATGTACATGATCAGCTTCACAAGCAAGAGTCACAGGATGTGAAAATACGCTCCATTATTTCTATAGTCAGCCCAGGGAATCTTAACAAATGATATGGAACCCAAACACTTGAATGCCAGTGAGCCACAGGAGGAGAAAATCAAATGAGGGCGACGGCCCTGTCCTCAAGGTCGTGCAATGAATATTCTAGAAACTGCGACATTAGGGAGGAAGCCATCACAAGCCTGGAAGAGGACTTGTGCCATGAAGGGAATACCAGGGTGGAGGAAAAGGGTCCTTGGGGAGAAGATGGTGGAGGGGGTGCCTGACAGAAGTTGGTGTCAGAGGGAGCAGACTGGAGTCCTGGGCGGTGTGAAGCATTCAGGCAACACCCAGGAGGTTGGTGTGTTCAGAGAACAGGTTGGAGAGTGAAGAAGGGGACTCCCTGCTATGGGATATCAGGGCCAGTTAGAGTGAAAGCGGCAGGAGGCAGAGAGGGAGTGAGGAGGGCTGCTGTATCCTGCCCAGGAGTCTGGACTTCAGCCTGCAGGCAGTGGGCCGCTGTGGGAGGTGCAAAGAGCTAGAGCGCCCCAGCAAATCCTACCTTTATCTTCATGCTGCAACTCCTGTGGCAGCTCCAACACGGCCAAGCTCATGCCAGACTCAAACTAGTCACTCTGCCAATTCATCAAGACGGTGAAAGTATGTGTGTGTGTGGGGGTGGGGGAGGGCGGGGAGGGGGAGTCTGAATGATCACCCTTGATGTCTTCTGGATGGGGGGTGTAGTTCTTCACTCTGGGCTCATGTCTCAGCTCCATTACGAAGGCTGCCACCTCCACCCGTCCAGTTCCTGGTCCTGAGCACTCAATGTTTTTAGGCTGCTGTGGTATGTTGCAAGCTTGAGAATTGTCTCAGTTTCCCTTTGGAGGGAACAATTCTCCTGGACTCCTTGGCTAACTGAAGAAATTTTCTTAGAAGGTACTTTATGTAGTAACAAATCTAAGAGCATCTATATAACCCTAACTATGGTTATAGTCTTCTCGAATTATAGAACGCTTACATAGTAAATATAAGAAAGCAAATTAGCAAACGTAATCAAAAGTGTTGTTTTACTGAAATGAAAGTGACAACGCAGAGTTCAGTAGAAATAATCTGTTTTGATGACTTATTTGTTGTTCAATTTGTTCTTTGGATTTTGGGTGCGATGGGGTCTATTGTCATTGTCAAGTTCACACAACACCTGTGAGATCCTTGGGAAATGCATATGTGCATATCCAATGGATCCCGCTTTTGCAGGGCTTGAGGCTGATACAGTTTGGGGGGCCTTATTTAAGGAAATGGATACAAAGTTATGAATACAAAATTGCTAGTGTCCCTCCTAGGGTTGTGGAAAAAGCCATTGCCAAGAGAAGGCCCTGCAGCTCAGGTTCTGCTAGCGTCACAATAAGTTCACATTTTCACAAAGTACCTCCGTACTAACATCACGGCTGGCACATAGCAAGTGCTCAGTAAGGACTCATTTCTGATGCCTTGCCCTTGAACACAAGCAAAACCTTGGCTGCAGTGACATCCGAGGGGCTGGACTCTGTGCAGTGCTCTCCTGTCCTAGGAACCCCCACCCCCGACACAGGTAATTGTTCAGCCAGAGTTCCTAAAGTCACGTGCACAAGACAGTTTAACCATTTAGCGTGAGGTGACCTGATACATCAACGTTGTCAATGGAACCTAAAAATCCATCAGTGTCCCCCAGAAATTAGGCGTCCGTCCAGTCCCCATGATTGAGCTGGGTCTGCTCGTAGACACAATCCGTCTTGGAAAATGCGTCCCAATGTCTTCATTCATTTTCTCCCACTGCTGCGACTGTGATTGGCATCACAGAGCTGCAGAGGGTTGTGTGTTAAGAGGGTGTCAGGACTCTGCATGTGTGTTGACATCCACTTGTGATGTGCGTGTGTCTGAGAGACACAGCCCTGGGATCATGTTTTAATTGTAATGGCACTGCTTTGGTTACAAATGAACTGTGCATTTGCACATTTTCTTGAATTACTTAATTCAGGAGCGAGCAGTCAATGGAGGCCGAAGCACTATGCCACTATTGCATCATTCCTAATTAAAAATGGAACCAAGTGTTTAAATACACACCAAATTGACATACCTTTTCAGGCAGGTCTGAGAGAGACCTGCATGACTCCCCAGGAATAAGCTATGCAAACATGAACTTCCCAGTCAGTATTCCAGATACACAAATCAGCCCGTATCTCCTCCTGCCCAGCCCGAGTCGTCAACAAACCTGGTGGTGAGATGCTGTCCTCGGTGCCGGTAGGGACGCGGGATAAAAGGGTGGGCGCTACCCAAATGCCTTTCAGTGTGAACCTGACAAGTTCGCAGAGAAGATACGTTTTCCCCATGGCTCCCTCTCCACGTATTCTATTCACAGAGAGGAATTGTAAAAGGACCAAGTTCCCTAGTTGCAGGTCAGAGCACGGAGGTGTGGGAGCTGGGGGTCCAGCCAGCGCCAGGAGGAGCTGCTGGGATCCAGGAGCATAATAAATAGAGCAGCAGACAGAGGCTTCTGTGCCAGGAAAGGGAAAGCTCCGTGCCCTGGGGTGTCATTTAGGCAGAGAGCCACCGACAGGCAGACAGGGGCTGCACAGCTCACACATGGAGGGAATAAGACAGAAATAACTAGCTGCTAGGAGAGAGGAGAGAAAGGAGAAGAACGAAGGGAAAGGGGGTCCTGAAACAAGCCAGCAAGGTTGAAAAGAAGGGGAAAATCAATTTTAAAAACGCATTATATAGGTCGTAGCCTGGAATAATGGTAAAAGGAAAGAAATCAGAATTAGAGAATTTTTAGTAGTTGCTTCAGCTATAAGCTGTCTGCTATGGTGACAATAGGAACGTTCTCTAAAATAACGTCTATTATCCCAGCCCGTTGGCCACCTTTTCCTTTGGAGGGAATATTGGTGTTTTGGGGGCACAATTGGTTGCTTGCTTGTTTGTTTTTGGAAAGACATGAGAGAAGAAAGAAGAATGTTGATAGGATTTAATTTACTGGAACTAGGCAGATTACTGCATTTCAATTTTTTTCTTTGCAATTATTTAAAGATAACAATAAAAAGAAATCAAAGAGATTCCACACTCCTTCCCACTGCCACTGTGAAAGATTAAATCTTGTTTCTCAGAGATGAATACATTTAATTTCACCCTGGGAAGAAAACACATTCTGCTTTTTGCATGAACAATAACGAAACAATTTTATCAAGGACCGAGATGTTTAATACGGAATAAATATTTAAAGCCAGCATCTTCCTGTATTGCATATGTAAGCACATATAAAACATTTATACGGCGGTCCCTCCCTGTCCAACATAATCTAATGAGCGCGGTTAACGGGGCAGGGAGCTCTCCACCTGTGTGTCTGACCTCCGTTGAGCTTCCAAGGTGGCTGGTCGGTCACAGGCTTCTGATAATGAACTGCATAAAAAACAAGGATTAACTCACTGTTCACTGCTTTATCTCAAACCAGACAGACTGCAGAAGCATTTACATTTCAAAACAGGGATTTACTCAAAATATTCAGATAAGCTCGAGAACACCTGCTTTTTTAGCCTTTGCAAATAATATCTGTGCATTTCTCCTAGGAGGCAGTCCTGACCTATCTTATCGTCAAGTAAATAATGTGTGTGTCTAAAGAGGTAGAGAAGTAAAATTTGTGGGGATGGGAGTCAGCGGGCATTGAGGGGAAGAAAGACGCAAAATGGCAGAGGAGTGAAGGGATGGCGGATGCTTACCACAGCATTTGGAACCTCTCTGGGCCACACCTGTGTTAGCGTCGGATTCTGGTAACTCGCGACCACGGCCGCATGTGTTACAGGAGGGGGGCTGATGTGCGTGAGCCCCTGGCTACCTAGGCTGAGGCTCATTCTTAAATCCCATTGGTTCCTTCCTGCCCTGCCACCTGCCCCCAGGTGAGTGGGGGCCGAAGGCACTGCCAGCCTCACTCCGTACCATGGTTCCCACTGAAGGCATTTGATTCCAGCCTGCGTCCTGTCTCCTCTCCAGGTCCCTCTCGTCCATCACCCGGATGTGCTTCAGAGGGAGCTCGAACATTTGACACAGGCTTGAATTTGCATCTCACTTTGAACCTGAGGGTCTCACTGTCTGCGGGGCCTAACTCACCATGGCCTCACTTTGTTCACCTGTAAAATGGGCTGTTGATGCTTTCCTTCAAAGAGGTTGTGAAGAGGAAAAACAGGAGGCTGATGCACCTACGTCTTCCTAAAGCCAGATTCTAACCGGGGGGCGGGAGGGCACTGGCAGTGCCAATGGAATAAAACGTAAGTCATCACATCGAGACGTGGGCTGGGCAGGGGCAAGGCGCAGGCCGTGGGACGACATGGCCGGGTACAGCCAGAAGCAGAAAACTGAAATCGCAGACAGGCCAACCGCCGCAGGAGTTGTGTCCTGGAAGGAGAGAAGGGCTGAGAAGCAAGATCACTGGAGACTTCATGTTGTTTCTTAAGGAAAAGTAATCAAGCCCATGCCTTCTGGAACTCAAAGCAAGTCCACTGCTGTGGCCCTACGGAGAGCTTCTTCAATTAATCTGTTGAGACTCAGCTTTAAACAAGTGTGGCCCCCATGATCAGCTGTACGGAGCAGTCCCCTCCCGCGGATGTTCCCATAACACTAAGCAGAAGCCCGGCTGGGTCTTGGGCGCAGAGGGGCTCCTGGAAAGCTGCCATGGCCCCCTGGGATTCTCTTGGCATTGGTTTCTGTCTGGAGCCTGCCAGACTCCCTTTGGCGACTCCCTGCAAGTTTTAAATGCTGCTATAAGCTGATTAAAGCCGTCTTCAAGGCCAGCTTTGGAGAGAGCAGGGGATGCAGTGTCATTTAAAAAGGAGGGGGCGTAGGGGTGGGGAGAAGAGCTGGGAGTGTAGCCCAGTGCCCTCTGAGTTCCTGCTTCCACCCACCTACTGAACACCCATCAGTGGTCAGCCCTGTGCCAGGCTTTCAGCCAGGCCCACCCAACCCACACCCTCCCTTGAGCCTCTGCGTCACTCCGAGCATCTTATTCATGTTGGATGGATGGAAAGAAGTGGAGATCACAGAGATTTTTAAAACTGATTCACACACCTGGGAAAAGAAGTTTCCTTTGGGGCAGGTGGTGCCCTGGCCCAGAGCTCCCTGCCGGCCGCCTCTGCCTCTCCTGGTCTCAGTTGTCTGGGACCTCAGCATGTGAAGCCTTCTTAGGACCCAGATATGTGAGTGGCATCCCCTATTCCCTGCATTGCTGTGAGACATTAGGTGGGCCCACAAACAGGTGTTAGGGCACACAGGGCCTGGGCAGGAAGGGTAGTAAATCACAGCTCTGTTCTTTAAGGAGCTCTGGCAGGGGTCCGGCAAATCCAGAAACTACCACATTATAAACATTTATCTGACGCAGTGTACCTGTCCAGCTTGGTTCTCAGCAAAGCTGACAAACCCAGAGTTAGAGGAGGAATGTGGTTCCTGCCAGGAAGACATGTGCCTGCTTCACACACAGGCGTCCCAGCTGTCTGGGAGAGGGCATGATGAACCAGGGCAGGGCACCAGCGGGAGGCCCTGAGGGCAGGGAAGCTTCTGACAAGCAAACAAGCCTGGGAAGAAGGAATGTTCCATGAAGCCCAAACTGAGCAAATTAGGGCAGCAGGAAATGTGTGGAGAACAGAGGCCCGGGGAAGTTGCATGCACATTTTTTACCATTTTTTTTCCTTTCTTTTTTCTGCTGAGAAATAACAATCTTTTTAAAGAATATTGCAATTTTTAGAATTAAATTCTTCATCCTTGTTGAGACATGGAGTTTAAATTTTAAAAGTTTTGCACTCACCCAGGTCAGCTCCACTGAGTATAATTAGCATTCAATATCACCCCCTGCCATTTAAAATGACACACACTTACCCACAGCAAATAAACACCACCCGAGAGCTGCTTATTCTGGAGATAGACAGCTGGTTTTCTATCAATGTATACAATTATCAAGCAAATTCATTTAGGTTTCGCAGAACCACTTGAAAAACTAAAGAACAAGGGACATGCAATGCTTCCATGAGGGAAGAGTGCAGCTGCAGGAGCCCCGAACTTGGCCGCTGCACACTGAAGTCTGTACTGTGATTTCATCAGTTACTACCCTAGGACCTAGGTCTGTCCGTCTTCTTCCCAAACCTCCTCTTTCTCTTGTATCAGTGGGGTACCTTCGTTCACCCTGCTCTTGTCATAGGACCAAGTGAAATCACTTAGTAAGATTTAAAGTGGCAAAAGGATGGAGTGTTATTATTTAACGTGCCAGTGAGAAAACGTGAGGAGTGCCTGCTCTTGGTTGGCCGGGGTTAGGCACCTTTGTATCCTTACATCACTTATTTCTTGAAGTAAACTTGGAAAACAAATAAAACTCCATTTTTACAAAAAAAAAAAAAATCATTCAAATGTACACAGCAGGTGACTATGCTTTGCAGAGACCAGAACTAGCTGGGTCTCACCCTCGAGCCCACGCCCCACCCCACGGCATGGCGCCTTATCAAACAACGCAGGCGTGGAGTGGCAGGACCCATTTTAAATAGTGATAAGTGATAAGGATGAGGATTTGCATGACCTTTTGTACTGAGGGGAGAAAGGAAAATATTTTTCTGCTCTTATATTAAACCGCGATACGCTCTGCTCCAGACAGTGTTTATAATGCAGGGGGGAAGGATCAGAGGGGCCGTCGAAATGTCAAAGGGGAGGGAAGACGGAGATTATCCCACTGGCCTCTGATGTGCCGGGCTCTGTGCCCAGAGCCATTCATACAAGACATTTCTATGCTCAAAGGACTGCTAGGAGCAACCTACCATCGTCACCTCCAGCTCCGGCTACAAAAAAGATAACTGAGGTGCAGCCAGGGCGAGTCGTGTGCTCACGGGTAGAGAGCGGCCCGTGGTTGTTGTGGACGTGACTGACCGCGGGCATGCTGATTCCAGACACTTAACCAGTAGACTAGGTTCCTTCACATGAGTATGAGGTTGCTTCGCTAAGAGCCACAAACTGGTATCTTCCGGCCACCGAGATTTATTCTCCTACAATTCTGAGGCCAGAAGTGCAAAGTCAGGGTGTCAGCAGGGTCCTGCTCCCTCTGAAACCTATAGGGAGGGTCCTTCCTGCCTCTCCCTGGATTCTGCTGGTTGACTGGCATTCCGTGGCTGGCAGCCCGTCCCTCCAGTCTCTGCCTTGGTCACCACACGGCCTTCCCCTGGTGGGTGGGACTTCACATGGCCACTTTCTTACAAGGACCCAGTCCCGTCGGATCAGGGACTGTCCTAACCCACTCTCCTCTGTATGATATTGTCTTAGCTAATGACACCAGCGACGACGCTCTTTCCAAGTAAGGTCACATTCTGAGGTGGTGGGAGTCAGGCCTTCCCCGTGTCATGTTTTGGAGGACACAGTTCCGCCCACAGTAATGCGTTGCACTCGCTAGTTACTGTGTCTCCCGGAAAGTAAGACCTGCCCAGACAATCAGCTCTAATGCGTCTTTTGGAGCAAAAATTAATAGAAGACCCGGTCTTATATTCTATTAACAAGACCCGGTATTATATTACATTATATTATATTATATTATATTATATTATATTATATTATACTGGGTCTTATAGTAAAATAAGACCGGGTCTTCTATTAATTTTTGCTCCAAAAGACACATTAGAGCTGATGGTCCCGCCAGGTCTTATTTTCGGGGAAAAACGGTATTTAAGGTCCGGATGCACAGAACTGACACAGGCTGAGAAAACAACAACAAACATGTATGTATGTATTTCAATTTAGATAAACTTTCTGGATGAACAATTTTAGGTAGAGGAAAACTGAGATATATAGAGTGTCATTCTCATTCAGTACCGGGCAGAAAACAACAGCTGCAACATAAGTTGTTATTTGCTTAACCGTCCCTGTAAATGAGCCTGATATTCAGAGGGCCCGTGCTTCCTTTCTAATTGTTTATCGTCCTTCTCCACTGGCCCGTCTTTCTCTCTCTCCTGCGCTGTCCTCTCTGTAAGGGGGAGACTTTCCCCTCCTTGTTTTGCACGCCAACACTTACCTCAGTGCCTGGTGTGTGCCGGGCGCTTAGTAAACAGAGCTTAGAAACGGCCAGCTTTACCGTGCTGAATACAATAGATGCTAATGTTCTAAGAAAGGAAATTTTAAAAAAAGGAATGCCGCTGCCATTCAAGTTTCCCCAACAGTGATGCCCAGTTGCAAATGTATTTTGCTGAAGTGGGACATTTTTTCTAAGCCCTCAGAGACCCCTACATATTTGTTCCCTAACTCGGGGTCCAGGCTGGCTCACACATCTGACAGAGATGCTTTCTCCTTGGTGTCACCAGGCTAAGGAGGTAAAAGTGGGAAAATATGTGATATTTTGGGCCTGGCTGCAAAATACGGCAATCTTCATTGTGGATATTGACTGG
Organism: Rhinolophus ferrumequinum; assembly: GCF_004115265.2. Lineage (NCBI taxonomy): Eukaryota > Metazoa > Chordata > Mammalia > Chiroptera > Rhinolophidae > Rhinolophus > Rhinolophus ferrumequinum. Next base: position 68,591,257 of record NC_046296.1, read on the forward strand.
TTGGCATTCATTTTCGCAGGCGCTATTAGATCTATGGTTCACCCAGGGGTCTGTCTTTTCAACCGTCCTATGAAATCTTAAGGTACAACTAGGGCAATGCAGTCGGCATGTACTCCAGGGTTTGGAACCTGTTTGAAAATCGTGCTGTGAGGGTAGGGAGCCTGGCTATATTATTCTGGGGCCTGAAAGCTGACACACAAGGTGACTTTCAGGACATCTTAGCAGGGCTCCTGGGCGGTAATGTTTCCATTTCCTGGGCTTTGGAAGTTGCTATTATCCACCTTCTCCACAACTATGCATAAAAGACATTTATTTTCATCTTATTTAACAAAAACCATATAGCACTTCCCATGTGCTGGGTGGGCTGTATTCCAAGCACTTCTTTTGCTGTGTGGGCAACCCCTGCTGGATCTACCCCATGCCTGGAGCAAGTTGCAGAGGTCCAAATTACCTCCTGGCCACAGCTTAACTCAGCGTTCACATAACAGTCAAACATTTACAGACATCCCAAGAGGTGGAACCTCTTCTCCACTCCAGGGTTCAGGTACTGGTCCCTTGATGCAGTGACGACGGGTATCTGACAAATCCCTCCAACACTTCCCAGTTTCATTTTGCTCATGAATATAACACAGGTGGAGCTCTGTGAGTACAGTTTAGCTCTGCTCCACGTGGCTTTAGCTGGGGACATTCAAAGGCTGTCATCACCTGCTGACTGCAGGGTGTGGGAGGGGTGGATGCTGCCGGTGGCTGACGCCTTCGCCTTCGGGGGACCTGAGACAAGAGCACCTCCCTGTGGGATCTCTGTGGGTCTGAGCTTCCTCACAGCATGGCGGCCGGGGTCCCAGGGTGACCTGGCTGCGAGAGTCAAGCAGAAGTGGCATTGCCTCCTGGAACTTAGCTGGCTGTGTCAGTGGAGCAGGAGACAGACTCCAGCTCATGGTTGGGTGCCTCAATGTTCTGGAAGAACTTGAGCCTAGAATCACCTCCTTGGTCCTTTCCAGGAAATGTAATCTATCCTACGCCTGAAGTTCAAGTCAACCAAATCTGTGCTTTGGCTCTCCTCGCATTTAGACACAAGTCAGACATTTCTTTAGGTGCTTTTACTTTTATTTGCATTTCCTTCAGCATGGAGAAATCCTTCTTTTTTATATTTCATGAACCTTTGATGTCCTAGTGAGACCTGTCATGCTATCTTCCTTTGAAAATCTAATGTGCATGGACTTTCTGACAGGCTGCTCTCTAACCTCCCCCGTTTTTCTCCATCTTCCTTCTCAATAATCCCAGAAATTGCCAGTCAAGTTTAGGGTGGAAAAGTTTACTGGTTATGTAATTCACCACTGTCACTTACAGATAGAAAACTGAGCTCTGAGAGAAGACACATAGGTAGTTGGGGGGAAAAATTCAGTTAGAATTCACATCTCACTACTTACATTGGCACTTACCTGAATCACCCCTAATCTCCAACTTTCTTATTGTAAACCAATGGTGACCCTAAAATGTCTAAACCTCCTTAAATCTATCTATCTATCTATCTATCTATCTATCTATCTATCTATCTATCTACCATCTAATGACCTGTCTCAACCAGGAGTTACATTTTAGTTTTTTTAGTACATGGCATCCATACACTGGGGACCAGTAGCCTTTGCTGATCCAGGAAACACTTTTTAAATACTTTAAAAACCTACCCGTGGTGTGTACACACACACACACATCCATATTGCCAGGCAGGAAGCGAGAATTATTTCCCAAGATACATCATCCTGTAACACTCTGAACGCGATCAAATGCCACATTCAGGCCTCCATGCTGTAATTTTCGTGCTGCGGTCATATTACTCCATTTCCTGCAGTGTCTTACCCCTGGCGCTGACCTATACAGGGATTTGGGGGTGGGGTGATGAATGGGGGCACAGACCCCAGAGGGTCCCTACGTAGATGCCTTTCATCTCCGAGGAAGCAGAAACAAATGGTCTTCTCATCTCTGTGCTCCCGCCTTCTCTCTCAGCCTCACAGGAAATGCACAGCAACTTTGACTGCAAGTTGCAAGGTTTTTATTTCCCAAGAGTCACCACAGACGTTTGTCTGGCCAGTTGAATGGAGCCCGCACTGTGCTGGAATGAAGTGATTGAAAAATCATTTTCTGGCATAGGGAAATGTTGTGGCAAAGCTTCCACAGAGAGACACTTTGCAAGCCCCCACGCCCTGCTTCCCAGGGTCAGATTTCACACTTGCAGATTAAAATGTCAGTTTGATAGTCTGCGTTGCCCGGCTGCAAAACTGCCCTCCTTGGCCAGTTAAGCCTTAGTTGGGACTTGTGTGAAGGCCCAGTTCTGGGCTGGGCCGGCAGGATTCCTTTCAACACGACCAGGAGGTCTGCGACTTTGGCAGGAAAGTCACATGAGTGTTTCCTCCTGGGCTTCAGGGTAGATGGGCTGGAGAGTATTAAGCACGTACTGTGTACACAGCAAGGTCCTAAGCTGTTTGCATTTCTATAAGTCTTAGCCACGTGGAGTCTGTCCGTACTTGTCCAGCCTGCAGTTCCTTGAGGTTTACAATTTTTATTTTAGGATATACATAAAGACTGTCTTGCTAATGCAGCTGCTCCGGCGACTGAGAGGATAGAACTCCAGAGACATGTCTTCACCTCCTATCTGTCAAGGAGACCAGATGCAGGGGACCAAAAGGGCTTTGTTAAAATGCTCTCTTTCCCAAGAGGCACTTTTGCAACACACCCTAGAGCTGCCCGACCACACATCCTTGTCAACCTCTCCCAGATGTTGGTGTCTTTTAAACCGAGGCACAGGTTGCTTTCTCCTCAGAGGGCTGAAGCTCGTGGCCTTGACAAGATGTCTTGTGAGGCTGAACAACAGAAAGCTACGATGCTGGGGACACGGCTGTCTCAGAGAGAAAGAGGCGAAGGAGAGAGGAAATGAATAGGACTGGGGCATCCAAACCCGGAACAGTGGGCTTCCGGCAACAGAGGAAGTCAGCTGGCTAGCCTACAAGACAAAAATGCTTTTCCTCAGGAGGAAGTAGCTTATAAATATCTGAAAATGTTAAGTCAAAACACACATGGTTTTCTACCTGGTGGGACCAGAGTGTTTAGAGAGACTCACGTGTGTTTTCCCCTGGCTACAAGCTGCAGGGTGAGGTACGTGTTCGAACACCCCTTTGAGGCCCCACAGCCTCCGGTGCAATGCTTTGGGTCCCCCCTGTGTTTTCATGTTCCTCTCTGTCTCCAAAATGTAACCCTGTCGGGTACGCTCTGGGCTCCTGCAAGGATTGCATCAGAGTTGAAAAGTGGGTCCCTCTTGTTTTGTGATGTGTCTTCATGCTTTCCCCATAGACTGTCTTTCTGGGGACAGAACCTGCTTAGAAAAAGGGATCCTCACGGAACCCCCGATTACAATGTTCATTAACTTCATGGTAGAGATGGCAGAATGGCATTCTCCTGTCAGACACCAGGACACCAGCCCTGCAGCTGTCAGAGTGGCGGCTGTCGGAAGGAAGGTCCAGTGTCCCGTCTCCTGCTGGCCCCTGAAGGCCTGGCTCCGAAGCTGGGAGGGGATATTTAACCCAGCGTCGCTTTCTCCTGCTGCACTCGATGGCAGAGCCTCCTAGCCTACATCCTCGGCCCTCAGGAACCCACACGGGGGCAAAAATAAGCCGTTGGCAAAGGTCCCACAGAGCTCACCTTGGGCATCTGCCTGCTCAGAGTGAGGTGCTGCTGGCTGAGGGAAGAAGCAATCACCTGGCTTTAGGCGCCTCTGAAACCCCCAAGGACCCTGGGAGGCTGGGGCGGTGTGTGTGCCCTGCCCACAGCTGTCACTCTTTTCACTGGAGAGCACCCGAGTTAATTAAAGCCCAACTGAGCCATGGTGGGGATCTAGGTCCTCCTCATTCCTGATTCTTGAACAAATAGCAGGTGGACTTGGGCACTGACCTCGAATTGCTGGAAGGAAGGTTTGCATGTGGCCTCAGCATGCTGGCCAACGAAACAGATGCTTTAGAAGCTCTTGGCGCGAGGATCCTATGCTGTATTTTTCTGTGCCCAACAAGTCTCATTTTATCGTATTTTAGACTGATACCATGTTTCCCCAAAAATAAGACCTAACCGGAAAATAAGCCCTAGCATGATTTTTCAGGATGACACCCCCTGAACATAAGCCCTAATGCGTCTTTTGGAGCAAAAATGAATTTAAGACCCGGTCTTCTTTTCCGGTAAACACGGTATTAGTACTTGTAAATGGTTGATCAAGCATAGAAAGGCCCTTTAATTTGTGAGGACTTGGCTTTCTGGACCAGTGCTAGAAAGGACCTACTGTAGGCTTGGTCTTGCCCATCTTTTGACAGAGGAGGGACCAGAATTGCCTAATGTAATTCCGTACTGAGCCATTTGCAAACTCTAGCTCACTGCAGGGTTTCCTTCCCCCTCCTGCACCTTTTTTTGTTCATTTTCTACACAGACGTCTCTGAAGAAGTACTTAGAAATCTCTTTTCTACAAGAATGCATATATGTGCACACACACAAGTATATATATATGTATATATATATGTATGTGTGTGTATATATATATATGTGCATATATCTATGTACATATATACATACATTTAAGATATTTAAATATACTTTACTATGTATATTATGTACAAATATATTTAAATTACTTTAAAAATATGATAACATTGGAATTACTAGGCACAGAAAAAATAAATAGGTTATTTTATGCTAAATATATATGCTCTACCATAAATATACATATATGCATATATATGCTATTTTTTGCTTTGTATGAGTAATTAAGCTTTCCTTCTCTGAGGAATTTTAATGTGGAGGTGTTGAGAGAAAATGTATTTGCAAGCAGTGTATTTTGACAAACATTTAGGGAAAGCATCCTTGCATTTCAGAATCCGATATGCGTTTTCCTTGGTTAATATTTACACACTTAGATTTACGTAGGGTTTGGAAAACAATGCTTACAACAAAGAGTAGCTATAAGTGCTTCGATTTTCATGGGGAAAATGATATTCTAAAGGCATAACATTTGCTGATTTTCCAAATCCTAATCCATGATTAGATGGGAGGCTGTCTCCTAGGAAATATGCAAATGGAGAGGAAAGGAAAAAATCACACTGCACAATCCTGTCTAATAAAAGCACAAATGATCTAGTTTCATTTTAAAAATGGCAGGGAGAATCCTACTCACATCTATGAGAACATTTCCCCCTTACTTATGCACTTATTTATTAACCTGCTTTAGTAACCGGAATCCACCCCCCACGGAGGCCCAGGCTCACTAATCTGGATTTGATCACCATCTCCAGACAATTGTGGCTGCAACTTTATACCTCCCCCATGGAGGGTATAGAATTTGGCCCACCCCAGTGACACACCACTAATTAAGCAGAGGTGGTGCTTGTGTTGAGAGAACAATGATGTCGACATCCAGCCCTCAGGGAAGGGAGTTTCAAATCACAGTCAACAACCGTCCCCCAACTCCGTCCTTAAAGGGAAATGTGCCCATCAGCTTCTCCAGGTTGCAGTGCCTTTGCAGGCCTCTCTGATTCTAATCGCTGTGTGTAGCTGGCTTTCCCATTTTGTGCTTGACTGCTGGATTCCATCGTCCTTGTCAGCATATTTTGGGGTGGGGGTGGTCACTTACAATTCGCATGGGCCCAGACTCTTCCTTTGCTCTTTGGCTGATGTGGGAGGGCCCAGAAGGAACATGAGGTTCTGTGGGGGAGGCCCTGGGGAGAAGTCCTCAGTGCCCCAGCACCCGCCTGACTCAGGCTGTCCCAGACTCAGCGTTGTTACCCCGCAGGAAGCTGGCTTTGTGCAGAAAACCATGGCGCAGGGGATGCAGGCTGTTTGCAGCCGTGTGTCCGAAAATGACTAGGTGAGGCCTGACTCCAGGACTTACAAGAAGTGCTAAAAAGTCCCAGGAACATGCATTTGTAGAACAAGGAACGATGTAGGGAGAGATGTGGAAAATTTTAGAGGCCATCCAGGCACTAGTCCTGGACAGGAGAATTATATGCATGTTTCCCCTGTGGCCAAGAGCCGACCAGTCTCCCTTGTGGCGTTCCCTTGGAAGGCAATCCATTCAACTCCCAAGGCCAACTGTAACATGGAGTCCAAGGAGTCTATGAAGAGTCATGATTTGGGGAAATAAAACCTCCCTCTTTCAGTAGAAGGTGATAATACATAAATCTGCCAGTTTCTTTAAAAAAATAACAAAACATGGGAATCAATGCTGATGACCAGCCTGGGTTTGTCTACATCTCGTTGGGAGAGAGTCTCACATAGGTTAGGAGCAGCATGTGGCTTCAAGGTATTTAAAAGAATAAATTAAGTAACAATGTGAAAGCACATGAATAATAGTGTGTGTATTACAAGGGCCTAGGGCTGTGAAATTTATTCTTTGTTTAAAAATTTTGATATGAGGACAGTATCCAACCCAGCATTTCCATGGAATAAACTAAGAATTTAATTGGCAGGGTACAGAGGTGAAAAGTGCATGCTGCCCTCGTATGTGTAATGTTCATATATATGCATACAAATTCTTTCTCATTTTACTTAATAGCATACCTAAGGTTGTAAAGTAAATCAATTGTCCCAGCTAACTGTTTGCCCCAATCTGTATTCATTCCTTCCATTTATTCCCTCCCTCCTTCCTCTCTCTCTCTGTTTTTCTCCTCCCTCCTTTTTTCCTTTCTTTCCACAAACACTAATTATCCAATACATGCCAGACATGAGACCAGGTATAGTAGACATCCCAATTGTTGTCATGGAGCCTTCCAGATAAGCAATTAACAAATACAAAGAACATGGAATATGTGCCTGCATGGACCCATAAGCATTTTTAGATAATGTCCCACAACAAGTGGTAACATTGCATCGGATTTGGAACCTGAAGTTCTGGGTTCAAATTGATTTTAGGAAGATCTTAGTAAGTTGAATTTCCTTCCAGGAAATAAAAGTAATGATATTTTGAGCTATCTTTCACAGGAATCACATAAAGATATAATCATGAAGGCTGTCAAAACACTGTAAAAAAATGCACAACTTCGTGTAATGTACACATAAGCCTTAAGAAAGTAAACCTTTAGTCCAGCACTGAGGAGTAAGAGGAATTTCGGGAAGACCAGGGAGGTGGACGTTCCAGCTGAACAAGCAATCTCAGTGCAGCGCAGGCTGGACGGTGGCCTGGAGCTCGGCCAGTGGATCGGCGGTCGATAAGCACTCGACGGGCAGGCGTAGAGCTGAGGGCGCAGGTGCGCACACACGTGTATAAAATCGGTCTGCATCACAGATCCTTGAATGGATGCTTGGTTTTGATCATGGAAACGACATTATTGATCTGCGTTTCCCCCTCGTTAATGTCAGCAGTGGTGTGAAGCTACCTTGGGAAGGTGTAAGGTGGGGAGGGGTCCACTTGAAGACGTGGCCATAGCCCAGGTGAGTGGGGCCCAGAGGGCGTCTGCATGGCCGCAGCACCAACAGGTGCACCGTGTCCTACAGCTGCCCTTAAGTACGCAAACGCGGGGCTTGAAACAACAGAAATTGACCCTCTCCCAGCTTTGGAGGCCAGGGTGTCTGCAGGGTCCTTCTGAGGGCTCAGAGGAACAATCTGTGCCTTGCCTCCTCTCGTTTGAGCACCACTGGCTGTCTTTGGTGTCCCTTGGTGGGTCAGCAACTCACTCCAATCTCTGCCTCCATGGTGATGGTGTGGTCTCCCTCAGTGTCTCCGTGTGCAAATTTCCCTCTTCTGGTAAGGACGCCAGTCATTGGATGGGGGCCCACCCGAGTCCAGTATGACCTTGTCTGAACTTGATCACGTCTGCAAAGACCCTGTTTCTAAATAAGGTCATAGTCACAGATTCCGGGGGTTAGGAAGTCAACATATCTTTTGTGTTGGGGGGGCACAGTTCACCTCACAACACGTGGGATTTTGTTAAAAGTGAAAATTCTGCTCTGCCCACGCCTGCTGAATCAGAAGCTCTGAGACCTGGCCCAGCAGTCAGGTGTCACCAGGTGCTTAGGACCTCTTGACGCTCACTCACATTTGAACACCACTGGTCTAAGGGACAGTGGAGAGGACATAGAAAGGGGGGGGGCAGACATAGCTTAAGTGGGGAAGAAAGAAATGATGACTGGCAAGATGTGACGGAGGGGTGACAAGAGGATGGTAGGTTCTTACTCAACGTTATTTTAGTTTATGCCACGTGATTATGCAACTGGGGAAAAGGTTTTATTTTAAAGTTGAATGGGGACTAGCAGAGAAGCCAATGCAGGTTACAACGGCCATCATGAATGGAGGAATTGCTGCCTCCCACCTCTTTCCCTCCCTCGCCTCTCTCCATCTTTCTCTTTCTCCATCTTGCTCCCTGTCCCCCATTCTGCAGGCCTCCCCCCCGCAGCTTTCCCTCCGTCACAGAGCTGGCCACTGTGCCACACCGCCAATGTCTACGCCCTCTGAGTTTTCTCAGCAGCAGAGACCAGCTAGCACGGCTGAATCCCTGTATGGGTTGGCGGGAGAAATAATCTGTTTGGCATGTGGCATGATGGGGTCCAGAGCCCAGCTTTGATGTCCTCATCTTGGCTGAGGGACAGGATCCTGTGTGTCAGTATGACTGTCAAGATCCCCCCCTGTGGGTACAGGCAATTATTCTCAAAAGGAGGTTTCAGAGACCAGGCAGACACTCCATGCAAGACAACTCATGTTTGCGAGACTCCTGCGCCCACGCCCCTGTCCCGGGCCTCCACCAGTCCCTCAAGCAAACAGCTTCTCACTGCAATCCGGGGAGCGCAAGTAGGCGATTTAAAAACTGGATGACTAAGTGGAAATCGTAAATTAAATTTTGAGTAAGAGAGAAGACTGTAAGTCGGAATTGAGTGGAGGAGCTAGGATTAGAGATAAAAGCCAGAGATGGAGCCAGCAGACATCAGAGAAATTTCAGGAGCCAAGATGAAAATAAACAAGCATTGAGACACCTGGACTTTGGAAAGTGTTTGGTCTCCGGTGTCTGGGTTCTGGAGGCAGGTCTGGGCTGCCGTTGGAGGGTCCCAGGCTGCAGGGCTGATGGGGGACAAGATAATCAAAGTAGGACTTGAGCCGGCCATCCGATAGTGACTCTCTCCGAAGACAGAATGCAGGGAGAGAAACCCAACTTGTCTATCTATCTATAAAGCCAGAGTGACATCTTGAATCCCTATGCAATGTTTCCAGGACCACTGGGCTGGGTGGGCATCCACGCACTGGTCCCAGCATTGCTCCCAGCTGGTCTTGTGACCCCAGAAGACACTGCTTCTTCCATCTGAGGTGTTTCCTCTGGGAAGCACAGAGGTTGCACCAGGTAACCTCCATGGCCCCGCATGGTCCTTAGATCTTACCTTGTAAGCAGCGCTTATAGAAGCTCCAGTTTCGCATTGCTTTGAGCTGCCCAGTTCTGAGAAAGAAAACTTAGAGAGAAAAGAGGAAATCAGGTAAACACAATGGGGACGACTGCTGAGAGAGATAAACCGAATGCTGAGAAGCTCTCCGTTCTCACTCTACATGGGATCAGGGCAGAAGAATTCTTTGCTTTTTCACAAATCCAAATAATCCCTCTGGATTTGCAGTAAATCAGGCACGTAGTCACTCATCCCTTGACACACATGGTGAGGAAATTATTTGATTTATTCACTTGCTACACTTACAGAATTCTACTGGTCCAAGAACAATTGGGTGCATGAAGAAAATACAAATGCAGCACTTAGACAAATGCGGCAGGTAACAGCGTCTACAAAGGAGAGATGCCTGTCAACAGTGTAGTGGACACAGACGGGGAGGAAACCGTGACACCCACCACAGGGGGCCTTTTGGACGAGTAAGCTGAAACTCAGTGTTCATCCACCGTCCCTGACAGGAGTGTCATTCATTCGAAAGCTGGCACTGGTACGGGACAGAACCTCCAATGCGACGTGCTCCCGCCCTCCTCCAGGGCCCGCGATGTCAGGCCCAGGCTGAGGTCTCAAATGGAACTGACGTTTGGGAGCGTTCTCTGGGCCTTCCATGAAATCGCACACCTCTTCCAATTCAGATGGTTGTAATTATCCTCGACTGCACACAAGGAACCTGCGTTTGCAGAGGTCCAATGTGACATATCCCAGGTCACACAGTTCATATGGTGCTGAGTGTGGCACCAAATGTGTGACTGGACATGTGCAATCCGTTTTAATGATGGTGGTCGGCCATGAGGATAACAGTTCTTCCTCTTAAAAAACAAACAAACAAACAAAAACAAACAAAAAAAACATAGTGAAAGTAAAATTCACTTTAGACACACAGAAATCCTTCATTTATACAGTTCTTAAAACCTACCTTTTAATTGTAACTACGTCCTTTTTGGTGGATTATGGCATATTTTATAGGCGAGGACAATGACAGCGAGACTTAGCCGCTGGCCTATGATCAGATAGGAGACAGTTGGCCCAGAACTCGGGTCATGGCCTCCTGACACCCAATCCAATAATTTTTCCCAGCACCTACACTACCTACCGTAGCAGCCGGAAGTGAGACTTCCATTCAGCATAGTTATAACTACATTTCTGGTGAAATTTAAATACATATTTTTTGAGCAGTATGGAGTAGGATCATGACCACTAAATTAAAAAGCCGTGCAGGCTCATTCCGAATGGAAGGGCCAGTGTGTTTGTGGAGAGGTGCAGTTAGGGGCAGTACACACACTGTGACATGAAAGTTATTCGGAGCTTGTGGACTTTCCCAGTGTCGCTCAGAGAGATCGCTGGCCAACGTCAATCCGTGCGTGGGTCCATCAGGCCCTCCACCGTGTGGGGTGTGCTTGGAGCACGCGCACGAAGCCACCTGATGTGAGGCGGTGCCTCTGACCTGACAGGGCTTCACGTGCTGAGCCGCCATCTGCATCCTCTGTCCAGTGTCTGGATACACTGTGACTCATGTGTCTTGTCCCTCTCCCGGCCAGTCTGGTTCTGTGAGCCTCCCTGGAACGCTGGGGCATCCAACACCGGAGAACGTGGACCTACTAGACAGGCGTCCTTGTAGGAGCGAGCGTTGCTCTCCTGGGCCTCCTGGTCACTCCCTGAATTCCCACCCTGCCTTTCATCCCAAGGTTCTGCTCCTCCGTGCTTTCCTCTGGCACAGGTTTTGTCATTATTCTGGAGATTCAGCACACTTCTGGGAGGAAAAACAATCAGTGTTAACTCTTTAAAACAACCTCATAAAACAAACTCATAAACCTCATTTTGTTTCTCTAAAATAGCTGGTTCAGGAATCTTCAGAAGGCAGATAAAATTTTTCTCAAATGCCATTTTGAAAAGAGTACGAGTTACCCGTCTGCTTTTTCTAAGAATATTTAAACTTGGCAAAAGACATTATATTTATCAGTTAGATTCCTGATTCATTACTGCCAGTTTCTGAAGATGCAGAGATGAATAAAATGACTTCAAGAAGTTTAGAAAATAGCACCTTTGGAATCACCCTAAGTGCATATAGTATGTGCAAACCTCACAAATGCATGTGTGCACAGCCATCAACAGATGACTGACAGCCTGCTTCTGTTGTTACTTGCAAATTCCTTCCAAGCAAGGCCTGTTGGAACCCTCACTCAGCACGTGTAAGAGAAACACTAGCGTCCTGATCCATTCAAACGATTTTCCTTTACCATCTGGCCTATGTCTGAGCCTCCGCTGCAGCAGTTGGCAACCTTTGTATGTAAATGGTCAGATAGTAAATAGTCTAGGCTTTGGGGACCATATGATCTCTGTTAAAACCACTGAGTTCTGCTGTTTTAGCTCAAAAGCAGCCATAAAAGAAGCACAAAGAGTGAGCCTGGTGGCTGTCCAATCAGACTTTATGTACGTACAAAAACTGGGTGGCAGGGCAGATATGACCGTGGTCAGTTATGTGGAGCCTGCTCTGCTGAGTCCCATGCCTTTCAGGGACCACACTGGCCTGAGAGGGAATGACCACCTCTGTGCCCTGGGACTTTGTGTCAATGACACGTACTTATCTCTCTGTGCTTTCCTGACGTTCACAATTCCAGTACAGAACCTACTTTAACTTTTATAACTCAGACTCTCCCTGTTTCTAGCTGCTTCACAGCAAATCTGTGTAATTCTGGGTCAATTCCATGGCATCAGGCTCGAGGAAAAAGGGAGTGGGACAGGGAAAGTGGAAATGAAACATGGAGGGGCATCACTGAGCTAGCCGCTGTTGGCATTAAGGAAAACCACCTGCTCGTCTCAAGGAGCCATTTTCGGAGATGCCATATGGATCACTGACTTCTCGGGAGCTCCATCTGTGGAGGGAAAAGGGAGAATTTATCCACCAAGTCCTGTCTCCCGCTGGTCAGAGCTCACTCTATGGGACATCATGTCTTAATACTTTTAGACTGCACACACGGGCCCAGAGTGGGTCTCACTCTCTCAGGTGTAGCAGGGAACCTCTCATCTGGGCTGAGAGATACATAGATAGGCATGGAACAGGGGCTGTGAAGCTGTCCCATGACATTGAGTGAGCAAAGGATCAAGGGCCGAGAGGTGTCCTCAAGGGAATCTCTGCAACCCATACCTGGCACTGACTGTCGTGATCTCATGGTCCCCCATTATATCCAGATGCCATGGGATTTTTGTCATAACGAGTGCCATCATTTCTTTCCTGAGGGAGGAAGAAAAGGTTAATAGATCACAGAGTCCCCTTCAAGGTGGTGGCTGGCCATAATTTCCAACAAGTCAAGAAGATGAAGAGAACCCTCTACCATCTCAGCTGCTCTTGAGACCACAGGTGACATTCACTACCTTCCTCTCCACCACCACTCATTAGGGCTGAGATTAAAGGGGAATGCCCTGACCTTTCTAGATTTGCTTTGCCCTTGGCCAGCAGTCTTCGTGCTTTGGTTACTTTCTCGGTGGAGTGATCCCAACCTTCATTCCAGAAGGATGGGGTGTCTCGTTGACTCATCCTTGGCAGGTATTGGTCCCAGCTTGTGCATTTGTCACCAGGCACAGAATCATCCAGATAGTAAACTTAGCCACTTACTCAGGCTCAGTTACACTTGCAGTGCTTTCTGGTCTCTGGGTACTCAGGCCTGAGGAGATGAAAGTGGACATAAAGCAGACAGAACTTCCAGTTCAGTGGGGCTTTTATTGGTCTCCATTAAAAGAGTGCCCCATTAGGTATTAAGATTGCAGACCAGCTAAACCAAAGGGGACAGGAAAGGGAAATATACATTTCATCAGTGGGTCAGTAAGAGTGATGGTGACAATGGCCAATCATACGTCCATCTTTTGGACAACATGCTCACATAAGCGAGTTATCAGGGACATTTACCTCTGTGTTGGTTATTGGTACAGCACACATGCTGCATCCAGGAGGTCATTTCCCCAAAACCATCTAAAGTCTACCACCACACTCAGTTTATCATCAGCCACTGCAACATTCGGTCAGGCTAGATGCTTCTGTGTGATGGTAAAACTTGTGGTCACATGCCTTTTGATGCATATTATTTGCCCGTAAAATTGCTGCTGCTGGTCTGGGGCAAATTACATGTAATCAACCTGCCGCCAAAGTGGCTCTCTGGTCTCAAGAAATGGTGTCGTAAGATTCAGCATCACTTTCTGCTACTCGCCAGTTGGACGTTCAGCCATGGCAGTAGCTAGCTTGGCAATGGTAAAAGGGAACCCATGGAAAGAAGTGGGTCACGATGACGTGATTGCGTCACCGAATCACCCACTGCTTGAACCTTACTTGTAAATATAATCTTACGTGAGTTAATATATTTCCTTACTTTTAAGCCAGTTTGAATAAGGGGTTGGGTTGGGGAAAGAAAAATAGTTACAGGGAAACACCAGCAATCTACTTGATTAATCATGTTTTCTTCATAAATGGAACCCTAAACAATCTGTCTCATAAAAGAAGGGGCTGCCTAAAAATGAGGCCTATGTAGCAAAAAGGTCATTATCTTTGCCCACATTCTTTCTACTGCAGTGTGTTGTAAAGGTGTCATCAGCATGTTTTGGTGATGGACCCTGTCTCACTTCTCTTGCCATGTTCTGAGTGGTAGGAGCTGAAAGAAAGGGTGACCTGCAACCTGATTTATCCAGGCACGTTCACAGGTGTGCCACAGATTTCGAAGTCTGTAAAACAGTACCTTAGCAATTCCCGAAGCTTCATCTGGGTCTCAGTGACATCGGGATAACCAGAGTGCTTGCTGCAAAGACATATCTTCTCGCCCTACTTCAAATCAAATAATTAATAATCTCTGAGAGCAAGGCTTAGGGACCTGTACAGTTACTTTCAACAAGCTCTCTGGATAATTTTTCTTCACTTTCAAGGTAGGGAACAAATAACTAAAGAAAACTGTCTCAGATCAAAGCCAGGGTAAGAGCCTGCCAATTGAGCTACTTGGGATGAAAAAGTTCTCTTTACTAATCCAGGATCAAAATTTCACATGTCTAGTTGAACTTTTAGTGTTGAACTAGAAAGGGCCATAGCTTCCTGTCTTACTCCACCAGTTCTCCATGTAACCTTAGAGAAATTACATGTGGGGGCCTCAGTTTTCTCATCTGGCAAGTAAGAGGAAAAGGATTACATAAGATTTATGTATAAGGTCCTTTCTTCACAAGAAATTCTAATAAAACTCAATGACATCAACCTTGGGGAATGGTTACAAAACTTTTATATTTTTAGGTAAATTTATGTAATTTTATTTTAGTTCACTGATTTTGACTTTTCTATTCCCATCAGGACACTTTTCTGGGTAAGCAAGCTGGCAATGGGAAGAATGTATTTAGTAGTAAATGGTCCCCCAGAGGTACTAATCAGTAGGAAATCATCTATGAGTTAAGAACCTCGTTTCAGAAATGGAAGTTTCATGTCTTGGAAAGAAATTAACATGATCTGATGGTGTACGATAGGACACACTTGAAAAGTTGTTCACCAGTTGAAATCTTGCCTGGCTTCGATTTTCCACTTTTAGAACTTATATAATTTGAAAGTAGACTTTATAAATATCTATTGGAAAGCACACTTGTGTACTCAAATTATCTA
Organism: Rhinolophus ferrumequinum; assembly: GCF_004115265.2. NCBI lineage: Eukaryota > Metazoa > Chordata > Mammalia > Chiroptera > Rhinolophidae > Rhinolophus > Rhinolophus ferrumequinum. The sequence goes on from NC_046296.1 coordinate 68,606,330, forward strand.
CGATGCTCCATGTTATTCTAGCTAATGAGAAGTTATTATCATATGGGCTACATTCTCCTTCTCTGTGGTTCTAAAAGAATCTCACAGTCTACAGTGTACGATTTGGAAGGATTCTGCTTTAGACTCTAAGCATTTGCTTCCAACGCTGAAAATCGAATGTGAAAATTCACCCCTTTTTGCTGCGCCAGTCAAATCCTGGTGTGCAAACTCTGTAACCTCAGTGCCCACCCCAGCCCAAGTGTTGGGTCGGCTTTCCTTGAAATCAACCCTCCTCCCGCAGGCCCAGCAGTAGGTAATCATATCTTGAAAGTCCTAAAATGAAACCCTGTGATGAGATCCGGCCTGGCAGTGATGCCTCCCACCTTGGCGACTGAGCTCCATGACCGCCTGACAGCCCAATGCAAGTCTGCATGGCTCGTCTTCCTTCTGGACATTTCCATGAACACATCAAGTTACAGAATCAGTTCCCTGCCATCCCAAGGAGCCTTCAGAGTGTAACTTAACTTAGCCGCAGCATCCAGGAAACACTCAGCAGCACCCTGGAGTCTGTGTCTTTAGGACGGAGAGCTGCACAGGCAGAGCCCAGCTATGCAGGTGAGGCCGGTGGCATTCTGACGACTTTGAAGGGCTGTCCCCTGCTGGCAGCCGCCTGACGACAGGTGTGCACAGCGGCAGCGCCATGGCCCCCGCGCATGCAGCCCTGGGGTTAATGGAAGGCCTTACTGACAGTGCAAGGTGTGAATTCATAAAAAGAGCCAGTGTGCGTGGACTTTAACAGCTTGTCAAAAGTGTGAGTGGAAGATAATGAATTCCAGTCCAGTGTGGGGCTTCTCTCTGGTGTGCAGGTTTATGAAGAAGGATGACAGAGATACAGGAACCACCTGGGGAAACCCAGCATGCTCTGCGAGGACCTGGGGTAGAATCGTCTTTTGTTCAAGGCCAGCTGATTGTTGAAAATAACTAGATCTGTCTAACTCCCTCCTGTTCGCTACAAAATTAACCGATCTTCATTTTCCCCAACTCCACACTTGGGAAGGATAACCCCAAACTAGTCGTTTGGGATGTGATGTGATCGGAAACCTTGTCTGTACGCTCCTTTAAGGCAGCCACGGGCCGTGTGTGACTATGGAGTACCTGAAATGTGGCTGGTCCAAACTGAGATGTGCCGGCCAGGTAAACAGCCTACTTAGTACAAAAAATAAAGGAAAAATAGATCATTGATTTTTTAATGTTAATTATACATAAACATGATAACATTTTAAAAACACTTGGTAAAATAAAATCTATTATTAAAATGAATTATATCTTTCTTTTTACTTTCTTCAGTGTGGTTAGTAGAAAACTTAGTTCTATGCGTGGCTTATGCTGTCTGTTGGACAGCGTTGCCTTAGGAGGTTCTGATCTAACCTGAACACTGAATAAGTAAATTTCTTTTGTAGGTGATCAATAATCACCTGATTTTCATATATTGCATTTTCTCAGCATTACCTGTGCTTAGGGAATTTTTAGATGGTAGTTAAGAAATTATTTCACAGGTCTTTAGTCCTACTCTCTAAATACCAAATTTCATACTTAAATTCATAAACACATATTACTTTATAACATAACCCTGAAGTAGAGTTAGTGCAAATTTGGAAAAAATAAGTTATTTTGCAATCTATCGCAAATAGATTTCAACTTTCAACTTACCTCGAATTCATTGATGACCTCTGTACCAATTATTTGAAAGACAAGAGTTTCAATAATCAAAAATGATTATCAACTGGAATAATCCTGCTCAATCTCTATGCCTACCCCGTTTCATTTCCCTTTCCTGTATTGTCAGTGAGCTAGCCAAATGATTTCTTTCCCTCTACTTAAATATTTAATTTGTGCCATATTCATGTAAATGTTTTTCAGAAGAATGCCTTTTTTGGTATTGAGTTAAAATTCATGTAACACAAAATTAACTATTTAAAAGTGTACAATTTAGTAGCTGTTAGTACGTTTACAAGGTTATGTAATCACCACCTCTATCTACTTCCAAAATATTGTCATCACCCAAAATAAAGCCCCGTGCCATCTCCCTTTTCCCCCAGCCCCGGGCAACTACCAATTTGCTTTTTGACTCTATGGATTTACCTCTTCTGAAAATAGAATAGAACGTTCCAGAGCCACAAGTAGAACAGAACTTTCAGAATCATATTATATATGATTATGTATGATTATATATAACATATAAAATTATACATGTGTAGATACATAAAAATTGACATATGAGTGTATGTTTTAAATAATTATATTTGTGTTATAATATATAATCCTACGTAATGATTACACATTATATGTATAATTATATACATGGATATAATCCACATGTGTATGAATTCTGGCAGTTGTGGAGTCTGATGAAGCACTGTGGAAGTGGGGCAGTAACCACAGGGTGGTATTGGAGACCCATTGGACCTACTGCAGCCTTGGCCCTGAGCTAAAACGCCACTGATCACCTGCCCCCCAAATCCCCACTCTTACTAGTGGACCAGTGACATTAGGAGTGTCCTGAAAGTGTTGTCAGTGCAGTACTAGTCCCGTCACCCCCTCCCAGTCTGAGTATTTCCTTTTCGCCACTGCACACTCACCCTGGCAAAGGCCACAGGTCCCCTTGGGAAAGGCTGGGAGAAAGACGAACAGTATACGTTTTTGACAATACAGCAGGGGGAGCCGGCCTGCTCCCATGGTTGTTGGCCTGCTCGTCCCAAGCACAGACCCCATCTTCTTGACCAAATTATCTTCTCCTTAAAAGAGGGCCCCGGCTTCAGGTCAGTTCGATTTGTTCAAAAACCAAGAAGCATTTACTGAGCATCAGGTGTTCAGAGAGTCTACAAAGAAAATAAACATCAGTAGAAAAACAAACATACCCCCTAAGGTCAGAAACTACCTGGCAACATCAAAACTTCCCAGTTCTCATGAAACTCATCTTCCAAGAAACTTCCAGCACACTCTGCTAGTCAGAGGTCTTGACACTCTGAGACGTACACAATGTCTATCTGATTATCTGTGGTGGGAACTTAGACTTTAGACAAAGCATGTTCGCACAATCACGGCTTTACTTTGAAGAATATATTTGATTCAAAAGTTAATATAAACAACAATACCTAATTGTCTAGGCAATTATTTTAGAAGTTAAAAATTGTACGGGTCGAGGAAAAATATTTAAATGTTTCTTAAAAGTTACATTAAAAAATTATTGCATGAGCAAATTATGCTTTTGATGCTAAAATCACCTGCTCTCAGGTTTGCCCCAGTGCTGGGATCTTACTTAGATAATGGCCTGGGGTATTTGGGGGAGCAGGAATGAACTACAGAGCTAAAAATATCTCCCCCATTATATCTTCTCCAGCAAACGAGGGCAGAGCTGCGTCCTGTCTCCAGAGTCCTTTCTTCTTGTGAAATTGCAGACATGTTACAGGGAACAGGGAGCTAACCAATGCCCCATAAGCACAGATTTTGTTTCTCAAGTTGTATCCTGCATTAAGACCAGTAAGAGATGTGAAGTTTGATGAGATGGCATATTGGCATCTCAGAGCCCAGGAAGGGGAGCCTCAAGGTGAAAGAGTGCAAGGGGAGAAGACAACCCTGGGTGTGCGGGTAGCAATGGGGAACAAACACCCAGTGTAGCGGGAGCTGTGGACCATGCCCAGCAGAAAGATTCTAGGCTGAGCCCCCAAAGAACCCAAAGGTAGGCCTTCCATCTGTCTGCATGAGTCACCCTTGCTCCGGCTGTCTTTGCAGCAGCTCTTCATGGCTGAGGTACCTTGTGCCTCTCAGAGACCCAGCCCCAGCAGGGCGAGCTGGAGCAGAATTCGGGAGGGTACTGCAGGTGTGCTCCTCAGTGGCACAATTAGTGCAACTCTTTCTGTCACTCCCTGGGGGAACGTCTAGCCCGAGCATGGCCATAACATGAACTGAATTGAGTGACTGTCAGCTGTTTGCAATCTGCAATCTTGTTTAATTTGAATCCCTTGTTTTGAATACTCGCCAGACTTTTAATAACATTTATTAGTTTTTCTTTGCTCTATTGAAATTTTATAAAATCGAGACAGTATGAAGAAACATAAAATAGCTCATAATCCCATCACACACAGATAACCAGGATTAATATTCTTGTGCATTATTTTCCAGTCTTCCTTTGGATATATTTACCATTATATTTCCTCAGCTCAAAGATTTCATAGATTATAAAATGCATCATCATTATAAGAGGGCTCTTTGGAAGAAAAGAAAAAAAGAAAAGGAGACATAGGCACTATGTTATCCAATGTTTACACTATTTGTAAGATGCATCTCATTTCACAAACAGTAAGGGGCACATGTCAGAATCAAAAATGTGTAAATACAGATCCCTATGACCCAAATGTATCCAATTTCAGGGACACGACTCTGTGAAACACCCATGGGGCAATAAGGGGAGCCCCGCCCTACATGGCTGTGTGTCATCTGGTCTGTTCCCATTTCGGAGGCCTCCCTGGGAATTTCCACGTAAACGTGACATGTTCCTGCCCCTACGTGTGCAGGGAGGGGCACTTCCGCTTCAGCAGCTCCATGGCTGCAGACTCCTGGTACCTCTCTTGGAGAAAATCTGCTTCTCTCCAAGCCGTACAGAAACCGAACACAAAACAGTATTTCAGGGGGATGTGCCCCCCACCCCACATCCCTCAGATAGCTGGAAGAAAACAAATTCTAAAATGAGAACGGAAAGTCAAGCAAATATTGTTACCAGTGATGATACATTTATTTACATATATGTGTATATATGTATTTATGATCGCTGGAGGAAGGGAAATTCTAGTCCCCGATTTGTTAGTTGGCCAGTGGAGTACCCACACACTGGTTGCTGCCTGCCATTCTTCTGGATAATTCTAAGGTTTAGAATTTGACCCCAAGCTGATAGAAGTTTATCTCTTTGTTCCCTAATACACTGTTAAATTCAGGTAACATATTTCATAAAATTGAGATACATGACCATTTCTTTATAGTTTGAGTTGTTTTTAAGTTAAGTTTGACATGGCTGCCATCTGCCTTGCTTGGTTGCAAGTCAAATCTCACTGCGGGGTTTTCCACCTGCTCCCTTGAGTTCATAGGTAAACCTTTGGCTTATGCAATCTAATACCTCTGGCAGTATGTTTCCGGAACCTTCTGAAACCCAGAGAAACAGTTCACTCCCTGGTGCAAGAAAGCCTGGCGCCCAGAAGCAGGGAGGTGTTTACAGGAGAGTGTGGGAGGAGGGAAGCTGTCCCTTGTCCCTCTTGCAGAGTAGCCAGAACATGGCAGGAATTGATGGCTCAAGCCAGAGACTGCTCACTGCTCACCACGCCTGGACACACAGCGAGACTAGCGTTCCTAGGTGCTCCTGTATGTGTGTGCATGGCACCGGGCCCACGGGCCCCTGCTGGCCTCGCCCATGTGGGCCCCCTGTCACTGGCTGGAAGCGAGGACCCTGAGAACCCACAGGATGGCAGACCCACAAGGAGGGAGGTGGTTCCTTCTCAACCAACAGCTGCAGGACAGCCTCCTGCAGACCAGAAACACCTGCCACCTGGAGGGTTATGAGAAAGAAAGACTTCCATCTGCTGAGCCACTGAAATGATAGGGTTTACTTGTTACGTAGCTAACATTACCTTAATGAATATAACTCGATTATATGCATATATAAAATATGCAGATATAGATCAGAATTTATTTAACCATTTCCCTAATTTTAGACATTTTTGTTTATTGACATCTACTTACTAGAAATAATGTTTTCATAAACATTCCTGAAGAAATATCTGCATACTTCCAGAAATACTTATGAGAATATATTTTTACAAGCAGAGATTTGCAGTGTATTGAGAATTTTAAATGTCAGCTCAATTTGATAGGTATTAACAAATTGCCCTTAGACATTTGTGCCAGGTTAGACTTCCCCAGGTAATGTACGAAAGCACTTTTATCATTCCTTTTTAACTCACGTGTATTAGCAATCATGTTGCCTTTTGCCACCCTGACAGAAAAAAACTAACTTAAAAACCATTTTTACTTACTACAAATGATGCTCAGCTTGCTTCCCTTCACACGTTTCAAAGATGTTTCTATTTCTATGTGTGTTACTTTTCTATGTGTCTTTTGCAAAATTTGTTGTGTTGGATTGCTTCTATTTTCCTTATTGATGTGTAGAAACTATTTACATATTAGAAATATTGTGCTTTTGTCTCTTATTAATCTTGAAAATATTGTCTCTCCATTAAAGTGTACTGTCTCTGAGATTAGCTTTATTCATATCTTTTGACATACGAGACAACTATCTATGTAAGTACATATATACTATATTTTAAATTTTACATGGAGAAATTTGGGGTATATATGTGTATGGGTATATATATACAATCCATCTGAAAAAGGTATGGTGTAACATAGCTTTATTATTTCCATGAATACAGCAAATTATATCCACATAGTTAATCGTCACTTCTAATATAAAAGTGTACATGATCACATACTAAACTTCTTTGTATATCTGTATCAGTCTGATATTTTCACTGATGTATTTGCATGCCGAATGAATGACTTTGAATTCTACTTTAGTGATTACATGCTATTTCATCACGGGGGTGTATTACAATGCGTTGAGCTTACCCTACTCCTGAAAATCGTTGGATTTCAATTAAATTGCTATACGAACGTCTCTGTGCATGAAACTATCATCTAACTTTCACATTATTTCTTCAAGATTGATTCCTTGAATTAATACAGTATGCACATTTTTGAAGCTCTTGAAACATATTTTCAACATGATTTCAGAAAAAATTTGTGACAATTCACACTTTCACTGGGGGTGGATGAGTGTGCTTTCCGCCCTGGCCTCGCCAGCACCTCAGCTGTAAAGAATGCCGGCTAATTGGACAGGCTGAAATAACATGGTGAATGAATTATGTTTTGATTATGAATTGGCCATTTAAGAAATATAATGTTAGCACTCAGCACTTTTACACTTAGCTCAAGAAGAAGGACGTGACCTGGAAAGAGTGAACCCAAAGCCTTACAGGTTCCAAATAACTTTCATGAATGAGTCTGGGAGGTACGTAGGAACAAACCATTCCTGTGTTCTAAGCCAGGTCGCATTATCACCTTTATCTTTCCAGTTTGAACCCTTAAGTTCCCTGCAGCTTTTCATGGGGCTGTCCTGTGGCTCGGCAGAACTGCCTCTGGAGGCGACTCCAGTGACAAGACCCTCCCGCGGGGCAGCCGCCGCGGCAGCAATCCATGGGAGGACCCACCTCCCGCACGTGACCTTGACCCCCCACGCGTGACCGTGACCGCCAGCACGCACACTGTCGCAACTGCTTGCGCACGGGAAGGGAAAATCAGCCAGAATCCTGCTCAGCACTCTGCAGTCGCAGGTATTAAACCCACCTCTCACCGCCTTCCCCTCCCATCCAAAGAAGCTTGTAAAGAGAAAATTTAGAAGCGGCTTCAGACCCACGCTAGGCCGCGTTTGCTGGCGGAAATGAGCCAAGGCCTGTCACCGAGGTGTCCTTAGAGGTCCGACTAATGTCATGGAGGGAAAACAGTCCAAAGGCTCGATGGGCAGCTTCTACCCCTGCTTTGTGGCCACACAGGACCCTTCCTGAGAGGGCCTTGTGGTTTTATGAAATGAGTGAGCCAGGGGCTGACCGCTGCTTTCCTAAGTCACTGCCAGCCGCCAGAGGCCTGCTCCCCACGGACAGGCCCCATCTACTAACTGCCGGGTCTGAGGAAAGGCAGGAAGAGAAAATCACTGTGACTTTGGATGGAAGAACTCGCAAGCAAGAACACACCAAACCAGAGGCAGAAAACAGCATGAATCACACCAGTGGTAGCTGATGAGTGGCAATTGTGAGGAGAAGGGCTAGTGTTTGCAGCTTAGCATTCCAGAGTGCGAGGAAGAGGACGTCATGGCGAGGCACATGGCGAAACTCCAGGCTCCGTGAGTGTGTCAGTCTGTGGACAGTGACGGGAGGAGCAAAAGGCAGGCCCTTCCTGCCCCAACCCTGAAGCCCCAATACAGGCGGGAGCCCCAGTGCTCTGGGTGTATTCCTCTCCAACACCATAACCCCTATAACAAATCAGCCAACACAAGAGTGCAAATAAGAGATTTAAGGTGTCAACTGAACAAAGCGCTCTACTGAGTCAGTCAATTACTTGTGTGGGCACAGAAAGGTTTACATTGATGCTGAGCCGCAAAATGGGCGAGGATCACATGGTTTGGAGGTCAGTATAAATATTTGCTGCTTTACAAATGTATACATTTGAAAACCAGAGAAGAAAAAAATTGTGGAAGAGAAAGTAGCAGGAGGCATGCTGTTCCATAGCAAACGGAACTTTCTAAAAATAGGTGCTCCCTACAATATACTCCAGGGTTTGCGAGGAAAGGATAGGGGTGGAACTGGTGAGGGAGGCAGCTGCTGGTCCAAAATATTGCTCGGTAAGTCTTCCCTTGAATTGCAAAATTGCAGTTGTTTATAATCAAAATCCTTAAAACTGAAATACAATTGAAATATAACTGAAATACCCTATTTCCAACTGAACTGATTTTAAATGATAAGAGCTCTACATTTTCATTCTGGGATATCAATAACATCAGAAATATTGAACAAAATAAAAAGAATGCCCCAGTTTTTGTGTCTAAGTAGCGCTAAGATTTAAGTTCTGTAGAAGTGTCATAAACAGATACTTTCTTATTTATAAGGACTCTGCCGGCTCTGTGCTTTCCTCCCCTTTCATGGTCCAGGCTTCCCTACTGTCACTATTGTTTGAAGGGGGACAGAGATAATAGCGAAGAGGAAGAGGAATGTAGACGCCACCGGAAGTCAAAAATCCTTGCTCAGAGCTGGGACACAGAGACTACACCAGCACTAGGAGAGAGGTACTATTGCTTATTCTTTTCTTTTTTTAAAATTTTATTGGGAAATATTGGGGAACAGTGTGTTTCTCCAGGGCCCATCAGCTCCAAGTTGTTGTCCTTCAATCTAGTTGTGTAGGACACAGCTCCCTGGCCCATGCTGGTGTCATGAGCCTTGTACTCCCCCTGGATGAGGCCGTCAGTCGCCAGTCGTCGGTTGGCTGCTCCCAGTAGCTCATGGCAGCTCTCGCCGGCTGCCGGCCGCTCACGGCAGCACAGGGTACCCCACGGCAGCCCAGCTCCAGGAAGAGCCATTGTTCACAATCTTAGCTGTAGAGGGCGCAGCTCACTAGACCATGTGGGAATCAAACCGGCAACTTCCGCGTTTGGAGCACGGGCGCTGTCACCACCTGAGCCACCGGGCCCGCCCCAGTTGCCATTTTCAATCTTTAGTTGCAGGGGCGCAGCCCACCATCCATGTGGGAATTGAGTCCGACAGTCTTGTTGTTGAGAGCGTGTGCTCCAACCGAGTCATCAGGCCGCCCCTCTGACGCTCAGCGGCAGCTCGTTGTCTTCAATCTCCTAGTTGTGGAGGGCGCAGCTCACTGGCCCATGAGGGAATTGAACCGGCAACCCTGTTGTTCAGAGCTCCTGCTCTAACTGAGCCATCCAGCTGCCTCAACTATTGCTTATTCTTGCTGTCGTAGCAGGAAGATGTGCAGGGATGGTATTGCCCCTATAGCCTCAGATAAGAGACTATGTTGTACCTGTTGGGCCACAGCAGTGTTCACTCAAAATTGTTTGTTGTTCATGCATTCAAGCAATTATTCAGGCCACAACATTAAAAAGTATGCAGTCTAGTTCATTACAGCTTGTAAAACTTCTATCCACGTTTCATTTTCAGACTCAGTAATTTGGCATCAGCGTGGGAGGTAGACTGAGGCAGGAGTGTGCCTGTCCTTAGGGTTTTTCAAAGACGAGAGTTATGGTGCTATGAATGGTTCTCCCCACAGGTGTGGCCAAGTCGGCAAGACTGAGAATGTGGGCTCCTGCCTGATTTTGCCATAGGCTCCTAGGGGACCTAGAAAAGTAGTCTAGGACGTAGTCTCAAGTCCCTGCATCATGGCAGCCTGACAGGAGTCTTCTGCAGGCATTGTTTCTTCGCCTTAAAAGAATCCCGGATTCGGTGTTTCCAGCTTGCTTTTGCTACCATCTGAGCTGTGAATATTGTACTGGGGCATTTCATGCAACACGATACACAACCCTGATTACAACATCTGCTGTGCAACCTCCTCTTAATGTATTGGTTATTCGATATTTGTAAGTTGCCAACTTTCAGAATGGATTTGAAATGTAGAACTCATTTGGCTTTCCAAGGGTATTTTGAAGTGATCGATCTGTCTTCTTGCCCGCATCCTCAGGACGCCTCGTTGCTCCTTCTGTAAATATGATCTAATAAAATCTTTCCTCAACTCATCAGTCCACTTCAAAATGCTGTCTTGTCTCTCTTCTTTCTATTCTGCGAATTAGTCTGAACGTGGGTTTGTCATCTCCTGCTTATTTTTCCTTGAAACCTTGCTTCTCCTTCAACTACTGCATTGACCTATGGGTCCCTAATCCTGTGCATAGTAACTCTAAGGTATAATTGCTCTCAACATCCTGGATCATGTTTTAAGTTTATTTCCAGTTTTGGAGAATCTAGAAAGGGATCCACGGTGGAGATGGTGCCGAAGAGGACTTAGATTTCAAATGGCAACGAGAGAAAGAAGGTGTGAAAAGGGCACTTTAAAATGAGGCGTTAGAATAAAGAAAATGTGCAAGACGCTGTTCACTGGGTGTATAACAAAGACCAAACTGTAACCTATGATTTTAATACGATTTTGATTTATTGGTGAAGTAAGATATCTATATAAATAACTACAGTACAAGTCCCAGTGATTAATGATACCACAAGATAGTGGTAAATGGCACATTGCATGCTTTTAGAAAAGCAAACATTTTTCCCACTTCGCTTAGCCAGGGAAGACTTCTTGGTAGATACAGGAGTCAAAACACACCTGGAAATGTGAGTAGAAATCAGTAATCAGAAGGAACATGTGCAAGCATAGCTCCAGCTGTGTTTGTGGGGACCTACACAGCACAATCAGAAGACAGTCTGGAGTGGGGTCTATAAAGAGATTTGGGAGAAGAATGGAGAAGTTGGCTAAAGATGTAATAGCTTCAGTGAGCTTTAAAAAGCTGGCTGAGAAATTCAGAATATACCCTACAGACAAAAAAAGTTTGTGATGGTTTAGAAGAAAGTGATTCTTTGTACTGACACTATGGTAAACTGCTATGCCAAATTCAAGTCTGTTATTTCATCAACTGAACTTGTCTGTGGAGTTCTTTAAATGTTTCTGTCTGAGGTATTTAATTAAGTCACCTAGGTTTATCCTATCATTCCAGCTGGGTGGTTTGCTCTTGGCCTCTAAACTAATACGGTCTCTCCCTTTCTAGGCATGTGCCTCTAAACGGAAACATCAAATGTTCTCTCAGTTTGAGCAGTAACAGGTATGAAAGGAAAATTGTGCCTTTAAATAAAGAAGAAAATAATGGTCTACTTTAATTAAGACCCAAAAACACTTTTGTCTAGGGGCCCTGATTGATACTGGATATGAAGATATTATTTTGAGCAGGTAGAAGAAAATTGATATTAATAAAGTGTTTAGTAAAGATATTTGAGAATTCATCTTGGGCAAAGCATTTTGTAAACAGCTATATTTCTACTGGCCTCAAAGCCTTTAAGAAATGTCTGTAAATTAGTGTGTCTGCCTGAATAAATATCTTTTTAAATGCCCCGTTATATTAATGCTCTGACAGATTTGTCATTACATCATTCTTATTTTACAAATGAGAGTAGCTTGACTGGCCTCCCATGTGGCTGAAAGTATATGAGTTGGAAATTCAAGTACCTCTATTTAAAATAAAACTGGAAGATATGGTAAGCTGCCATTTAAAAAATCATCAAATGTATAGAAACCGGATTCTACAATGATGGCTTGTCTAAACATCCAGTCCACACAGGCTATTGCTAGGGCCCAATTCCAGAAGCAAGAAGTGGCTGAACTCTGAAAAGGCCTGCTATGGCTTCAGCCATTTATATACATTTTAATGGAGTTATAATTGGATTCAGGATTCCAGCTGGAAAGCAGGAGTAGGAAGTGGGGAAAATGTGTCCCTGGGTATTTCCTTTATAGGGATCATTGAGAAACAAGCCACATACTGAAACACGAGAGAGGTGGGAATTGGTGGCCCTAAAATTGGAGAATATGTGCAACCAAATAGTGTTCAGAGCTTGTACTTAAAAAGCTAAGCCTTTCCATCTAGCTGGAGAAGCTGACAGTCTTGACATCCCGACTCTGATCATTAATGCGATTATTCATTCCAACCAGGACTAAGTCATTTTATTTGCATTAACTAAATATATTATGAATAGAAGTCAAGCTGGCCACGGCAGCAAACGGAATATGGAGATTCCATTTACTTGTCTGGCAGAAACCCAATATCTTTTCATTTTCCCTTTCTCCCTGCACAATGAACACAGCTGGAAGCTTGCATATAGAAATAAGAAGGGCTGGGTTTTTTTTGTTTTTTTTTTCCCCCTTACATTTGTCAGTTTTAACGATTATAACTTTTGCTAATTTCAAAGTGATTCTCACATTCTTCATATTGCTAAAACAAAAATTGCAGTTTGTTCGTGTAAGACACAAAGAAATGTTATATCTCCTCCTACTTGTTTTGTATAGATGTCTATGCAAATTCGATAATAAAACAGAGCCCGAAGTATTAAACGATTGCCACGGTTGGGTAAACTCTATCTAGTCATTAAACAAAAATTGAATTATTAGAGTTCTTACTAAACCCGTAATAATTAACACATCGGTTATTACCAGCTGTCTAAATGCTGTGCTTTTTACGTATTTTGCTTTGCAAGAAGAATGAATGATTTTCTTTCTTAAAAAGATTTTTATTAAAAATATAGCTAACATACAATATTATATCAGTTTCAGGGGTGCACCATAGTTGTTCAACATTTACATACCTAAAGAAACGATCACCGTGAGTCCAGCAGCCCTCTGACACCGTACCACGCTGTCACAATATGACTGATGATATTCTCGTCATGCCCATCGCATCCCTATGACTTACTTGTTCTACGTTTGGAAGTTTGGACCCCTTATTTCCCTTCACCTTCCCCCCCCTTTTATGATTTTTTTCAATTACAGTTGACATTCAATATTATTTTATATTAATTTCAGCTGTACAGCGTAGTGGTTAGACATTTGTATAATTTAAGAAGTGATCTCCCTGACTAGTCTAGTACCCAACTGTCACTATACATAGTTATTGCCATATCATTGACTATGTTCCCTGTGCTTTACTTTATATCCCCATGATTATTTTGTAACTACCAATTTCTACTTCTTAAACCCTTCCCCTTTTTCACCCTGCCCCCCAACTCCCTCCCACCTATGATCTCAATAAATCTAGTACCCATCTGTTATCATACATAGTTATTACAATATCACTGACTACATTCCTCATGATGTAGCCTACATCCCCATAACTATTTTGTAACAACCAATTTGTACTTCTTAATCCCCTCCCCTTTTTCACCCACCCCTCCAACCCCCATCCCATCTGGCAGTCATCAAAATGTTCTCTGTATCTATGAGATTGTTTCTGGTATTTTTTGTTTGTTTATTTCATTCTTTAGATTCCACATATAAGTGAAATGACATTGCATCTGTCTTTCACTGTCTGACCTACTCCTCTCAGCACAATACCCTCCAGGTCCGTCCATGCTGTTGCAGATGGCAGGAACCCATTCCCTTCCCTGGCCGAGCAATATTCCATGGTATATATGTACCACCTCTTCTTTATCCATTCATCCATCCTGGGACACCCAGGCTGCCTCCATATCTTCGCTATTTGTAAACAATGCTGCAATGAACATATGGATGCACACATCCCCTCGAAGTAGCATTTTGGGTTTCTTTGGATAAATACCCAGAAGTGGGATTACTGGGTCCTTCTTTGTCTCTTGTTGTAGTATTTGTTTTACAATCTAGTTTGTCTGGTATAAGTACTGCTACTTCAGCTTTTTGTTTGTTTGTTTCTGTTTCCATTTTCATGTAATATCTTTTTCCATCCCTTTACTTCCTGTCTGTGTGTGTCTTCCGATCTGAAGTGAGTCTCTTGTAGGCAGCATACGTAAGGAGTTTTCTCCTGTTCTTTCATTTGGGATGCACTTCGTTGTTTTTTTCTCATTTTGGCTGCCTCTCTGTGTTTGTATGTATGTACTAGGTAGGTCTGCTATGTCTCCCAGTCTTGCCGAGTAGCCTTATATAGTAGGTGCCCTGTGGAGCCGTGGCACAGTCTCCCTGGTCACCTGCTCCAGGAGTGTCCCTTGTGTGGATTGTGTGTGCCCTCCTGTTGTAGTTGAGCCTTGATTGCTATTGTCATGTCAGTAGGTGGGATTGACCCTCAGGCTGACTGGCCGTGGGGTTTGGCCACATCCACGGCTTACAGGCTGCTGTACAGGGGGCTTACCCCACACAGTGGGATTCACCCCAATGGACTCTGTTGCCTGTTGAGACCATCCTTTGTGTGCTACTTGTGGGGCTAATTGGGCAGTGCTCTGCTGTGGTCTGAAGCCATCCTCCAAGTATGTTGCTTCTGGGGCCTCTTAGGAGAGGCTCTGGGGCAGGCTGAAGTCACCCACTGCCTCTGACTGGCTGGGGACTACCTCACTACAGAGTGATCCGCAGTTGTTTGCTGCCTGTGCTAACCCTGGAGGCATTTGGGGGAGGTTTCACTGGGAACCAAGGATGGCTGCCACCAGTACTGGGCCTATGGTAGCTTTGCAACAAGCCAGGACTCCCCGAGGCCTGCTGCCACCTGCTGGCTCACTTAAGGTTCAGCCACTGATAAAGCCTCAGGAGGTATTCGAGTTGGGTGAGGCAGGGTCTTAGGGAGTCACTAGAGTGGCAAGAGTTTTGGTCACTAGGTTAATATAGATTCTGGTTTGGTGCTAATGCTGAGCCTGGAGCCATTCAGCAAAAGTCTCAGAGCACATAGAGGCCAGTTTCTGCCTGCCTGGAGCCTGTGAACTTTGATAGTTTTCCAAGAAAGAGTACAATATGGGTGGGGCTTGCTGCTTTCAGAGAAAGTGCCTCCAGCTTTGGGAGCATTGGGTGGGGCAGGGTCCCAGTGAGTCAGTAGGGTAGAGGGAGCAGACCTCATTAAATCAATCAGATTCAGATTTGCCTGTGTGGGGGTGGGCTCAACACAGGAAAGATGGCGCCTGCTTGCTGGCTGCCTGGTAGGAGGATCCCATTATGGGGAAAATAGTGACTGTCCTCCATCCCTTGCTGCAAAGCCACACTCCTTGGTCTGCTCCCCGTATGCCTCTGACACTCCCAAGTCACTGCCCCTGCGCTGGAGCCCAAGGTGAGTGCCTGCGAGTGAGTGAGTCTGTGCGCCGGCCCTCTCAGAGGACGCCTTTCCCTCAGCCTCTGTCCCACCAGAAAGGTTGGAATCCCCTCTGTTTTTCACAGCCAGATGTTGTGGGGGCTCCCCTTCCCGGCGCCTGTACTCTGGGCTTGAAGCTTGGTGTTTTGCTGGAGTCCTCGTTCCTCCTGGGGAGAACCTCCTCGCTGAAATATCCCTCCTGATTCTCAGCCTCCACACACAGGTGTGGGGCCTGTTTCACGTCTCCTCCCCTCCTACCCGTTTCGTCGTGGCTTCTTTATATTTTCAGTTATAGGACTTCTGTTTGGCTAGGTTTCAGGTGGTTCTCTAGGTTGATTGTTCTATAATTTCGTTGTAATTTTAATGTGTTCACAGAAGGAAGCAGGCACAGTGTTTATCTACTCTGCCATCTTGGATTGTCCAATAATGAGTGATATTCAAGGTGCTCATTTTATTTTGTCAGATATTCTTGATAAACTCTACTATAGTCATCCCCGTTCACTGAAATGAGTCAGCATAAATAGGTGATTTAAATTATTTTGCTAAAATGTCTTTGGGTCCAGGTTTTCCTCACCACTACTGTAGCAATTCTTTACAGACCTGGTCAGGCCCTCCTCTAACACTGGACTTTCTCTGGGAATGAACTTTTAATGGCTGTCCCCAACTCCTCTGTCCCTCCCATGATGCCACACTCGAGCTTGAGCATTCTTCTTCAACCTCCTTTGACCACATTACTCCCTGACTGAAGCACAGACTCTCTCCCAAGCCAATCCAGGATGTCATTCCCACCCTTCCTACAAATTAAAGCCTGGCCCTTCTTCAAAACACACACACATGCACACATACACACACACACACACACACACACACACACACACATTATTCTCAGAGCTAGAGATTATCTGCATCCCACGCTAATCTTTCCTTTACTATGCCCCATCAATACTTTTGTTTATTTGGTCATATATTATTTTGCGTTTGTAACTAGGGGCCTGCGACTTCATACATTACTCACTTAAGTGAATGTTTTGCTTCAAGTAAACAATAACCTGCTTCAGAGCTTCTGTAAGTCTTCCTCCTGCTTTAACCATCTTGCAATGTAGTTGGTGCTCAATGGACATGTAGTAAAGCTGTTGATGACCTGTGGTTTCTCGGGGCCGCATTTTGTTCTGCCTCCCACTGCCTGCGTACCTAACTACAGTGGTCATTCCCAGCGCCCTCCCAGTGCTTGGTCAGGCTGTAACTGCTGTCAGGTAGGCTGCCGTGTGCTGTAGATGTCACTGGCTTCTGCAGCCAGATCTCTAGGCTGTCTCTGCTTGAGTGGGCTCTGCACACAGGCACCGCTGTGCTGCTGTCTCAGAGTCAGTGGGAAGGAGCCAATGCATGACGTGCTGCCTAACACACACACAGGATTTCCTACCAAGGGCCCGCTCCCTGCGCCATTGTGGGATTTTTCTTAGAGCAAGCTTTTGGAAAAAGTTATTTGATGTTAAATGTGACACACAGACAGAAATGCACGTAAAATATGCGTACAACATAATGAGTTATGTAAGGCCAATGCCCTTGTAATGACCACCAGGTCAGGGCACGGAAATGCAGTCACCTGGTTACCACCTATAACTGACATAGTCTCCCCACTTTTATGGAAATCACTTCCTTACCTTTGTGCCAGTTTTATCTCCCAAGTGTGCTTCACTACATACTATAATTCAGTTTGCCCATTTATTTTTAATATCTTGTAATAATTTTAAAAACAGAAGACCAAGTGCTTTCTAAGTATAATTCCATGTGAATGCTTCAGTAAACTCTTTTCTGTATTTTGATGTTAACTTACATATATTATATCTGTATCCTATTATCTATCCACATCTGTGTGTGTGTGTGTGTGTGTGTATCTCTTTCTGTCTCTCTCTCTCTGTCTCTATCTAATTATATATATCATCAAAACACACATTTCATTGGTCCTTGTTGTAGTCTTGACTTTTGCGCCATTAAACATAATAATATATCTGTTATTGTCAGGTTTTTAAATTTTGGAACATATTAATAATCCATGAAAGTTAGGGGGAATGTCAATATGAAATATACTTGGATATACTAATACTATGGGTACCAATGGGACACAAGAAAAAAAAATACCTCTTTTATTAAAGGGTTGTTATAAGCTCTATGAAGATTGTTTTCAGAAAGATTATTTTTCATGACAGGAAGTACTCCTAAAGATAATGTTAAGTACAATTCAGGCAGTAATTTTCTTCAGTGGGGTTTGAATGAGTTGCAAACACTTTCTTCATGTTCTTAGTACAACCTTTGAAGGGTGTTGAATAGTGGACAAGTTGTGATCATTTTATTTTGAACAAAGCAAAAAGGCAGATGGGAAGGACAGCTGTGACTCACGAGCATATTAAGGAAGATTGTAAATTCTTGTAAGAATTCACTGCCTCTGACACAGGACACATAACTGTCCAATCTTGAGTGTAAATGTGAAAAATGCAGGGCAAAATCCTTGCAAGCCGACAAAGTCCATTTCTCTAAGTTTGAAATTAAAGTAAGACAAATGCCAGAAAATCATCCAAGAAACGCCATGTGGGGTTTTATCTGTAGTCCTGACTGAAAGTATGTCCCCCCCCCCCCCCGCTCTCCCTCCCACACACAAGAGTAGCTGAGGGTTAAGGGACATTCAGTGTCATTGAAGCAAAATAACACAATGTCAAGGAACGGAGATATTTCCGAATGGAATGGTTAGCTTCCCATTTGTACATTGTTGCCTGGGATCCAATGGCAGGGTGCATTTCATAATGAAGTCAATATAGCAAGGTCAAAGTTAAGGCCCGTTTGGAGACACCTGGTGCCTGCCCTGTGATATCCCTCTCATCTTTATCTGCATTCAAAGGAAGAGCTTGACCCGTTCCAAATTTAAAGTGGGACATTTGTGCCTCAGGTACAGGGCATGCAGCGTGAAGCTCTGAAGAGCACTCTCTTTGCAGCCAACTCCAGGCACCTGTTAACTGTGTATCTAACACCTGCACACATGCGCGTTGTATTGTTGAAGCACAGTGAGTAGGACTCTTCAACTTCATTTCAATATGATATCCATGATTCTCATTCCACTCTTTAGAAGTATGATTGGACTAGAGGACCCGCTCTTCCTTTGAATAAAAAGGTGCTGTAGTGAATACACGGGGGTGCCAGTATAATGCTATTATTGACCAGGAGCTTGATTTCAGTCTCATCTAAATGGGTTTGAAGTACCAATAAGACCTATCCAGGTTCAAACGTATAATATACCAAAAATGAGATCAATTGAAAAAAACTAAATACACATCAAGCACTGTTGAAACCGAATAATGGTGAGTAATGCGTGAGTAAATATGAATTTATTCCACAGCACAGACTGCATAAAAACTCTTGAAGTTGTTTCTACTTATAATAAAGGTTTTCTTTTCCACTTAAAAAAACTCTGAGAGTTTAGCTTACTTGGCATTCACTTGGTAATTTGTTTAGTTATTGGTATGTTGATGGGTCTCACTTATCCTTGAAGTGCTATTTCATCCTTTTAGGTCGTCTCAAAGCAATGAAAGGTAATTGTTTTAGGACTTTGAACTCACAGAGATACCTAAGCTGCAGTTTCTTGATGTACCCAGCATGGTTATTTTTGAAAATGGAGAGGTAAAAAGTTCATGTATAGTTTGTGTGTGTGTTTGTGTATGAAGAGAAAATAGAAAAATCTAGGGTCTAGATTCCTATTTCTAGGGATTTACTTAAATGTTCATATTACTCCTGTGATTCCACACCAGTTTTCAGAAGCATAGTGTCACATGTAGACATGAATTTACTCTTAAAAAGAATGTTCTGAGAAACTGTTTCTGGCTGGTCAGACATTAAACTTGTCAGTCACCAGCGTGATGCTGTCTTTATCAGATCATTAACGCTGGGAACACAGACTGACGCCTTCGCATCCCTGAAGCTCTGTCTGCTTTGCATTAAGGTTGCACTGAGCTGAACTGAATGGAATTAAACAAACGTAAGTGGTTTCTGTGTAAGCGGGGTCCACAAAGCGGCTCTCAGAAACTACTGAGAATCCAAACAACCCACTAAAAAATGGGGTTGACCTTACAGGATCACAGAGGATTCAGTGAGACCGTGGAAGTATCCTTGCGATGCATAAACACCGTGGATCTGCCTTCCTGCTCTCTTCTGTCCCCACTGAATTCTCACCAGGTCCTGCAGATTCTGTTTGGAAGGGTCTTTTCAATCGGTCCACTTCTCTCCTTCTGCACTTGTCAGCTGAAGTACAGAAAATACCCTGCCTGGTATCTGACTCGGCCTTGTTCCATTCCAGTAGTCTCCCTTCTTCAGCCAGGCAGGCTCTCTCCAAACACAGATGTGAACACAATACTCTCCTAGTTTAACCCTTCGGTGGTGCTCCAGAGTCCCCAAATAAAGTCAAGTCCCTTCATGTGGGTTACAAAGTCATACTTGATGTGAGCCTGCCCTCCTCTCTAGGGTGGTCCCTTAGGTCTCTTTCTCCAGCCCTTTGTGCTTCAAAAAAAAGCATTTATGGGAGAATAGATGCAAACAAAGGGTTTCATGAATTTAGTGAATATACAGCAAACATTTGTATAACTTGCAGACTCTAATTTTCTCAAGCCTGAGACCAGAACAGAGGACATATGTAGGTGACATACTGTCAAACGCCAGTTGGTAATGGGACTCTCGGACATCACGTGGACTCCGTGTCTTGGGTCTTTGTGCAATCTCAGTGGCTCAAGCAAGGTGATTTCTCTGGTCTTGGAAGACACGATGCTTCAAAGTTTCTTGACTGTGTGCGCATATTGTGGGTTCAGGTTGCATACATGTGTGTGCGTGCTATGCATGCATGTTGTGCATACGTTATTTGTGCATTTTGTATATACATGTTAGTGTGCATTGTACATGCATGTGTGCATGTTGTGTATGCATGTTCTGTCCATATGCTGTGTCTACACATTGTGCATGCATATTGTGTATATGCTATGCATACGTGTGTGCATGTTGTGTGTGTGTGCTGTGTATACATATGTGTTCATGCTGCATGTGCATGTTACATGTGCTTGTTGTGCACACATATGCAATAAGCTGAGCAATGTGCCAGCAGAGACCAAGTCCATACTTACACAGTAACTCTTTTGGTCCACAGTCTGAACTGTTAATAAGAATTATTCATTAACATGTCAGAAGCTGATAGATAGTTATCTCTTACTGAGCTACCTCTACCAGATACCTCATGAGCACTTCGCTTGTGTCTTTTCATTTAATTCTTGCAATGTCCTGCGCAACGGGTACCTTTAGCCTGACACTGCAGAAGAGAAAACTGAGTCTTAGAGATGAAAAGTCTTACCTCACAGATGGAACTTGAAAAAAAATAAAAAGCCGCTAGGATTTTTTTTTATCCTCAGTGTGTCAAAAACTCAAGGTCTTAACCATCATGGCACCTCTTCTTAAAGTCCTGCCTTCCTCCAAGTCATGAACCATAGCCTGCCTTGTTGCTATGGTAACTTCACTTCTGTTTCTGTATTGGGGGGCGGGGCGCGAATGATGACCTGAGATAGAAAGAGGTGGAGAGCAGAGGCCCCTGGTGCTCCTGTGCTCTGAGAAGATCCCAGCATGGTTCCTGGAGTCCAGGCTCTGAGTCAGGCACAGGCAGGGCCCCGGGGGGCGCACCCCGCTCTGCCAGGAGGCTGGAGCCCTGTTCCCACTGGCGGCTATGAATGAGATCGATCTGGAGAGCCTCACCATTAAGGTCAGACTCTTGGTATTTCCTCTGCAATAATCATACTGGTCATTAGGCCAGTCACCGAATGTCAGGTGTCAGGACCTGGGTTACATGTACAAACATTTTTCAAATTTCAGCATTTCACACAGGACCTTGATAAGGGTGTTTGCTTTCTCTTCATACTCCTCTACTGCTGTGTGATAGACTCACTCTTTCAGTTAAATGAATGAATAAAGGGAAATCTTTAAAACAAAATGTGGAAACCAGTAGCATTTGTCAGAAATGCAAGATGAAGAAATACATGCACAATTAGATGCACACATAAAATGCAAGGTCATCTGTTTGCCACCTAAAATCATCTGTTTGACCAAAATATTATAGAAGCCAAACCGCTCCTTAGGAAACTTACATAATATCATCGCTGATTTTTATAGTCCTACAAGGTTGCACGTATCCTCTTTGTGTTACAGAGCAGAGAATGAGAAGTCTGAATAACACACCAAAAATCCTACATAATTTTTCTGATTGCAAAGCGTCTGCTCTTCCCACGGCCAATGCAGATACAGGCTTATTAGGTTCGTCTCATGCAGTGTCTTCCACGGTAGGCACTCTTTTTTCCTCTTTTCTTTAATAGTCATGACAAGCAAAGGGGAAAATATTCAACATTTTTATACCAGAACTTGGGTCATTGTGGAACTCAAAAAAAATTATCCTTAAAAAAATAACTTAAAAAGAGTGATTTTTGAGATTGTGTATTATCTTCCTCATGATTCATGCTAACCCCAAAATTTGGGGTCAGCACAATGCCAAAGAAAGATTCAACCAACGCAAGGCTGTGTGTCCACAGGAGTGAACTCAGGCAGTCACGTCTGCTTAGAATAATGAAACTTCACACCTGCTTTGGGAGCCCTTTCAGCTTGTTCATCTCATTCATAGATCACCTGCACTGGGAGGGAGGGGACCACAACCCGTGAGGGTACCGCTTGTCATGTCTGATGTTGGGTTTCACGCCACCGTGTAATGACATGCCACATTGTGACATTTTAATGAGAATGTGTAAGATTTTACATCTGCTACCTTCTAATCTTGTGGCGGGGGAGGGGGTAGATAGTGTGATCCTATAAAAAAAAAAAAGCAATAAGAGAGAATGAGAAAAAGCAAGGGGGGAGAGAGAGAGAGAGAGAGAGAGAGAGAGAGAGCGAGAGAGGGGAATTTCATACCTTGACTCATCTGTTGCTAAGCACGCAGAACCTTTGTGTTCATGACTGACCTGAGAGAAACGAGTGGAGCTGAGACATTTCTGTCTGAAATGTCTGCTTGGCGCGTGGCCCAGAAGCCCCTTGCGAGGGGCTCTCAGGCCAGCACAACACTTAAGTCAGCTTTCCCGTCATTCATGGAAAAGGAGTCCCCCTGCGTGGAGCGCTCACCTTCATTTACCTCAGGGAACCATAGTCACCACAGGACTAAGACGGCTCGTGGGAAACTGACAAAGGAGAATGCAGTGTCTGCGAGCCCCGAGCAAGGACCCTTGAAGCACTTTGTCCTCAGATGATGCTGTGATGGAGCTCAAAGACACTGCTTCAAATGTGCCTCCGATTCACAGCCGTTTTTAAGCAGCAGACAGAGGAAAAATACGTGTTTTCACAAAGGTTGTGCCTATTGAAAGAAAAGGGCCAGAGTGTGTTTTTCTGATGAGTTGTGACATCATGCTGTGCTGTGACAGGTGTAACACAGTCAGTAAACAAATGCCATGCAATCTCTCATGGGATGATGATGCCATAGAGACCGCTGAACGGGGAGCTTGGGAGGACCTCGGAGGAGGGGGCAAGACGGTGCCATCTGGTTGTGGAGGAAGAAATAATAGGGTGTAATTTTCTGCGTACTGTTCTGTTTCGTATTGCTGTTTGTATTTGCTTCCAAATTCTTTTTAAAAATCGGTCATCATTAATCTCTTGACATTTTCATACATGGATTGTTACCAGATAGCAACATTCTTTTTTTCTTTTTTCTTTTTTTTTTTTTTTTTTTGTATTATGAGATATAATTTAAATTGTTTTGGACTTTTCTAGTCCTTCTCCTCTGTCAGTGCATATTAAGCTTTGATTGCACATGGACTATTTTTCATTCAGAGATTTCATTTTGAAGATACATTTTCATAAACGTTTCTAATTCTCCACCAGACTTTCCATTACCAGCACCCCGACTACTACCGCGGAGAGTACGCTGACCATAATGTTAAATGCGTACTTCCTGCCAAGCACCGTGCTGGCACTTCATATACCCGACTTGTTACGATGCGGACCCTGCAAGGCGAACATTGTTATATTACTTTGCAGGTTTGGAAACAAAGAATAAGAGAAGTAAGTTCCTTGATACCACAGTTACTAAGTGATTGAGCTACAACATTACAACAAATCCTGGAATGGAAGAGAAAAGTATTCAAAGCAAAGGGATTCCTGAGCACAAGTGCAGCGCAGTGGTGCTGGGGCCTTGAACTGGCCACTACTAGTTAAATACTGAGGTGCAGCCTGAGACTGTTGTGTAGGAAGCTCACGGTGCACGTGGTCTGGTCTGAGAGCCCCTTGGGATTCTTCCATATGTGGATTTCTGCCCGCTGGCTCTAGACAGAGATGATTAAACTCAACATTGCACAGATTCTTTCCTGGGGTCTTTTCCACTATAGCCTGAGCCATAGGACAAAGGAATAAATAAAGCACTTTTAATACATATACAATTGCGATACATATTAGCAATTAGAGGAAAAAGTGCTGCAAAGGAACATACCCTCCACTTTTTCAGGTTGATTTCAAATGATCAGCTTCTGCTGATTTTCACTACCTTCCCCAATGGATCCACATGCAACACACCACCGGAAAAATGAGCTGACATTGAGGTCTGAGCCTATGTCTCTACCTGTGCTATCCAACATGGCGGCCACGAGCGACTCGCAACTACGGAGCACTTGCCAGGGTTTAGTCCAAATGGGGATGTGCAGTAATTGCAAAACACACACGAGATTTCAAAGACTTAATAGAAAAATAAGAATGTAGAATACCTCACTAGGAACTTTTATATTATTGATACATTAAAATGGCAATATTTTGGACATATTGAGTAAAATAAAATGTTATTAAAATTGACTCCACCTAGCAACAAAAACAAAAAACAAACAAATGGGACTACATCAATGAAAAATCTGCACAACACAGGAAAAAATTAACAGAATGAGAAGGCAGCCTGTGAATTAGGTGAAAATACTTGCAAACCGTCTGCCTGATAAAAGGTTAATCTCCAAAATACGCAAGGAACTCCTCCTACTCAATAGTAAAATAACTAATAATCCCGTAAAAAAAATGGGCTAAAATCTTGGATAGGAATTTCTCCAAAGAAGACATGCAAATGACATAGAGGTGCATTAAAAAAATAAATAAATAAAAAGCTCAATGTCAATAATCATCAGGGAAATGAAAATCAAAATCACAATGAAATGTTACCTCGCACCTGTCAGGATAGCTCTTATCAAAAAAACAAGTATTAGTGAAGACGTGGAGAATTTGGAAGCATGCACATCCTTGCTGGGAATGCAGGATGGGGAGACAAGGGAGCAGCACGGTACTTAGTACACGGCAACAAAGTGATTGTTCACATCCTTCTGTTGTATTTTTGACACTAAGATCATATGCTGCCGCCAACCTTTCAAAGCTGGTCGACTTGACAGGAAAAATTCAGGACAACGTAGAATTTTGTACATATTGCAGATTTCCTTAAGACAACTTAACTTGAGACTGGCTAAACCCGCTCCTTGTGTATTTTAATTGAAAGGGACAGAAAACTGGACTTGTCTACATCCAGGTAAAATTAAACCCTGCTAAGGCAGAGGTGAGGAAAGCCTTTGGGGTGATAAGTGTGGGACCAGGAATAAACTCAATCTCACACGCCACTCACAGGCACATTATATTGTGTTCCTTCTCCCTCAGAAAATAAAGATTTATTCCCAGTTTAAATAGTCATTCTGGGAGATGCAATGTAAGGGCAGAGATGAGGTTAGCGGTGTCTCTTCAAGGCACACCATTGTTGGAAATGCTCTTAGGTGAAGGCCAAGATGGAAACTGTTAGGTGATAGACAGAGCATCGAGCCGCAGCCAGCTGCTGGAAAACCATATTCAATGTCAAGATCATCTTCCATCTCAATGTGATCCCCACCTTGGCACAAACCGTGGAGTTTAGTGAATAGAAATAAACAAAATGCCTGTATGTTTGTAAGGATTTATATAACTGGAGTGACTCCCAGGATGGCTAAGAATACTCTGGAATTGCTCAAGCCTGAGACAATCCATAGACCTCTGCCCTCATGTAAACCAATCCATGATGTGACAGATGAACAGTCCCAGAGACGACTTCCTCCCCAAACTATCTCCAATGTGACCCTGGGGGACAGTAGACAAAGGTGGTTCTCCAGAGAACGAAATCAGAGCAGGTGGACTGAAGGATTACGACACTCACCGCCAGCCAGGGAGTCCTTGCTGCTCCTTCCAGCCGGACAGGAAATGCATTGTGGAAGGTTTCCCACCGAGCGCTGTCTTCCAATATCCTAAGGGAAGGGGTTCCCCACCCCCACCCCCAAGTCTGGTTCTGTGTGTGTGTATTGCGTGCTGTGGAAATGGCTTCTCAGTTAGCCATAGACCACCAAACCATGAGGAGCTGGATTAAGACTGAGCCCCCCAAACTCTGTGTCAGTCAGAGACCCTTAATCTCGACCTAGAGCTGCGTGAGCGAATCAGATGAAACTTGGTGATAGTTGAGGAAGTAGCAGTGTTCCTAAGAGCATAGATTGTCCCTGAGAGCATAGCTGTGGACGGATGGGAAGAAGCGGCTGCTAACGGGTGGACTGCGGTCAGTGGTGGCTGTTTTTGCCTCACGGCATCACTCCATTCCCCGTGAAGTAACCGTGCCCCAGAGACTTGTGGGAACTACCCCCTCCTGTGTTCAATCAACGGAAATGTGGAGCTGCGAAGATGGCGCATTTGATCTCAACTGCCTAATTAACGCTCTTCAGGTCCCCAACCAAGCACAGAGTTCAGACAGGAACTTGTGCCTCAGATCAAGCCTGTCAGGGCCAGTGAGACTCAATTCCAGCGTTTTATCTGTGCTCCCTGGAGACTTGTTCCCTCTGTAGCACATGACGGGTGAAGAAGGAGCCTTGTTCCCTCTGTAGCATATGATGGGTGAACACAGTAGGCCCGCAATAGCTGCCTGCAGGGTGAACACAGTAGGCCCACTGTAGTTGCCTGAATGGGAAGTGCAGCCTGAAAGGGGTTCGGCCCAGAGACAGCAGAGCTGAGCTGTCCCGGGAAGCTTGTCCTGTTAACACTGTCTGAGACTGCGGGCAGGTCTTCCCTAGCACTCTTTTTTTATTTTTTTTAAACCCATTTGAGTTGGGTTTCCTATGAATGTAACAGAAAACATCTAATCCAACCGGTAACAATATTCCTGGCAAAATGAGAAGTGTCTGATAACTACTGAAAAGTCTGCACAGCATTTTTCATAACTCCTGGCTGATAGTGGAGGTAGCTGACTAAAGCTTCCAGCATACGACTTGGAAAGACTAAGCCAGATTACATCCCACAAGAACAGGAAAAAGGCAATGATATTTTATTGTCAATATTTATGTGACATAAATGAAACAAATCTGGCTTGAATTCTTCTGTTGACTTTTATTTATTGTCTTTAAATTCAACATATATTTTTAGATGTGAACCTGGCATTTGTACTATTGTGGATGTTCCCAGCTTCTTTGGGGGGTGGGGGGTTAGTGAGAGAATTTAAATGTATATGAATGTGTACACACCCCACACACATGCTTGCCAAGAAGTATAATTTTTACGTTGGAAAGTGGTATCTCAGGAATTTTCCTCAGTGAGAACATGCCTTTAGAAGTTCTCTTACAAATACTGACCAAAATCAAAATGCACATTGATAACACCTGTAGAAATTCAACGGAAGGCAGCTTAAAGGCAGTGTAACTTCTTTTTGACATAGTCTGGATTCACCAGCTTTTCCCATTCTTTCCTAACTCAAACTATGATTATTTGGTTAAAAACATACAAAAAATCTTTCATAATAACATTATTATTATAATTATTTTATTATTAACTTGGTATGTTCTCATTTCTTGTCTGAAAAGCTGTCTATGTTTTCAGCCTTAAAAGATTCAGCTGAGGGTCTGCTGCTTAGAGAAATGCACCATTTTGTGTCATGTTTAATATTTAGGAAATACAACTAAGTACATATGCGAATATTCAGAAAATGCTTGAAAATTAAATTGAAAATTGAGTGTTGAAGACTTAGGCTTTGTTCATATTTTCCAGATAGATGTATCTTGGGGTTTTCTATTTTCTTTTTCTTTTGTGGTTTGGTTGGCTTCTTGTATGAAGAAAGCATTTACATAGATCCTGAAATACTGGTCTGCAAAGGCCATGAAAGAAGGTTGTGTATTGGATTATCAGTGCTGCTATCAATTGGGGAGTATCCAGTGTCACATCATTTAGCATCGCCTGTGAAATAATGAAACTGTTTATAAGACTTCCCATGGCAATGTCAGGGCAGGAAGGTAATTATGTGAACAGAGCCGACTGCCCCTGTGAAGAGAGGGACTGTCACAAGCAACATGAACCGAGGAGAGGAAACTACCCGGCCTCTCTTTCCTGCTTTTATTCTCAGCATGCCATACTCATTCTTCTCTAGGCTTGAACAAAATCTATCAAAGTTCTAGTGACTCCTGCATATTTCAGGTCATTATTGCGTCCTAAAATATTTCCAGGGTTAAAACTGATCACACGCTGGATGGAAAGTTCTCAATCTCTACCAGCTTCTATAATTTCCTTTATAAAACTTAAAAGATCCCATTTTCATTTCTATTTTTTTGCAGCTGGAGTGGAAATTAATGTAAACATGCTGAGAATTCTAAATGACAGTCTTTCACCAACTCGAAGCCTTAGACCAATAAGTGTGCACTTTTGAAATTGCCATGGGGACGTGGAATTGATGCTAAATTATTTTGCACTCTCAAAACCTCCCACTCGGCATCACAGCAATGAAATGTTTATTAGGAATGGCTGCACATACACATTTTATTTATTTTTGTGTTTTGCTCTTACTGTTGTATCCTAGAAATTGCTATTTTTGCCTCCTTTATAATTATGTTTTTTAATTGTTGATGTTTTGATTAAAATATTTATCGGTCCAAAAATAATTTGTTTTCAAAATTCCACAGTGTATTGAACTTCATTCCTCTGTTATCTCATAGATATAACTGCCTGAGGAGGTTAAAACCTGATAGTTTCTGTTCCGGGCAGTATTTTCTGTATTCTCCCCTGAGTCAACTACCATTAACAGTGATTTTCCACTAGAGGCTCCATTTCCCACCCCATCTCAATTTATTTTTCTGGAGTCTTCCAGCAGAAGTCAATAGTGAATGAATATTGTGAAAATCCCATCCAGAACTATATTTTTAATTTGAACTCAGCATTTCTCATTACTTGAGTCCTTCCATGAAATAAACCATATCTAATCAATATCTAATATACTAATGGATTAATGTTGCAGCTCAAACAAGAACTACGAGGCTCTACTTAAAACAAAAAGGATTGACTATAAAAAAATTCCAACTACTATGTGTAATTTCTGAGAAACACATCTAAAGCATAAAGCATATCTAAAACATAAGGTTAAAGTAAAAGAACAGAAAAAAGGACATACCAAGAAAATATCAACTAAAAGAACCCAACCAAAAGAAAACCATGTAACTATGATACTAATTTATATCAGACTAAACTGACATTAAGTCAAAGCATTGCTAGAGATAAAGAGGCGGTGATGAAAGGTTCAAACAACATGAGGTTCCCTCTGCTGGGAAGACACAGCAACTTACAGATTTCAAGTAATTTTATGGCCCGGAAACATGAAAAGAATAAACTGACACAATTAGAAGAGAAAATAGAATAACTCACCATCATTGTGGACAGATTTGCAATGTCACCCTTAAAAATTAAAGTAACAAGTAGATGAAACCTCATTAAAATAGAGAGATTTAATCAAAGAAATGAGCAGATCTAACCTGAGAGAGAGAGAGAGAGAGAGAGAGAGAGAGAGAGAGAGAGAGAGAGAGAGAGAGAGAGAGAGACAGAAAGGAAGAAAGAGAGGGAGGGTGGAAGGAAGAGAAATCTAATTTGGCTATAGAATACACACTTTTTACCAGTTTACTGGGAACATTTTTCCAAAATTGGACATCCTACTCTATAAAGCAACTCTCAACACATCTTAAAAGATTCAAATTACACGGAATATGTTTTGTTTTTTTTGGCAACTATGCAATTAAACGAGATAAATAGCAACAACAAAAAGGGTACAAAATACACCTAAGTTTGGAAATTAAGAAGTAGCCTTCCAGTACTCACTGATCAGAACAAAAATCCTAATGGCAATGAAATATTTTAAGCCAACAATTGGAAAGAATGCATTAACCATCATCATTCTAACGGGCAAACACCTTGCAAATTATCCAGACAACAGAGTACCACAGAGAAATGCAAAGCCTACATCTCATGACGCATAGACTAACAAAAAGAATAAAAAATAATATATATATGTTGTTGAGTAAAAGAGACAAGGAACAAAATAATACGTGCTGTACAATGTCATTTATATAAAGTTCAAAAATAAGCAAAGCTAAGACACAATATTTAGGGACACAAACAAAGAAAGGATGTGATTGCCATATAAGTGAGGACAGTATCTCTATTTTGGGAAAGTACTAGAACAAGAAGGGAAGTTGGGGGTTCGGGAGGCTCATGGGGCACTGGCAATGCCCTGATTTTCACTGTGTTAATGGGTTCATGGGTGTTTACAACAAATGGTTAAACTATGAGTTCGTGTCTTATGTACTTTCTTGAATGTGTGTTATTTCACAATTAAGTTCAAAAAGTACATGATGCTAATTTTAAAAAATACCCGTATTCTACACACAGGAATTCTTACTGATCTTGGTACCTTTGGGAGGAAATATGAAATAATTAGCTCTGTTTCATGCCCTTGAAGTGCCAGTTTGACTTGTCACTTGCAGGCAATGTGCTAGACACTATTATCTCTATTTAGGTCTGTGTGTAGATACAGATGTAGGTGAAGTCGAGATGGAGATAGAGACTGGTAAGGGTACTCATAGCGCCGTCCCACTAAATTCTCGTTTCTTGTAAATCTGAAGTGATTCACTTTGCATTTTTCTGACATCAGAGAAAATGAATAAACTTGAATGTTCACGAAGCTCAAGTGAATAGCTAACAATGTGTTGTCACTGCATTCCATATAGAAATAAGATAGCTCACGCCATTCTAATGTTTGAATGCTTCTTTGTTTTAAGCTCTGCTAAGGTCCTTTGAATACATTTTCATACCTCCACAGAAAGGAGTGAGGTAAGAAGTTCATCAGTGTAGGACACTCAAACTTTCCAGAAGTTTATTCCGAAATATGCCTTCCTTTACAGTGCTTTCTCATTGGCTAAGCATATTTTTGAAACACCCGATTTCAATTTTATCTTGAAATAAAAGGTTTATTGTCTGTGGGCATGCAAGGCCTTGCCCACCAGATCACACAGGAGTGAACGTAAGTGTTCAGGATATTTAGACTTTGCAGGGTCTTCAGTTTCCATGCCTCTGGCCTCTAGGGTGTGCACGGACGAATAAAAGCTGCCATTTACCTTCACTTTGGAGGACTTGGCCCCCTCGCAAATGGAGACATAGTGTTTGGTTTTGTTGTTTTCCAATGCATAAAATAAATGCTATTAAAGGGGGAGAGGTTTGCAATTTTAATATAGTACGCATGAGACTTCATGGTTCTTTTTGAGATTATCAATCATTTTATGGGAGCAGGGAGCAGTGTCATTTAAAAGAAAAAAAGAAAAAGTAAACTTTGCCGTTTAGGGTAGAGCTACTGACCATATTGATCAGCGTAAGAATGGAAAATGTGTTTAAATTCAGAAAGCTGCGAAAGCTACATTTTTATTAGTAAGGAAACTGTTCTCAGAACGCAAGCGAAAATAATTACAAGTTACCTCCAGACTGAGAGTCTACTTTGACTAAAGAGCTCTGTATTAAAGTAGGAACCTCCTAACTGTTGATGGAGGAGGGAAGGTTGGTCTCTGTGAATCACATGCCCTGGATTGTATGGCCCACTTGGGTGAAAGCTGCTTCCAATGTCAGGAAGCAATATTTATGCAAAGGGTGTGTGTCTTGCAAACTTTGCCTACCTCACAGTGGAAAGTGTCAGCAGTGCCAGGGTCTATTCCTCTTTCAACTTTGTCTGCTTCTTAGTTTTGTCAAAGAGGAACAGTGGAGGACAACTCCTAAATCTGCCCAAAGTTCAGTGTCACCCTCTGACTCCTAAACCTCCCGGTCTCACTAAAGAGGATGTGCATGACAATCTGCAAATGCCTAAGAACTGGTTAGGTCCAACGTCGTAGGAAAATATTTTGTAAAAATGTTGAATCTGACACCGTTGTGTGGCCAGATCCGGCGGGATGCCGAGCAAGACGGTAGAAATGACAGCCTTCATTTGCTGTCAGGCTCAGTGGCGTACGCTCTGCATTTAATGCCAGAAAACCTGGGTGTGAGCCTCCCTCCCCCCATGTGATTCACTGGCTGTTTGACCTTGAGGAAACTGTTGTGTTGTCTAAATTCAGGAGCACACAGGCGGGATTCCTGTGAGGTTCAGGTGAAGCGTGTGTGTGGCGGGGACTGGAAGGAAGCAGCTCTGCTTTCACGGTTGTCAGGTGGCCTCATTCAGCCCCCAGGTCCCTGTTGGGGAATGGGGCTGTGGCTCTCCTGTTTGGTCATTAACCCTCCAGTAACAGCTGTCCTCACTCAGTTATTAGGGTGTATAACTGATTGTGCAGATGAAGATGGGCCCAACTGTGGGGTTTTGCTTACCGGTTAACACATTTAAAGCTCTATTATTGTTTTTTTGTTGTTGTTGTGTTTTTTGTTTGTTTGTTTGTTTTTTTAGTGTTTCCTGTAGGGTATCTGTAGGATATCTGTTTTGATTAATCTACACTGGTGTTTGTATCTAACTTATAAAGATGTTGATATCCTTTGATTATTTAAAAAACCCCCAAGGCCAGCAATGTAATTTGTGGGGTCTAGTACCAAATGAAAATGTAGGGCTCTTTGTTCCAAAAGCAGGGGGAAGAGATACTAAAGCTGCTGTGATTTAAAGCTTTTTCCTTTGAAACTATGTTGTTATTTATAAGCGAAAGTGATAAATGAGTAACACAATTTATAAATTGTGGAAATGAATATTTTTTAGTGTCATAATTGTATACATATAATACAGTAACTATACTTCATTAATGTGATAGTTTGACCATATGCTATTTCTGGCTCACTTTCCTACAAATTTATTTATTGGGCCATCAAAATTTATACTTTTAGCAACTTCATTTTCAACTGATGTAATTAAATAATTTTTGGTGATATTTAATTTTGAGAAGGATCTTTCCACTGATGCAGCTATTGCTGGAGCTATTATTATTTTGAGATATACATTTTAGTACCAGGAGGGGATGATACTTTCATCGTCAACAGAGTCTTCAAGACAAATCTCAACAGTGTTTTCTTCTGTTATATTTTTTATTACTCTTTCCATTTTACATGTGCAGAGTTTCCTTCATCAGTGCCAGTTATCTAGATATTAGCGCTCTGTTCTGTTTTTCATATGTACCTTCTTCTTTCTCATTTGTGACTGCTTGTCCTTCCTGTATTCTAAGACAGCTATTCAAATGTAACTCCTACATCACTGATTTTTTTTTTCAATCTGTTTGTCTCTATTGTTTTCAGTGTGAATTCCTGTGAAGTTTACCGGCTGCTTTATTTTCTGTTTGTGGCAGCTCTCCCTTATTACACCCCTTTCCTCTTCCTCATCATTTTGTTGTCATTTAATTCTGAAGTCTTCATGCTCCTTTTAAACACATAAACTTCTTACACTGCCCCAAGAAAAGATTTTTGAAAACTTTTTATTATGGGTAATTTTTTTTTTCCTTTGAGTTTTAGGCTTCATCTATTTGCTTTTTGTTGAGATCATTTATTTATGTTTATTCTCATCTATGTATTTTTTCACGAACAAGGCCGATCCACTCAAATACAATGGTTGTCAGTAGATGGTTTACTTAGATTGGATTTGGCCCATTCTCAGAGCCCGAGGGTGGTTTTGATTCTTCCTCAAACATTTCGGAAGCTGTTAACAACTTTTTAGGTTTCAGGAGCTTAACACTAAGGGCCTGAGTCTTTGCTACCCCCCTGCCTGATTTCATGAATATTTTGAACGATTGGGTTACAAAAAATAAACACAATACAATCACCAACAAAAAATACTGTCATTTGTCTTCTCCTTATAAAATAATGCAAGCAGCATAGAAGTGTATAAAGTAAAAAATGTTAGTCTTCCCTCAGTCCGCTCCTGACCCTCCCGCTGCTGTCCCCACACCCCCATCCCGCTGGGTTCCCCAGAGCCCCACTTTAACAACTGTGTGTGTATCTAACAGTGTTTCCTTCTGCTTTTATCCATGAACACAGATATGCACTTTATTATTTCTCTCTTCTTCCTATTACATGAAATATCGAGTGGGTAATACTCTGTAAAATATTCTGTAATGTGCTTTTATTTCCATAAAGGCATATTTCAGGAAAACTTTCTTGCCAGTATATATACAACTTTGTAACTGTTTCATGGTATTTTAGAGCAGAAATATTCCACTTTTGAGCAATTTCGCTTTCAAAGACCTTAGTTGTTTCCAACTTTTTGCTTTTACAGTAAAGCCCGGGTAAACATCCTTCCCTGTGAGCTCCTTTGTACATAATTGCGACTATTTCTGTAGGATCGGCGGTAAAAAGAATGCTGGGTCAGACATGAGGAGCCTTCCGTCTTTAATCAATGATCCTAAACTGCGCTCTGAAAAGGCGGCCCCTTTTCAGATGAGCCGCCCGCGCAGCACTCTGCCCAGCACCGGGTCCTTGCCAACGTGCTAATTTTTACAAGTCTGAGGGGCAAACAAATTGAGTCTTACGGTTTTTAAGTTGGTGTTTCCCTAACCACTAATGAGATGGAGCATACTTTTATATGCTTATACTTTTTTTGTATTAGTCCATTTTTTATTAGTTTCAGGTGTACAAAACAACACGATTAGACATTTGCACCCCTCACCAAGTGATCACCCCAACAAGTCTGCTGCCCATATGACATTGTACACAGCTGTTACAATACCACTGACTCTATTCCCTGTGCTGTATTGTATATCCCATGACTATATACATGTATATTTAATTATAGTTGACATTCAATATTATTTTATATTAGTTCTTCTGTAAATTTCCTGTTCTTATCCTGTGCTCAGATTTTCTCTGTTGGTCTTTGTTTGTATATAGACTTCTTTAACACATTGGATATTAACTGCTATCTATTCTATGTGTTTTAAATCTCCCACCCTGTCAGTTTTGTGGCCAACTAGGTCTTTATTGGTCCTGGATTTTGTTTCTTGTTTAAGAAGCTTCTCCCACCTTAATAATTAAAGCCTACCATGTGAAGGATAATATTCAACACTTTATCTGATTCACTTCCTCAGTTTTGAATGAGAAGTCATCCCAGATTTTGTCTTCCTATGTCCCCAAAGAGCATATAAAATATACCCCCTTGGTTTTCAAAGAGAGAGAAATATTCCAGAAACATCAGTGGTTGCCACGAGGAGGAAATTGACTGAACATGAGGAGAATCACACTCTTTGGTCCTCTAAACCAGCCCACAGTTATGAAATGACATATAGGTAAATTTGTCAAAACGTGTTTCATAAAGACTTTGCACTTAACATGTATCCCTGTAACAATTGCTTACAGAGATTGAAAATTTTGTGCAATTTGCCCTTGCTCTCACACAAGGAAATTGCCAGCGTCTAGGAAGCAAGTTATTATGTAGAAATTCACTTAACTACTCAGAACTGTTTTAATGGGAGACTAGAAAGACTCAGCCAGGAATGGGTTGAAATTTTACTTGGAACCCCACATTTAGAAGTGACATCAACTTCTTAGTTTACAGTCATGCCCGAATCACGCTCCAGCTCTGGCTACATAATTTTTCATAATCATTTATGCGTTTATGCTTTAGTTATTTAGGATATTGTGAAATTTTACTTCTCAACGAAGCCTTTCTATACACATTATAGACCTAATAAAAGATGGAATCACTTCAAGAATTGTTACAGAGAAGAAGAAAACCTGGCTGATCATTGTGGCGGAGACCTGACTGCAGAGTACAGGGGTGAGCTGTCTCCTGCGATAGGGTCTGCTCGAAGCTTCCAGGGAGCCCCGCCTCAGGCACTCAGTGACTATTGATGAAGTCATTGATCTCTAATTACAGTATTTAAGGCTTGGGTATTCCGTAAGAAATGACAGTATTCCTTAGGAAAAGGCGGCAGGCACAGACTGCTTAATTGGGACGACACTACATAAACACTGATTTCTGCTGTGAGTGGTTCCTGCGGGTTCATGTGTGGGAACAATGGGGGCGTTGTCCCAGGATGAGTCACCTTAGAACCATGAAATTGGTCACAGAGGCCAAACTGTGCAAAACATGTACAGTGTAAACAAGGAATGCAGCTTCTGTAGTGTAGCTTGTTCCTCAGGAAAGAGATCGTGTGACAGGACCTGGACCTGGCTTTAACATCAGTCTCATCCTGACACCGCCCAACATGGTGACATGATGCTCTCCTGCCACAGTGTCCTGCTCAATAATGGCCATCGCTCACAGGGGCGCTGTGAGAGCACGTGAGATGGTAAAGCTGGCTAATACGCTGCGAGAGGTGCTAGATGAGTACAGGGGATGGTTACTAATTTTGTAGGCTATTAGTAATAACCCATAAAGAAAACCTGAATTGAACTCTCCACCAATTCATTGTGCTATGAACTGAGAACAAGTATGTGTCAGAAGAAAAAAAGCATTATTTCCATAGTCCCGCTGTAGCAGAAATGTTTGCAGGACATCACTTGCTTTCAGGGACTTCACTGATTAAAAACTATTAATTCCAGATATTGGGTAGACCAAACCCTTTAATTACACAGGTGAACTAGAGCAACCTAGATTTTGAATTCTGGTAGCACACCCAGTTTAGCTGTGCATACTTTCAGAAGCAAAACAAAAGGAGGGAAATCTTTTATTGGGATTCATTTCCTCGATCACAGTGTTTGCGAAGGGGGCAGACATTTGCAGTTCTGAGAATGATGCTTTCACAGTCCAGTGTACAAGAGAATGAAACAAATGCATGGATGAGACCGGCAAGGTAGCCAAGCCTCAGGAGTTGTCACTGCTGTTTGGAGGCAGGTCACTAGCACCTTATATTGTTGGAACTGGAAGGGACTTTAGAGGTTTTCTAGGTCAGTCCCATCTTTTCTCAAGTTTTAAAAAACCCTTCAGGATTTACCTGGTGAAAAATATTTGTGCGCGTGCTTTTGAAATGAGAATGACTTTGCATTCGCTGCTACATCACCTGGGACAACAATCGTCCTTACAGTTCAGTGACTCGCAGCCTGTGCTGGTGGCTCCACGTGCCTGGCTCTGCAGTGCACTGGGAAGTGCAGTGGGTGACCATGTGACCATGCCTGAAAAGACCAGCAGCCGCAGGCCTGCCCGTCCTCTGTCCTGACCCTTCTCCCGTTCTGGTTCCCACCTATTTTTTCCAGTGTCATCATTTGCTCCCCTGCTTATCCTGTTCTCCAGTCATCAGCACTCATCATTAAGTGGTATTTCCCAAGGACACGATGTCCTCGACACTGCATATCTGTGTTCGGCTCTTTCACCTGGAATTCCTCGCACCTCCTCTCCGACTCTCCTCTGCCCATCTTCCATACGCAGCATAATTTTTGGCTCTCTGCCTTTTTTTCCCTCTGTGCTGCTGGTCTGTCATTTCTTCCACAGAGCACAGACCCTCCGTTGTGTGGTTACTGTTTACACTCTGTAGCTCCGAATTCCCTGTTGATTCTTAGAGGGCCAGGATCCCTGGGTCCCTCCATCACCTCACATGGAATCTGAGCCCCAGGTGACACTGGATGTGAAGTGTTTCAGGAAAAGACATAGTCTGGCCTTTAGTCACCTCACACTTTACAAGAATGTGACCCAGGAAGACGTCATTTCTGATAAAGCGCATGAGTTCTGACTCATCCACAGGGCTTGGGTCGAAAGGGAATTCCTGGAACTCTCCCACTGATGGGAAACATTTCAAGAACTGTAGAATGTCTTGGTAGGCAAGTCACCTTGTGTTATCTTGTAACCCTGCTCTCCTGTTCGCTACCCAATTCTGGGAAATGCTAAAATCCTGTTGTTCCATTGAGGCCTTTGCAGATTCTGGCTTTGCTTTTGTATCAGAGTGCTGGTAGGAGGTTGGCCTTTGCAGACAGCAGCATTGTAGGAGTGTCCTGGGGTCAACTTATTCCTAGCAGTGCTGTGGGAAGATGAGAGAGAGAGAGAGAGAGAGAGAGAGAGAGAGAGAGAGAGAGAGAGAGAGAGAGGCAAGAAACAGTGGAAGAGCCACATTTTGGAAACATTTTCAATTACGGGATTATGGTGCTATCTAAACTCACATATTTCAACCCGTTTATTGGCTCTAGTATATGCTGGGCACCGCAATAGGAGCTAAGAATTCCATGGTGATCCCCGTACCATCGTCATCCTCGCTGAGTGACCAAAGCGGGATCCCCATAAAGTCTGATGGAGCCTCAACGGGAGGGAGACTTTGATGACGTGGTGCCTACACTGGGTTACTGCCTGCAAATTTAAGTGGAGACCTTTGCGCTTTACGGATAGCAGAAATTTTATTCATAGATAGACTCCAAATTTAGGTGCAGATCATATAATGTCTGCGTATGATCTATTTTATTATGTTTCGGTAAAGGATGCAATATTAAGACATTCTGAAAAATGTCGTATACCTAATCAAATACTGCTTTGTTTTGTTTTGTGAATACGAAGATCACATCTTATAAAGAGTCTCCACTATTCTAGATGTTATCCACAATCTGTGCTTTCATCGTTTCTCAGAATAATTCCACTGTTGGCAGGTAATTCTGTAAAGGACAGGTGATAGGGTAAACTCATGAAGAAACTTCTAGGGCAATCCATCTGTGGAAATTTCCTTCTTTTCCTTTAAGTGATTGTAATTAGGAAGAGTAGTCACAGCTATATACAAGCCCCTGGAAATGTTGGGGAGGAGGAGACGGAGCTGTGGCCTCGCCGGTAATGAGGGGAGGGAAGGAGGGACTGAAGAGTAGGAAAAACATTTATGTTATATAGTTGATGTTACATTAATCAGAAACCATCCTTATTCTTTTGGTCTGCAATTTGTATTCTTATGTAATTAAGAAGTAAACAAGCTAATATCAAGTATTTATTTCGTAGTAGAACCAGTTTTGGTTTGTGAAAGGATCACAATAGATTCAGTCCGACATTAAAGCGTCTCCATGTGCAGTTCTGTTCTCCATGTACAGATTGCTGATTTTAATATGCTGGATAAAAACATTCATGTGATTCCCAAGTCAGAGGAGTAATATTTGAAGAGACTGATTTTTTTTTCCTTTCAAGAAGACAGTATGGTGTTTACCTTAATTATAAGCATTAAAGAGGAATATATGCTATACTATTTTTATTCTGTATGGTGACAAGAGGTAGGAGCTGAGTTGACTAACGATTCCAGCTTAGTATGAAGACAATCCTGGCTTTCCTTAAGAAATAGTAAGTTATCCATCACTAGCAATGTTTGTATATAAGTTAGATGGTCAATTTTGGAAAGTTTTAAATAATAGTTTCAAATATTTGGTGTGTGACTAGTGCTGACAACCTTTTAGAGCTTATTCTACACCAAAGCTCTATGACTCAAATGTTCTCCAAAGCACTTAATGCCTCTTAACTTTGGAGATTAAACTGTATTCAGAATGGTTTTAAATGTTAATTTTATCGTATGGTAATTGAAAGTGTGGAGTAGATATTTCTCTTTATTGCCCATTTCCTTTCATGACAAGTTCACTATAGTACTTTCACAGATCTACTTGGCTCTTTTGGATATTTATCGATTCATGACTTCAATATATTTCCACAATATGGTCTAGTAAGATTATCACATATATTTGTAGGTTTTTTTGGTGATTTAAAAAAATTGAATTTAAAAGATCTGATTTTTGGTTGGTACTTGTCTGCATGAATGTCCATCACGATTTTTAAGATGGTGGTTAAGTGTGTCTTGTTGGCTATGGGGCATGTTAGCACCAGGTTTATCACAGCAGCTGTTCTGTAGACGGTGGCAGGTTCTCACTCAATGCAACATGACTGACGACCATGATGGAGCGATCAGACTGGGTGTCACACAAAGAACAAGAATCAGGGGCTACTCATACCTGTGTTCAGTTGTAACTTGAAAGAAATGGAGATTAAGTATGAATCAAAACTAGTGCTCAGATTGCTACACTTAACTTTGTGTCAAATTGCTACAGAATTAATAAAAGAGAAAATGCAAGTGTAAATGGGTATCATCTGAAGCAAGGAAAAGTAACAGTGTTCTTAGATTTGCATACATATAAATATTACCCATACACACACATACAAATTATGTACACACACCTATAGCATGTATTCTGGGAGATAGAGTTTATGTTAACTTGAATATATGACATTCTCTGGAGTTGCTGTGTGCAATGACTTGACTTCAGAAAATATTTTAAAAATCATAGCACTCAAGTATAACTTGCAGAAAGCAACGAGGTCCCAGTGTTTATCACATGTACAAAAAATATAAAACACACATTTTACAGATTTTCAGAACAAAGTATGTTTAGCCATATTGGGTGTTATTTTTTTTCTGAAGTTTATAAAACTAACTAACGAAGGGAAAGGCATCAGAATATGAAGTGATTAAAAACAACAGCCAGTTTGCAGATGGCAAACGAGAAGGCAGGATGGGGGCCTGGCCGGCACACACACAGCTGACCACAGGAGCCACCCCTCACTTCCTCGCTCCCTCCGGCGGATGCACATCCTGGATGTAACCAGTACTGAAATAATTAGGATCCTTTGCTAATGTTAACACACGCAGAATCTTTACCTCATTGTCCCACAATTTATTTAGAGCTTTGATGTATGAATATTCATAGATGTTTCTCATGTGCTCAATTTATAATCATTTCGGACTTGGAATGACTGACTAATATCAAAGTGTAGCTTGTTAAAGATGAAAATTAACTCCAATATATTTGCAAATTGCAAATTTATATTTTTTATGAAGACTGATGAAAAATTTGAAGCAATATGTGTATAAGTCTAATTATAATGTCTTCGCTGTCTCTGATTATATACCTAGGAAACATTATGGATAGCAATTGATATATTTTTCTTAAAGAATACCAGAAAACATTACAATATTGGTTATCATGAAAGCCATGCTATTGATGCTTATGCTTTAGTCTAATTTAAAGTGGGTATGTTTTTGTTTTTGTTCTTATGATGAGTGTATAAAACGTAAAGCAGTTTTAATAATGGCCAACAGTATGTTTTAAATCAGTATATACTAGTGTTCATCAATACACACACACATATATAAGTATTCTAAAGACAAAGCCTTCAGATAATAAGTTGTAAATTACCTTAAAGGCTCTCAAAACCCAGTCAGGCTTACAGCCTAACAGTTTGTGGGATTTCAGTCTAGGTCCATCGTAACAGTGGCTGCACTTCACTAAACATCAAATCGTAAATATGATTGTCTCCGGAGCCAATGCATTTCCACAAAAAGCATTCATCTGACCACATGCAGGTCTGTTCCAGAAAGTCACTTGTATTTAAATCAGAGACACAAACCTCTTTCTTCAGTCCCTTTCCCCTCCCCCTCCGCCTGCTGCCGGGTATATTTTCCTCAGCATTGGGACCCTTAATTGGAGCTACATGTGTGCAGTCAGATCTGAATATACTTCCAGAT
This sequence comes from Rhinolophus ferrumequinum, assembly GCF_004115265.2. Taxonomy (NCBI): domain Eukaryota; kingdom Metazoa; phylum Chordata; class Mammalia; order Chiroptera; family Rhinolophidae; genus Rhinolophus; species Rhinolophus ferrumequinum. Next base: position 68,647,544 of record NC_046296.1, read on the forward strand.
GTGACTTTTGTAAGCAAGCTCTTTCAGACCGAAACTCCTTCAGATTTCAAATGAAATTGCACCACACAAACGATCTTCAATTTTAAAAACATTCCAGAGGACTCAGCCATTAGTATGATTAAACACAACATGAAAAATATGAAATTACATCTACATTCTGAATTAGGTCATCTGATTTTAATTTTTTTTTTCATTTCTCTTATTTTGTACTTTAAAAATTGCAAAGATCCTGGGGATGTGATCTTAACTTGAATAAATCTCTGTTATTTACTTTAAAACATCATCTAATCCCACTTGACTTTGTAGAAAATTGAGGCAGGGACTAGAAATCCTCTAAGGTAAACGATGTATCCAACGATGTCAGCGGCCTAGAAATTAGTTTTATTTGTAGCTTTAGCTAACATTTTAGTTACTTTGTAATGATGGCAGAAATGATAGGAAGGAAAATAACTCCTTTTGTGCATATCCTGGAGTGCGGATGGAGAAAACATGACTGAGACAGGATGAGAAGGCAAGATGTGTAGAAATAATTCAGGAGGCATTCAATCTAACTTCATACAAGGTCTGCAAACCCACAACACTGTTTCTCATGCGGCCACAACTGCTTTAAATGGGCAGGGATTCTCTTGTTGCTGAAGTCAATGAATCTGACGTTTCTTCCACGGGATTAAAAACAAGCTGGCTCTCAGCAACAAAGGGCAGGCTTGTCTTTTAAAAACATATGCACGACTGTGTTATGTCGTTAAAGGAAATATATTTAAATTTTGTCATGTTTTATGAAAAGTCATCATAACACCACAGAGCAAAGCATCTCATAGTTAAACCCAAAGAGGCAACAACATGGAGAAACACTGGTTATGTGCAAAGAAAACTGGGGAAATCCTTCATGAGCCACGATGTCTCTCGCCCCCTCCAATGGCACTCTGAGCTGAAACCCCCGCCATTGGTGTAGGATTCATTTATAACCCTGTGCCTGGTTCTACTTCACTGGCAAAGGCAGACACCAAAACAAGGAATTACCATAATTATTTTGGTCCGAGATGAAATCCTTTTATAGAGCATGCATTTTATTTTGTATATTGGATTTTTATTAGCCATGTACATTTGAGCAAATTTCTATTAGGAATAATCATAAATACCAAAATGAACTTAGAGTGGGGTGGACTAATTATTCAGCATATTCTTATGCTGTTTTTGACTCTTTCTTCCCTTTCTCGTCACCTTGGTTTTCACGTCTCTACTTTGGGAGATACAGCAAATAACATGCATAATTTAATTTTTAACATTTTTAAAGCAAGGAAGTTAGAGCTAGTTTTCTTCAGAGCATTTTATTAAGGAAATATTCTTACCGCTAAGAAAAATCCAACATGAAATACAAAAATGAAACAAATATGTGTGGTGGTATATTTTATTATATGGGGCTCATTTTGATCAATCAATCATGCTGAGACCAGAAATTCTTTAGGTCCATATTTCAATGCAAATATTGGGGGGGGGGTTAAATTTAGTCTCCAGTGTTTAATGAGGTGTCTAGTTCATTCCTCTTAACTGGAATACTTTAAAAACCAAAGTGGTTCAACTTAATAATTTTATTAGGCTGTAATAGTTATTTTATTAACATTTTTCTCCAAGGATTTTTCTGTCTGATTATGAGTACTTTGCAATTTCAGACAGTATGATGGATGCTACTTTTCTCCGACGAGAATTTTAACAGCCCTTCTTCAGCACTCAATGCACACCCAATTATGCGTCTGAGCTAGTAACCTTGAATTTATGTTGCCATGGTGACAAACTGGTCATGCATTATGGATTATCATTGAAATTCTACACCCCTACCTAGCATAATGAGAGTTGGGGACTTAATCAAATCAGCCATTCTGTGTGACACAAAGTGAAGAACCAGCTCTCATTGTTCGGCGCCGAGAAAGGAAGCAGGACTGACGGGGAGGCAGCTGCAGAGCTGCAGTCTGATAGATGGCCCTTATATACATTTGTGAACGTATAGACAGATGGTGCTCAATGCCTGGAATTTCCAGCTTAGGCAGCAGCTGTTGGGGTAACCTCTGCCGTCTCACCTTGTTGTCATGGAACATTGAACAGAGACTGAGAATGTGTATGGATACATTGACAATCTGACTGAATTTACACTGCATGGCATCCTTCTTTTATCATAAGCCGGCTGGGCTACAATGGATGCAGAGGAAGGGTAGAGGAGATGGCGAGGGGAGCGTGGAGGAGGGGAGGGGAGCCCAGAGTGCAGGCTTTTGAAAGCTAGAGCCTCCTACTGACATCTCTCCCATTTCCATTTTACAAGAAGAAAGAGGACAGCATTCGTGTGGTAATCTTGGCCTTGGAGAAGTCTAGTCTGCTGCTATTGCAAAGCCCTGAAATCCTTGGCAGAACCACCCCTTCTGGGCATATAGTTCAAGCTTCCTCTTCGCGATAGGTAATCCATGTCTTTGTGATCACTTTGCCTGTTCCACAGACAAAATACCAGCTCCTGAAGGTCAAAGGAGCAGGTTGGATGTCAGGGCAGCATCTGACCAGAGAGAGACCACGGACGCTGTGGTTTCTCTCTTCCCCAAACATGGTGGCTGTGTAAAACGAGGGAGGCACACACGGCAGTCTCTGCTTTGGAGTAGTTTTCACAAAAATGGACTTGTTAAAATCTTTTTTCCCTTTTAGAAATAATGGCAGGAATTCACTGGTTTAGAAAGGCATATTTTTGAACAGAACATCAAGTTCTCTGCGTCTAAGGGTCCACATGAATCTTTTTCAACCAAAGAATGAAGACTGATCATTATGTTTGCCTTATACACTCCCTGTCCCTTCCCCACCTCGCTCACGATCACTGATAAGGATATTTATTAATGACCCTACAAATCCCACGAATTTACAGGGTCATTATCCAGTGACAAACATTCTACCTATTTCTTTCATCTGAAATTTTCCATTTGGTTGATATCGTTATTCCTTTTTATTATCATTCTTACCTTCCCAACCTCCACATTTGTGACAGCCTCAGCCATCTGATTTGGAAGCCATCGTGTGCATGTTGGAAGACTTTCCTTAAATATTTCATAAGGCTTTGGGTGTCTGGCCTGATCCTGCAGACCTCCATGACTGCCGAGTAAGCAAAATTGTTGTATCAATGAAACGTGCTTTGACCCAATAGATTATAAGGGCTCCAAAAAAGCCATTATACTGTCTCATGTTAATGCTTAACAGACTGAGAAGTGTTTTAGCGGGCTCTGAAACCAGTCTTACCCATATCTGTGACCAATAAGAAGGTGGTTGTTTAGAAGTCTTGAAATTTGGGTCGGCATTACACATTTAATAGCTTCCTGGGATCTATGATTAACGTTAAGGGAATTGGAGGTATAGAAAAAATTTTAATGGATACCTTTTTGTTATTTTCTACATGCTACCGTAGGATATCTACCTTTCTATAAATATGTCTAAAGCCTTAATCTAGATTCGTATTTAAGAATATGAAAGCTGTCGCTAGAACACTGACATTATATCAAAACCAAAGTATACCACTGCTATAAAAAATTAAATACCTGAATGAAAATATAGGCAAGGAAATCGACAGCCACCTACACATGTCTAAGCATCACTGTTGTATGAATATACCTCATGTTGGGGTGGAGGAGTTGTTTGTTTCAAACGGATGAAAAGCGACATTTATTAGAATTCTTCATCTCTGTTTTCATGCATAAGGAACAGCTTTAATACGTCATCATCAAAACTATTTTACTTAATTTCTCATTTTTCCTATGAAATAGCACTTAACGGTAGCCTTATTTCTTTCCTGAAAGTGTTAGAAATAAGCACAATGAGGACATCCACCCAAATAGTACCGTGAGCTTTGAATAGATATTTAAAGTTTTTGACGAAATGAAGGGAAAAAAAAAAGTATGTATTTTTTTCCATTAATTCTTCAAAGCAATTTATGTATAAATATGCTTTAGACAGGTACATAGTATATTTAAAATGTCTGTGATTTAAAGTAACATGGTTTGTTTTCTCTAAATATAATCACGAACATGTAATTTTAGTTATCAGAAAGTTCTCTAAACAAGTTATTCATATTTTATGAAAAATTATCTTATTTCAAAAGGCTTTTTTTTGCAAAATTTCAGATACACAGTGAATATCTATCGAGAACTAGTTTAGGTATATAAGGAATGTAGAAATAATTTAAAAGGATGGCTTTCTAGTGGAGCCATGCTTCACTGACTAGCTCTTAGCTACCACTCAATGCTTAAAGTCAATTGTGGAGTTTCAACCACAGAAGTGTGTGACAAACATTTAGGATGAAAAGAGCCTTTTCAGTGGCCTGAGAGTACGTTATTATGTCACACCTTTCAGCCAAATCTACCGAATGATCTAATAAGAATTATCTAACTAAATTTTATTTAATTTATTTAAAATAATTTTCAAATGAGCTAACCTTGGAAAATATTTGTGATAAACGGACCTGCAGTGACAAATGATTTTTTTTACATACTTGTCTAATTCCTATTTTTTTGAGATTTCACCATCTCATTCACGTTAGACCTCTTTGACCATCTCTCCTGTTCAATAGCTGCATAGAACCCAAGTATGTATCAAGTATGTTTCTATTTTATTTATTTATGTTAATCGAACAGGCATTAAGTATGCACTCAAGTTGGGAGTGGCACTGTTAGCAGAGAAAGAATTCCTAAGAGAGAACATAGGAAAAGGTGTTTTCTTGTTCGTCGGTGACTTAGGATTTAGAATGAGTGCTAGGAAATGTGAAAGTGACATGCCAGGGATGCCTGTTGTCTTGCTCTCTGATGGTGACACTGGGGACCAAAATCACACTCCTGACTGTCAGCACGCACATCCCGTTCCCAGGTCTCCGTGACTTTCAGCTCAGCCTCGTCCTCCAAGATGACCCACGTGGGAGAGGCACTCCACATCTCACCGCCGATTCCTGACGGGTCCCTGTGTCCGAGAATTTCCAGGAGCCCGTTTACCCACATTTGTGACTGTTAGACATTGAAGAAACACGAGCCTCCGTTTGCAGAATTCAAACTACAGTAGAGTGAGGGTCACATTTCCTTCACGGTGCCCTCTGTATCGATGGCATTATCTACACAGGCAGTGTGGGAACATTGGCGTATGGGCCAAAGTGGTTATATTCTCTTTCTGACATAAGTGAGGCAATATAGTGTCATGATCATGTTAGTGTAGCGTTATTTTGTTTTGACTGGTTCCTTGTAAAAAATTAGACTAAGGACCATCGGCCTACGTTTTGGCCACCTGTCGGCTGGTGTCAGGAGGCTGTGGCTCCCTGACTGGCAATGAAAGTAAACCTATCATTCATTTCAAAATGAGCTTCCCCGCCTTTGGGGCTTCTCAAGCATCAGTTTCAGCTTGAAGAATGGGTGGTGCTGCTTGGAAGACCGGTCAGCCCTCTGACGGATCAGACGGGGCAGGACCCAGGCCGAGCGGGTGAGATTCCCCACAGACAGCTACACTTGACCAAAAACAGACTGCCCTGGTCTTGTCGCTCCCTTCTGTCTTTTCCTGCTGTGTCACAGCGACTTGGACCCTGGGCTCTGTCCTGAACAAATGATCTCAGTGCCTTGTAAGGTGTCCTCACCTCCACTTGGCACCCGAGGCACACCTGAGAGGTGGCGCCTACCCTTAGGCTGTGAAGTGTTAACCGAGGCTGAGAAGGCAGGATACCTGGTCTCCTGTTCTCCGCTGCCCTCCTGCTTCCTGAGTCTCTGGAAATAGCCTCCTTTGGCCATGAACTGGCCTGTACAAACTGGACAACACACATGTGACCATGTGACCGTGGAGACTTAGGAAGGCAGAGGTGGTGGGATATCACAAAGAGACAGAGTTCCCTAGGGAGATCCCCAAAGTGGCGCAGGGGTGTCAGTCCCGCTGTTTCCTTCTGCGCCCTGTCTGCACAGTCTGTGTACGTGGGATGCACGCCTGGGTGTTTGCCTGCAGAACGTGGGGACAACATGGTTTAAGGTATGGTTTTCCATTTTTTTTTTAAGCAGCAGAGCTCATTTTCAAGTAAAATTCTAACAAATTTAATTTGTAGAACAGATTTTAGAAAAGCAATACTGGTTGGAGAAGGGTGGTGGTGCCAACTCCCACTCCCATGGGCTCACCCCTGTGTCCCCTCAGTCCTTTTCACACATTTCCTGTAGCTCCTGGCGTGGTGTGAAGAATCCTTAAAATTCAGGAACACAGCGTAAAAAGTCACTGGTCAGAAAGCGTATGGGATTTGGAGTCAGAGGACAACAAAATGACAGGAGCTCCACCCACCAAATCCTATGGGATCTGAGACAGCCCCCTTTGCGTGTCAGTGTCCTTATCTGCACGGGGGCGGGGGGGGGGGGAGGTGGGGGGGGAGGTAACACCCGCTCTGTGAAAGGCTTCTCAAGCAAAAGCAATCCAACACTTCTGAGAACATGCATGGGTGTGAATGAAAGGCTGAAATAGCCACAGGACTTGGCCCGATTTCTGGGAACCTGCTTAGGAATAAAGGGTGAGGAGTTATTATAGTTACACTTTGCGGGATCAGGGATACACCCTGGGAAGTTTTAGAAACAGGAAGTAAATAATAACAGCCATTTGTGAAATATAACCTTCAGGATATCTATGTAATCTCCACTTATATATCACACACAAATGGAAATATCTGAAAGATATATGAAAAATATCTTTGCAGATTTTCTCAAGTCACTATGTTGTGTCACAGTAGAGATTAAAACGTAAGATATGTCATCACTCGCGTATTTATGAATCTCCTCTGGTCAATATGAATCAGCCTGATTGAAAATTATGTCAGATGGACAAAATGTAAACTGTACTGTGAAATGCAACAGGAAATTGATCTTTTCGGGCACATTTCATTTTCATGTACTCTAACATCCCTAACCGTTTTAGGTTCTTGTCTCCTGACAAGAGTTGTAGAGTGCTTTGATCTCTCATCGTCTGAATATAATTCCAGGTGCTTCCATTTCCATTTCTGAAAGCTATTTATAGGCATACAGTGCTTTGTAACATGTATACATTTCTTCATCTTATGAGTTTTAATTGTAGTGAATATGACTCTGATCATTCTAATTAAGAATGCTTTTCAATGTTTGAGAAACAGATAACAGAAGAATGACAAGCAGATGTTCGCCATTATAAGAACTGCAGAAGGGGCATCATTGGGTTTTTTATAGTTTTTACCAGAACGTGAGAATTTCAGCCATTGCAGCCAAGGTGGATTGAGTCCCGATGGAGCTATTCACAGGAAGGAGGAGTGACGTAAGGGGCTAAGTCACAGTGACTTCCGCCTCCCTCTGGAAGCAATGTTTGTGATTCCTTCGATACATTATTGTACACCGAAAACACACCTGTATTATTATTGACAGTCGTACGTTACTTTCATGTATTAAGCCTGTGCTATGTGTAAAACATACATTGATTATCTCCTTCAAGTCCCACTGCAGGTAAATTTTATTAATTTAAAGATGAAGTAACTGAGGCTCAGAGAAAAAAAGTAATTCACTGAAGTTCAAAACTAGCTTCTAGTCAACATGATGAGTGCTTGCCTCACTCCACCTGCGATTTCCACTTTCGCTTTTCTTAGTAGATTGGGATTTGCTGAGGACATTGTTCACCAAGTTCGGAGGAATTCCGGCTAGCCAGAGGCACAGACGTTGTCGAGCCACGTATCGTGAGGAAACACACGAAACTGTCCGTCAGGCTAACTGCAGCTCTCCCGTTATGCCCCTCACGATTGCACAGTGGCCTCTTGGAGCAGCTCGTTCTGTGCCTGACACTCTGGGATTTGAAGCACAGCTATTAGTTATGAAGTCAGAGGAAGCCGATGTGATTTTCCTCAGGTGTGGTCAAGGCGCTCTGGGGCATTTAGGACACGATTCGGATAACTGTGCTTTTTTTAATGATAAAACTCTTCGTAAAAAGGGGGATTGTGTGTTGCCATTTTCCCAACATTGTCCTGGCTTATTTCCGTTGACCCTGCATGACTATTAACAGAATATCCTTTCACTCTCAGAGAATGTTGAGTTGGATAATAAATGTTATGGTCATCCAACTCATAATCATTGTCACACATGGTGTTTAGTTTATATTGCTCTTATAAATCAAGATACAAAATAGAGCAAATATTTAAATAACTCTCTATCAACAGGTATTATATCACAGTTTTATGAACTACATGTAAATGATTATTTATCACTGCCCAAATTCATTCTAATATTCCTCCACAGGGTTACATGAAAACAGCGTCTGTCTCCCAATATTTTTTTAATGACGTAGGAACAGCCTCTGTCTTCTCATGCTCTTTCAGTAATGATAGGATTCTGGGCCACCTGTGACATTCCTTAGGGCTGGCTTCCATGCAGCAGAGGCGCGACATCCGGACATGTCAGCTGTCCTTTAACTCTGGCCTGACCTGCGCTTACTTTGGAATTCTCTAAAATCTTGTCTCTGGGGTGTTCAGTTTTCTCTCTCTTCAAAGTCCTGGAATAGAAACCAGGATGCTCTGAGCAACAGTCCACAGGAAGAGAGAACGAGTGAGAAGGGCAGCAGAGACACTGTCACGGCTGGGCAATTTGAAGGGAGCAGCAGGAATTTGTTAAATCACAGTTCACCCTGATTTCTTTAGAGTATGAAAGTAGTTGCCTCTTCTTAAAATAAAACCATGCCAGGTGATCATTAAAGTAGCACATCTTGGCATGATGGTAACCGAATGTCACGTAATTAGTTCACTGTTAAATGCCAACCTGAGTTTAGTAGAAAGGAAAGGAAATAAAAGGAAAAGGAAGGAAAGGAAAGGAAGGAAGGAAGGAAGGAATGAAGGGAGAAAGAAAGGAATAAAGAGAAAGAAAGAAAGAAAAAGACAGAAAGGAAGGGAAAGAAAGAAAGAAAATAAAGAAAAAGAAAGAAGGAAGGAAGGGACGGGGAAAATGTAGTCAACGCTCTCTCTACCCACAACAAAATATTTGATTTGGTAATGCTGAACAAGTACAATTTAAATTTTATTATAGCTGAATTTAACAAAAGAATATTTGGACTGTACAGTATGCTTTGTCATCCTTGATTCCTATTAGGTCATGGGTTACCATTTTCAAATACATTTTTGAAAAAGCTCAGACTCTGATAATGCACTTGCACAATCAGGGTATAAAGAAACACCAGCCAAGAAATGAATGACAGGTTGATTTGGTGCAAAAGGTCTAACGTTCACAGTACATGGCTAGGGAAACACCTGTTAGCAATATACTGACGGGGAACAATATATTTGGAAGCAAAAGTAACCCTGAATGCATGGGTAACACGGCTGACCAGTACACCGGTTGCTCAGCTTACCGCGTGATCTTAGAGGGTTATGACATCGGCAATTTCGGAAGTAGTCCAGACAGCTTGGGGGAGGTTGAGGAAGGGAAAATCGAGATGAAGCAACACCTGAAAACCAGAACCAGGAAAGGTGAAGGGTTAGGCTCTCTTCATTGAGCAGAGAGAAGATGTAGAAACCTACTAACAGGCTTTACATAATCAACAGACTAGTCATCAGAGAGGAAACTGGCCCCTGAGCAAAACTGGACTTGAGCTTATGCATGAATACTTCCATTTAAACAGAGGGACGGATTTTTCTGCCAAGATGGATTTTAAAATATTAGGGTGTGACTGAGGGAGTCTGGAGTTTTCTTCACAAGGGGACTAAATTTTTTTGCAGGTTACTGGAGGTGAGGAAGGGAGTCACCTACTGTCCCATCCATGTGTGGTCCTCCCGAGGGAGCAGAGGGCACCCAGCCACATGCAGCAGTGGCTCCTTTCCTCCCTGGGAACGAGTCCTGAGCAGCTTAGTCTCATGGCCAGCTCCCACTCCCCGGTCTGAGCGGACGTTTCTCCAGCATTACTTCTCTTTTGTGGCTATCCTTCACCAGTTGGACACACTCGAATTTTTAAAAACGCTTCCTCTTGCTGCGTTTCACCGGACTGTTGTATTTGCTATTTTAAAGCATGGGGAGAAAACCGGTCATCATTTTCTCCAGGTAAACGATGGCTGGACACATGCGTCTCTTACTGTTTTCTCTCCAAACTCTGTGAAAACTAGAGTAAACGGACTTCTCAAAAATCATACGTCCTCCAGGAACCCACGCAAGCTCTGGGAACCCATGGCGAAGAGGAGAGGGGCCCCGGGACTGGGAACCTGCTGTCCTTCGTCAACAGTGAGGACCTGTGAGGGAGTCGCTGTGACCCTTTCCATCCCCACAGCCAGGAATGGGCAGCTCCGGGCACCCTGCAGTGGGAACCAATCAGGGGACGACATGACGAAGACTGGCTGACAGCCTGTTACAGGCCCGGTGTCCGCGGTCACCTCCCTCTCTCCGCGGCCACTCTAAATTCCCCGCATGGCAGAGACTGGAGGTCTGTTCTCCCCTGTGGTATGATGTGGTGTCTCCCCGCCCGAGACACCAGGTGGGAGCAGCCTGGAGCCCACCCAGAAGACAGGTGGCAATGGGCAACGTCCGTCCCTGGGGGGCAGCATTGCAAGCGCCCTTCCCCATTTGCTCCCACTCTGCCTCCCGGCAGGGGCTGCCCCTCTTCTCTAAGGAATGTGACCTGCTCAAGAGGAAGGCGTGAAGATATTGATACTGGAGTCCTGCCAGATCACTAACCTCAAGATTAAAGAATTATTTCCAAGGCTTATATGCTTCAGTTTCTTGTTTTTAACGTTTCCATCTTTAATCCGCCTGGGATTTATTTGGGTGTACAGACATGTTTTTATAGTGTTATCGGGTTAGAGAGGTATCCCCTGGTAAATATTGTGGTGAAAGTGGTGGTAAAAGGTAAATGAAAGAGAGTGTTTGCAGAGAGAATGAGTCCTGATGGGGGCCAAGTGCAAATTAATTCTCATTACCAACTCCTAGGGGATCACCGGAGGCCACCGAAAGCATAGGCAGGAAGGGGCCGGCTGACTGAAAGGTTTGTTTTCAGAAAACCTCTTGCAGCCAAAAGCCTGGTGACCAGGTCCTGTGAAACCAGGCTGCAGCCTTGGGGACACACGAGGAAATTCCACGAGGGTGTGGAGAAGGAGCCTGCTGCAAACCAAAACTGAGTCTCTGGACTTTGGAGCGCCTCCTACGATGTGCAGGTGGCCAGTGATTTTCTCTCTGCTAGAGGCCTTTCCACTTCAAATCCTTTGGGGAAGAAGGCCGGTACTGCCAGTCAGTGTTGTTCGAAACAGGGTCTCTGCACCTGAGGACTTCAGATTCTTGTAAAAATGCAGATTCCTGGGCCCGCTGGATCTGCTCAAATAAAATCAAATTGGTGGCAATCACGTCTTAACCGATGATAAAACAAGACGGTGCTCCTTGTGAACAGGGAATGACGGGGACTGGGGGAAATTTGGTCATTATTTACTACATCGTGGGGACCTTTTACAATTTCTGAAACCCAGGCCACACCCCAGCCCACTTAACTCACAGACCGCATCGTAAGCCCCTTGGATTAGAGAATGTGATACTGAAGAACAGGCCTTGTGGAAATACTTGCCCCTGCTGGCTCGTGGCCTACTCCGGGGTCCTCATCCATGGGCTGAATCTGGCACTTTGGTCCCCAGGCTCCACAGAACACCTAGGTCTCCGGGAAATACTTTAGCAAATTCAATCCATTCCTTCCAGAGTCTTCTGTACAAAAAAACGACATATGCTGTGGTTCCTGACTGCGTCTGAGCCACGGGGCCTACCGCCTTCCTCTTAGGTACAAATGAAGGGGCTCAGGTACGTGTAGAGGGTGGAAGGGAATGCGCCATTGGCATAATGTTAAAAAAGACCAAGAGGGCCTTCATCCCAGGACAATGGAGTAGGCTTCTCTGTTCCCCCCACCAAGTAGAACTAAAGCCTTGGACACTCTAAGTAAAACAAACCTAAGAAACTCTGAAAGGTGTTTCTTTCTGAGAAGGAAAGGCAGACCACCGAGGGAACCCAAGGAGTGACAGGACGAGGGAGTCCTGGTGGAGATATGCCTTCAGATACCCCAGACTTGGAGCAGAAGAAGTTAGCAACCTGGAAATGCCAGCAAGCAAACACACAAAGAAGAGCCACAGCCTTTTCTCTCTAGAAAATACCCAGGAAACGGCAGCTGAGCTGTACAGAAAACTTGTGGACAAAACCTGTTCGACTCCAGACAACACAAGAGGAAGCGTGTGGTCCCGCCCCACCAACACCTGGGAACACTGAGTAGGGGGCTTGGACCTCCACTCTCGCCCTTCACCAGGCTGTCACAAGGCACCCCAACTGCTGTGCTGGGTGTCAGAGCAGGGAGCCCAGCCAGTCACCCTGTTGGGCTGTGGAGACCGTTTGGAAGGCTGGACTTGTACCCCAGCCAGTCCTCCGCTACCCAGATACTGTGGTTTAATTGATACGAGCTGTGACCTGGTGATGGGGATGTTCAAATCTTCCCAGGAGATTCTAGCATGAATCTAGTGTCTCTGAGACTGTCTGGCCCTTCACAGAGAAAGATTGCCCACCTCTGACCTAGAGGACGTGGTTACAAAGTCAGTGTGGTCTGCTCTATGGTATGATGACTTTAAAATCTCAAGTGATTTTTACTCTATTTAATTAAAGGATAGTTCTAGAAATGGGCTCTTTGTATGTAAGACAACTGAGTCATCCCTCAGAGTCCTCTCTTCAGGTCTTGGCAGTTCAGTTTCTGAGGAAGACCCTCAGTCAGTGCGCACAAGAGAAAGACGGCCAGCATCTCGAAGGAGTCAGAAACCCCAGCCTACATGATACTGAGGCGTCTGGAGTCCTGGTTAAAGGGGAAAAAAAATAATAATAAACACAACATGAGAGAGGAATATGGTAACTGCCTTCAAACATTTGCAGGATTCTAATGTGCCAGAGGGTTTTGATTTATTTTGTGTAACCTCACGGAGAGAATAGATGCCCAGTGGATGGAAGATGTAGGAAATTAGACTTGACACGGTATTCGATAGACTTTCTAACGATAAAAAATTTCCATGAGATTATGAGCTTCCTCTCATTGAATATTCATGTGCGCTGGTTCCTTTTAGCATCTGAGATGCGCTGTACTTACCCCATTACTTGGAGACTGCATTAGTTAGGGCAGACTAATTGATAGAACAACCAGACCCCAGCGTGCATCTAGCTGACAGACTCCGTTGGCCTGAGTCCTCTGCCTCTTTTGGCCCACGCCCACCCGGGAGGGTGAGCACACAGCTCTGTGGATCCCTACCCTGGCTTCTGTTTGGTTTCCCCAGCGGGGAGACCCTGTGGAGACAGGGAAAGCACTGGAATGAGGGCAGAGTGCTGTCCTCTGAGTTCCTCCAGGGTGGGTCACCTTGGGCTCGCGGTCCTTGACAGAACATTGCTTCTCCTCTCCAGGGAACCTCCTTTTGGCGTAAACTGTTCAAGTGGCCTTGCTTAGAATTCACAGACTCATGAGGCATGGGGCAGGCTGGGACATAGAGTAAACAAGGGGGGCAACAGAGAACCATGTGTGAAGCTCACCTCCTGAGGCTGCTGAAATGAGGCTAAGGCTTCTCTGAAAGGGTCTTCTTCCCAGAGGGAGGGTGAAGTGGGGGAGCCACCAAGACCACACCCACCGTGATGGTTCTAGCACCTTAATTCTGACACTGGGGCCGAGGTGTTCCCTCTTCCCCGTCCAGCAGTGTGCTCATTAGGGTTGAATTGCAAGCTCCAGAGAATCACGGGATAGAATAAGAGAGAAATGAAGCTGCACATGCAGCCTCAACAAACTTTATGCTTTTCTCATATGTTACTTTTACAGGCTTTTAAAATATGAAGGCTTTCAGTTTGTTTGCTTGATAGAAGTGGCAGGGCTTGTATGGAACCAGGTTCATGATTTGAGAGCAACTACTGTGCTTGTTTGGGATGCAAACAAATCTATATCCTCCTTTCTTTGGACAGGAATGTGTAGGTTGAGAAATAATATCAAGATGAGGTAAAGAAGTAAATGATTTATTATTGGATGACAAGCACTGTTTTCACTATGCGGCATATTTGGTCATGTAAACCAGGCTGTGCTCAGCTTCTAGAGGTTCCAAAGTTCCTGTATAGAAAGAAATTAACTGAAAGTCCTCAGTGAAACATTTTGGGTTTGTTTTGTTAAGACTGTGATATACACAATTTGGTAACTTAAAGTCAATCTTCCAATGTTTAAAAGATTTCTATAAACAGCCTAGATGGGGGCTCCGTACATAACACTGCTCTTCCCTGCTCTCTGTCTCTTGGCCATTTTAGTTTCATCTGAGAAGCTGCCCGACCACACCTGTACAAACATAGCACGCGGATGTCTGCATCTTTGCATTTCTACAAGGGATTGCAGATTTTAAGTGTGTGCTTCTTCCCCAGTCATCTATGAACTCCTGAAAGGCGCAGGATGAATCTATTCATCTTTATGCCTGGGACATAATCCATGCTAAATGTACTCATTAAACAAGGGAATGAAAGAATGAACAAGGAAAGAAACTATGGAATGAGCTGAGTGGCTTGGAGTTGTAGCTTAGAGGAAATAGCTGTAAGCAAGAAATGAAATGTTTAAACCAAGAAGAATTTTAACACTTCCATTGAGTTTTAAAAAATGACGGGGGATGGGGGGTGGGAGATGAGGGTAAGGGGGATCAAATATATGGTGATGGAAGGAGAACTGACTCTGGGTGGTGAACACACAATGAGATTTATAGATGATGTGATACAGAATTGTACACCTGAAATATATGTAATTTCACTAACAATTGTCACCCCAATAAATTTAAAAAAATGACAATAATATTAAAGGCTGATCTCTCTATATGTATGTGTATATACTCACATATAAAACCAGAATTTCTATGTATTTCTTCATTCTTCAACTATGTTTTATCTCATAGAGGCAGCCTAATCTCTAGAAAGTGATGATATATGTGTGTGTGTGTGTGTGTAATATTGATGACTGCTTAATGGAAATCAATGAAGGCTGCTTTGTATGTATCTATATCTATGTCTCTACCTCTATCTCCATCTATATCTATGTCTTTATATATGTCCAGAAAATATCTAGATAAGAAAGTACAAGAGGAAAAGTTCTGTCGTTGATCCAGGTTGATAGGGGTGACCAAGGGATTAGATGAAAAGAGTGGGTACTGGGGAAAGGAAGGAGTGAAAGGCAAAAACTCTGCAAGGCAAAACATAGGTAGCCACCAAAATTGCTGTAGCCAGGTTGGGAAACAATGGAAATAGAACACATGCTCCAACCCCCGCTGTCTCTCACCTGGATTGTTGCCAATGGCCTCTTGAATGGTCTCCCTATTTCTGTCCCTTTATACCTTACATTGAGGCTCAACGTGGCGGCTTGAGGGACCTTTTAAAAATCTAAGTCAGATTATGTCACTCCCCTTCCTCCAATGGCTTCTGTGTCACCTAAAGTAAGGGACAAGAGCTCATGCTGTCACCAAGCCCTGGCCCGCCTTCCTGGCCTCATCTCCTCATGCTCTGTCTCACCTTGCTCACCTTTGGGGACCCAGATCAATGCATTGGGATGGAGAACTGAATATTGTGTGCGAGGAGCATGTTGGCTAAGAGCTGTTCTCACTTCCTGCTCCTTCCTGCAAAGGGGTTGCTAAGATGGACGAAGGCCTGCTCTGCTTCCTTAGATTTGAGGTTAGAGAAGCCAGAGTTGTCACTGGTGACTCAGGGTCCCAGCTGAGTGCTCTATTCCAGCACTGGGGGAGGAGAGCTTTAGTTTTTTACTACCCCTTTGAAAGGACTGCTGAGATGGAGGGCTGGATTCACACGCTCGTGGGTCGCAAGCCTAACACTCTCCCATGTACCCAAGCCTCTACCCAACCTCTGACAGAAAGGTGTGACCTGAACACGGCTGTCTCTTTCAGTATTGACATCCTCTTCACATTTCTCACATCCCCTCACTATTTTTCTCGTGGCACTTCCCCTCTTTATGCCGAAAAGTAAAAAAAAAAAAAAGGTAAAGTAAATGGAAGACCGTGGTCAAGGTCCTGGTTTGTGCCTTAGAGAAACTTATGTTTTGTTCTCTCTTCAAGGGGTAAGAGGAGGACAGATCTTTCCAAGCAAAAATTAAGAGTCTGTGTTATTCTGTACCGGCATGTATGTCTATTAAGAAGAAAATGAAAGAGTTGGTACTTTGTAATTTTTTTTTTTTTTTGCTATTATCTACATATGTGATTTAATGTATAGTTTCTCTGAAATGGAGTTTAAGGAAAACATATATATTCAACTATTTGAAGATTATTGAGAATAGTTTATTTTTAAACTGTGTGACCATCATCTCTTTGGCTTGTTCTTGGAGACATCGCTGCCGTCGTTTTCTTCTTCTGTATCTGCATAGGGATGAGCTTCCCGTGTTCCCCTAAAGCCTGTCTGCAGAGCTGGAGTCAGCTCATTTATTTCCGTCTCCTGGCAAGGTTAAGAAGGCACTGATATTTGTGGCTGAGCCAGACATCACGTCTCTGTGATCTCCTAGGAAAGGCTGAGCGCTCTGCTGGGGGTTCTTTCCTGCAGAGGACGTTGAAGTTGAATGTGGAGAAGCATGCTGTGCCCTTAGGTCTTCAGGTTAGTGACATGGGGGCACCTTGATAAATCCAGCAGAGTCCTGCCTTTGGTGAGCAAGTGAATCTCAAGGCTGGCTGGCTGCCAGCACCCGCCAGTATCAGCTTCTCCCTGGACCAGGGCACCGTGGCTGCCATTCAGTCACCCCTTCTCTGAAAGCTCATTGGCACCGGCTCAACAGCAGCAGAGCAGCTGCTGACACTAAGTTTCTATGATAAAAGTGCTGTTATATCCAATTTTAGAACTGCGTAACAAAAAGCCAGGGTTTATCCAGAATTCACTTACGTGTAACCATACGATTGGGCCAGACATCTATTGCTTTGCATCTTCATGATAAACGGGTATCATTTGTAATTCTTTTACTAAGATATGTTATCTACACAGGCAACACTCTGCTTAATTACACACCCATTTGAGAAAATGGCATCCAGTACATTTGTGTTGTTTTACTTCTGCTTCCAAAGCCATGTTTCCTTCCTGTAGAGTTATGAGGAATTTTTGTTTTCCACAACTCAGCTACTCCTTCCGGGAATTTTGTGTATGCATAGGTTCTTCTGTAAGCACACACACCACACAGACACACACGTACACACACGTGTATACACACAGGAATACTTCACAATGGAGAACAGTGGTCAAAGTGAGTGTGTCCCTTGCATGGCCATTTGAAGACCCAACCCAGTGACAGAGGCTATTAGAGTAGAGGAGCCTCTGCCTGATGTCTCTCAACAGCAGATACTTCAGAAAGCACGTACTCAAGAAACCAGGGCCAGCCACCCTGATGTGAACTCAACTCCAGGAGAACCAAGCACAGTTCGGTCTGGGCTTGCGTTGATCATTTCAGGCAATGGTTTTGAACATGGCAGAGATCCCCAGCTGCCACTGTGCCGTTCCTACTCCCCACATTACCGCGACCTCTAACCACAGCTCCTTCCTGCTGCTCACACCCAGATGGCTTCCCATAAACTTCCATGACATCAGAGTCACTGAGTCACAGGTGAGGTCGGCACAGATTACTTCGTGAAGCCCGCCCCACCCCTGACAGTGGAAAATTCCAGGGGATGGATGCTGCAGCATCGAGCGGGCCTTTCATCCAGCAAATGCTTCTCAAGGATCCACAGCATGCCGGTGACTGTCTGAGGTGCTGAGACATAGCCGTGCACGTAACTGAGGAAAATCGCTGCCCCAGGAAGTTTACATGCCACGGTGGAGAGAAAACAGTCAGTGACAGCGCGTGTCACCTGTCAGTGCTGTGGAAGAAAGTAAAGCTGGGGAGCGGGTCGGAGAAGGTGGGGCAGGGGCTGAGCTGCGGTTCTGAGTGGGATGTCTGCGAGCATACATGTACAAATCAGAATCGTGTAAATGTTTTTAAACACTTAATTTAAACACAGTTTAAAAGCTTTCAAATGTACCATGGAGGTTTCAGGTTTTTTTTTTTCCTTTCTGGCTTGTTTGTTTTTCACAGTTGTAAAGGGAAGCTTTATTTGTTCTTGAAAAAAGACAATACTATTCTTCCCATTTATTCCAGTTCAAAACAGAAATCCACAGAGAAGCCATTTGCATGGAAATTAGCAGGTACTAAATAAATGAACTTCTGAGGGAATGAATGAAATGATGAGTCCCCAGGGAGAGGTTTCCCAGTAGGAGAGAGCGCCAAGCTCACATTCTGGGGGAGGGTCCCACTTCCAGGCAAGCCCCAGTCACAGGTTGGCGTGACTCACAAGGGACAATGAACACAGACAGAGGAGAAGGAAGTGGGGGCTGGAAGAGGTGAGTTCAGAGCCTGAGAAAAAAGGAAGGAGCCAGACTCAGGAAAGAGGAAATGGTGACCAGCTTTAAAGGCTGCAGAGATCAAAGAAAATGGGAATGAGGACAAGGTCCCTGGATCTGATCACCTGAGGGTTATCAATTGACAAATGACCACTGTCAGCATCGGATGAACGCCAGGCTGGGAAGGCGAAGGGAGCGAGGGACCAGAGGGAGGCGAGGCAGTCTGTCCACAGAGGGTCGCGGGACTTGTCAGATGGTGGTCTACAGCACGGGCTGCTGGTCTCCGTGTAAACTTGAATGTGGTCTTCTAGATGCATCTTTATACAAAGAAAAAACAAGATAGTTTTTTGAGAAGCAATATCACATGTGGGAAAGATCGCTGGACCTGGTCTAGAAAACATGGGTGTTATTAGTCCCAGATCCACTACTTAACCAACTCAGAAAACCCTTAGAGGTACATTTTTTTATCCGCAAAATTACGATAGTAATACTTGTTCTACTCCCGGAGAAACTGTGGAGGTCAAACAAAATGGTATATAAGAACCTGCTAGCAAACTGGAATACAAAAGACAAGTATCCTTGTCACCATGTTTTTCTTTATAAGGGTGGTGAGCTCATTGTATTGTGGGTTTCTTTCTGGTTTTGCTGACAAAACCATTTTGTTGTGCACAACTTCGGGTGTGGCCTGATGTCGGGAAGCAAGCCTTCAGAGCCAGAGGGCCTCTGTTGTAATTCTCATTTGACCTCTAGGTAGCTTGCAAATACAGGGCCGCCCATGCTGCGGCTCCTCAAACCCCCAGCAAGGCTTTTGTGGTCTGGTGTGTTCCCCCCGAACACACTCGGTCACTTTCTCTGGCCACAGTGTCCCTCTCCACCTAAGCATCATTTCTCTGCATTGCGCTTCTATTGTCCCGGCAGCCTACTGCTTTCTTGTTGGCCTTCTTCCGTGATTGGCATTCCACTTTGGGTTCCGAGTATACCTTGACCTCCACTTTTGGGGTCCCTCCCCATTGGGAATTCATTGCTCTTTTCTCTGTTGTCCCACAGCACTTAGTTATGGCACTTACTTCTGTCTAGTCATGTAGTTGGTTATTTATACTTTGTGCTTCCTGCTACACTGAAAGAGAACCAAGGGCAAGAACCAAACTGTATCCGTCACCACGACCCTACCACTAATTGGGGCCCCACATGTAGTTCCTGTGGGGGGACTAACACTTGAATGAATCTGTCCTTCATCCACACTCTCTATGTCTTAATTTTGTCACACAGGAAATAAGGATTCTAGAGAAGGTAAATTTGAAGACCCCCCTCTTTCTGCTCTAATGGCTACAATTTCATGATCTTGTCTTTTTTCCCAGACACTCCATTTTTTTTTCCATTACAATCCCTGTGCATCTATTTTGAGAAAGCACATTGAGGATAATGCTTAAATGTACAAAACTGAAGTAGAAATGGCAGTTTGCTAGGTGAGTACACGCAGTGCAATCTGAACACAAGTGTGAAATGTGAGCACTTCTCTGAGGGTCTGGCTTCTCTCACTAGGATCAGTAAAACATTCACCTATAGCCACATGTTTGCAAAGTGCTTCTAATTGTATGTTCTTATTTACACACTCAAACTCTGTGCTTCTGAGAATGACAGACTAACAGAAAAGTCATTGTCTGTGGCTCCTGCAGATTTCCACATGGCTTTCTATATTAAAAAGTTGAATTTTTTTCCCTAGAAACATAATTTTCCCATTTCTGCTTGATGAGAAAGCTGCAACATCAGTTGACATCCTATAGCATGGAGGAAAAACTAGCATCACGTCTTATACTTCCCCGGGCTGTTTTGTCAGCGTGGCACTCTGCCGGTGGCTGCACTGTCACATGAGGTTGCAGTTTCTTGTTACAGTGACACTTACTGCTGTGCAGGAATCCTGCTTAGTCCTCCCCGTGTGTGAGGCAGTGAGATGATGCGTCGTCTAAAGTGCATTACCTTACAAGTCTGTGAATCAGCATCATTCGATCCGGATGAGGTCATTTTCAAAGGAAGATTGAAAAGAAACCAGGGTTCTGGGAATTCACCGGGAAGGGGGAGGGACTCTGCTAATGCCACTTAGCATTTATCCCAGCTCCTGACACAGAGAGCTGTGTGTAGCTCCTACTGCTGCTCTGTGTGTTTCAGTTCATGGAATTTGCCTGATAACCGATGCAAAGTCATTATCAGATCACAAGTGGGAGCTTACATGTGGAGACGTAAAGGTAACTAAGTGCTCTATGATGGACGACTCTAGAAAGAAGGGTCCCAGTTAGCAAAATTTCATATACTTTTCTCCCAAAGACACTTCTTGAAGAACTTAAAAAAAAAAAAAAAAAAAAAAAAAAAAAAAAAAAAAAAAGATTTCCAGCATCATTGAATCCTGTGACAATTACAGTTTGTGTGTGTGGCCTCTGGCCCATTATGGATGGTCTCACTTACCTTGGCTCTATGACAAGTGTCCCCCCATGAACTGATCTTGGACCATTTCTCTGCATTAATGAGCACTCACCAAGTTTTACCAATCTCAGGCAGGCAAACCTGACTTCTTTTCTAACATTACTTTTATTGCAAACACACATTGCCAGAAAAACCATCACCCATTGTATTGTATAATCCTGCTACGAATCTGTAAGTGTAAGGATGAAATGGATGTTTCTGTTGTTCAGCGAGAGGCCAGAGGAGAAGTAGGTATTTCCAGAATTTACCAACCAGGGAATAACACTCGTATATGAATGAATGTTGATTTGTAGTCAAATTGACCCGGTACTTAATGGTTACAGGGCATATTCCTCTCACTCTCCTTGGTGATCTGTCCTTAGCTTCTTCAGCTCATAACTTACTTCCTCCATAGCCATCTCCTTCCCCAACTCACATCTGCACAGGTTTTACTGGAGACTTTTTCCTATTATTCACGGATGTCTGTGAACTACTTTACTTAATCAGGTGGGAATATAGAAGCAGCAGTTTCCAAGTATTAGATGTTAGTGGTTGAAAAGCACATGGATATACTTCACCCTAGCTTAGTGTTTCTACTCATTCCAGTATAATTTAACAGTAATTTCAGACATTTCTAGACATCAGGACTACAAGGGACATTCAAGTCCATTGAGTTCATCTCCACTCGGAGGTTATTCTCCAAGACATTGCTGATAAGTGGCACTTGTATGTCTTACGAGGGGACTCATCACCTCGTCACACGGCCCATTTAATATGGGGACAGAATTGATCATGAAGACATTTTTTTTTCCTCCTTCATGTTTAAATCTTGGTGTCACTGACTGCCACTCCTACAAAGAGTTACCTGTGTGCACCTCCATCCTTTGTACAAGTCTTCTTACCCCTTGAGCTTTTTTGTTGAAAGATCTGAAAAAGACCCAAACTGATTGAGAAACCACGGCTAACGGGAGCGGATTAGCCTAGTACAGTCGTAGGGAGATAATACAGTTTTAAGAAATGAGGATGTTTTATCTGGAGAAGAGAGCACTCAGGGAAAAGCTGCTTGTGTCTTTAAATATTTAAAGGGCTGATGTATGACAGAGTAATGTGACTTATTCAGCATAGCTCTGAATGACAACTGTTCAAAATGTGGAAGGAGGGATACACTCAGGGGCTTTTAAGGCCTTTTGTAGTGTAGCATAATTTAATAACTCCAGTGCAAAATGAAAATGGGAGGGTGTTTAAAAAATAGCAATTAGAGATACTAAAATATATTTTCTTTCCTTTTTCTATTATCTCTCTCTTGTCGTGGAGATTTTTTATTTGTTATTTCACATTGTGCTCCCTGAGGAATGGGAGTCTTGTGGGGTGATGGAGACGCTTGGGGTGCCTGAGACCTCTGCTCTGACAGCAAGTGGTCTGTGGGTTCCCTCTCCTGCTAGCTGGGGACTAGAGCTCTGTCCCCATCTCCATGGTTGGACAGCTGAGCCAGGTGTCTCCTTTCCCATGGCCCCACTGTGCCAACCCCAGCAGATGAGTGACCTCCAGGGGACTGTAAGCCCTGCACTGGGACCTGCTACATACTGGGTCAGGGTGAGTGAGGGGCTGCACGGCCACAGTGCCTTCCAAATGCACGTGGCTGCCAGTGGTGGCAGGACAGCCACCACTAAGTTTGCCCAAGCCCCTGCCCGGGACAGAGCGCAGTACTGCAGGCTGGGTGGGGTCCAGTGGGTCAGAGGGTGGGGATCAGGCAGCCACGACCCTGGAGAGGCTGAAAATGGGACACATTTGGGCCTCAGCTCCAAACCCCTGAGGGGTGCTCTGTCATGCCACTGACTTCTCATCGAAAACACAACTTCTTGCACCTGTCCAGACCCTCCCTCCATGGGGCTGCTTTACCTAAAACGGTGGACACGCCTGTGCCTCCGGAAGACCTGGGCTGCTGCATCTGTGTAAGCAGAGCGCCTGGCTGTAGCTTTCCCTCCACACTTCATTTCAGATGCGCCCTCCGTGTGTTCATGTTGTCGTCATTATGAGACTCAGTTCACTGTCACCCTGTTTCAATCAGGCGGTTTGTGTCTGTCAGAACAGAATCCTCGAGCTTCGTTTTGAGGCCTGACAAACTAGTTGGCGGGCTGGCTGTTCAGTTTCAGATGTGGATATGTGAAAATCTTCTCCTATGATTATAATTTACTGCCTTATAATTTTATCTTTTTTTTGCCTTATATATTTTGACATTATGTTGTCAGGGATGTAAAAATTGTGATTTTTACATATTCTTGGTAGTGAAATATTCTTTTTGCTATCACATAAGATTCATTTTGATCCTAATCGTCCTAATATTAATGTTTTTACACCAGTTTACATTTGTTGACTATTTATATGGTATGATTTACCGTTCAGTTTTCTGTGCGCTTTAATTTTATCCTACGCTAGATGTTTACAAATCCAGTTTGATAGCCTATCTTTCAGTAGCTGAGTTTAAGATTATTATGTTTACTGTTACTATTTATTCATATATTTGGAATTATTTCCATCTTTTTCCTTTTCCTTTGTTTCTTTTCTCACTGCCTTCTCCTGGACTGACGGTTTTCTGTAGGACTTCATCCCTCTTAAGGTTTTATTTTTATTCTCACATACGTATATTCCTGATACACTCATATATAATCTATTAGTTTTGCTTATGATAAAAATTGTTTGGTATTTCCACCTTCCTCCTGAACTTGCTTAAACTAGTCCTTGAATACCCCTTCTTACCATATTATTGCTGCTTAGAGTTTTGTTTTCAGTCTTTTACAGTAAGAAATTGTTTTCTTTTGACATGAACTGAGCACACGCATTTGCAATTCACGTGCCCACTTTGTTCCTTAAGCCACACCTTCTGACTGCCGGCTGTCCCCTATTGAGAGAGGACACTCTTCACCAGTGAGTCGGGTTGACGTGGAGAAAAGGGAGGCCAAGTCCAGGGTGAGCGCATGCTGGAAAAGACCTTTGTTTTGCATTTACACTTTTCAAACTCCATGTTTGAATGTTAGATCATATTGATGGAAAGGTGAGAGAGTTAAACATTATTCTTGAACTCTATTCCTCATGATTATGAGTTACGTTACTTTTACGTGTTCAAAGTTTGCAATGTCAAAGTCTGATCTCTGAGCTCAATCCACGCAGTTTAGGTTCTATAATTAAACAGCTTCGTGGCCCCCCAGTAGCTCTTCTTTGATCCTACTCCCACTTTCCTGTGTTATTTTTTTTCTTATTGTTTAACTTTCACTTTAGTTAGACATTTCCAGATGCCGTTGCTTTCACGTGATCGTCTAATCACACACGGTGCTGGGTGGACAGGTCTTCCGCTGTGTGAAGACACGTCTCCATTTCATACTGACACCTCTTACCCCTAATGAGAAGTAGGCTATCAGGCCAACTGTAGGTCTCTGCGGGTAATTTATTTTTATTTATTGTACTTGCGTATACTTTCTAAATAAAAATTATGTCTTTCTTGAATCCTGTAACAAATTAATAATTATTTCTTATTCTCTCTCTGATATTCCCTTCATAGTCTTCTGGGATTCTTATTAAAAGAATGTTGGAAACATTCTTTATTTGTTGGATGAATAGGTTGGAAACTTACTCAATTTCTCTCAAAGCGTTCATTAAAACATAATAAACCCTGTGTTTCTGTGCTACTTTCTCAATTGAGTTGTTAGTCTTATCTTCATTTACTTCATTTATTCTCTAACGCTTTCCAGGCTTAGGTGCGACCCATGTGTGGCAGGCAGAATTCTAAGAATGGCACACACTGACCCCTAACCCTGTGAAATCCTCCCCATCTGAGTGTTGGTACGACCTGTGAACATCTTGATTAAAAGTTATAGGGCTAAAGGGAGTTAATCGGAACAGGCAGAACTGAAGCACTTGAACCCTTTGAATGCACAGTACCCTCTGGCCGTGACCAGAAGAGGACGTCTCAGAGATGGGAGCACAGGGCAGTTGGCGTGCCCTCACTGGAGGCCGCCTGGGAAGGAATGCTGGCAGCCCCACAGGCTCACAGTGGCCCCTTCGGAGGGACTCAGACCAGTGGCCCAGGACGTGGACTCTGCCAACAACCGCACTGACACTGGAGGTGGATTCTTTCCCAGACACGTTGATGTCTCCTTGTGGTACCCTGAGTGCAGAACCAGGGAGCCACCTGGCCAGCCAGCGTCTCAGTAAAGATGTGGGGTTTGAAGCAGCTCAGTCTGTGGCAGTGTGTTGTGCAGCCGCAGAAAACTAAAATGCCATGTATTACATTTTTAAAAAGTTCAATGTCTACTTTTTTCTTCCTCAAATGTACAGTTGGCTCTTTTATACAGTTACGGATAACCTAGTAATTTAGACCTGTTTTGTTTAGGAATATCTTTATCTTTTAACAAAAGTTGAAGTTTTGTCCTTTTGGATATCCATCTCACATTTCCTTGAAGTCATGGTCTTTTGTAGAATTAACCCATCTGGAGTGGATTCCTTTTCTGCTGGTTTGTTTTGCGTTTCTCAGCAGTAAATTATTGTTGATTTGTTCTGATACTTCGGTTTGTGTTCTTTTAAAGTCCATTTTAATTCTTTCCTCTTTCTCTTTATGACTATTCTCTCCTGTCTACAGAGCTCCCATTGCCTCCGCCTGGCCTTCTGTGCCTCCCAGACCAGACCCATATCTTAAATGGTCCTTTGGGGACTCTGAGTGTCATTGGGAACATCCCTATTCCAATTACAACGAACCTTTGGGAATCTCAGCTCAGTTCCTTGTCACAAGACTGTCCTGTATCCTCTCCTTCTCTAAACACATTTTTTAAAAGCCATGGAGAAGGTGGAATTGACAACCATGTTTGGTTTTCAGGCCCCTTTATGATAAAGGAAGGTGTCACCTGGCACCTGGTCTTACGGGGTAAGCCTGTAGGGAACACGCTGGTCCTTTCACACCTCGGGGGCGGCCTCGTTTCCAAACCCACTTGACTTTTTGAATATTATATCTGGTTCACAGAATGAAAAAGCCACTTTTTAGCATAAGGTGCTGTCTCACTGTTGTTCTCTTCTAGTATTTTGCCTGTCGATGTGCCCAGAGTAGCTGGTCAGGAGGTGAGCCCTGACACCAGCTTGGCTACAAGTCAGTCATTGCATCTTTCTGTCTTCAATTCTCTCTTCTCCAAAGCAGAGATGATATCTACCCTGTTTACTTCAACGTTGGCCAAGAGAGTCAAATGGGATTGGAAGTCCTGTATGATAACTTGCATCTGTCAACAGAGGCTGGACATGTCACATTTTCGTGCCTTTTACCTACGAAGATTCAACTTGGACACTGAGGGAGTCAGGCAGTAAACATAATAAGTTTAATGACGATTCAAGTTCTCGAATATAGGGTTTGTGCTTTCTTTCACACGTGTCAACAGGCAGTATTTTACACATTTCACATACTATTGGTTTTTGTACAAATCTGTGAAATGTCTTTTGAATGTTCAGCATTTATTCAGAGGAGTTGGGAAATAGTTTCAGATCGTTTTCAATGGAGAATTATACGAAAGAGCATGCTGACTTCTCATGAGGCTTTGCAGCTGGAGAGGAAAAAAGATGGAAAGAACTCTGGGGGTTTGTGTTGGCTACGAATAGATTTGTTTCCAGACAGTTCAGTGGTAGGTTTACATTAAAAGGGATCAGATGTTTCTGGGTAATGAATGAATTTATTCTTTTTCAATTTTCATCCAAATAATCCAGAACCTTGACTGCAATGTTACGAGATGGACTTAACCCAATATTCTTTATGCTAAAAACCTGAAAATGAGCTGGGTCCCGTGACTCAGAAAGGCACTCTGTAGAAACGAGGTCGGCCAGCCAGAAGAGTCCAGGACACTGAAACTGGGCAGGACCCCAAGGAGGAATAGGTGCACCTTTCCATATGATCAAAGGAACTCACAGCACACAAGTAGGCACAGGATGCGGAGAACGTGGCCACATGTGAAGGATCACAGGAAGGAAATGGTGCTGGGAGGTGAGAAGAAGTGGTCAGACGTAGGTTTGTATCAGAGGACAGAGAAAAGAGACGGGGTTTCGGGCCTAAGTCACAGAGAAGCACACGTAGATGCTGCGCTGTCAATGCACAGAGCCATGTGGTTGGAGTCAGATAGTTCTAGAAGCAGAAGTAGGGACTCAGCTATTTCACCAAGTTTCAGGGTTGGGATCCAGACATGCTGGAAGTGACACAGCAAGCACGGCCTGGAAAAGCCGGATATGGGGACAAAGGCAACTTGCATTTTTTAAGATCCTTCCTACTCCAAGGACTGTGCAGGGTTGTTTATATTATTTAAACTTAACAATAATTCTATAGAACAAAACCTTGTATTTCTTATTATCAAGGTGAAGGAAACGGACGTAAACATTCATTGCAAAGGTTACATATGTTATTATCTACACAGCCTAGAACAGCATCTGAGACATAATGGGTGTCAGGCAATTATAAATGTGCTATTATTACACTGTCTAGAAACCCTGACTTCTGAACTCTCAATTAGTTTAGGCTGCTGGCCAGAGGCAGGGAAATCTCAGTGAGGAATCTCTATTCCCTTTCATCTCTCCTTGAAAATTGCTGAGTTTTAACCTTAATACATCTTTCTCTTTTATGATGTTACCAAAAGCAGCAAGGAACAGTCAACATACACCAATGTTCTCAGCTCCTCCAACCTTCCCGTCGAGCTGCATTCTCCGTCTTCTGAGGTGCTTCGGATGCTAGTTGGGCTTTTTTTTATATATATATATATTTGATACATTTGATATTTTGCCATAGCATCACAAGGCACATTCTATTCCCAGCATGCAACATTTGTGTCTGTACGCCCACCACCTAACTAGTAAATCAACATCACTTATTTCAGTTTTGATTTTGTTATACAAGTCCTCTACTTTCAGGGACCAATCTCTGTGCTAGTTAACATACAAGGTAAGCTGCTGTAGCAACAAGATCCAAAAACATAGCTGCTTAAGTAACATGGACATTTAGTTGTCTCTCCTTTAAGAGGTCAGCGCTGTGAGGCAGCTCCTGCATTGCTGGCTCCTGGACGGTGTGTGTAGGGGGTGGTGACAGTTCAGGTGATGGTTTCAGGTGGTAATCTGCAAATTATACACATGCCTTCTGCTCCTCTACCAACAGACTGAACTCAACCATGTGACCACACCTGCCTTCAAGGAGGCTTGAAAATGCACTCAGTCTCTGGGTAGCCACCTGCCAGTTAAGATTGGAAAGTTTATTCTGCTAAAAGAAAATGTCAGTAAGAAAACTGGGGACAGTTACAAGTGTCTTCGAAGTAGGACTTCTTTTCTTCCCATTTCCCCAGGATTCCGCCAGGATGGCATTTAGGATACTTTCTTACAATTCTGTATTTAATTATAGTTTTTCTCTTCTCGCTCTATGTTCTGTGAGAGGTTGGGCCATGTCTCTGTGACCTACATTTAACTACCTCTGTGGTGTGTGGTATGGAACTTATGGGTGTTTGAACAATTGTGTTGAAGGCATTTTATTCAACATAGTCACAACTAAGTATGTATAAGGGGCAAGTGTGTTACTAATTGCAGTGATGGGAGGAGACTCCTTGCAAGACACACGTGAAACAGATTATTTTAACTTAAGATTTATGATTCTTAAATACATTTAGGCTTAAATATGTTAAGAGTATTATAGAATATATAAGTACATGTTAAATATATTTAATAACCTAGAAACTTGATTCTTGCTGTCACATCTTAGAGCATCATGGATACGGTTGTTTTAGCACTTTCTCAGTGATGCCCTCCTGCCTCGCCTCCAGAGGGTGACCTGCAGACAGCTGCTGAATGTCACCTTCAGGTCTCCAGCAAGTAGCTGGGTGGACAATATACAACAGGTGTTACTAAACATACACTGAATTAATAAAGGAACAGATCATACAATCAACCAGCCTGCTTAACAGACACACTGGGGCCAGGGAGGCAGGTATCCCTAAATTGTGTAGGTCACCTTAAGCAGGGTGACTTCTTCTCTGATGTCACTGATAACATGATTTTTTTTTAACATGCCAATTTCTCGTAGTTCAAAAATTAGTTTCAATTCACCTCACAGAAAACTGTAAAGAATGACAAAGTAGCATCTGTTGACTACCGGCAAGCTGTATATACTGTATACACATGACCCTTGCCCTGTGCAGTGGACATCACATATTACGTAGAATATTTAGTACTTATAATTTATGTTATGTTTTATTATTAGAGTTACAAGTTAAAATGCAAAAGGTCTCAGTTAAAATTTCAGATGTGTGTGTATGTGTTCATGTATATATAACACATGTATATATAATATATGGTATATAAAATGTGTGTATGAGAGCTATTACATAATATAAATCTAATAGCTATAATTATATCTAACATAATTATATGATATGGTATGTATTCATATTATATATTTAAATGTAATACATAGTGAGTAATGCATTGATATATTTTAATACTATAATTACAAAACAGTCCTATATATTTTATATACACATTTTATATAGTATATATATATATATATATATATATATATATATATATACACATTAGACACACACACACACACACACACACACACACACACCCCTGAAATTTTACAGAGGGATTTTGCATTTCAATTTGTTACTCTGATTCCATAACCCATATTGGATGATGGCTTCCAACCTTCATGAAGGGTATGAGGAACACTGTTTATTTGCAAAGGTGAAGTGGGTCTTAGGGCCTAGTGGTAAAAAAAAGTTGGAGTAAAAATAGAAAGTCTTGTCTGCGTCCAGACAAGCCGGCCTGGGCCGGCTTCCTGCTTGAATCAGAATTCAGAAAAGCCCTTCAATGAGGGGAAGGAAGGGCCTGGAGACTGGGACATGAGCGGTCACAATCTCCGACCGTAGGCACCACACGCACACACGTACACGCACAGATGTGTACGTGCACACACACCCGCACACCCCAGCACCCGCACACCCGGGCACCCGCACACCCGGGCACCCGCACACACGCGCACCCACACAACCGGGCACCCGCACACCCGGGCACCCGCACACCCGGGCACCCGCACTCACACGCACCCGCACACCCGGGCACCCGCACACACGCGCACCCGGGCACCCGCACACACGCGCACCCGCGCACCCGGGCACCCGCGCACCCGGGCACCCGCGCACCCGGGCACCCGGGCACCCGCGCACCCGGGCACCCGCGCACCCGCGCACCCGGGCACCCGCGCACCCGGGCACCCGCGCACCCGCGCACCCGCGCACCCGCGCACCCGCGCACCCGCGCACCCGGACACCCGCGCACCCGCGCACCCGCGCACCCGCGCACCCGCGCACCCGCGCACCCGCGCACCCGGGCACCCGCGCACCCGCGCACCCGCGCACCCGGGCACCCGCGCACCCGCGCACCCGGGCACCCGCGCACCCGCGCACCCGGGCACCCGCACACACGCGCACCCGCACAGAGCGGGAACACTGGAGGAGCAGAGGACCAGAGCCAGGGTGTACGCAGTGCTCAGTGGGAAGCCCAGTGGGAAGGATGGAGGGTGAGGGAGAATACGGTTCTCTCTCCTTCCGCACTGGGGTGGAGGCTGGTCCAGAATTTTGCTTTCCACACTTGTTCTTCGAAGGGACAGCTGACCCTTATGCTGCGGCAGGAGCTTGATGGCAGCACCGGAAGTGGAGCCCGCCGCTTCCGGAAAGCACATTTGCTTGTAGAGACCAAGGAAGGGCCGCCTTGCGGAGGAAAGGGCTCTTGCCCCCGAAGTCGGACTCTTTTACTGTTATTACTTGAAGGCGGTGTGGAAAGCATGTGGAACTGGGGCCACACACTGGATTCCAAGGTTAACAGAATGTATTCTATGACCTTAGGCCTACCTGGGGCTTGACCTCAGTTTCTTCATCTGTCCAGTGGCCTGAAAAAGCAATTCCCTGGCCTGTTCTGCAGGGCTACCTGGATAAACAATGAAGAAAACATTTAACAACGTGTGTTAAAAGTTGTTTAAAAACACTGGGTAAACTATGCCTCTGTATGGATTTCTCCGAGTATTCTATTTCTGCCCCTGTGTCTGAGAGTCTGTGAGGCAGGAGGCCTATTCTTTCATCTGTGTTTTTCCATCCTGTACGTCTAGTGCCACAGAGGAGCCACTCAGATAAGTGCTTCCTAAGAAACATGGGAATGGAACCATTTGAACATTTTCAAGAAGTTTACATGTTCATCTCTGGGGATGTCCCTTGAACTCCTTAAAGAACAGGCCTAGGACAGATGACTTTCTCATGAGAAACACTTTAGAAGTCATGCTCTTTCAGAAAAGAATTTTTAGGAAGTAATAAATGTTATAGTTTCAATCCCATTATGCCCCGAAACTTGTCATTTCAGAGGACACTCACTTTTGGCTTTTACTGATTTCTAATAGGTTGTTCTTGCAGTTAATTGCAGCAAAACTGAAGACAAAATAATATCCTATAGGCTAAGCTTCTTATTAAAACAACAACAACAACAACAACAACAACACGCAGAACAGATAGCTGAAGGAAAAGCATTGTCCTAAAAACTTAGGAATCTTATAATGATTGTAAGGTGAGTTAAAAAAAAATTCTAATTGGAAAAATTTTCTAGCTTTTCTTACTTCCATTAACGTTAGTCATATACTTAGATTATAATGATAAATTGTCTTAGTATAGCAAGGTTGGAAGGCTTAATTCCATCCAAGTTTTCCCACATTTGGGAAGCAATATAATATAACTTTCCTTGTCTTAAAATCCCAGATGTGATTTCTATGAAACCTTTTAAGTACTGTCTTGTTAAAAATAGGATTAAGAGAAAGGGATCTCTGTGCGTAGTTTATGTATTAATTTACTAACGTATTTTTGCTTCAACTAGAAGAAACACTGTATTACCGTCTCTTTCATGTGCCCTGTGTACCGTTGTCTGTTCCACAGTGGAGTCAGGAAGGTTAGATGGACTGTTTCTCATCTGGGTTAGAAAGTCTCTCTGTCACGTGCGCTCCTTGCAGAAGGGCAGAATAGTCTGTTGGGTTCGTGCTTGGACATACTGGGTAGGCATCCTGAGACCAATTTCCTAAATGAACTCCAATCCCACCACACCTGAATCCAGGCCGGGATTTGGCGGGCACCGGGCCACATTATGGGAGGAGGTTTGTCTGCAGGAGAAGCCTGGTGCTGGGTCTCCCAAGAAAGGCTCTGGTGTCAGTTGAGCTGCTTGCTGGTTTCCTTTGGGCTCCACCTGGGGCGTTCCATACCTGCCACTGACTCCAGGAAAAGGATATCTTTTCAGCCCAGCTTCAGGAGCTGGGAGGATGTGTAAAGTGAATTTTTTAAACTAATCATTGGGGCTTGTACTGTGTGTCCCACTCAGAGCTCCAAGCCGTGATGGCTGTGTGAGTGGAGCAGGCTGGGGTTTCCAGACCTCTTTGCCAATAACCCTGCATGCACAGCACCCCTCAAAATCCTCTCGACCAGACGCGGCATCACGTCTGGGTGGTTGGGGTTTTTAAGGTCTTTGCAGTGCAGGTCTGCTGTTCCCTTACTGACGCCATTGCATGGGTGTTCCAGGTGAAATGTGTGGGCTTTTCTGTTGTGTTTCTGGTGGCGGGTGGTGGTGTTTCATTTTGATTTTACCTGAATAACTATTATACAATATTATGCATAAAACATTATTTTAAATTTTATTAATTATACACATTACTATTGTTAAAATGGTCTCCTGTGTCTGTTAACCCTAATCGAATGTAGAATTTGCCATGCTTTGCGTACAACTTCATAGGGTACCTAAATGTCAGTAGGATAGAGAATTTCAGACTCTGGCCTCAGACTCTCTCCCTGACACTCACCTCTTCTCCTGTAGTTAATAAAATCATGTGCAGAAACGTCAGATGCTCAGTATGTGAGACGCTTAGTATGTAAGCTACTGATAGAGGTTAAACATAATCTTTCAGTTGTAGCGATCGCATGTTCTAGAGAGCTCGGATCACGTGTTCTCGGTGCGAATGCTTTCGTGTGTGTTTGTCAAAGTCTTCATAGCTTTTAGTTTAGGAAATGTTGTCACAATCTGTACATCAACTCACTTTTTCTTAATGTGACCCACAAAGGTGTTAAACACAAGGCCTGACATGCAGTCCACGGCCCAGCCATGTTTCAGTCCCCGCGTCCTGTGAGGTGATGCTCTGGACCACGTGGGGAGGGCTTCAGATGTGGCCCCTGTCAGCAGGCGCTTAACTCCTGGCTTCAACTCTGCCACCATTGCTCAAAACAATTTTAAAATGTTTTATTCAGACTCAAAAGAGTTGGAGGCAAGTGAGAAAACAGTAATTTACATCCCTGACCTCGCTCCCAATGGCTTCTCCTTGCAGCGCCATCAGATCTGCAGATCTGCGTGGCATGCCACTTTGCCGTCAGAGAGGGTCTGTATACAGCTATGACCCAAACATAAAAGAAACTTTCAAAAGTGATCAAACAACTGGCAGTTAGTATTAACGGAATGGCATTTTAGGGATGCATGACATTCTTCCTAAGACAGGTTGGATTACCGCAGAGCTTGTAATTAAAGGAAGGTTAACCTTCAATGAAACTTTGATGTTTACCAGGTTCTTCTTCATCTATTCAGCCAGCTTAACATCTGCCGAGCACATACACATGTTACTCTTTCTCTTCTGTGACCTTTATCTTTCCCCACTGGAATGGAGGCTATAATAAAAACCATAGAGTATTCAAGAACTTGAAGAAAAGTCCACGTTTCCTGGGTGCAGTTTTGTTATTCCATTAGGAGGAAACTGAGGCCCTGAGAAATAAGTGCTTTCAAGGTTCAAAGTAAATTACTGGCAAAGCCAGTGCTTTTTCCCTCACAGCCCCTTTCATTCGTTACTACCTTGCCCTAATCAACACCACCTCTATTGTGTTCCTCCCCTGCCCCCCTTGGCTTTTCTGTCCATAGGAGAAGCTTCTGAGTTAACAAGTGTTTCCCCTGGATTCAAGAATATAAACCAATTAGAAGGTAGGTGGCTAGATGAAAAAGGGGCTTTTAATCAAAAGAACGCCCTTGTCATTTTAATCACACTCATTTCAACTAGTCTTCAGGAGACACTACTCTCTGGTTGTATCGTTCGGCCTTGAGAAATAATAGTGGGATTTCTAATGTTTTGATAATAGAAGTGTGTGTGTTAGTGTGTGTGAGCGTGTGTGCATGTGTATGCGTGCGCGTGTGCAGCATTGTGGCTGTCCCACTCTCTAGTAGAAAGCTGAGGCAGTCACTTCTGCATAATTATCATCAAATCTGCTTCGTGTAATAGGAAAAGCATGGTGTCCGGGAGAAGACTGGGTGCTGCTGTTCCGCCTTGGGCTGGGCTGGCTGCAGACCAACCACGTGTCAATGTATGAATCACTCACAGGCACGGCGTGCTGAGTGAACTTGAACTGTAACAAACACAACAGTTTGGTCATTTCTGAGTGTCTGAAGGAGTATAATTTAATTGCTGGCCCATGGCTCTAGGCACAGGTAGGGAGAGACAAAATTTGGTTTAATGTAAGGAAGATTTTTTCTAGTATTTAGGACTTTATGAAAACGAAATTAGCTTCCTTATGAATTCATGAATTTAGCATCTCTAAGGTTTTTAAAGACAAGAAAGTCTGTGGTTTGGGGACATTGCAGAGCCACCTGACCTGGGTGGGGGTGCTGCCTTCTTGGTCTGTGCTAGGCTGTCCCCCTTATGCGGCCGTGCACAGGTACCACCCTGAGGGGGCCAGACAGGAGAGTGACTGCTGCAGTCAGCGTGTTCTCCAAGCAGCTTTGCTAACTAGAAGCAGAGAAGTGCAACCATCCACGTTTCTTCCAGCTCCAGAGTGACAAACTATGGCAGAGGATCAAAAGGGACACGTCTGGCACAGCCAGATGAGTTCCAACAGGGTCCTGTGGACAGAATGAGAATAGGGATGATTCCAAATGTTCGTCCCCAAAGTGCACAGTTTGCATGTGGGTGCCCTCTTGGTGATGCATGATCTGTGGGTTTGGACCCTCCTCTTTTTATCTGCCTTTCACATCTTGTCCTGTTTCTTTCCTGTCCAGTCCTCCTGCGATGTCCCTTTCAGGGCCCGCCTCACCCCTGCACGCTTCTGAATGCCACTGTGTCCAGCTCTGCAGGAGCCTGAGAAGCAGTGTGCAGCGGAGCCTTTGTGCCACATTTGAAAAGGGCAGGTCTTTCCAGAGTGATCTCTTTGATTCTCCTGATTCTCATTGTCTAACGTTTTGTGCTGTCCGTGTCTTATCCTCTGAATGGAACTTGAATCTCACTAGTACACAACGTTCATCAGACCATTTCGACTCTATCACGTCTGCAAGGTGGCTGCATATTAGAGAGAGTTGTCCCCATGTCCCTAGTAGTGTCACACTAGAAATGAAAGGAGGGAGGAAGGAAGAGAAGGAGGAGAGGGGAATGAGCCCCCTCGTAAATTTTTAGTTCACCCTGATTCGGAAGCCTTCTGTGGGGAGCAACAGGAAATGGATTTGGACACCCTGGAACCATAGGATCGGACTTAGTGAGAAAAACGATCTGTTTCAAATCCCTTTGCAGTGCTGAGATGGCAGGCTATGTGTTTCCCCAGGAGACAGATGCCCAGTCTCAGCAGCCTGGGCTCCAGGTCCTGTGAGACATTTACCTTTCACCAGCACACAGGTGCTAGTCCTTTCTGAATGGAAAGGAAGAAAGCACGTCCCACCACTTTATAAACATCTTCTTCTTCAGCCTGCTTTTCACCATATCAGAAAAGCTATCTCCCCCAGGTCCTGTGTGGGCAGGTAAGGACATGTAACACAGGCACAGCTGGAGAGACAGAAATGCACCCAGGAATTCTTTACAAGCAGACGGATTTGCAGCTCAGATGGAGCAATGGATGCATCATGCAGGAGAGGGCAAACACCACTATATTCAGGAGTCAGAGAGGGAAAGGGGGCCAGAACGAGAGGGCAGCCATCACTGTGCCACCTGCACACGCGCAGGCTCGCAATGCCACCGGTCCCACCGTTTCTGCTGACTCAGGCTCAGCAGATGTTGCAGCCCTCTGTCTTCCTGTCTGAGGGCCAGGCACACCTGGAAACATCGCAGACCTTTCACATGGACTTACTTCCCTTTGCTTCTTCTCTTACCTCCTGGGTCCTATCCCTCCATGGAATCGTCCTAAATAATATTCTGAAATCATCTGTGTATTTGCTTTCTCCAAATGTATTTATTTCTCCAGTAATGACCTCCTTCACTTCTTTGAGCTCTTACTTTTAAAAAATATCTTGGAGGGCCTATTCCTGACACTGCCACGTTCTTGTGTTACTATATTAACCAATCAGATCCTTTCTGATACTTTTCTCCAAGAACTATAATAAAATTACAGATATTTCTATTTCTTCAGTATGTTTCTGAATCCACGCTGCTGGCTGTGTCATGCATTACTTTCCTTTTTAAGGGGAATGCATCATTGTATTTTCAGATACACGATTGAGGTTGTTCTTTTGGGTCTGACAATATGCAATACAGACTAGTAGCAAACTTCTTTTAGTTCAGCTTTCTTTACTTTTTCTCTTAGAGTAAAAGAAAACCTGCCCAAAGCTATGCAGAAGCAAAGCAAACTAACTTGGAAACACTTTTCATGCTGAATGGCAGACTGGGGCCTTTGCCCTCTCCCAAATCCTAGCCCCAGGGTTTCTTAGGATTCAGTTGATTGTTTCCTTGGGAGGAGACACCTTCCACATTCCTCCTGAAGCTTTTGGATTCTCCTTTTTAATCCTTTCTCAAATGGCACAAGTCACAAAGCCTCCTCTTTTAAAGAGAGCAAGCTCCTGCTTGTCAGAGTGAACCGGCTCCTGGCAAAACCTCCCTGGGATGGTGGCCAGTGTCTCTCAGGGCAGGGGATGCTGTGACCTTTGCTTTCACGGGACACTTCATGCCAAGTGCAGTCTTCCGTGGGTCCTGATCATATTTACAAGATGTGGTCTTCTGGGGAGAAACACACCATTTCAGTGAGCTTATTTAAATGTTTGATTTGCTTTTCTCCACGTGTTAAAGCCAACGCAGACTTTTCTTCCCCTCTCTGTGGCAGAGGACATGGATTCATGAACAGTCTTTTCTAGAGAGAAATGAAAAATGTGTGGTATAAATTCTCAGAGAAACTTCTGTGAATGTTTTTAAAGAAAATAAAGTGGATGGATCCTGTAGGGACCCCCCCCCCACCCCCATCATGCTGTCATTTCTGGGCTGTGAACACTGTTCATGCTGTCTCACTGTCTAAACCAGGAATATCTGTACCCAGTCTGGGCCGTGGCTTTCTCACCTATAAGACAGATGACATGAGGTCATATCTAAGCTACATCTTTTTATAATCTGCCAGTGGAAATTGGTCTTTTAAAAAATATTAAGCTTTCTCCTCTAATGGAGGCCGATGAAGGCCTTGTGAGCTCGGACTCTCTGTGAGAAGCCAGAACAAAGAGCCTTCAGGGGTGGGCTCTTTACAATCTGAGGATGATCTCTCGTCATTTCGCTCGAAAGTTGGTATTGCAAAGCCTCCAGTTTGCTCGTTTTTCACACCGGTGAGCCAATAAATTACACTGAATTGAATCCCAATTAATTGTCTGTCGTTTTCATTTTGGAGACCAGTGATTTCAGATTTAGGATAATTTCTAGTAGGTCCTGTCATATAACTCACATCTACAGAGATAAGTAGAAAAATGTAGTCGCGTGAGAGATGTCTAGACTAAACGCAGGGTAGGAAACAGCTTCCTTCTCTTAACCATCCGACAACTGCACCGTTCACGACCGCCTTCGTAAATCCACCAGGGGGCGCTCACCCCCATTGAAACCGGAGGGTGGAGACGTTCTGAACCACTTGCCGGTTACCAGCCCAATGGAAGACATCTCTGCCTGCCCTGGCCAGAACACCAGTCTTTCTAAAACATCACTACTTTGGTTATGTCACGAGAATACCATTTTAAAAGAGTGCAAACACAACATTTTCATTTAAAAATGGTTGCTTATGAATACATAATTTTTCATAGCTAAAGACAGCAATAGTCAAATTCACCATAATATCATTTTTGATATGCTTACATTAAGCTTCATTAATTTTTAAAAAATCTAGAAAATAGAGAAAATGCTGGCTGAAAAAATCAGTGCCAATCTTTTTAAAGCTATTTTTGTTAGCTATTTTCCCAGTAAAGTCCGTAAAATTAACACATGCTAGTGGACAGTACATAATGATCCTGGCTTTTTAAATCTTTTTAATGATAACATTTGGTCATGTCTATAAAAAAGAACATAGTCTAATTCAGTGCCACTCAAGCCTGCAGATGCTAAATTCAGAATCATAAAAATACTGTGATTTTTCCATAATTTTCATTTATGATAAAAAATTTCTATGAAACAAAGAAAAATGAATAATCTACATAGCTTGTGAGCTGAGCTAATCAGCACATTTTGATATGAAATGGTTTTTGAAAGCATATAAATGAGCAATATAGTCCTTAGTCTCAGAATTGTTCTGAGTCATATATATATGTTATATATATTCCCTCTCAATATTGTAAACAGTTGAAATAAACATCAAAGTGCTGTTAGAAAGAGATATAGTTTATTATTTAAACACTAGTTTTTCCAGTAATGATGTGTATGCTGTAGCCATCTCCCTTACAAATGTCTTAAGCATGGTTCATGTTTAATTTAAAAGAATTTAATTAAAAATCCAGGTCTTGGTTCATCGAGATACCACATATAACTTACTTTAGAAAGTTTAGTTTGGACAAATAGAAGTTTAGTTTTTAATTGTAGTGTCCAGTTAATACAAAACAAAGACACTACTTTTTAAGAAGATAAAAATGAACATACCCATTTTAGATAGATTTTTTCTATCTTTTTTTCTTCAGTTTCTGTGATTCAGACATATTTCCCTTGACACATGATACAGTTGCCTGAGATACCTCTTCTCCTGCCTTTTTAAGTCAGCTGTGGGCTTAGTGTGTGAGTATGTGGTGTGTGTGTGAGTGTTTTTGTGTGTGTGTTGGGGATGGCACAAGGAATGGATATCATGGCAAAGAAAAAGTAGAGTGGAATTTATTTTTGGCTTTGGCTTAAAACTTTTTGATCTTCATTTCCCCAGTATAAAAGGGTTGGACTAGATGTTTCATAATATTCCTTCCAAGACTCAAACTCATTGTAGCTGTGAAAATTTGTGCTGTTGTATAATTACTTAGCTTCTGCTCCTGCAGAGATATTGTAGTGTGTGGTACCTGTGGTAATCCAGCCTCTAGGACGTAGACGTTGCCTAGTGAATCAATTGCCTATCTGTTCATCCATCCATCCATCCATCATCCATCAATCTGTCCATCTATGATCTGTCTATCATATGTCTTCATGATTGTTGTAATCACCTAGGAAATAATTGCCTTCCCTTGACTCATCTGTTGCACAAGGGATCTTAAGTTTTGATGATTCTTTTTTTTTTTCACCACCATAATTTTCCCCAAACAGCATCCATGTAGGTTAAAATCAAATTTTTAGTCTAATAGGATATTGAAAAGACATGCCACAGGCTGGTGAACACAGTATTAGACTGAGAATGTAGGAGGATGTCAGGAAAAAGCAGACATGACTTGCTGTGTGAGCCTCTGAAGGTCTGGGATTTCCCAAATATAACCTAGCAACAGTAGCGTTCCCTGTACACCAACACATATGATCCATAGAGACTCCATCTTTTAATGGAGATTTGGTGCTGAAAAAAGAAGGCATGATTCTGGATCATTTATTCCTGGTCATTTTCATTATTTCCTTAAAAGGAATGGGTCTTTAAAAAAGAAAACAAATAATATACATTCCTAAAGATGAAGAAATCATTTCGAAATTATATATGTTCTGTGCAGAAAACTCTGGTGGCTAAAAGGTCTTATAAACACCAGATGCTAAAGGTTAACTTTATTATTTTGTAATTTTGGAGGATAGCGTTTTCGATCATCCAAACCATAGGGCATATACCATGCCTAAATGGGGCTTAAAACCCCATTCAGAACCATTCATGCCCTTTCCGTTAAAAAGAAAATTTCCTATAAATTTGGCCGTTTTAAACCACTGTGCCATCTTGGTGTCTTTCTATGCAGGAAGCTGGAGACCATGGCAGAACTTAGCCCACAAGTCACGTTCACTGGTCTCTCACTCATTCTCACAGTTTATTATGAAAACCAAACAAACAAAAGAAAACGAATCATCCTGGCTCTCTTGGAACTTGGGAATGAAAGTAAACTAACGGATTATTCCATAGGCCTCAGATCCAGGGGCAACGGTCTGGGCCAGTGACCAAGGTGGGCTCAGCGGCACGGGCCTCCTGTGAGAGTGACGCTGACCACGGGGTTTGTTTGTCCGGAACGCTGCCCTGCCGCTTCTCTCTTCCATGGCTTCTCCCCTCTCATTTCACTGGGAAGCCGGTTCTGAATTTTATTATCTCAGAGCAAATAGCAGAAATTCTGGAAGTCCTTTGGGTGCGGCCATTCTGAGGTCCCAAGACCTTAGATGTAGAGGGTTTGGGGGAAAGAAAGGTGAACACCACAGAGGAGGGGTTTGCAGATTCGCAGGGATGCGTTTTTTAATGTGCACTCTGAGTCCCTCTCCGACATTGGAGCATCTTCGTTGAAGGCAGGGCCCTTTTCCTACCGTAACAGAAAACGGGGTAGAGTAACCATTCTGCCGCCTGTCCCGTCAGCGTGTACCTGGGCAGCTGACTTCTGCTGAGCCACTCTCACACTTCCATCTAGAATGTGTGACCCAAAGCGAGCGAGATGAAGAAATGGGGTAATCTGCTTCCAAGCAGCCGTGGCAATGGCATCAGCAGGGACAGCTTTTGGCAGAGTCGGCGATGGCTTCTCCCATGCTTCCGGAAGCCTGAGCTTCTGTCCATCCTGCCCTGCAGAGCCTGGCTCTACAGAATTCCAGGTCATTCTGTGACCTAACCAAAGTCCTTCTGGACTCAAATTAGCTGATATTAATTTTTCAACTAAGTTCCATGATGCATACGGACGTTAACGATGGGGTTTATTAGAGAAGCAAATTCAATGTATATCGTGCCGGCATATGAAAATATGAGCGTGTCTGGGAACGACGTCAGTCCCTGACTGAGCATGCTCCTAACCCATCAGTTCTCAGCTATTTTGATCTTAGAGTCCCTTTGTGCCCTTAAATATTATCGAGGACAGCAAAGAGTGTTTATTTATGTGGGTTAAGTTACTGTATTAGTAACTGAAACTCAGGAAATACTAACATTTTGTGACCTCTTATCACAAGTAACATATTTTTAAGAAAATTTAGTGAGAAGAGCATCAACCTTTTTTGCAAGTCTCTTTAATGCTCGGCCTAATTACAAGGCAGCTGTATCCCTCTGTCTCCTGCATCAGTTTGTTGCAGTGAATTTTTAGGTTAAAGTAGACTCAAACAGAGATAAGGAGTATTTTAATAGCCTTTTCAGATAATTGTGCATGATATCCAGTGGTGTATGTGGGAACTTGAACACTGTGCATTTCTTCACGGTCAATGGTGGTGTGGATGGTGGACCAGGTCAGCGAACTCTGTGCTGTGTTACATTGGTCTATCGTATTCCAATGGATCTTCCACTCTGCATGATTTTGTAACCTGCATTGTTTGTTGCGAATATACTGGTTGATTCAGTTATTCAAATTTTCCATATGCCAACATGTTTCATTATACAATAGCAAAAAAAAAAAATCACATTTGTTATCATCACCACCCATCTCATTAGAAGCGTCTTTAAGTATTGAGAAGCTGTCAAGCTCAACAAATGGATACACGTTTTCCGTACTTCTGGTTTTTCCTTGAAAGTTCCAATATTATCATTGGCAAAAGACACAGTCAGTTGTTTTTCTTGTAGTGACAGGCTTACTTGGTTCATTTTCCAGAAAATGCCTGCCAGATGCCCAGGCCTGAGAAACCAGTTTGCCCACCAGACGTTCTTTAACGTAAAAATGGTCCCGTGAAAAAAGCAGCTGATTCAGCTCCCAGCTCAAAGGTTGGACGAGTTCTCGTCCTTGGCAGAAGCACAATAAGCATCACCAACTGGTGCACAGTACACATGTGTTGTGCATACTTTACACTTAGCACTCAGAAGAGTGAAAAGACATGGACATAGGTTTGAAAGTTAATAATATTAATACTGTTTCAGCTCCGGCAAGGGCATCCTTAAGTGAAACACACACACACACCACACACAACTGCAAGGCCGTGGCGTAAAGAACAGTGGCACATAGTGCAATAGTGTCACTGCCATGATTTCCGTGCGGGCCAGCCCTTTACCCGCCATTGCTTTAGCCTCTTCAGGGCAAACATCAACATAGTGAAGAGAGCAAGTAGCATCGCAATTACTTTAGGAAAA
This sequence comes from Rhinolophus ferrumequinum, assembly GCF_004115265.2. Taxonomy (NCBI): domain Eukaryota; kingdom Metazoa; phylum Chordata; class Mammalia; order Chiroptera; family Rhinolophidae; genus Rhinolophus; species Rhinolophus ferrumequinum. The sequence continues at coordinate 68,689,857 of NC_046296.1, forward strand.
TAGTTGCAACCTTGTTGGTATCTGGCAGATGTCCCAGGCACCCCAAGGGTCCACAGACCACAGGGAATGGCTGGCCGTCCAGTCACTCTGTGGGCTCTGACACCTCCTCCTTCCCTCCTCATCTTACCTGGTAATCTGGTTCCACTGTAAATTTAGAAGCAATCTGCAGAGAACGCCCATCTGTCCCTGGGCCCATCACATCTAACAGATTTGCATACGGGCCACATGCAAGATCTCGTCTCTTATACCAGTGGAGAAATGGTCTTGCTTCCACTAAGGTCAGGCCCTCCATTGGGGCACCCATCTTTGTCTGTTCAAGGGGGACCTGCAGCTATTGGCTCCTCTATCAGTTTTCCTGACTCTCCTGATGATTTCCACTAGAATACAATCATGGAATACCGTCTGCCTGAGGCAAAGCAGCCTCCAGATGCTGCCGCTTTTTCCTGCCTTGCTGTGTCACAAATGCCTGCTCGCTAACTTTCACATACTGTGTCCATTTCTCCTCTCCCTCTCGTTAGAACCCACTAGAATCCAAGAGATCCTGAGAAGGTCACTGGCGACCTCTGGTTAAAGCCCATGCTTGACTCTCCGGCCTCATTTCACTTGACTACGTCATAGTTAATTGTCCTGTTTGGAAACGATTTTGTCCCTTTAGTTTTGGGATGCGGGTAGCTTTTGGATTGAAGTATTTACTATCCATAGCCTGCACTCTGTCCATCACGCTGTTCTTCTCACGCTTCTTTCCATTTTCACCTAGTATGTTGTGTATTACAAGTAGGGCATGTGACTCGCAGGGGATCTACTTGGGAAGCTTGAATTTTGTTCATAATCCTATAAGCTGTATGATATTTGGTAAATCATGTATTCTCGCTGGGCTTCTTCCCTCCCTATTATGTTAAGAGTAAATATAGCCATTTGTTAATTCATCAAATATGTATTAAATAATAGTGGTGGGAACGATGGGATTGAAGAAGCAAAAATAATGAAATAAGTTTCCTTCTGCCAGGAAATGTAGTATCTAATCTGACCCGGTAGAGCAGAAAAGAAATCCTTTGACTCTAAGAAACATTCTAAGCCATTGTTCTGCCTTTGGGTATGTGTGTACACACACACACACACACACACAGTCACCTTAAAATATTAAATCATGGGTATGTCAGTCAATCTACTCTCTCCCAGTGATGACTGTGCTACAGAACCTGCTGAGTTGGTCAATAAAAGCTTCTTCAGGTAGGAAAGTGTAAACATCCAGGTGCGTGGACAGTGATGGAGGGCTGCTGTTTGCGTGGGAGTTTCCAGGTTTCTTGTATTTTGCTTCCCGATGGCCAATTTTTTTTGTTGGATAATTTTGGAGGCGGTGCCAGTGTTGGTGAAGGAGAGAGCAAGAGTGAGAGAGGAATGTGACTCCATGTGAGTCATCCTGCGTATCACAGGATGAGAACCAGGCGACCTCTCGTAAAGAAGCACCTTCTGCTACCCCCCTTCTCGTTGCCATTTATTTGGACTAATGAGGTTTTCTGAGGGATGCAAATCATTCTCATCTGTATGGCAGTTGCTTTAATTAGATCAGCACTTATTAGAAACGTTTGATGAAAATTATTTTTTGGCTTTTGATCCAGAGTAGACAAGGAGGACAAAGATGTAAATGATTACAATAATTAATTTTGCATAAAACTTTAACGAGCACAGGGCACGTTTACTGAGCTTGGCCTTAAATCCTCATACAACACGATGAGGCCACTGAAATTTATTCTTACTTCGGAGGCTAGTAGACTTGATGAGGTTTATGCAGTGAATGATAGAGCTGAGAATCAAACTGACCTTCTGAGTCTCTGCCCAATTTCAGTTCTTTCCGAAAGGGTTTGGAAAAGGGGTGAGGAGTTGTCCCTGTGGGGTGTCGGTCAGACTCCTGCTGTCATTCCACATGCTGTCTTTCAGAGCCTCACACCTTTCGTTTCCTGTGCTGTTTTGGGAAGGTGAGTTTTATTTGAAGGGCCCTAAAGACCGGCTCCTGTAAGGCAGAGGTCTGCACTCAATGGTGGCCTGGTTACAGCCGCCGTTATTGCTGGGTACCAGCACACACTTCGCTGTGATCTTTATGATTTTTCAGCAAGCCAGGCTCAGAGCTCAGATTGTTATCTGTAACTACTAAAAAACCCCATTTCCCCCTTAAAAACACTGGACCCAGCCTTCTGTCCATGTGTAAAAGCTGTGTAAAGTCTGATCCCGTGGTCTGTGTTGTAAATGAGGTGTGCTGTTCTTCAGGGAAGGATTTAAAATCCCATCCGGGCTTCAACTCCTGTCAGGTTGTCAAGACACAGAGAAGCAGGTGACGCCTCCACTTGCCACTTCTTTGGGTTTATATTTGGGCCCCTGCACTGTAGTTTGTCCCTACAGCTCCTTCTAGAGGAATAATGGAGATATATTTGTGTTCATGCTGTTCTCCACCACTCCTGGGCCCCTGGGGCAGCACTGCAGCACTGACAGATACACTGCATTTCAGCTAATAATGGAAACAGATGACAAATGGAATATTTGGGTTAGCACGGGAAAATATAAATTACATATTTATATATTTTATATATCACATACTTTATGTTTACATTATGTAAAATATGAATGATTAATATATTTAATATAATGTATTTTATACATAATTTATATTAAAAGTTTAATAGTATGTATTTTATATTTTATTAATATATTGATATTTTGTATATTTATATTTTATAACTTTTTAGATTTTATATCAATTATGTATATATTATAAAATGTAATTGTCTTTTTAACAAATGACCATTGGTAGAGACCAACCCAGAGCATGTCTGAGTTCAAGCTTTCAAAAAATACGATTTTTAATTATAATGCATTTTCTTTCATAAAATTAGACTCTGTAAGTTAGAACATTATTTGAAAGAGTCATATGTTAACCAAATTGTCTTTAAATTTCTTTTGGCACAAATTGTTGATTATTGGAATTCTTTTCCTCCAAACGGGCCATATTTGGGATTGGTTTGGCCCAGTGAGCACGCGGGCATTGACCACGTGACCGTCAGTGGGTGCTACAGGGGGGACACCCTGGGCCAGCTCTGTCAGTGCTGCTGGGTTGTTGGTGCTGGTGAGAAGATGGAGGGGGTGGGCTTGGTCAGGGATGAAACTCAACCCCTTGGGAATCACAACACGCCCACGGTCACTAACCCCACATTTTAAAAGCCTTTCAGCCATCTGGGCCCACGTTGGGGGTGAGGGTGGGGCCGGGCTTTCTTCTTGCCTCTAGGATACTGTCACAGGACTGGGAAGGTGTTGGCACAGGACTCCATCTACAAGAGGACACGTGTTCCCGGAGGAGGACTAACTTTGCAATAAGCTTTGAAAACATGGGTGAACCACAACGTGGTCACTGTGTTGAACCACCAGTGTCAGTTTCTAGTGACTTTACCCCTGTGCATGAGTTACAATCAACTGGTCCACACATCCTTCCTTCTGACGTATCATTTTAGTCTGTTCTGTCACTTCTGTCTTCGATCATTCAACTAATGTTCAATAATTTGGGGAATTTATGTTCAAGTAAGTTTGACTTTATAGAGACTTTAGCGAGATCAAGTAATCTGTCTGAAGGAAAAGAAAAACAGACGTCAGCATGTAATGGAAACTCCTTTAAATGGTTTGTAGCAATGGGATTGCATCTGTCCATACAATATAATTTGTCCTCAGATGTTGAAAGAATGAGTAGTATAGATTGTACGGAGAAACAAGCCATGAGCAGTTAGCAGAATAAAGGCACAGCACTCACGCTGAAGCTGTGTGTGGAGAAGTGGCCAGAACTGCCACCATGGCTCAGGGCGCAGCCACCTAGTGACACACACAATTATATTTTTCTCTTTAAAATTCTGTGGCTCCTAAAAGCAGCACCGTCTGTTCCACACCACCTGCCAGCTGCGCAAATAACACACGCAGGTATTGTAATACACAATCTAATTAGCACACTAAACCTTAATTTATTGGAGAAATTGTAAATATAAAAACAATTATAATTTAACAAAGCTATTCTTTGCTGCCATAATGAACACTCTGTGTGTGCTGGGTTGTTACGCATAGTTTTTTTCCTTACATTATGTTGCAAGCTACCTTCCTTAATATGTCACAGGGACAATGAAATTACACTCTACTACCTGTCTACACATTTCTTTCCCATTTGCAATCATAATTGGAATTCACTTGACAATGGAGCTGCTTCGTTACGAATATGAGCAGGATTGGAAAGTTCTGTGCCAATTTGGCATGAATTCTGAGGACAGCTTGAGGACTCGCCAGAGATAAGATTTCTCTGATGGCTTCTCAGCTTTTGAACAGAAAAATTTAAAATAATTTCTGCCCAGTGATGGCTTTTATTGGATTCTCCACTCGTGCGCCCCCTGTTCTCATGTCCCATGTTTCCTGTTTGTCCCCCACCCCTTCTTTCTCCCCTTCCTCCTCCTTCTCTTCCTTTTCCTCTTCATCTTCCCTAGGAACCTGGTGACGTGGCCATCGTTTTCCATCTGAATGAGAGACCTGTTCTGAGGTGTGGGCTGTTGCGGGAGCCGTCTAATCCCTTCGCACTCTCATGCTAACACCGTCTCATGGCTAAAGGTGCTGCCTTTACAGGGTGAGATGAAGTGACTCAGCCTGAAGTTGAGTGTTTGGAGAAAAAATGTGATGATGTGGGAGAAATTCAGCTGGGTTTTACATTGCATATCAGCTAGGACTTTCATGTTATAAATTCTAAAGTTTGCGATTAGCTAGGCAGACTGACCTTGAATGAGAAACATGTTTTGCAGGTCAGTCTCTGTGTTATTCAAAGACCCTTCATAGGTGTGTTTGCTGTCCATGGCTTCATGGACAACCTTACACAGAGGTGGGATGGGGGAGCATGTGATTTTGTGTCGCAGTTTAAGGGGGGCCCTGAAATTCATCACGTGCATTGACATGCCCTGCTGTCCTGCAAATAGGCTTGAGTTTGGACGGCTGGCTTGTGCGCCACGTGCCAGGTGGCAGTAGTTCTGGTGCCAGGATTATCTGGTCCTCCTCTGTCAGGACATGGAGACTAGTCCCTCCCACCTTAAGTGTGGCAGAATTGGTGGCGTGTGACCCTTAAGACTAGTCCTTGACAGAAAGGCACTCTCTGCTTTACCCTAAGGGTCCCCCACCCCACTCCACCCCACAGAATTCCTACATGAGAAGTTTCCTTTGGAACTGGAGGCCAGAAAAGTCCCTGCTTGATCCAGGAAACAAATCTTTTCTTTTCTCCTTGACAAATAAGAACTACAAATGACAAGTTTTACACTGGCAACAAGCAGAGTGTCATCAAGTAGAAATCCCTAATTAGCCACCCGCAGTGGCCCTCCTGGTCTACACTTTTGAGTTGTTCTTTTCTGTGATCTCACTTTCTATTCCTGCTTGCTTCCACTGTATTGATTGCCGACTGTGGGTTTGGTTGTAAGGGAATGTGGCGTATGTTTATTTCTTCCTCACCTACTGAGGACTTTCTGTTTGAGAGGTACAGACCAAGCACTGGATGTGCCCATGCTGAAGTTGATGTTTCCAACCCTCAAAGGCTTAACTTCATGTTGGGAGACAGTCAGAGAACCATGATGGTCTGTGACAGCAGCCTCCACGGAGATGTGCACAGGCAGAGTGGAAGAAAGGGGGACGATAGGAGGGATCCCCGTGGCATCAGCCAGGGACCAGGCGAAGTTTGAACTGAATTGGAAGGAATGATAGGAGCTTTTCAGGAAGACAATTAGGAAAAGGACGATGTAGGCGGCACATCCCAGAGGCAAAGTGAGGTTATCTGAGAGCGTTGCTGACGGTCGGAGAAGTTTCTGTAAAGTGCAGTCCTGCTGGGTTGCGGACCAGGGAATTGGGGTGCTGACCTCAGAGCCACGACACAGATGCCAGTGGGATGTGCAGATTGCAGACTTCATTATAAAAAAAATGCAAACACCGAACACTGAAGAATTCTAGGCAAGGGGGTGACATCATTGCATTTTCATGTTTGTGCTGTGTAAAAATAAAATCCATAAGTGTGGGCTGAATTAAAGTGCATGTTAAAATAACCCCAGTGACATTTACTGTGGCATTTGAGGACATGCCCACAATTATTCATAAAATAAGGATCCAGACACATGACTCCAGCTGGTGTGACACCCTGATGCCCCTCCTTACAGTACAGATATAAATAGCCTCGATCAATGTGTGTTTGTACTTGTCTGATGGTGAATTTATAGAAGTTTGACTTCACTAGTCTTTGCTAGAAATTTCAGAGTATATTAAAAGCGGTTTTTGCAGTGTTTGGTGGCCAACCGATATTTTAAGGCTCCTGGAGGAGGGTAGCCTTTTGGTCTGGGCGGGCGATACTCTCCTTGGACGTGGTCTGTTTTGACAGCACGTGGAGATTGCTCTGATACTCTACAACAATAGCTGAGAAGGTCCCATTCGTTTTTCAAGGGGATCGTCACCTTTGGCTCCAGTGCTATCCAGCTGCTAGGAGAAGGCAGCACCCACCAGGTGCTGTACTGCAGAGTGACATATTGCCTGGCACCAAGAGCCCAGACATGCACCCTGTCCTGGCTCCTGGGAGCACATCAGATGGTGCGTGAGTGTGGGCCCTGGGCTCTGCTGTGTCCGCACGGGGTCCCCCACAGCTCAGGAAGTGAGGCGTCGGCTTGTATTTGGGACATAGCCTTCTGCCCTCCATGGTTCTGTGCTCCAGCACCAGCGCGTGCTTGCTTCACTATTTCCTTGTGTGCATCCTGTTGCTTCCAGCTGAATTCCCCGTGTGACAGAGCCGTTCCCGGACCTTGGCGTAGTGTGAATTCTCTCATGCTGGGTAGAAAATATATATTTTCCTACATCCCTTTGCTTCAGTCATTCATTATTTTAGTCAATCATCCAGTAACTAGTTTGGAAGGAGGCGAATTTGCCAGGCACTCTGCTGGGCTCCGGGGGATCACCATGAGCGAAACCCGGTCCTGTCTGCAGAACACATAGCAACAGGCGGATCATCGCTGTGCCGTGAGCTTCGCATGGGACGTAGTGTTTGAAGAGAAGAGCAGAGAAATGAACCCCCGCCACGCTGTGTGTGTGGCCCTGGTTGGGGCATGAACAGTTGCCTCTGCCTTTTGCCGTAACATCTGGAAGAGTGATTCTCATGGAGGGAGGCGAGTTGGTCCTCAGGAGCTCTTCCACGCTGCACGAGCTGCCTCGCAAACCCTCCCACCCCGAGACAGAATATGGCTGTTTGAAACAGTGGTTCTCCCTGGGGCTATTTGTTGCCCCTCCTTTTCTAGCAACCAGGGACATCTGGCAGCATCTGGAGACGTTTGCTTGTCATATCCCAATGCGGGTGAGATGCTAGTGGCATCTAGTGGGTAGACGCTGGGGATGCTATTACATGTCCTACAGAGCACAGACCGGTCCCCACAACAGACTTAACCAGGGGACTGAAGAATCAGTCACGCCACGATGGAGCAGCCTATTGTAAAGTCATTTACAAGGAGGTGATACAGTCCACGGCATGCTGCCACATGGCAGTGAAGCATGTTCTGGAACATGAAAGAAGCCTTCCTTTAGATGTGCAATTCTCTACTTTGTCTAGATCTTTTCTCGGGACCCAGATAAATGACTTTCTTACACTCAACAAGTGTTTGAATGTGGATGGACATTTCCTTTATTCTCTGAGGTTCTTCCTAACCTGATGACAAACAGGCCTTCGGAGGACCTCGCTGCAGGCTTCCTGGGCCCCCGTGCATGTTGGGTGGCTTGCCCGCCCCTGCACTCCCACCTTCCCGGGGCTTCCTGTGACTCAGGCCTGGCCTCTGCAGTCTGTCGGTCCGCCCCCAGCAGTATTCTCCCCTGCTGCTCGTGACCCCCTGGTGCCCATTCTCATAAGGACCTGGAGCATTTTATTTGACACCAAGCAGTGTCACAGTCCTGAAACCAGGCCTTGGTGGCCTGGTTTTAGTCATCATTCCTCCTGGAGGGGCTCGGAAGCTAAGCTTTTCCTTGCAAACATTTGTCCCCTTTTATCGGAAAAGCATCTGTAAATTCCTCAGGCGGTGGAGTCTAAGTACATTTGAGCGATCCCACCCTGGGGTGCCAAGATGCCCCTCACATCTGTGCTCCCGTCTCAGCCTGAGGCAGTGTGCCAGTGCTTTGGTTTTTCCCTTCTCCGTGGTGACTCCTTGCTTTTTCAGAACATGCCCCATCAATAGCTGGGTGTCTGGAAAACTTCTTTCTTGATTCATGAGGATCCAGAGAGCTCAGCTCACCATTCCAAAGTTTATGTAATAATACAATTTCTAAAAATTATTGTTCACATAAATAAAATGCTCCAGGTCCTTGTGAGAATCAGATTCCCTGTGGCCTGCTCTGACATATTAAATATTGGAAGCTTAGACTCGGATTTGGCCTTCACTATTATTTGTGCGGTTTTATGCTTTAAAATGATCTTAAACATAATTACATAATTCAGTGTAATAATAATAATGATAATGACTAACATTTATTGGTCTCTTAATTATGTGCCAGTCATTTTCCTAAATAGTTCTGAGACTTGTGACTTTTCAGTCTCAAAAACCCCACGAGGGAGGTGCTTTTATTGTCTTCACTTGGCCGATAAAGACTCTGCCTTAGGAAAGGTGCTGTTTCCCAAGGCCGCTTAGTAAGTGGAATAGCTGAGCTTTGCCCCCGTCACTGCCATCCAAAGAGGGACTTGATAGGACTGAAAATCATCTTTCTTCTTACTTCATCATACAATAAATCATAACCTAAACTATTATTAGAGCTTTGCAAGTTGCCATGATTACTATAGAAAATAACATACAAGAACTCTGAATGTAGGCACTGATCTTTTAAAACCACGGCTCAATGGAATGCCATGTATCTTTCCTGGGTTTTATAAGTACAGAGGGGCATTCTGCCACGCATACGAATGGTACGAACAGTTCTCCTCTCTCCCATACCCTGTCAGCATCCTTTACATATAACTATAATTAAAACTTGATTTTATCCACTGTCATAATAGATATTCTTCTATATAAAATACTTATTGCAAAAAATACACATCTCAGAGATGCTGTATAGATTCATTTCTTCTGTGGTTTTTATAAATATTGCACATTGATGTTTGAAAATCTAGCAATGTCAGTATTTGTATAAAAATAGATTAACTGTGATTAACTTCTGACCCAAAGGCACTAGGTTTACCTCGAATGTGCTCAGCATATTAACAGAAATTCTGTCTTTGATGGTTTATTTGCTCATGCACCAATTTAGGGACAAAGAGAGTAGGTTCTTTTTCTTGATGGACATGTTTTGGACTTGTGCTCAGATTTTAGAGACAGTGTGCAGACAGGCGGCGCCTCCCCTGTCTCGGCATTTAGGTGGGGCCTCTGGTATTGTGGGAGTCTTCCTTTACTAAGCCAGACTCAGGCCAGAATGCTGAGACATCGCAGACCTCACCAGCCTGTGATTACAAAATGTGGCAGCATTCATCTTAAGAACTAAATCATTGTAACTTGAAACCCATTGGCCTGGTACCTGGAAATCAAGCATCCAAACTCCCAGTTATTTCCAGTGGTTCTAAGGGTTGTGTCCCACAGAGAGCTTCAGAGGCAGTCACCCCTCCATGTCCACACTCATTCCTGTTGGCGCCAATTCAACACCAACAGGAATACTCAATTTGGGGTGTGGTAAAGAAGGAAATTGTATTCAGTGCAAATAGCTCAATTGTGATACAGCAGGCTGTGAGGCAGCCCTGGGATGGGACCCCTCTGCTCTGCTCCTGTGAGAGGTTTTCAGTGCTTCTGCTCCAGCCTGGGGAATGCGGTCTTCAGTCATCAGTGGGAAGGGAAAGTGTGCTCCCCAGTCAGAGAGAAACTGTCATACAGAGACAGAAGTCCCTGCTGCTGGTGCCCGATTGGTCTGTCCTCATGCAAATGAGAACAAATCCTCCAAATTTGATTGGTCCAAAAGGCACTGTCCTGACTGGTCAGAATGAAACCACTCTGATTGGTTGGTGAAGATGCTGATGGTCCTATAGCTGTGTAGTTCTGATTGGAAGGGGAAAGTCTCAGTTGTATTGGTTTACATAGGATTCCAGAAACTCCTCTATAAGGGCTGCCTCAGATGACGGGAACACAGTGCAGGCAGGCAGTTCAGTGCCAGAGGCAGGAGCTTAGTGCAGGCTTCTCCCTGAAGTGTGGTTCACGTGAGAGACCCCTGTGGAGAAATGGCTCCTAGACTCTGTTTTCTTAAATCTGAGTCCAGTTAGCCACCAGGAGCTCTTCTTGGCAGGTTCTTGCTTCTTCAGGGTCCACAGCACCATGGCCTTCCCTTCCCACACTGGACTGTACTCCTGCACATCTGCTCACCACTGAGTGCCCTGCGGAAGCCTTGTCTCCATCCAGAGTCCCGCTGTCCTGGGAAGGTCCCCCGCTTCTTTCCCGTGCAGTGCGCTGGCCCTGTCTCTCAGCCTCATGCCCTCATGGAAGTGACCCCTCCCCTGCTGTGCCACTCCCCCCACCCCTGGTTCTGTGGTTCTCCAAATGTAGGTTCTTAGTGCTTAAAAAGAAGCATCAGGAGTTTCAAAGAAATAAAAACTTTTGTTTTAACAAAGTTTGATTTTCAAGACTATTGTCTGCTAAGTTAAATATAGAAAGTTGTGCCATAACATCTTTGTTTTAGGATCTCTCTGTCCTTTTTCCATGACACGAATACCCTTGATCTGTTTGATTAGGGAGCTATAGGGTAATATGACTGTAAAAAAAATCATATTATAAACCCTATTTATATATAACTATATAAACATAACTAAATATAACTATATATAAATATACATGTACGTATAATAAATTATAAGTACATAATTATATATTATGTAATATTAATATATATGTATTATAAATGTCCCGTCATAACATTGAGTTTGAGACAGAAAAGAGCAAAACCTGCCACAAGGGTCTACCCTGTATAAATATAGAATTTCTATTCTGCATAAATGTCTCCATGCCTATCCTTACGTCACATAACAAAGAGCATTAACCTCAATCTGTGAAAGGTACCTCACAAGTTCAATGATTTCTAAAGGCTTGTGTAATTCACACATTTCTGAGTCACCCCTGTAACTCACCCTGCACACTTAGTCCATCAACAGGGGTGATCGCTTTTCTGTTTCTTCACACTTTCACCACGTTCTATAATAGCCGGTTGTCAGCTGTGGTCATCCCAGCTTCCTGGAGGGTTAGTCAGGTTTCTGAGGCAGTTCTAGGGCCAAGCATATGATGCCTAGGCCCCCCGGGACTGAAAGACAGAACTCCTGTTCCCATGGGAGGCTGTGAACTCTGTCCTTCTGCATGTGCTTCTAGAACATGCCAGCTCCTGGGCTGGCTTTCTGAACAACAAAACCGTTCTAGTCTGCGTTATTGCCAGGCTATCCCCCAAGCTCCACCTTTCTGCACTCTCCCTAAACCCCTTATTTCGTTCACTTAGCTGCGATTTCAGCTCCTTACAAAGAGTGTAGCCATAGTTTGGAAAGCCTACCCTCTGACCAGCTCCACTCACAGCTGCTCCACTGCATGGGCCTGGCAGGGCGTGCCAGATGGGCATTCCTGGGGCCCGTCCATTCTCGGGCCCCACTGCCAGCTCCCACTCCTGCCGTGCTGAATGATAGTAGAAGACTTCAGATGCCAGCCAGACTAGCAGTTAGTCAGTTAGCTGAAAAAACGGAGTAAACAGGGAATCAGAAAACTGATATGACAGGTTTTCAATATTTTACAATAACATAAAAGACATACATTTCCACTCAATTACTAAAGTTCTGATGTAGGGCCAAGAGATTTTCTTTGAGTGCAGATCGGCTGACTGGAGCTATGCCTCATTTTTCTTACACAAACCACAAACAGAATGCCTTTTATATAATTTCCAGATTTGGAACTTTAAAATGGAATGCAAATAATTTGCATGAATAATTGTTCAACTTTTGTGGACTGTCCCCCAAACTTTTACAGGTGTTTTGATCACACTGAATGTGTATCCTTCTTTTCCTTTTCGTGTTTAATTGGTTTCCTTGATAGTTCATTAATTACAGTATAACAGGACCCCTCAGGTAAGCAGCTCGGCAAGCAGATAACTGAACTGCAAGGAGCGAAATGTGTGTGGCTTCTCGGAAGTGGCCGGCAGGCTGGGCCGTCAGCATTGCATTCGACACAGGTCGTGGAGACCCACAGTGAACTGGCACATCACTTGAATGCAGATCATGTCAGAGGCTGGTTTGTCCCTACGCTTCCCAGGGTGCACTGTTCTGCCAGTCGTCCTTACGCACTTCCTTTGTCTGAATTGCTCTGTTTCACTCCTTTCATCCGCCAGACGCCTCCTGACTCTTCAGTACTTAGCAGCAAGCACTTCTCTGCAAAGCCTGCGCTAATGTCCTCCTGCCCACGCCCCTTGTCTGTACATGCGCTACAGAGCACGTGCGTGCCTTTCGTTCTGTGTGTATGGGTCATCAGGTATTTGCTTTTCTTCCCTATTCCACTTTGAACTTCCAAGGGCAGAGGTTAGTATGTGTCTTTTATTTCTGTATCCCCCGACCTAACACAGTGGCTGGCATGCCCGGGGATTCTGCTGAGTTGGATGAGTGAAAGAATGGACAGCCAGCTCAATGGAGTTGTCTCCGCTTAGTGCTACTGTGGCCACTACGTGTGCTGTCCAGTGGGTCTCCACGTGGCTGTTGAGATTGATATTGATTAAGTCAAAATAAAATGCAAACATCGGTCCCTGGGTCCCACGACCACATTTCAGGTGCTCAGCAGCCACGTGTGTTTGCTGGCTTCCGGACTGGATGGTGCCGACAGAGAACATGTCCATCGCAGCACGTTGGAAGGGACGTGACTGCTTGGTCCTTTTGGCTCAGGTTGTCAGGCCACCTTGGAGACATTCTCTCTGCTGTTTCCCCTGAGGACCTGTCGTCCTCCTTGATTCTTCCCGTCTCAGCATAATATACACACAGTTCCTTTCTGCAAACAACTTTGCTGATAAATTCTGTTCTTCCTATTGGTCGGCGGATCTGAGCTTTCTTAACACATTTTTGTGGAAAGCAGCTTTGATGTTGAGGGCTATTTGAGATAAAGAGTGCAGCTTGCTGCTTTAAATCCCATTCACGGTCTCAGCTGCAAACATGCTTACCCGTGGGCAGTGGAATGTCACAACACACAGCTTCACAGCTGTTACCCCCAATACCGGTGAGACAGCTCGGGGAACTGTAACTGTTCATGGCGCTTCAGTAGGAAGCTAGGATAGCTGGTCAAATGGTTGTTTCTGAAAACATCCATCTTCTAAGAAATGCCCCGTGTACACTAGCTTATTTCTGTCTCCTAGCAGCCTCTGTCCCTGCGTCCTATCTGAAGCCATTGGTATGAAGGTAATACAATATAATCACAGCTACTTCCATCTATACCGCGCTTTGTGTTGTAGGAGGCGCTTTCAAAGAACAGTCTCTCGTTTCTAGCAGGTGAGTCATGGTAGGTGGGTGGCATTTCTAATCAGCTAAAAAGCAGCCCGTAGGTATGTTACTCTGACCAAAGTCACAGATTTTTTTTGTTTGTTCTTTTTTTGGCTCTGCTCATATCAGTTTATATTCACTAAGTTAAATCCCATTTAATAATTTCTTTACATTGTAATTTACATTAATTTATGATTGAGTTTTAGGTGGCAATATCTCCTAATATAAATTTTACAATTCTCCTGTTAAGTCTGTCTCTCCCGTGAAGTTGCTCCCTCAGTTAAAAACTTATTAAAAAGCGAAAGGTAAACTAAGTGTTACCAGGCACTGTTGTTAGGGCTGTGCAGTCTTTGTCAATTGTACGCAGCCTCTCTTGGATTTGTTGCATGTTTGGATCTGGTAGCCAGTTTCGTGGATTCTTACAGTTAGAAGAGACGCAAGGTCGTGTAGCCCAGCAGCCCTCCCGGGCCTCCACTCTTGCACACATCATTTTATCTGCTCCTGTCCCTGGCCCTGCCGCAGGGGTGCGTCCCCGTTCCGCTGCTCCTTGTCCCTTACTCGTCCTCCCTGCCTTTTGCCCACACCTCCCCCAGGCGTTCGTACACACACGTCAAACACACAAAGATGTACATGTGTGCATGGACTCTCTGAGCCCTGGCTCCTGGCAGAGGCGGGATAAGCAACCGGTCCATCACTATTTGGCAAGCCAGTCACTGGACCAATGAATGACAAGGATAAAGTAGACTCAGCTCCTGCTCTTATACATGCGGCGTCCAGCTGGGCCAACATTCAAAGCTGTCCACAGCATTGTCTCCACATACGGGTGCTTTACTAGAATCACAAAGCAAAGGGACTCCCTCATTCATGACCATGGCCCTGGAGGCACAGTCCTTCACCGGAAGGACCGGTTGAGCCCAAATGTCAATGACCTCCCTGTTGAAAATGTTGGTAGAGTACCCCTGTGTTCCTTTCTAGACTTAAAACTCTATAATTATAAATACAAATTACTTTTTGAAAAGTGAAAGGGAGAAACAAATTATGCTGAGTATGAATATTTACTCATTTTATTTCTTTCAACATCGTGTTTATTTACATGTTTATTAATAATAGGATGCAGTTTAAAATATCACTCTTATGCTAAAGATTAAAGAATTAAAAAAATAAAGAATAAAGAATAAAAATGGCCACTGAAGAGAACGAATGATGCACCTAGAGAGGAAACAATCCAAGGACCGAAGAAGATTCCGGTCAATGAGCAAATATTTAGTATCCGCCCCTCTTACGTGCAAAGCAGCCAATCTGCAGAAAACCCGGCAGGCAGTGAGGATGCAGACGTGAACGTACACAGCCATTCTAAGGACACAAAGGCAGTGCAATCAGAGAAAACAGGGCATGGGGAGCAAGGAGAGGAGCCAAAACAGGAAAGTGCCCTGTCAAGCACCTGAGAGAAAAAGAAGGAAATGAAAATATTTGTGGAACTCCGTCAGTGGCAGGAATAAACATTGCACTGTACTTGATCCTCGTTATGGTGCTGGGGTGGAAGAACAATCATCGCCATCTTACGGAGAATGCACTGAGCTTTGATGGGAATAAGGTGCTGGTTACAAGTTGCACCAACAAAGTAGCACATGGTGGTAGATCGGGTGGGCAAGGAAAGAATTTTGAGAATTTTATGATTTGCTTCTTCAGTCAGGTCCCTGTTTTCTTATGAGGATATTTACCTTTTTTTTCTTTTTCTTTTTTTAATCGGGGCAAAATACACATGCCATCATCAGACCATCATTGCCAGGTGCATGGCTTTGCACTGTTAAGTGCATTGGCACTGTTGCGTAACCGTCACCACCATTCATCTCCAGAACTTTCTCATCTTGTAAAATTGAAACTCCGACCCGTTGAGCAGCTCTTCATCCTGCCCCACGCCCCTCCAACCCTCCCGTCTACTTTCTGGCTCCTGTATTTGATTCCTCGAGGTATCTCCTGTAGGGGGGCTGACTTGTCCTTTTGTGACCGACTGGGCTCACCTATCATGTCTTCAAGGTGCATCCATGTTGTAGCGTGTGTCAGTCTCCTTCCTCTTTAAGACTGAATAATATTCCATTGCCTGCATGACTGCAGTTTGTTTCTCCATTCGTCTGTCAGTGGACACTTGGGTGCTTCCCTTTGGGCCACTGTGAGTAACGCTGCTAATGAATACGGGTGTGCAAATCCCTGCTGAGCTCCTGCTTTCCATTCTTTTGGGTACTACCCAGAAGTGCAGTTGCTGGATCCTAGGCTAGGACTACGTTGGACTTTCTTTGAGTAACCTGCATACTGTTATCCACAGCAGCTGTACTTTTCACGTTCCCAACATCCGTGCACTAAGTTCCAGTTTCTCCACATCTTCTTGTGTTTGTTTGCCTTGGTACCACTCATCCTAAGGGGTATGAAGTGGTATTTACTTCATCATGGATTTGATGTATGAAGTTTAATGACCACTTGCGTCGTGAGGACATCAGCCCCTGGGTTGTTCTCACTTACCTCTACCTTGTGTCCCTCAGGTCTCACTGACTCTTCCGTTCTCTTGGCTCAGCCTCTCCAGCTTGACTGCCTCTGGGCTCACAGGTGCCCATCTCGGTTTTCCAGAACCTTCCTAGTGTAGTCCTGCTCCCTCTGATGGGGAGGGCCTGTGTACTTATCAACTGATAAAAACAATCCTCTTGTGAATAAACCCCCTGCTCCCCCACCAGCTCTCCTATTTAATCTGACAGCTAGATCGGCAGCTTATAAACAACAGAAATGTATTTCTCACCATCTGTCCTTCCAAAAGTTGAAACTAACGAATTGTTATTTTTCCCTCCAGAATAAATTTGGTGTGATAATGATAAGACATTCTAGGAAGACACTGGAGACAGAATGACATTGGAGACTGAAAGCCCCAAGCAGGACACATATGGAAACCATGTTATGGTTTTCGTCACAGTGACTCCAAATACAGTGTCAGACCCACCAGATTTTTCTCTATATTCACTGAGTTCTCAGTATTTAGTAAATAAGTATTTTATTTGTAATGCCTATAAAAGTAGGTCACATTTTACCTGTTTGAGAGGAAAAGAAAAAAAGAAAACCCTTTTTAACGGCCCTCACTATGAGTTGCTGCAGGAAAAATTAGGCATCAATTTGAGTGTTACACATAAAACAGCAATAAATATGATATTCATAATCCAAAATGAGCCTCATCAACCATTTACAAAGAACAACCAGTTTATTTAATGGAGCTGTATTAATACATCGCTGTGAATATAATGGCTCCAGACTGCTCGTTTTAATGAAGGGATTGCCACTGGGTAGGCATTCCGTCTTCGCTTTCATAGGCCTACTGAGAAGATGGAATCTTGTAGGCTGTTTCCTTCCTTGTGTGGAAAAAAGGAAACAAGTAAGTCAGAAACCTTGTGATGAAAGGTGCTGGATATGGTAGACTTGGAGAATGAAATCGTGCGTATCTGCCCATGCACATCTGCGAACCCAGGTACTCTGAGCATTCTTACCTTTGGCCTTTCAGCAGCCCCGGGTCTGCAGGTGAGGGACCTGCAGTGTTCAGGACAGCTGTCTGCTGAGGCGTGTTCCTGGGAGCAGTTGGCTGTCTTAGCAGCTCTGAGTGCTGCTCGCTCTCTTCCAGGGCTGTTTCCACAGGTGTGTGACACTTTCACAAAAGCTATGAGAGGTATCCACTTTCACCTTGAGAGGTATCCACTGCAAGCTCCCCGATGTGTTCTGAGGCGCATTTTAAGTATTCAGGAATCCTTTGGAATCAGGTTAAGGATGAGACTTTGGCCTTTCCAGAACTATGAGGCTACAGCTTGAAAGGCAAAAGACTGCGTGAGTGTTTTGTTGAGAAAGCTTTCAATAATCAGTGAAGAATCTGTTCTCTGAATGCAGTACTGTTTGGCTAAGTCGGCTGTGTCTCATCTCCATGTATTACTGACACAAGTGTCTTCCCAGTATGTCATCTCCTTACCACACTATATTTGTTTTTGAGGAAAAAATGACAATTAGTATTGTTCAGTTTTTGGAAGGATAGCCCCTCAAATGGTTAGAAATACCTTTCTGTTGTTTATAAGCCACCCAGTCTATGGTATTATAGATACCTCCCAACTGGATTCCCTCTTTCTAATTTGCTGCCTGCAACTCAGAATGACCTTCTTGTCACACAAAATATTCACATCACTGCCCACCACATACCTCCCTCTCCTGTTCAGAGCCCTCGGGCGGCTCCCCGTTGACTGAGGACAAAACCCATCCTCTTTGCCATGGCCTCTGAGGGTCTACAGGGCTGGGCCCTTCCTAACTCCCCAGCTTCTTCTTTCTCCCTGAGCACACCGTCTGAATCAGCGTGTCTCCATCAACCCTCCGCTCTACCTCAGCACGCCTTTCTTTCTTTTCGAGAGCTCAGCTGAAACTGTATTGTTTATTCATTTCCCGGTGACTTTCTGCCTCTTCCCATCAAACCTAGAGACCCCACCTTGACTGACTTGCTCACAACTGAGGGCCTGGTCGTACCTGGTGCATGGTGGGTAATCAGTAAATACTTGCGGGATGAATGAATGAGTGGGAGATTCGGGCCTGGCTGGGGTGCAGGATGGCTCTGCTTTTGCAGAGTCTCAGTGCCTAAGAGGGATCGGGAGCAGAGGGACCTCCCAACGTACCTCGGATTTGCCCCTTGGAGTTAAGTGGCTGCCACTCGCAGTTTCACTTCCTCGACCTCTAAGTTCAAGGGCTTACGAGATTGGGAACATTTCTCTACTTGAAGTTAAAATTTGTGCTCCAAGGCGCATCCTATGGTTTGGGGTCAGAAGAGGTGTTTCTACCTGCCATTTGCTCAGACCTACCCTGGAGGGCTGATCAGAGAAGAAGGGTGAGTTTCCGCCTGCAGAGCCCTGGCCTGCGCTGCAGGCTCCTCCCTGCAGGGACCCTGCCTGCTGAGGGTGATGCCCGGGAGAGAGGCTGGGAAAGGCGCCAGGCTCCGGCAGCTTTGACAAGCCTCAAGCACAGCCTCAGCTCTGAAGAACTTTATACATGTGTGTATTGAGCACAGGTGTGCCACCAGCACAGGAGGCAAAGAGGAGACAGAGGGGGACGGCAAGGACAGGCCCCCTCTCAGGTGGGACCTGCAGCAGGCGAGGCTTGACACCAGAGGTCCTGCTGGACCCACTGGTTGTGTCCACGAACAGCTCAGATAGTGGCACGTTTTCCCTGGTGCTGGGTGGAGTACACGGAACCCAGCCACAGAGTAGACGTGTGACCAGTTCTTAAAGTGCTATTTCTTTATATTAAGAAGAAAAGAGACTCTTCTCATATTAGCTCTCCAAACGCTTTCACCATTCCTTCTATTATTTCAGTTTTCATTTCTGCAAATATAGATGAAAAAAACGTAGGCCCAGAGCCAATCTAGTGCAAATCTCAAAACTCATGTTGACAAATATCGCCTAATCCATCGTGATTTTCTATAAAGGGAGAAAAGTCAACCCATTTTGGGAGGCGACATCTCGAGAGGTAGTTGAAACTTCCCCTGTTTTGAATTCTCTCTTGTTGCTGCATGCTGCTTTTATTTTATTTTGAAGTTCCTGGAAATGTGGCCCGTGCTAGGGCAGGATGACCGCTGAGATGTTCAGACCAATTATGAGAAAGGGGCAAAGTGTCTTAGTGAGCACGAGTTGTGGATTTGGGGTGACTCCTGAACTGAACAGACACCACCTAAAAAAAGACGTGAATCATTGAGAGAGTTGATGAATGAGAGACTCAAGGCGATTTCTGTAGCATCGGCTGTTCCACGAGTCTAGAAACAAATCCCACGGACAGGCTAGTGCCACACGTGGCATTGACCCTACCTGCGGTACCCTCTGAGCTCTCTTATTTAATTTTATTCTCTGCTTTGTGTTATTACATCCATAACTTTACTGCTCTTTATCTTTTAATATGTTACTGGCCCGGAAATTGGATCATCATGTTTATTTTCACGTATTAGTAATATTTCTTCGGTGTCTACTGTGTGCTCCTGTGAATTAATGCGTGAACTAACACCATGGCAACGCATCACTCTGTGGCCCTTTGACAAAGTCATTAGGCTTGTGCACAGAGTGTGTGTAACTTGGCTTTGGAGAGGAGCAAATGGTGTTATGGGTAAAGTCAAAGACCTTGCGTGACCTTGTAGTATTTATTTTTACTGCTTAGAGTTCTGGTTTGATTTATTTTTTCATTCTCTTTTTTATTCTAATTGAAAAGGTTGCCAAATTTGCTAATCTCTACAGTTGCCACCACCCTGCAATAGCAGTGGCTTGTTTTCTGATCTTATCAAAGCAGGATGAGGGCTGTGTTTCTCCCCTGGGCTCTCCTACAAGCAGAAGACACACAAGGGGGCTCCACTTACACTGAAGCCTGCTGAGGCCCTTGGCGCCCCAGGACAAAGCCCTTTGGCTGACAGAGTTTCCACTCACCTCCTTTGGCCTGACCCTCATCTACTGAACCCAGCCTGACTGCGTGGGGATGCTCCCTGGGAGCCAAGAGCATGTGTCTCCTCGGTGAGCACTGACCTTAGCTGCCACATGGAGGCCCTGCGGAATTTCCTTAGGAAGAAATTATTCCATGTGTGCTGTGGAAACTGTGGAGATTGTGGAATACTATCCCGGAGGCTAACGGGAACACGATGGAAAATTAACAGGGAGAATATGGAATTATTTCAGCCTCTGCCCCTCAGTCATGGGCATGTTACGCCCTCATATGGGGCTTCCAGATTCCAGTTAGTTGTCTCATGGGTAAAGGAAAGATGTCGGATGTAATCAGCTGTAGGGCCCATTTTAGCTTTAAAATTCTTTTTTTCTGGGAGCTGGTAATTCAATTGGAAATATAGGAGGGATGCAACCAAGCAAAACTCTGTTGAAACGTATAGAATTCCTGCAAGAAGGTAAGATCAGAACGGGGTGGTTTCACCAGCTGTGGGACCGTGTGTATCACAAAGCTCCCCTGGCTCTCACAGCCAAAGCTCAGAGGGGATGCTTAAAAGCCAGCTGTGTTTCACGCTCTCACGTTTCGTTTGTCACATGTTCCTGTATCTTGAGTTGTTCTTTTGTACTTGCACAGAGGATGTTATTCTTCACTTGGAATGTGTGCAGTTTCTTTCAAGTAAGTTTAAGCGAGGGCAGGAGTCAGCAAATTTTTATGTGTGAAGGGCCAGACAGCAAATATTTTAATAAATGTTTAAGCTTTGCAGTACGTGCGATCTCTGGTACATCTATTCATCTCTGGTTTTCTGCAAAAGCATTCATGGACAATATGTAAATAAACACTCATGGCTGTGTTCCAATAAAACTTTATTTACAAAAACATGGTTATGGGCTGGGTGTGGCCATAGTTTGCAGACCTCTGATCTGGGGTCTTAGCATTAGAGTAAATTCCTCAGTTTTTATCTGTCTAGCTAACAGTAAGCTGTTTCTGTCCTAGTTCTGTGTATCACTAATGAAATATAGTTTTCAGGATGACCCGCAGACAGTTTCTTAGGGTAATTTGTTAACGGCTCAGTCATCTATGCATTATGACAAAATATGACAAATTAGCTTCTTAAAACAACACACATTTAGTAACTCACAGTTTCTGTGGTCAGAACTGTGGTGAGCCTTGGCGGGCTGTCCTGCCTCATGGTCTCTGGGATGCAGTAGAGTGTCATCTGGGGCCACCGTCCGCTCAGGGTTCAGCTGGGGTGGGCTCGGCACGGAAGCTCGTTCAGTGGTTGTTGGCAGGATCCAGTTCCTGGAGGAATGGTGGATAGAGGCCTCTGCTCCTCGCACATGGGCCTGTCCCAAGGCCAGGCCACAGCATGACAGAGCTAGCTTCCTCGCAGTGAGTGAGTGACACACAAGTGACATGACAGTGCTGTAACCACAGCACTGAGCTGACACACGGGATGGAAGGGGCATCCCCACTGTTGGCGTACTCTGTGCCTGGAGGAGTCACACTCGAGGAGGGGCAAGCCCAGGGGCTGTAAACCCCAGCAGGAGAGGATTCTCAGG
Source organism: Rhinolophus ferrumequinum (assembly GCF_004115265.2). Classification (NCBI taxonomy): domain Eukaryota; kingdom Metazoa; phylum Chordata; class Mammalia; order Chiroptera; family Rhinolophidae; genus Rhinolophus; species Rhinolophus ferrumequinum. The sequence continues at coordinate 68,711,433 of NC_046296.1, forward strand.
GCACTCTCCATGGCTACCCCACACAAGCACTTCCCTGCGCTCAAGGCAGTTCAAGGCCAGGGCCTGCTATGGGGACACAGATAAGTTCGGCGCTGGTTCATGAACTCCTACAGGTATTAGGTTGGTGCAAAATTAATTGAGGTTTTTGCAATTATTTTCAACCTTTTAAACCACAATTACTTTTTACCAACCGACTATCAATAACCAAGATATCCCATTCTCCAATCACTTGTATAATTAAATTTCATTTGCAAAGAATTTTTAAATACTAAAAATTCACATGACTAAGTGTGCACCTACAGTAAAGATCACTCAATCACATGCTTCCCCAGGAAGGTGTAAACAAAGCTTTTGCACAGAGTTGACCTTTCTGCTGGCAGCGTTCTAGATCAGTGACCTATAATACAACCAGAGAGATGAGGAAAGTTGCGTTGCAGCTGCAGACATCACAGGGCCGTCATGACCACAGATGGCCAGTGTCTGCAGCGGGCAGGAAAGAGGGGATTCAGTACCATCCTTTTCACAATGAAAGGGGCCCTGTTCTTACATAACTAAACACAAGAACATCTCTGAAAATAAAGCCAAGGAAGGGGGAGAGAGCTGGCTACAGAAATCTTGCAGCCAGATTGTGAGATAAAGCTAACCTTACACAGTTTGCAAAACACTGGCATTTCATCATCTTTTATTTATGGAATTCATTACCAAGCGATGGTAATAGACCATGCAGTGAAAGAAGTCCTGTAGCCATTTTTTGGAACATCAGGGCCATGAAACACATAGCAGCGGGCTAGTGGCCTCAGCTCAAGCCTTACCACTCAGGTGCCAATGGGGGAGTGCGGGGTGGTCACTTCCATTCCTTTCCGGATCCTGCCGGGACCTGGCCGTGATGCAGAAGACACAGCCAGTGTGAATGGAAGTGCTTCTTTCTGCCACCTCTGCATACTAATGTAGAAACAATGCTTATTTTTACTGGGCCCTGAAAGGACCCCTTTCCTCAGACCCGCAGCGGCTCCTGGGAAATCATTCTGAGGCAGAAAGGTGAAGTGTTTCTCTCCGGCCGGCCGTGTGGTGTCATAGGCCTCCCCGAGTCAGCTTCTGCAGGCAGAATTGCCCCACACGCTGACTGCTGGAGCCCCTGGGCCATCGGGAGTTATTCATACGATGGCAACGTTTTCTGTGATCAAAGGTCTGCTGGCTGGAAGCGAAGGCTCTTTGCCTGTGGGGGTCAGACAAATCATGTCACAGGCGGGTGGCGTCCCGAGTCACTCAGGGTCTGAGGTCACATGGTGCCCTCACTGCCCAGTGACCGGGTGCTTCATTTTGGTGAAGTCTGGAAAGCAGACCACACAACCTCAGGGCCTTCAGGAGCTCCTTGTAGTCAAAGGGTAAGTCCAAGCGAGTATGGGATGCAAGAGTCTCGGTGATGCGCCCACCCCACTCCTCTGTTTCTCAGCTGCGTCTCTGCCAGGAACACACTGCTACTTCTCTACAGCACAGTCAACTTCTAGTCAGCGGTTAAAACCTGACACAGATCTCACTTCTAGAAAGCGTTTCCCTACACATGTTCTCTTCCCAGTTCTTCTAGTTACGTCCTTCCCTCGCGGTCCTGCCGTATTATCTCTGTATCTCGTGAGCGTTTCTGTACGGAGTTTACCCAGTAGATCGTAGCAGCAGGAGCTGTCTCGTCTCTCTCTGTCCTCCAATCCCAGAGCAGAACTGCTCGATAAATATTCACTGAGTAAAATGGCTAATTCATACAGTCAATAGAAACACCACAGAAGACGTATATGCAACCACGTTAATAGCAATAAGGATGCCTGCTGATGACATTGACTAGTGGTGAAAAAGTGTGAAAACTTTCATTAAGATACAGGACTACATACTGCTGTGTTGCAGTCTTGCTGCTGAAAGTGGTGTTGCCTCTGTGGTGGCAAATGAAGTTACTCACCAGCGAACCGGTGAGCTTATTCTCTACTGGGCTCCAAGGAAACTGAGAGCCACAGTTTCAGGCAGGTGGGCCGCTGTGCCAGCCCTGAGGATGTGCTTATCCGTTCTCTTCCCACCTCACTCTCTGCCTTTCCTTGCTCTGAATGTCTTTGCCTTTTGCTTTGATTTTGGAATCTCTTAGCGTTGTCATCGCATTGCATGGCAAAGGGGTCATGGGCCACCTCAGAACTTGTGGCTGGAGCCCTGGTACAGTGGCTGTGCTCCGGGCACCCCTCGAAGGTGGGTGAGGCATGGCCCCCGTCCACCCATGACGAAGAGTGAGGTGGGAAACGACTCATCCCCCCAAAGAGGAGGCTTCTTAGGACACAGTGAATGACGCTGGGCAGTGAGGTGGGGTGGCAGCAGGCCTCAGGCCTGGGTTGCTGTGAGAAGGCCCTCAGGGGTGCTGGGGACTGTGCCCTGGCTCACCGGTACGAGCTGGCCCTCACCACGGGAGCATTGTCACGAGGCTAAATGAGGCCAGCATGGCCAGGCAGGCCACGTGGCTGTCACTGCCCCTCTCAGCCTCAGTATTCTGATGTTTTACATGCAGTGCTCAAACCAGGAGGTCTCTGGCTTCTAAAGGTCAGTGACTCTGTGGGGGTCCCCGTATGGGGCCATTCACAAGAGTGGGGTGATTTGAGTGGGTCTTTACAAAGGCAGCCCACATTCCAGAGCCCTGTGGAAGACCGCGTTACCGGGGTTCCCTGGCTGCACCACTTCGAAAACAATCTTGGCAAAGTCAGGGCCAAGGCCACATGTCCGGGCCAACTTGGGGTGTAACTGCGGGACTGCATGGAGACTTCCCCCCTCACACCTGGAAGACCTGTGGCCACCCTGGCTCTCACCATTCAGGTGCTAGTTGTCCCCTTGAATTTGGGGGAATAGGGAGTACATTTTTAATACTGAAAAGACAAAATTCTTTCACTGAAAGAAATACATGTTCCCCTACCTCTTTTCAACTGTCTGCTTTCATCAAACTCCTCCTCACACATGCATGTGCACGCACACACGTGCACATGCACGCACGCTTCACAACCAGTCTAAGGGAGGGACCAGTTCTGATGGCTTTCAGCCTGTTTTTGAGGAAGAATGGACGTGATTTCTGAAGTGAACACAGCAGGAGTTTTCTGTAGTCCATCTGCTACTGACCGCTCGTTCCACATGCCACAACCGTCCCTCTTCCTGACTGGGATCAATGGCCTGTGACAAAAATTAAATGGTGTCTTCAGCTTTCAGATTGAGTGATTTCAGGTCTTTTCCTCTGGCGAGTACCTGCAGGACTGCTCCCTGACCTTGAATTTCAGACTTTAGGGCTCCTGCCTGAAGCAGCCAAGGGGAGAGTGTGCCCCCATCTAGCCTCCGGGATCCCCTGACTGCCCTACCCTGAGGCCCTCACAGCTAGTGAAATACCTGGGAATGCACTGAAAATACCGCGTCCCCAAGCTGCTGGGCTTACCTCCTGGGATGTCACACTCAGTCTTGTCGTCTTGAGTTTCCTTCCAGTTCTCTTATAAGCTACTGTTATTCCATGGAAAAATAGCTGCTCTAATATGAGGCAGTTAAATTAGTAAGATTGGATTAGGGTCCAGCTCAATTCTGAATTACAGACCTTTTATTTTTCATGTTAAAATAGCTCCAGTATACTACACAATAAATGCACTCAGTACTTCTCAGCCTAGGCAAATGAAGAGACCCAAGCGTTCAAGAGTTCAAACATTTGTTAACTAGTTCATGTTCTTGGGTCAAAGAAATCTAGAGACACAGGCGAACATTATCTCTATGTAAGTTGCTTCTTTTATGCTGATTCAAAAACAATGGACACTCAGGTCTATGCCAAAGAAGGCGCTGCTGGATTTCCTGAGTGTGAGATTATTTCCATGCGCGCCATTAAACACCAGCCAGGGTCACCTCAAGGATATGGTGCTGCAGGGTTTTTAATGCCCACTTCAACATCAAGGCTATTTCAGACACGGTATTGATCTTGTCCACCATCTATAATGACCTTTATTAACAAATAGTCTGAGGTCGGGTTTATTCATTTAAATCACCTAGTTTTGGTTCACTTGGCCTACTTATCCATGTCACTATCGGTGACATTATTGCATAAACACGTGAAACTCATTCCCGCTTCTCCAGGAGGAAAACAGTGACTTTTACTGTGAATTCTTGGACAGAGTGTGTCCATTTCCTGATGAAATCTTAGGACAGAAATATCCATGGCTTATGGAGCTAAGGTCCAAAATCAGTAGACCAAGCAAAACAATTTCATTTCTAGGAGGTTCTTTAATCAATAGCATGAATTCAATTTTCAAGCTGTATTTTCAAAGACCCATTTTTACCTAAGGCCTCGTTCAAATGCTCAATCAATAATCATTTGAATGTGCCGCTAGTCTTTGCGAGATAGTCATCTCCATTTTGAGTCAGCATTTAGGTGCTGGGAGCAACTGATCGTTATAATTGGTTTGCAATTTGAAAAATTAGTCTTTATTGAGTTTTTTTTTTAATATTAAGAAGAATGAAATGGATTTTTCTTTCTTTCGGCAGTACTGACTCTCCTTAATGTACATTTCAGCTGACCCGGATCTCTGTCCCACAGACACACTATTATCTTCCATTAACAGGACCTGCAGAAAACACTGAGATAGACTCTTGCTACTTCAGCATCTGGGCCCTGCCGGGGAGGCCCTTTTCTCTAGGTAACCCCACTTGTCTCACGTTACTGTTAATGTGCATTTCAGGTGTACGTGGTGAAATACACCTGTCAGTACGGAGAGTGAAAAGGAGACACAACATGTCCGTAAACCTTTTAACATTAACTATGACAATTTCATATGGTGAGAATAAATATTATTTTACCATCTGAGTCTTCTAAAATACCAGCAGGAAAGTCAGGATTTATGAAAGCTGATATTAGAAGCATTATTGTTTTAATGAATCATAGAAGGATATAAAATCCAGTGAGTGGGAGGATAGGTGTTTGTGCCCTAAACCCTAACCGTGAATCCCACCCTTCGCTGATTAGTAGCTCTGAGATGGCAACCCAAACGAATGAGGTCCCTGGTTGGGTCTGTGTTGTTTATCACACCATTTCTAGAAGCTAGGAGAGTGTCCAACACAAAGTATGCACTCGATAGATACCATCCTTGTTAAAGATATAAATGAATGACTAAGGCAAATCAGAAAGCCCCTTGGATCCTCAGTATTCTTGTCTGTGAAAAGGGTTGAATCTAAGTGAATGAAAATGCAATGGTTTGAGAAAGTACAGAGAAATTTTGCTGCAGCGACCAGAAACTTATTTCAGCCGGAAGTTGCAACACAACGTGAGCATAACGTCTCCAGGCTTGGGGGGAACCATGCTGGGAAATGAGACATGTGGTGTTTGCCAGAAAATAAAGCAAAGCCTTGACGAGACAGCCTTTGTCTAAATTTCACATGGATTGAAAATTTTTCCTGGTGTATTGTGTCTGGGATGCTGGCCTCATTTCCCTCCTCTAAGCTCCAGGTACTTTGGCTTCTGTTGATGTTCAGCATCTTTGATTCCTGATCCCATTTTGACCTCTGACTTCCCCAACTATTTCTTCTTTAACCATCCTGTGATCGGTCCATTTCTTAACTTGAAATTCCTTGTCCTTGTAGAGGGTTCCACCTGGATCCACTGTCACTAAAAGCCCAGGTTGCCACCAGAGCTACTAAAATAGTTTTGATTTATGCCATTTTCTAGATAACATTGTTATCATATGTACAGTCCTTCATCCTATTCTAAGCTCTGAATCTATCACCCTCATTGTTCTTTTTCTATAGTGACCAGCTTCATTCCCTTAATGCTGGGTGGTTTTTTTTTTTTTTAATTAAATGTATTGAGGTGACATTGCTTAATAGCATATAAGTTCCAGGTGTACAATTCTATGGTACGTCATCTGTATACGGGGTGCTCACCATTCAAAGTGTATTTCTGATAGAGTACCACGGGCACGACTGGCTGGGTGGGAAGAATGGTTCGGGTAGTATCTAGATTTCTTTCCTCAAGGAAATGGTTTGGGTTGGGTGAAGAAGAACATTATTCATAAGGTTGATCATAGAGCCATAGATTTTTAAGATACTTATTTCACCAATTATATTGCTCACTGTCTACCAAGCAGTGTGCTTGGTAGTGTATATGAGAGAGAGCAGAATTTCCTGCCACAGAATCCGCAGCCTCCTGGCATTAAATGAAAGAAAAAAATGGACAACTGGGAAAAGGGCTCCAAGAAGCGCAGGGGTGTCTGAGAGAATAAAGCGAGATGTCAACTGTCAGGGAGGTCAGAGAAGGCTCCTCTAGCAAGTGATGAGTAAGCTGAGACCTGAAGAAATAGTAGGAAGCAAGTAGCTCGGGGGTGGGGCTGCAAGCAGGGGAAAGTGTGCAGCATTGAGAAGGTGGCAGACTCCCTTGAGGACAGTGAAGCAGAGCCACGGCCATGGCAGGGGAGGGAAGAAATGATTCAATAGACACCATTTATCGGGCAGACAGGTAGTATCTCATTTAATTCCTAACAGTCTCTGATGTCATCGTCCCATTCTAGAGGTTGTGAAATTGATAGTCACCTGGCTTCTTCTTAGAGACGCAAGGATCAAACCCGAGATCCATGTGATTCTTACGTGCAGTGCTGAGCCTCGGGTCAGGATGGAGCCCGGAGACACACAGTTATTTAGAAGGACTTACACAAAAGAGTAAATAGTGGCAAGGGTACAGGGGAAGGAGGAAAAACAAGAGGTGAGGTGTATGGCGAGTGAGTCTAAGATTTAGGACAATCTATAAATCCTGAGCCTCGTGCGTCCTCATGGGGGTGGTGGCTTCCAGAGGAGTCAGCAAGAGTGAGCTGCTTTTCTCGTGTTTTAAATAGAAATTTGTTTGTAAGGACTTACTGTCACTTTTTCATGAAGGATTAGATTAATCCAACTGGAATCACAGCCTTTCTGATTATTACCTGCTAGATGGTCCTTGGCTGACAGCTTACAATGCTTTTGATTTTATGGGCTGTTACTATATATACTGGGGGTGCCAAAAAATGTATATATATGACTTGTATTCATCTTTTGTTATCGGTATATCTTGAGTATTACAATTTTAATACAGTTTTTTCCCTTGCTTAAAGTTTGTATACATTTTTTTTGGGCCCCCTCTGTATATATACACGTATCCATTGAAAAAGGTTGGGATGGAGCTTCCAAATGATTATATCCAGATGTGCTTCTGCTTCTGACGTTTCCTTCTAAGCAAGAAGGTAAACAAGTCATTTCTCATCAGCAAGCACAGTGTCATGGTGGATAGAATATATTCTAAAAGTAATCTAAACATTCTCTTCAAATAGTTCTTACAACATCATTGCCAGATTAGAACAAACAATGACAAAGATTTAGTAACTAGCCTCTAATTATACTGCAGGAGAAATGGAATTAGAAGATCCTGTAGTCCGTAACCAGTAACCAGATCCCTGTTCTTGGTGTTGGGTGCTCATGTTTTCCTTTCCATCTGCGTCTTTTTAAAGATCAAGTAACCCTGATGGGAGGTCTCCAGAGAAAGCCAGCTGCTGCCTTCAGTGATTTGGGTGGTGGTCCTCTGCCTGTGACCTGCCACTAACCAAGCTCAGACACTCTTCTGCATGAAATGGGAACTATAATTCCCCAATTCTTAGTCATTCCATTCCTGACACTGCATCTGAATATTCCACAAGACGTTTCAGGAAATGCGAATAGGACTAGAGAGAGAAGTTACACTTGTACGATTGAAATTGAGCACAGGCAGCTGAGGAGGCCTTTTAACCTACTTGCATTTTTCAAGGCTCAGCGAGCATCACCGTTCTGTAAATGAATATACACTTCTGTATTTAGCATGTTGAAATAGGGCAAAGGTAAGTATAGGCAGACATTGCCCAAAATATATTCCAAGAAACACTAGCCTGGAGAGATGCCCAGGGATAAAAATCTTCCAGATACACGTAAATTTGACTAAGACTGTGTATATTATCCCTTTCTTAGAGATTTACAATAAACCTTAGCATGAAGAAAACTTAATAAGGGATTTCAATATAATGAATCCTGCTTCACTATCTTAACCAGCATTTCCCCAATAATTGCTTAAGACAAACAATTTGTATAACTGGTTATTCCACAGAACATCTTTTGTTTTTTTCTTTTCTTTTAATTAAAGTTTATTGGGGTGACGATTGTTAGTAAACTTACATAGATTTCAGGTGTACAATTCTGTGTTACATCATCTATAAATCCCATTGTGTGTTCACCACCCAGAGTCAGTTCTCCTTCCATCACCATATATTTGATCCCCCTTACTCTCATCTCCCACCCCCACCCCCCTTACCCTCTGGTAACTACTGAACTATTATCTGTGCCTATGAGTTTTTGTTTCTTCGTTTGTTTGTCTTGTTCTTTTGTTGTTTTTGATTTATATACCACATATCAGTGAAATCACATGGTTCTCTGCTTTTTCTGTCTGACTTATTTCACTTAGCATTATAATCTCAAGATCCATCCATGTTGTCACAAATGGTCCTATTTCATCTTTTCTTACCGCCGAATAGTATTCCATTGTGTATATATACCACAACTTCTTTATCCATTCACCTATCGAAGGACATTTTGGTTGTTTCCATATCTTGGCCACCATAAATAAAGCTGCAATGAACATTGGAGCACAGGTGTCTTTATGGATAAATGTTTTCAGATTTTTTCGGTAGATACCCAGGAGAGAGATTGCTGGGTCATGTGGTAATTCTATTCGTAATTTTTTGAGGAACCTCCATACTGCCTTTCATACCAGCTGAATTTGACTCCAAAGACAAGGGAAGTAAAAGCTAAAATAAACAATATATCAAACTTAGCTTCTGCACAGCAAAAGAAATCATCAACAAAATAAAGAGGCAACCAACTGAATGGGAAAAGGCTTTTGCAAACAGTGCTTCCGATAAGGGGCTAAGATCCAAAATATACAAGGAACTCACACAACTCAACAACAAACAAACAAACAACCCAATTGAAAAATGGGCAGAGGACCTGAAGAGACATTTCTCCAAAGAGGACATAAAAATGGCTAATAGACATATGAAAAAATACTCAATATCACTAATCATCAGAGAAATGCAAATAAAAACCACAATGAGATATCACCTCACCCCAGTCAGAATGGGTATCATCAACAAGACAAATAGTGACAAGTGTTGGAGAGGCTGTGGAGAAAAAGGAACCCTCATACACTGTTCGTAGGAACACCTTTTAAGTAATCTTTTTGTAGGAGAAAATTAATGGGCCATTGTCTTCTTTTTTAAAAAAAAAATATTACTGGTACCATTTACTGTCCTTTCAAAAAAATATGAAGCTAAAAGGGACTTTAAAGTTAGTCCCCGATTTGAACACCTTCATATGTGGCCTGAAACATCAGTGTGTGTCCATGTGCATTCACAATTGGCTAATTTGATCACTTTTAGCCAAATATCAGAGAATTAGAGGATGTATGTTGTTACCCTAGCCTGTAGCCTTCCTCACCTTGTGTGTGAGTGGTAACTATTGACTTTATCTGATATTTTCCCTTTGACATCTTCCTTTCTGTGCTCCTTGTAATCCATAACCTTTCTCTTCTCGAGGTCCATGATGAATCCCACTTCACTTCAAAGCATTTCCTGAAGATTCACTTTCATTTGGTTGAGTTCAATAAACATGTGTCATGTGTTTAATTTATGTTTGACTCTGAACTGTGAGCCAGAGATGAAAAATGTAGACTAGGCTGTATCCATAAGGATGACAATCCAGCAGGGAGGACAGTCGTATCGGCAGTAAAGTGTAAGCGTGCTATGGCGACGCTAGGAGAGTGTTGTATAAGAAGTGACACACAGGAAGGCATAACTGTGGTTGCTTAGGGTGGAGGTTCTTGTGTTCTTGTGTGTCTTGAGTCTGTTTAGGTAATTGGTGCAACTTAAGTGACCCTTCTGGAATGCACACACACACATACACACACTCACACACACGCACATTATAGGATTTCAGAGGAAACCAATTATGTTATATTGAAACACAGTTATAAAAATATTTTTAAAATTTTGTGATAACAAACAACTACATTGCCTTTATTAGTGCATTAAATAATTAACTAATGAGATTTGGTGGTGACTCCAATAACTATCATGATTTTGAGGGCAGAAACAATATTTTAAGATATCTGCAATAATTGTAATGTGTATGAAAGTATCTATTACCTGAATTGTGAACCGAGTCACGGGACCTTGTAAACGCCTGTGGTCTACTGGCTGCATTCACTGAAGATTTCAGTTGGAGGCCAGTGAACATAAAAAAGCATTCTTTTCTGTTTGCTTTATAGATCCTCCTGAAATTTACACAAGGACTCCCTGTGTATCGGAGCTGCTAGGTGACAAAAACCTTCACTCAGAATCTAGGGTTTGTGAAAAACATGCCACAGCTGTGCGGAGGACACGCAGTGACAGCCTTCGAGGCAGAGGACAGAACCCAGGTTGGTGAAGTACATCAACGTGAAGTGTTCTGTTGGCCTATGAATTACGGAGGGAAAGCAGTGCGTAGTGATCCCGAAATAGTTGAGGACAGAACCGAGGGCCTCATCCACCATTTGTGGGCTTTTTGTTACACTGATCTATTACTTTCCTAACTTAAAGTAAAACATGTATATGTTGACATAAATGAGAAAAAATCCTATATAGGTCATGCTATATATGTGTGTATATATGTGACACATGGAAGTGTACATATTTCCCTAATTAGCTTATAAATTACTGAAGGCAAGGTTGTGTCTTCTGTTTTGGTGTTGCCAAACATCCGAGGATGTTCTACAGACATCAGATATCCAATCAATCCTTATATTAAAATCCTCCTTAACAGTGTAACCAGTGACGCACCCTAGGGAATATGTATTAAATTATGAACGCTTGGGGCAGTAATTCTAAATGAACTTGTATAAGGAAATAGTCAGATGTAAAGGCAAAGATCTGCATACTGAAATGTTTAAAGCATTGAAAACAAACCAAATGGGACAAGGCACAATAGAAAAGTCTTTAAATAAATGATGATGTAGGCACATGATATAGCCAAAATCATGATAAAGGATATTAGAAACTTGGGGGCATATTTACAATATTTTTAACCTGAGAAAGTAGGTTACAACACAGTTAACACAACCTCAGGCCATATTTATACTGACTTACACACACATTTAAAGTGTAAACAAATGTAACCTAATTGGTTCTGGAGTGAAAGGGCCACCTGCACCTGGGGCAGGTGACTCAGAGCCCGGAGCGAGTGTCATCCTCCACCTTTACCGAATTTCAAATGTGTCAGTTTAATAAAGTCAACGAATACTGAGAAACAAAGGTTATTTGCAGAGTGCCTGATTTACAAGAGAAGTTTGCAGATGAATATAAATGTAGGAAAAAACTTAATTGAGAAGAAAAGTACAGCTTGCTTTGTAATCCTTCAGGATGCCTCCAAAACTGGTCTCAGCGCTGAGCTCTGCTCTTGTTTTTCCCTCTTGGCCTTAGGTGTAGATGCCCGGAGCCGTCATCTGGGTGAAGGGCAGTGCAGAGACGCCTCTGGTCCTCACTGAAATGCTTGCAGAAAGAAAGACATGAGCTTCAATGCCTTCACCATAGATTTAATGAGAACCTTGACGCGTAACGGGAAGGACAGGTGCACATGCCTTTAACGGGGGTTCCTCACAGGTACCAAGAAGCACAGGACCTGGGACGGTGCATCAGGAAGCAGGAGCAAACCCGAAAAGAGGAATCAGCTGCCTCTCAAATCTCTCCTTCTGAAGCTGAGACTTGTGCAGGGACATGGAGAGTGAGAAACGAGTTCATTTCTGGGCTGTACAGCCAGTTCTGCCTCATATAAACGGGCTGTTCTTCACATTATAGATTAGGTGATAAAGAGGCAGTGAAGAACCATTCATTATGCTTTGATCTCTTTTTAAATATATTAAGAATGTTCCCCACCGTGATACTTACGACTTTCCTAAGAAGTGGCATAGCCTGTGACGGGAAGGAGAACTGGAGTGCCGGAAGGAGGACAACTGACTGGACTCGGTGCTTTTCTTTACTAACATTGGGAAGACTTGTGAAGTGTCAGTCCTGTAAGTGCAGCGTCTCTGACCTCTGCGCCCTGGCACACACTGCCCCTCCCCGCTCCGGGTTCCGTTTTCTCCTCTGACGTCTCTCCCGTCTATCTCTCCATCCCTCTTTCCTCTCACACGTGCAGGTCCATGCATGTCCCTCCTGCTGGAGCCTCCTCCTGAGTCTTGAGACTAAATCAGGTGTCCCTTTAGGTTTCCCCTACTGTCTCATTCATTTCCCTGTCGAAGGACTTGGTGTGCTACATGGCGTTTTTCTATTTCCTCGTCAGGCTGCCCAACACCTGCCCCAGGTGCACTCCGGTTATGCACTTCAGGCCCCTCAGGCCACCCCATCAGATTCCTGTCCAAGCACATGCGTGACCAGGGACGCAGGCACAGCCACTCTGTGCCCTCGTCATACATGCCTCTCAAAAGACTGTACACATGTCGTCCCCTCCCCAAGTGCCCAGCGGTCACCCACGGCTGGGATGCCCTGCAGCCACAAGTGCAGACCACCAACACCACAAAGCAGGTGTTTGACCATGGACAGATAAAGCTACTGGAAAAATGTGTTTTTCTTCTCCCCTGACAGACTGTCCTGAAGAAACCATTGCGTATCCAGCCTCTTTCAAGGTTTTCTTGCTACATGAATAGATAAATTAAAAGGATGCATGCATAGGAGTCAACAGGCAAGATGTGCCTCAGAGTGAAAGAGGCGGAACTACAAACAAGGCAGTGCTGGCCACTGCACGCCAGCGCAGAGTCGCAGGCCGCAAGCACTGCTTCCGTGTAGAGTGCTGCTTTTCTTTTGAGCTCCTGAAGATGTAGATAGATCAGAAGGTGCTCACGCTGCAAGGAGAATGGTTAAGGAGATGGAAGGGTTGGTTTAAAGGAGGGGGAAAAAAACCCAGACCTAAGCTTGGCTATGTTCTGCTATGGGAGGGAGTGCAACTTAGCCAAATCCCAAGGGTGGGAAGAGCATGGATTGAGAAGTTATCATTAACGTAAAATTAGGGGGTATAACCTAAAAGAACAGGAATGAAGAAGAAATTATCCCAAAATGTTCAGAGACGTGCTGCAGCTCCACAATGTTGGCAGTTAGCTCACTGAGGCCCTGGAGCACCCGCTTTCGAGCACCAGCGTTTCAGTGGAAGGAGGAAATCTCAGATTGTCCCTCACTTCGAAATGCGAATCTAGCCCGGGAGGCCGGAGATGGGAATCTGAATTTAGTCCTGCACACAGACTGGAGAAAACTAGCTTGAGAGCATGCATTTGTGCAGGGATCACCTGATGGAGAGTTTAATCTGCCGATGACCCATGATGGAAAACCTGCAGAGCACGCACGCCGCGCTGGAAAGGGGCCTCCCTGACCTGCTGGCCTGCTAGACCCTTCTATGATCCTGACCGAATCACATCACTTTTCTGGACATCTGATCCCAAAAGGAATAAACAAAGAGACAAAACAATAAAGGTTACAACTTCAAAGGGCCTTTCTAGGTCTAAATTTACTTCTTCCTCTTATAATATTTCAAAATCCAGCCAAATTCCCAAATCCCCCTTTGTCAGAAGTCAGCTGTGTATTTCTCATGTTCACATTAAGCTTGGTCTAATATAGCTAACCAGCTTATCTGGGAGCTCCTTGCCTTTTTTTTTTTTTTTTTTTCTTTTTTGCAAATTTTAAGATCTTAGAAAAGAGGGACTCTTTATAATAGTGAAGGGGCTTAATATATACAGAATGAATTCAGTAAAGTGTCAAAATCTTTGTAGAGGTCGCCAGTGCCTCATGGGACCTCCTCCTAGGGAGCCCTCCCTATTTTTTTTCCATTTATTGATTCCACTCAAGCTGTCCTGCCTTCTTTGCTTATTCTCCATCCCCCCGCCCATTCTCACACGGTCAGTCCGCTTGGAAGACTCTGTCCCTTAGGACACCATCTCATCCCCAGTGCCATCAGTGGAAACCTGCCCCCAAGTTCAGCTCCCGTTCTTCTCCTTCACATTACCAGTGCGTGATGATCCTGCCATCTGGGCCTGTTGTGTCTTCCCCCTGGGCTCTCAAAGGCTTCATTCTTCTCTCGAGTGTCTGTGCTGACTTCAGAACATCCCCTACATGACTGGGTTGGTCTCGCTGCGTGGAGCTCACCTGAGGAGCTGGTGGGAACACAGATTCTTGGCACCTCGCCAAGCAGGTCCAGTGAAGGTAACACTTGGCTTTTCAACAGACCTTGCAGTGTGTTGTCGTGGGTGGTCAGGGAGAAGCATGGCCCAAACTCCAGGGATGTTTTCTGTTCTGTTTCTTTGTTTTCATACACTTAGTTCGTGGAGGCTGCCAGCTGGGAGACCCCTGAGACATCTGTGCCTTACATTTTCCTCCCCAGTGAGATCAGGAGAGCCCGGCCCCTCTGGGTCTTTGCTTCATGAATGCTGCAGGCACCTAGAGCAAAGCTAGCCTGAAGGGACACTCTACGTAATCAGGTTTTGTGTTTGTTTCTGAATGAAGCCATCAGGTACCAGCTGAGATGGATGAAGACATCCAGGTGGTCTCTGGTGCCTGGCTCAGAAAACAGACAATGGACACAGCCCACCTTTCAGTGGGCAGGGACATCTTCCATTGGCCAGAGGACTGGCCGTCCTGGCCACCATCACTAGGCCAGGGCCATCTGACAAGATCACTCCTGCCTCACCAAGAAGCTTGAAAAGTAATGTCAGCAGGACATAGTCACAGAGCCCAAGGGACAATGGTGATGCTTCCCAAGAGGATGAGTGTCTTTAAGCTGTAAAGTCAACTGTGAAGGAAACGTCTCTGGAAATCGAGTCCAGCATGTGGCACTCAGACTGTCCACACTGCAAGTCAGCTGCCCTTCCAGCCCATGAAATACACTAGTCTACACCACCTTTGCCAGCCCCATCATGATTTTCAGGCCGGTCTCTAGGGTGCATGCTCACCTGCCCTCAAGGAGGCCAGCTTTTTAAAGGAAAAATTAATGGAAATCTATCAAGACATACCAGTCAAGAAAACTCCTGGAAATGAATATTTCTTATAAAACAAGTACGAGCAAAAGCAGTTGGTGCAAATCTCCCCAAACAGCTCGGGCTGCACGGCAGATGTTGTGAACGCCTGGCGCTGGGATTAAAATCTTACAATGAGTTGGAGGAGGTTTTCAGTTTCATTGTGGTGGGCTGGGCATCCCCAAGCCCCACAGAGCCTCCCCGATGAGGTGAAGCTGGTCTGAGCAGAGCTTTGCAGCCACACCGAGAGCAGTGTCCCGGGAGAAAGGCAGTGAGCAGGCACAGATGGGGCCTGATGGATCCTAAAAGGAAGGCATTACCTGCCGAAGTCACTGAGCGGCCATGATTATTACAGGTCTCTGGGTTCATTGTCAATTAGAGTGGCAGTTAAAGCAAGCAGCAGCTGTGACAGATGGCTTGTCTCCAGCTAGTTGCGCTAATGGGAATGGAGCCAACTCAAATCTTTTCTTCCCTCTGGAAAGGGAAAAAAAAAAAAAAGACCCACATAGTTGTCAATTAGTCAATGCAAAAGGGGAGAACGCATCATTTCTACAAAGGGGTCATTTATCTGTTTCCTTCTAATCCCTACGTCTAGCTTTGTGAAGTAGAGATTTTGTTTATTTATTGCCTACTTCAAACATGTTTTAGTGGAATGTTCAATCCAGAAGACATTTGGTGCTGAATCTTTGTTCCGTGTGAACTTACAATATGGTCTTCTCATAATGGAACCATTTCAGTCAAGTGGTTAGCATTTTAATTGGCCAACCCTTTTTTTTTTTTCTGGCTGGAATTTGTAGGCCTTTCTCCTATTTACCCAGTGCATGAAATCAAAACAAGAAGGGGCTGCTTCTGCATGGAGGGGCCGATCCAAGTAACAAAC
Source organism: Rhinolophus ferrumequinum (assembly GCF_004115265.2). Lineage (NCBI taxonomy): Eukaryota > Metazoa > Chordata > Mammalia > Chiroptera > Rhinolophidae > Rhinolophus > Rhinolophus ferrumequinum. The sequence goes on from NC_046296.1 coordinate 68,727,431, forward strand.
AGCCCAGAGACTCCAGCTAATATGCCTCAATGAAAAGAACCATTGCAAACAACCAAATTACAAAGCCTAATGAGTGTGTGCACACGTTCACGGTAGGTTGGGGGTACTGTATGGGACACTGGGAATCCCGGTCCTCATGCTGGGGCAGGAGTGCAGCCATGTCACAGGAGCTCCATGACACTGGCTTGTCCAAGTGGCAAATCACAGTTCACATTGAGCCAGTGGCTGCCTTTCCTAAGGAAATGGATGGGACTCATGGAAATCAAGGTGATGGAACTTTTTGTTTCTCTAGTGTTAATCTGATCATGACCCTTGGCCTTAGATGTGCAAAGGCGATACCCTGCCCCTCTAGCAGCTGATGAGTCTGGGGATCGTCCCCTCGTGACCGCCTCTTATCCATTTCTCCATTACATTTGTGCACACAGGCAGGGTTTTTAGGTGACAGTCACATTTCCCATGCACCAAAAAGATGACTTTACAAAATAAGAGTTGGCTGGAGATAAAGACAGAAGAGATGACCAAAAGGTAAGAAATGAACAAACTCTAATTCCAAATAAACCAATTTGAGGCAAACTTATTTTTCTGTTTAGGAGAGTTGCAGCTAACCTACAGAGTTTGAGTTAAGAAATGACATCAGGTCAATCTTCCTGTGTATTTTATAAACTTGTTTTTTTTTTTCCATTGCTGAACTCATATACAGCATTATGGAAAGTTTAGAGAGTACAGCAAAATTTAAAGAAGATAAAAACCTATGCATTTATTTTAGCTTTTACTTCCCTTGCCTTTCAGGTCAAATTCATAAAATCTTTTTTGAACCCAAGGTCCATAAGTTTTGTACCTATGTTTTCTTCTATGCAGTTTATTGTTTCAGGTCTTATGCTTAAGTCTTTGATCAATTTTCAGTTAATTTTGATACACAGTCACACAGTGACAGATAGTAGTCTAATTTCATTCTTTTGCACATGGCTTTCCAATTCTCCCAGCACCATTTATTGAAGAGGCTGTCTTATCTCTATTGTATGTTTTTGGCTCCTTTGTTGAAAATTATCTGTCCATATTTATGTGGGTTTATTTCTGTGTTTTCAAAGCTAAAGTAAATGAATGGGACTATGTCAAATTTAAAAACTTCTACACAGTAAAAGAAACCATCGACAAAATAAAGAGGCAACCAACCAAATGGGAGAAGATTTCTGCAAACAGTGCCTCTGATAAAGGGCTAATACTCAAAATATACAAGGAACTCATGCAACTCAACAACAAAAAACCAAACAATCCAATTAAAACTGGGCAGAGGACCTGAAGACACCTTTTTCCAAAGAGGACATACAGATGGCCAATAGACATATGAAAAGATGCTGAATATCACTAATCATCAGAGAAATGCAAATAAAAACCACAATGAGATATCACCTCACCCCAGTCAGAATGGCTGTCATCAACAAGACAAATAGTAACAAGTGTTGGAGAGGCTGTGGAGAAAAAGGAACCTTCATACACTGTTGGTGAGAATGCAGACTGGTGCAGCCGTTATGGAAGGCAGTGTGGAGGTTCCTCAAAAAATTATGGATAGAATTACCATATGACCCAGCAATCCCTCTCCTGGGTATCTACCCAAAAAATCTGAAAATATTATACATAAAGACAAGTGTGCTCCAGTGTTCATTGCAGCTTTATTTACGGTGGCCAAGACATGGAAACAACCAAAATGTCCTTTGATAGATGAATGGATAAAGAAGTTGTGGTATATATACATGATGGAATACTACTCTGCTATAAGAAAAGATGAAATAGTGCCATTTGTGACAACATGGATGGATCTTGAGATTATTATGCTAAGTGAAATAAGTCAGGCAGAAAAAGTCGAGAACCATATGATTTCACTGATATGTGGGATATAAAGCTGAAAACAACAAAGAAACAAGAGAAGCAAATAAACGAAAAGTCATAGACACAGAGAGTAGTTTCGTGGTTACCAGAGGGTGAGGGCGGTGGGGCTGGTAGATGAGGGTAAATAGGGTCAAATATATGGTGATGGAAGGAGACTTGACTCTGGTTGGCAAACACACAATGTAATATATAGATGATGTAATACAGAATCGTACACCTAAAACCTATGTAATTTTAGTAACTATTGTCACCCCAATTAACTTTAATTAAGAAAAAGAAGTCTATACACACACACACACACACACAGAAAGGACATGATATTCATAATTTAAAATCAATTACGTAGCTCTTTCTTGGCTCTCACCAAGATGTAGCTCCCAGGCTGTGCCCCTCCCTTCCCAAGCCCCAGGGGTGATCTGCTCCTGCTGTCCCTGCTCAGTCTCCAACAAGTCCTGTTGATTGTCATTCAAGTGTTGCTGTCATTGCAGGTCCCAAGCTTCTGCTTCAGTTCTGGACACGTGTGGCAGGAGGAGTTGAGTGCCACGTGGGTGCAGTGCGTGACAGGGACCGGCTTCCTCATTGTCCCTTGGGCACTGACCGCTGGCTTTGAGCACATGGACACACTGACACAGTTCATCCTGTGTGTCAAAGGCAAGGACTCATCCCTGGTGATTCTCATGGCTAAGGAGGAAAATTTGTTTTGATGGACTTAAGGAACCTCACCAAGGAACAAGCAAAAGAAATGGCAATTAGACACACCATCCCATACTTTGAACCAGTGCCAAGGACCCACGTCCCAAAATCAACACAGCCTTCCAGAACCTGACTGTAGTGAATAGGCATCAGACTCCTTAAAAGAAGAAAAAAGCTGAATGGGGGAGAGACCGGGCCACTGACACCCATCAGGTGCAGTGAGTGACATTGGAAGGGCCTCACAGCATGGTGACCACGCATGTGCCAGGCCACCAGGCCCGCCCACGGTCTACCTGTCCTGAAATCCATTTCTGACCACCACCCTGGGCCTGAGGACTTGGCTCCAGAAGGGAGAAGGAGGGTGGGCAAGGAGGGCACAGGGCCTAGGTTTGCCCCAAAGGCCTGGCCATCCATTCTCTCCTGAGAAGCGATGAAATGAGCTGTAAATAGTAGTGGTGTCTGAGCATCTCATGTATATATTCGGCCCAATCCCTGCCTTCCTCTCAGCGGCTGTGTGGTTTCTTCAGACTACCCAGTGTTGACCGGAGGTGGAAGCGTTTATCCTCATACAAAGTACAGAAGGAGCTGTGAGCAAGCCTTCCCCAGGCTCCTCAGGTCTGAGCCAGAATGTCTGCAGATTGTGGGGTTTCTATTATTTTAATGATGATTATTTTATTAATGAGACGGGGAGGAATTTGTGCCCGTTGCCTGGTTGAACAAATAAAGTACTTTTATGTTTATACATATATTTGAAATTATTTTATACATATAATCTATTATTTTACTTTTATTTACTTCATATCATGTGTACATTCCAGAAAACAGTTCTCTGTGGGCTTGATTATCCCCTGAGCTAATCAAAGCCTATCTGTACTTTTAATGGGCAAATCCTCATTTCAGAGTCCAGATGCTCCAGGTTTGCTCATTCCTGGTGTTTCCACAGGAGAAGCCAACAGGAAAGAGGACGTGGACTGGGCTGCCCACAAAGAAGTTGAAGTTCACCCTTCACATCGTGGAACAAAGAAATGGCTGGCAGAGCTGGTGAGGAAAGGCACTGAGCAGAGACCGGCTGGGAACCAGAAGGGACCCCTCACAGAGCGACCAGCTGTGGAGCTCCCACCCAGGAGTGAAGAGCTGAGGTGGCATCTCTTCAGGGCTCCACAGTACACTAGCAGAGAATGCTTTGGACTCCTTGGAAAGTCAAAGCACAGCATGCTTTCCTCTGTTGTCCTCACTTATTGCAGTTTCCCCCAGTGGATTGAAATAAAAGAACTTGACCTATATAATGAAACAGAAGAGAAATAAGCTGATATCATTGAAGAAGCTTCTCTGCAATGAAATAGACCTTGATGAAAAGTATGGGTGTGCTGTTGTTTCCCTGATATTTGGCCTCAAAGGTGCTATTTCTCAAGACAGGTTCTGAGATAATCTTAGAATTATTGATATTAGTTGAGAAAAAAGAGTGTCTGTGCCCCTAAGGTCTGAGGGAAAGTAGGAATCTGCCGCTGCAAGCTGTGTCACTGGCACCACACCCAGTGCCCTGCCCCCAGGCTTTTCCTCCCTGGGAAGGGCAGTCACAGTCCTGCCCTGTGGTGAATAATTCAGAGTTGCTATCACTCCCCGAATCTGGTCACCGAGCAGAGTCCAGAGGGACAAAACATGGGACTTTTGTGTAGTTACTCACATGTCCATGTGAGCACTTGGCACGTCTTCTCTGAGCTCTTACTCTGTGTGACGAGCAGGGAGGGGACACATAGAGAAGGGAGGCCCGGTGCTGGTCCCCCAGCTCTCAGAAGGCAATGCCACACACGGGTACCCTACTCACAGCACAGCGGTACCCCACGAGGCGTGGGGGTCGTGACCAGGACTCTGGGGTCAGATGGCCTGGGATCCAGGCCCTGCTCCCATTCAGAAAACTACCAGCATCTCCGTGAGTCTCTTTATCATCTCTGAAATGCCACAGCGATGGTTCCTACCTGAGGGTGGTTGTGAGATAATTAACAACTGTCACATAGCCCCTAGCACATAAGATGTGCTTGATAAAAGGACAGACTAGCTCAAAGGAAACAAACTATGAAGCCATCTTCATATTCCCAATGGGCAAATTATGGAGACCTGAATTCAGATTTCATAGAGGGGGAGAAATCACCAGGTAGCCAAGACTTCTGGAAATGATTGAGGTAGGTAATTCAGACCAGCTTACTTATAAGGTGGTGACATTTTAAAAAAATCGTAAAAATATATCTAAGTGCCAAACAAGTAGTGAAGAATTACAGAGCTAAACAATGAGAAGAGACCAATAACCTGAGGACAAAAGCTCAAAACTCAAATCTACTGAGGTCTTGGGGACATTTGAGGATCTGGAAGAAACAGCTGTGAAGGTGAGTTGCATTTTTAGCAACTTACCAGGGCGAGTAGGTTGAGTCAGATTCAAGGGTTTCCAAGCTGGGGGCTCTGAGCCCCTCTAAGCTGGTCCCCTCCAGGTGAGGGGGACTTGGCCTGGTGCAAATCAGGGCGGGCAGAGTCACCTGATTGTCCAGGGGCATTCACGCCAGAACTTGTATTCAGGTGGTCCCATACCACAAAGACCCTCGGTTGCGTGGCAGACAGATGCATCTCTGGAGAACAGTGGCATCATTATAACCCTCAAGTTACACCTTCAGATATTTTGAAAATACAATCTCAACACCAATCGAAGATAACGAATGTAGAAGGAAACAGAACGCCATGGTTAAGAATCAAGAAAACCAGACACAAAGAAACATCCCATCAGGATTCGCTATTTAGAAATTGTTCTTAAACGGTCATATGTGTTGTGAGCAGTGTGCACGCATGGAAGGGAAGCTCGTGGTATCTTCGGGGTTAAAAGAAGGATTTCTGGATATGAAGTTTGATTTCAGATAGGACTTTTGCTCTCATTTTGAGCTAGACGTGTTTACTTTTAGCACAGGCATGTATGTGCATTTGTATGTGTTCTTATTGTCTGGCATTCAAATTTTCCACAGCATTTGTGATTTCTTCTTATTAGTGGTAAGTAGAGTCAACTATTTTGCACAATCACAGAAGTATATTTACTAGTGGTAGAAGCGATCATTGACAATATGTAGTAATTTTATGTGTGATACGTAGGAAACTGTCTCTTCCAAGGTCACATAACTTGTTAGTGGAGTCAGAACTAACATCTGAATTTTAATATCCCAATGTGTGACTTACATGGAGGCAGTCTGTTATCATTACCTCTACTTTACTCTGTGCATACAATACGATTTCAATTACCTAAAAATACTTGACCCAGTACTAACAGACTTGAGACTTTGAGAAAGAGTGACTGCTTTTATCGTACTTCAGAGGTTCTATTTTCTTGCTATGGTTTTTAACATTTATTTTCAAAAGAGCCTCATGGTTTGTAGGGACACAGAGTTTGAGCTAAAACAATGTCCTTGTTCCCTTTGTCTCTTGCCCAGGTGAAGTCTTACGTGACTTTAGAAGTGCCCTCAGACTTCAGGACAGGTGGTATGCCTTTCCTCAGGAGATGCTGGGATCCAGACAGCTGCTCAGAAGTGAGAGCTCCAGGGTGGAGATTTTGCACCTGAACTGGGAACCTGTGGTGGATGTCCATCAAAAGTCTACAGAGACATCCTGTCAGAGCATTGTCCTTGAACTGCTCTGTCCCTTGTGATGTCAGCTTTCCCAGGGCAAATGCAGCCCCATTCTGGATGTGGAGAAGTCTTATTGCCTTTAACTCACCAAGGACAAATACATCTTTGGTTTGCTTATTTTTTCAGAGATTATGAAAGGGAGAAAATAGTGATTAACATAACATTCACTTTGCTTGATTAAAACAAAACAGAAACAAACTCATACAGAGAATAAACTGATGGATGCCAGATGGGAAGGGGGTTGGGGGCGGGGAGCTGAAAAGGGACTAAGAAGTACAAAGTGTTGCTTATGAAAATAGTCATGGAGATGTGAAGTACATACATGGGATGTAGTCAATTATATGGTAATAACTGTATAGGGCCAGGCGGGTACTAGACTAGTCAGTGGGACCACTTAGTTATATAAATGTCTAATCACTGTGCTGTATACCTGAAACTAATATACTATTGTATGTCAACTGTAATTGAAAAATAAATGTAAAAAATAGCAATAGAAACATTGCTTTCCCATCAGAGAAATAATAAATTTCACAAACTTAAGGAGGAATACAAGTTTTTAGAAAGGCTCTCTAAGAGATCAGGATCCAAATGACGCTAAAAAGTCTGGTTCTCATGATTGGAAATAAAAGGATAACAAACCCCCAAACTGCATCCTCCTGAGAAGATGTACCATATAGATGGGGGACAAGGGGGTGGGCCCTGCTGAGCGTGTCATCTCTGATGGAGAGGAATGCAGGTGCCTCACCCCACAAACAGGACTGGGAAGGGGCCCTGCCAGCCCCATAAGAGCCTTGTGAGTGACTATGAATTATAACGAGGCTGAGGACCGCTAAAGCCACAGTTGACTGGAAGAGGTAGTAAAAGATGGTGGCAGTGAGCCACACCGGCGAGAGAAGTGTTCGAATCCTAGCTCATCCATTTCTTCCACGAATACTGAGAAATCAGGAAGAACCGAGTGTGTGTGTGACTCTGAGGGTAGTTTGCGAACGAGACAGACTTCGATTGTCCCTGACTCAGCGGGGGGGTGTGGGCCTGACCTAGGACCTCTGCAGACAGAGGCAGCAGACATCTGTGATGTGTGGAGAAGGTTTTGAGAACAGGGCACCCGTGTTTAAAAACAGGTTTTTATTAAAATATAGCTAACATGCAATGTTATATTAGTTTCAGGTGTACACTATAGTTAGTCAACATTTATATTCCTAAAGAAGCGATCACCATGATAAGTCCAGCAGCCATCTGACACTGTACCACGCTATCATAATATTATTGGCTACATTCCTTATGCTGTACATTACATCCCCATGACTTACTCATTTTATACCTGGAGATTTGGACCTTTTGTTCCTCTTCACCTTTTACCCCTTTAAAAAATTTTTCAATTACAGTTGACATTCAGTGTTATTTTATATCAGTTTCAAGTGCTCAGCACAGTGGTTAGACATTTACATAGTTTAAGAAGTGATCCCCCTGACTAGTCTAGTACCCACCTGACACTATACATAGTTATTACCATATTGCCTGTTTTACTTTACATCCCATTGACTATTTTGTTACTACCAGTTTGTACTTCTTAATCTCTTCACCTTTTCACCCTACTCCCCAACCCCCTTCCATCTATGACTCAAACAAATCTTGTATCCATCTGACACCATACATAGTTATTACAATATTATTGACAATATTCCTTATGCTGTACCCTCCATCCCCATAACTACTTTCTAACAATCAATTTGTACTTCTTAATCCATTTCACCCACCCCTCCAACCCCCATCCCATAGGGCAACCATCAAAATGTTCTCTGTATCTATGAGTTTGTTTCTGTTTTGTTTCTTTTGTTCTTTAGATTCCACATATAAGTGAAATCACATTGCATCTGTCTTTCTCTGTCTGACATACTCCACTCAGCACAATACCCTCCTGGTCCATTCATGTTGCTGCAGATGGCAAGAACCCAATTCCCTTCCTTGGCTGAGCAATATTCTGTTGTATATATGTACCACCTCCTCTTTATCCATTCTTCCATCAGTGGACAGGCTGCCTCCACATCTTGGCCATTGTAAATAATGCTGCAATGAACATGCAGATGCACACGTCCCCTTGAAGTAGCATTTGGGTTTCTTTGGATAATTACCCTGAAGTGGGATTACTGGGTCCTTCCTTGTCTCTTGTTATAACCTTTGTTTTAAAGACTATTTTGTCTGGTATGAATATTGCTACCCCAGCTGTTTTGTTTTTGTTTTTGTTTTGTTGTTGTTTGTTTCCATTTTGATGAAATATCTTTTTCCATCCCTTTACTTCCAGTCTGTGTGTGTCTTTCAATCTCAAGTGAGTGTCTTGTAGGCAGCATATGTAAGGGCTTTGTTTTCTTATCCATTCAGCCTTCCTATGTCTTTTGATTGGGGCATGTAATCCATCTACATTGAAACTAATTGTTGATAGATATGTAGCTATTGCCATTTTATCATTCATAATTTTATTCTACTTTTTCTTTTTTCTTTTTTTTTCCATTTTAAGAAGTCCCTCTAAGAGTCCTTATAAATACTGGTTTGGTAGTGATGAACTCTTTTAGCTTTTTCTTGTCTGGTAAGCTCTTTATCTGTCCTTTGATTTTAAATGATAGCTTCACCGGGTAGAGTAGTCTTGGCTGTAGGTCCTTTCTTCTCATTACATTGAATATTTCCTGCTAATCCCTTCTGGTTTGCAAAGTTTCTTTTGAAAAACCATTGATAATCTTATGGGGGCTCCATTATAAGTTACTAGTTGCTTTTCTCTTGCTGTTTTTAGGATTGTCTCTTTGTATTTCACCTCTGCCATTCTAATTATAATGTATGTTGGTGTGGGCCTCTTTGGGTTCATCTTGTTTGGGATTCTCTGCATTGCCTGGACTTGTAAATTTATTTCTTTCACTAGGTTAGGAAAGTTTTCAGTCATTATTTCTTCAAATAAGTTGTCAATCCCTTGCTTTATGTCTTTTCCTTCTGGTACCCCTATGATGCAAATGCTGTTATGCTTCATATTGTCCCAGAGGCCTCTTAAACTATTCTCATTTTCTTGGATTTTTTTTTTTTCTCTGCTGTTCTAATGGTTATTTTCTGCTACATTGTCTGCCAAATCACTGATTTGATCCTCTGCTTCATCTATTCTGCTGGTGGTTCCTTCTAAGCATTCTTCATTTCAGTTATTGTTCACTTCTGACTCGTTCTTTTTTATGGTTTCTATGTCCTTTTTTTATGCTTACTATCTCTTTATTGAAGTTCTCACTAGGTTCTTTGAGCATCCTTATGACCATTGTTTTAAACTCTGTATCTGGTAGGTTGCTTGCCTTCATTTTGTTTAGTACTTTTTTTTTTTTCCCCCTGGACTTTTCTCTTGTGCTTTCATTTGGGACATATCCATTCCCTCAGTTTAGCTGCCTCTCTGTGTTTGTTTCTATGTATTAGGTAGATCTGCTGTCTCCCAGTCTTGGCCAGGTGGCCTGCTGTAGTAGGTGGTCTGTGGGGCCCTGGCACAGTTTCGCTGGTCACCTGAGCTGGGTGCTCCAGGAGTGTCCCTTGTGTGGGTTGTGTGCTCCCCTGTTATAGTTGAGCCTTGGTTGCTCTTCATGTCAATGAGTGGGATTGACCCTCAGGCTGATTGGCTGTGGGGTTTGGCTATAGGGTGCTGTGTGGAGGGCTTACCTCACTGAATGGCATTCACCCCAGTGGGTTCTGGGGCCTATGAGACCACCCTTTAGGTGTGCCACTTATGGGGCTAATTGAGTGGTGCTCTGCTGTGGTCTGAAGCCAACCTCCAAGTGTGTTGGTTTTGGGTCCTCTTGGGAGGGGCTCTGGTGCAGGTCCATGTCACCCACTGCCTGTGGCCAGCTGGAGACTACCTGGTAGGGCCTACAGAGTGATCTGCAGTTGTTTGTTGCCTTGATAAACTTGGAGGCATGTGGGAGAGGCCACACTGTGAACTGATGACAGCTGCCACCAGTACCAGGCTTGGGGTAGGTCCACAAAACGCCAGGACACCCTGAGGCCAGCTGCCACCTGCAGGCTCTCTTAAGTTTCAGCCACTGATAAAGGCTTTGTGGGGTACACAATTTGGACAGTGTCTCAGGGAGTCACTAGAGTGGGAAGAGTTGTGGTCACCACGTTAATGTAGACTCTGGTTTGGTGCTAGTGCTGAGCCTGGAGCGACTCAGCAAAAGTCTCAGAGCACATAGAGGCCAGTTGCTACTCCTTGGGGCCTAGGGACTGATAGTTTTCCAATAAAGAGTGCAATGTGGGCGGGGCTAGCTGCTCCCAGAGAAAATGTCTCTGGCCTTGGGGTGGTAGTGTGGGGCGCGTTCCTAGCAAACCTCACCAGACTAATCATATTCATATTTGACCTGTAGGGGTGGGCTCAACACAGGAGTGACTGCTGCCTTCATCTGAGGACTCCACGCAGGGAAAATAGGGACTGTTCCAGCCCATGTCCTGAAGCCACACATCTCAGTCTGCCCCCTGTATGTCTCTGATGCCCCCTGAGTCATTATCCCTCCGCTGGAGCCCAAGGTAAGTGCCTGTGAGTGAGTGCGTCTGTGCGCCTGCCCTTTAAGAGGACATCTTGGTTTCCCGCATTCTCCGTCCCACCTGGATGGTCAGAATCCCCACTGGTTTTTCACAGCCAAATGTTGTGGGGGCTCCTCTTCTTGGCACCAGTACTCTGGGCTGGAAGCTTGGTGTTTTGCTGGAGTCCTCGCTCCTCCTGGGGAGAACCTCCACGCTGAAATATCCCTCCTGATTCTCAGCCTCCACACAGATGTGGGACTTGTTCCTCATCTCCGCCCTTCCTACCAGTCTCGTTGTGGCTTCTTTATATTTTTAATTATAGGACTTCTGTCTGGCTAGACTTCAGATGGGTCTCCAGGTTAATTTTTCTATAATTTAATTGTAAGTTTAATGTGTTCACGGAAGGAAGCAGGCGCAGTATTTTTCTATTGTGCCATCTTGGATTTCTCAACAATGCACCCTTTAAAAAATTTCACAGTATGTCCCTTTGCTTTCTAACTGGTGTGTCTGCATAACAAACGTGTCATGCTTTCTATCCATTTCCATTGGGAATACTGGTCCTGCCAGCTTAATAATCTACTTTTCTCAGATATGCGAAGTCTGACAATTAAGTTCGTGAACTTGTTGCAATGATGTTGCTAACCTTTTTTGATATCAGAGTGATTAATAATTACGAATTTGTACCAAGTGGACAAACAGTTAACCAAGCTTATTATTTGGAAGTGCTGAAAAGGCTGTGTGAAAAAGTTAGATGACCTGACCTTTTCACCAACAATTCATGGCTCTTGCATCACGACAATGCACCAGCTCACACGGCACTGTCTGTGAGGGAGTTTTTAGCCAGCAAACAAAGCTGTATTGGAACACCCTACCTACTCACCTGGTCTGGCCCCCAATGACTTCTTTCTTTACCCGAGGATAAAAGAAATATTGGAAGGAAGACATTTTAATAACATTCAGAACATCAAGGGTAATATGCTGGTAGCTCTGATGGCAATTCTAGAAAAGGAGTTCCAAAATTGCTTTGAAGTGTGGATTAGGCGCTGGCATCGGTGCATAGCTTCCCAAGGGGAGGACTTCGAAAGTGACCATAGTGATATTCAGCAGTGAGGTATGTAGCACTTTTTCTAGGATGAGCTTGCAAACTTGGTTGTCCGACCTCGTAGTTTCCTCATATATGAAATTGGCAGCACTTTGAGGATAGGGTCATAGTCAGGATATTGTGGGTAATTTAACTGAAAGCACATTGTTGAGTATGTAGGTCTCATGATAAATGACTTTTGGATGAAGGTGTACTCCTAATTCTTGAAAGATCTAGCCTGCCGAAAGTCTCATTTTCCAATGTCACTGGTGATCTTTCTCTAAACAAGTGCCTAGCATTGCTGGCCAGTTCTCCTCCCACTGTAGTGAGGCACAGAGGTCCCATGGGATTCCGGTAGGGAGGAAGTGGACAGAAGGTGTCTCTCACATCAAGTAAGAGGTAAGGAACATAATCGGAAGAAGATGTTGACTTGTGGGAACATGGAAGGAATGGAGGTCCCCAGTGGTGAAGAGCACCCATTCAGAGCAGTTGCCCAACGAGGCAATGTAGGAAGACGGTAGAGGTCTCACACATTAAGGTCACAGGTTTGGAGAACAAATAGAACTGAGCTTTGTTTAGCCCTGTTCGAGTAAGCTCTGTAGACCTAAGCAGTCAGGTCAGCACCTGCTTCTTTATTTGTCCTAGGGAGCCCATGCTCCTTCAGTTTCCTGTGAGGTTGCAAAGCGACAGTGTTTATGAGGTGTATGGGGCAGTGCCACGATCTCAATCATTCTAGTTATTCTCCAGTGTATGACAGCCTTGAGGATGAGGACCTGATGGAGCATCGAGGAAAAGCTTGGTGCCTAGGGAGATGCAAATGGAGAAGGGGGTGTCTGGAAATATCATCAGGGCTGTCCTGGTGGTCCCAGAGCTTTTACATTGGTGTGATCATGTGAGTTTGGGCAGTTGTATTTAAGACTCCAATGGACACATGCCATCCTCGTATATGTAGAAGTCTTCCAAAGCTCTCGGAAGCTGGCTACTTGGTTTGAGCTATTTTCTCAGAAGCTGTGTTGGCTTTCCACAAATCCATTGGTAGCATTCCTGAGATTCACCAGTAGGTATGTGCACATGGTGGGCAGGTGAGCTATACCTGGAGTGTTGCCTCTCCCATCCTTGGTGCCAGCCAGCCGCTGACCCATGCTCTGTGCAGGTGCTTCAGTTCTTCCGTGGGTACCTGGATAGACAGTCTGGGAATTTTTGCATTCCTGACCCCACAGGCAGGCTTTGAGAAACGTGGACCCCTGATAGGTGTGTGATCAGTGGCTATGGGGGAGAGAGAATCTGATCGCTAGCATTTAGACACACTTCATAGCTTGTGTCTGCCACACTCTAGCTCTTCATGAGAGATGTAACACTCTATAATCTACCCATCAGGCAGAAAGGGAGCTCTACCCTCCACATTTTTGTCGACAATATGTTATTTTTTTCTCTGTCATCCTAGAGACTTACCCTGTTTCCCTGAAAATAAGACCTAGCTGGACAGTCAGCTCTAATGCATTTTTTGAAGCAAAAATTAATATAAGACTCGGTATTATTATATTATATATTATATTGTATTGTATTATATTATATTATATTATATTATATTATATTATATTATGGACCCGGTCTTATATTATAGTAAAGTAAGACCGGGTCTTATATTAATTTTTGCTCCAAAAAATGCATCAGAGCTGGTGGGCTGGCTAGGTCTTATTTTCGGGGAAACATGGCACATTCTTCTTTGATCTAACTTTTCTGCAGGTATGCTTCCTGTGCTGGTAACAATGGCAAGTCCATGCATGCCATTCACAGAGTTGATCTATGCAGGTTCAGCTCCTGAAATGGATCTGGATAAATTAGATGTGGGTGGGAGGAGCTGATAAGAAAATGCTCACAGCTGGGGGGCCGGCGAGCAGAGTAGCTTCCATCTCTGTATCCTGGTTCTGATTTGCTCCAATAGCCCTGCTCAGTGTGGGCGCTGCAGCTGGGACCCACACCTTGTATACAGAAAAGGAAATACATATTCAGGAACGCAGCAGCAAGCAGGATACGATCTACATTGAACATTCATGCTGGGAAGGAATTGTTAGATCTCGATAGAGGGGACAGTGACAAAGTGGCTTAAAATACATATTCGGAGTACAGAGAAATCTTCAGTGGGAATCTGGTTTAGGCTTTTAATCTCTGCCTCACACATGGGACATGGGTGTCTCGTCTAGTCACTTGAAGCAGTTATTAATTAGAGCAGCTCTATGAACTCCTAATAATGAATCTTGTTTCAAGTGGGGGTGATTTGGAATATAATTTGCCCCTCTTCTTGGGATATTTTAAAAATAGCCCAGATGATGATAGGTATATTTTGTAATGCAAAGAGCTTTTAACCAATTTTTGTATTTATACCATTAGATTCTATTTTTTTTTTGCTAGGCAATAAAGTACAGACAGAGATTTAATAAAAAGTTGGCAAATCACATATCTTCTTTTAAAGCATTTTAAAACTATTCTGAATAAAGACAAGACATTGTTCCATTTCTGTTAGAAGCAACAATGGAAGTTATTCCATCAAATTAAATTGCATTCAGAAAGCTTTGAAAATACCCAGATGTGTCTATTTGCTGTTATAGAAACTGAAAACCGAGGCATAATGTGTGTTGTCCAAACTGGACCAAACAGCACTAAGAGGACCCCTTGCAGGTCACACACGTCCTCTGTCCGAGCTACACACGACCCCTGACCAGTGCCCCCAGCCAGACGCCTCCTGTACTCACCCCCGTGTGGCTCATTCCTGTTATTATTACTTTTCGATTACTACCTTATTTGTTATCTCTATATTTGAGCAGTTTAAAACATTTTAATGTTTATTAGTGAAGAAATATTACGGTATTGAAAGAGACCCTCCATTTCCTCGTCCTGTGAACACAGCCAGTCTGGGAGTCTAAGGGGAGGGGCCAGCTCTGGGTGCCGACATGTTCAGGGTGGAGTGGAATAGACTCTCGGGCCCCAGTGATGCAGGTCTGAGGCCCTGCGTGACCCCCATGCTCACGGGAGCAGCCAGCTTTCCAGAGTCTCTGACTCCCGTGATGTGTTGATTGCCTTCCCCAGGCCGTGTGGGAGGTGACAGTGGAGTGGGTTTGGGAGCTGGGCCCACGTTCTCAGACCCACTCTCAGGGTCCCTCAGAGTAGATACAGAGCTGGGCTTTCTGACACTGTGTCATCATTATTTTGTCATTTCTGTCACGACTTGTCGTTTACCTGTCCTTAACCATACCACGGGGTCCATATCCTAAAACTCACTGTAAAACACAAAGTCAGGATACAACTGACAATCGGAGCAAGCCCCGCCTGCAGGCTTTGAGAAACGTGGCAGTGGCCAGGTCAAGGCGCATTCATGGGTATCCAGTTAATCACAAGCGTGTGTACACAGTTTATGAACCGTTAGGGAAACACACAGTAGTGGACCCTGCCGTGGGGAGGAGCAGGCCTGGCATCTGGCCAGTAGGAATCTGTTCAGTGCTTTTGGTGTCTGTCCAGGGTGGCCAGGACCCAGCTCATACTGATCAGTGCCCTTGCAAGTACACTTTAAAGCAATTCAGATTGTCACTCCTGCGTAAACAAATACACGAGATTCTTCCATTCTATGAGGCTCTTATACTTTATGGATGGAGATCAAGACAAATACCCAAGAAAGGTGACAAGGCTTGCACAAGTAAAGCATCTGCAGAGTGGTTGAAAGCAGCAGCAACAGAAGCTCTCAGGGGCCCGCAGGTCACACTTGGCTTACACTTCTAGACGTCCCCTGGGCGTGTGAGCACGGGGTGTGAGGAAGTGGGTGCAGCTTCCACAGAAGGAGGTGCTGCGGTCCAGGACTTCCAGAGTTTGAAAAACGCCAGTCAGGGTCCCAAGGCCCTGGGGAACCGGGAGAGCTTCCAGAGGCACAGGCCTCTGCAAACAGGATGAAGCAAGAGGGCGACCAGGGAGGCAGGAGGGGGCAGGAGGGCGTGGCACTATGTTGAGGGGTGTTTGCTGTTCATGTGTTTGGGGTGAAGATGAGATAAAGGTTCGTTGAAGGAAGGTTCACATTGCTGATAACGTGTCTCTGGGAAATGGAGAATCAACACCTTTTGAGTAAACAGCAGAGGTATGCGAGCCTAACTCAGTGGAGGGATGAAAGACACAGAGTTTCTTCTTGGTAGGACCAACCTCAGCTGGAGACAGGCTCGGAGGCTCGAGTGTCAGATCTGCAGGCATTTGGGGACATGTCCCCATGCAGGCATGTCTTAGAGTTTTAATTGAGTTGCTAGCCAGGGGATGAGACAGACGTAGGAAAGAACACTGGGTTGGAGTAAGGAATTCTAGTCCCACGCTGTGTGGCCATGCTCAAGTGACTGACACTCACTGGGCACCAAACCTCACTGAGGAAATGAGAACCTTAAAGCAGCTAAGATTCCTTTAGGTCTGACAACTTATGACATTAGTTAAAAATGAGATGCAGCAATTTTGTCAGACTTTTTATTTTTTATTTTTCTTTGATTCTCAGCAGTCACCATTGATTCCCCCCCCCAGCTTTATTGTGGTATGATTTACAAATATAAGTTATATATACGTACGGTGTGTAATGTGATTTTTGTTTGTTTTGTGCTTTAGATTCCACATATAAGTGACAGCATATGATATTATCAAAGACTTAAAAATTCAATGAAATAAATTATGGAAATGAATTTACCTGTGCTTTAATTTAATTGTTATTCAATATTTTTTTCTCAGTGCTGTCAATTTTTCTTAATAAGAACCGTGTTTTATTTTTCATTTTTTTTTAGAACAGATTTAGGTTCACAGCAACACGCAGTGGGCTGCACAGAGACTTCCCGTAGGTCTTCGTCCCCACACCCACACAGCCTCCCCCTCTGTCAACGTCCCCCCCAGAGGGCACATTTGTCACAACTGATGAACCTGCCCAACATGTCATCTTCACCCGAAGCCCATAGTTTGTATTAGGGTCACTCCTGCTGCTGTGCTTTCTACGGGTTGGGACGAATATATGACATGAGTCCACTGTTTTAATGACACGTACCCACCACTATAGTATCATGCAGAGTAGTTTTGCTCCTTAAAAATCCTCTGTGCTCCTCCTCGTCATTCAGTGTTTAGCAGACATGTTTTGAGGAAGCCCGATTGTCCAGATCCTGTGCTAGGCGTATGGCACGATGGCAATTTAAATACTCCCTCTTTTCTGCTGCTGAAGAAAGGATGCAAATGAATGTGTTAAATATCACAGGTGTTACAATGCAGTTACGTAAAAGGCACAAAGTAAGGGCAGGGAGACATGCTCATTTTATGTTTTCTTCCTTATTATTCTAAGTTCCCTAAATAGCTCTCTTTAAGAAAAACATTCTTGCATTGGAAGATGAAGGCTGCTACTGAGAGTGAGAGGTTGACGGCTAACATTAATGATTAAAGAACGGTGATAAATGCAGCTAGGAAATATTTCAGTTAAATGTTACCAGTGATTCTTTTCCTCAAATTTCTAATTACTTTGCATCTTCCCAGCTCTCTATGTACAAGTTCAAATGCCTTGGTTAGTATCTTCCCAGCACTCACATGTGCCACCGCCATGCCAGGCATAGCCGACTTTCCCCTTTGGGACAGGCCATATTTAAATTCTATCTGGACATGAGGACATCCTGGTCTCTGTATATGTTTAAGACTCAACCAAAGTCAGCTTTTTTCTTTTATTTTAAAGCTTGCTATGTTTGCAATACTTTTACGTTAACATTAGTGGGACATCTGCCAAGCTAATAAGGCACTTCTCTGTGCACTGAAAACCAATTAGGACTTGTTCTGAGTTTGATTATCAGTCAGAAACATGCATGCATAAATATTCACTGGAGAGCTGCCGAGAGCTGTGATAAAGCAGCAGACGGCTGCATTGTAGGGTCGCTGTCACTCTCCCTCAGCACAGTTTTACATTTGCTTGACAAAAGGCAGCTACCCAATATGCTCAGTGTGATACCGTGCCCCTTGGAAGTGCACCACGTGATGAGGGTGTTGTCCTGACTCTTTAGGATGTCACCAGCCTTCTACTACATGACATTGCAGATAAACGATACACTGCAGTGTTGACTCACCCATGCCCGGCTGTGTTGGCTTGCCATTGCCACATGGACGTGCTTCAACCTTTAATCATGGACTTGGAGGAAGGGAATATGGTGTCTGGAACAGGGTGGGGTTCCCCCCATGCTTATATTGTAGAGCGCCTCCACGGTTGTTCCCACCCTCTTGCCACAGGGTTGTGATTCTCAGGCTGAGTGCCTCCTACAGGTGCATGTGTGATTCATTATTACCTGTGGGTTGCACTGGATGTGTTGAGGCAGTCAGACAGCTCAGGAGGGCTTTGACAGGCTCAGAAACAAGCCCACTAATTCTTGCCAGGGATGAGGGGCAGGGATATGCAGGGGCTTGAAGGCTGGGGGCGCTGCCCAGCTGAGGCTCAGGACCAAGAGCGAGTGGAGGAGCACGGGGCAGCCCAGGACCAGCAGGGGGAGCCTGTGGGAGCACAGGGTCACTGAGAGTGTGAGGGGCAGCAGTGGGTGCCTACACTTCCCTTTCTCAGGACCACTTGCTTTTTCTAAGTTTTGAGGTTACTCAGAGTCGTTTTTTATTTTTGAATGAAATGATTTGGCCAAAATTAATAGAAATTGGCCAACTCAGCAAGCTAAAGCAGTCCAAAATGGCAGAAAGGCCACCTTTTCCATCTCCTGGAGCAGCGGGCTTATGAAGCAGCCTGAGAATTCCCTTCAGGGCTTCTTAGTTGTCTTCTGCCCCGTCTGGCTCACGGGTAAGTGTGCCTGTGATGCGTGGCACACGCATCCTCCATGCCATCGGGTCTAAGCACCCGGGCCGTCATTTTATTGTCAGCTAACAAGATCAAAGACTTCTGAGCAGTTTATTTGAAAAGCATTTTAGTAATTTAACTCCTAATGGTTTCAGTATGTTTGCTATTTCAAACATTAAATATATTCTTTTAAAAACGAAAGAAAGAAAAAAATATGTCTTCATTTGGTCGTGCCATTGAACAATGTCTATTTCCTGTATAAAGAAACCAAATTAAAGAACACAACCTTCAGTACAACACAATAGCGAGTCTGAAAATGATTAACCTCATTTGAAAGTAAAAGAAAAAGAAGAAAGAAAGAAAGAAGAAAGAAAGAAAGAAAAGAAAAGAAAGAAAGAGAAAAAAACCCCAAAACAAAGCAAAAGGACAGAATTTGTATTTTCTAAAGAAAGTAAGTTGGTCTGCCAGTTGAACGTTTTTTCACATGATGAATTGACGTAATGGATACCATGTAAGACCAGTCACTTTAAGATGACCAATATTGACATAGGCCAACATTCTTAGACTTTTAGTTTCTTTATAGGATTGAAGATATCCAGAATTAAAGGGCTAACCACGATGCTAGCATATATAGTAGTGGTAAACACTTTTCTCAGGAGAGTTAACAAAATCTTGATACAAACTAGAAAACATTTGAAAACAACGTTTTTGCTTTCTTTTTATAGCGGCCATGCTCTGTCTAACTTAAACTACCTTTTATTTCCTTTTGGAGCAACCAGAATGATGACTTATCATTTACAGGTTTTTGCCAGTATGGCAGCTTAGGGTTCCAGGGTCTCTAGGGAGACAATCTTCCTCATTGTCTAGGAGGTGCTTCTTGAAGGAATAAGGGCCGTGTTCTATTATGTCCACAAGTATTTGTCCCATTAAAGTCCCAGGGAAAAAGCCAAATAAAGTGGAATTTCTGTGAAGAAGGTAGAATTTACCAGCATTTGTCATCGGGGATTAGGAAAGTTCTTCACCGAGAAATAAAAATTTGAAATTCCTACCTTAAGTGGAATAGAAAAGTCTGTCTCATTCTGGTTCTTGATCAAGCATTTTGGGGAGTAGTCTAGGTAGCTGGGAGGATGCTCCTTCTTGGTGGGGACACATGGCCTCTGCTCGAAGATTGGGCGGGGATTACGGAAGAAGCCTCTTTTCTGGAACTTGTAGGGGAATTCAAGATGGAGTTGAACAAGCAGATGCATTTTAAAATGTATTAACTCAATTTCATGTGTCTCTTTTTGACTGTTATCATTTTGTTTTCATTGACTCTCCAGTGAAATCTCTGTATTCTAACCCAGTATTGGACAACAATGAAGGGGAAAGACATGAGTTACCACTAGTCTAGAGCAGTGGTTCTCACAGGGGGAAAGGGGACACTGGTAATGTCTGGAGACATTTTGTTTCACGTCCACCTGGAAGAGGAGTGCTGCTGGCATCTAGTGGGTAGAGTACAGGACTGCTGGTGAACACTTCACACTGCCCAGGACAGCCCTACAACAAAGAATTACCCAGTCAAACATGGCCAGAGCAAGACTGAGGACACGTGTTAAATGGAGGGCACTGTTTGCTACAGTTAGCTTGCTTTTGGTGTTAACAGCAGTAACTGGTGAGATGTCATCAAACAAGAGAATGAATTTCAAGAGATAAGAAGAGGACACACAGTTCTTGTGTGAATATTTTTCCCACATACTTTTGCTATAAAATCTGTGTATTTAGGTTGGTTTGTTTGCTTGTTTGTTTGTTTGCTTTTTTTTTTTTTTTACAAGTTTATAAATTCCCTCAAAAGCAGGCAGAACATATAGGCATCTTCAGCATGGATATTAACAGGGGTGGTACTGGCTTTTGGAGTTGTTTCCATGTTGGACAGGTAGAAACTAAATGTGTAACGTTTTTTTCATTGATATTCAGGGGGAATATGTGGACCATTGTTCGGTGTCGGCATCTGTGCTGTACTTTCTAAGTCTAACCTCATGCATGCCATCGAAATAAGTAATTCTTTTCTTTTTATTAAGAGGAGGAAGTAAAGCCTCAATTTAAGTAATTTTGCAGGATCTTAAAGCTAGTAATCGTAGACCTCAGACATTCCTTTCTCTACCTCCTCACTTCTTATCATACTCCCACTCTCACTTTGATCATTACTTCCTGTTGTGACCTGGATGCCACACAGAATGCCTGCTATCCCTTCTGACTTGCATTTTTCAGACAGCTGTGAGGCTAACCTCAGGCTTGAACACTCCTAGCTCGTCTTCTAATTCTGATGGCAAAACACTCAGTCCTTTCCCAGCCTGATGCCCTCTTCATGTAGCTTCCTGTGACTATAACGTTTCTGAAACGGGGGGACCACGTCGGTGTTTCATCCGAGGTCAGAGTGTGACATCCTGTGTAAAGTCATCCTGTGATGAGCAAACATTGTGTCTCTAATCAAAGACCAATTCCAGAAGCCTCGTGTTCAGTGGGGCTCCTGGTCTTTACTCACCTCAGAATATCTAAAGTGCTACAGAATGGTTGTCATGCATATACATATAACGTAAAAATTAAATCTCTGTGTTTATAAACATATAGATATGTTTGACTTATTTTGTCTCTAAAATAATGTTTACCTTTAAACAGGTTTCCATATAGATATAGATTCAAATAGGCCTCTAGTCAGAGGGAATGGCCTGAATAAAGGCGTGGAAGCGCCTGTGAAAATTCTGTTTGCTGGGTATGTCGAGTAAAGACAATGAGGGATAGGCTGCATGACCCTTCAATTACAGTACCTTTGTTTGCTCTTTTGTAACTTCATTTGTTATTTTGTAACTTTGTTTGGGTTCAGTCTTCTGTTCTTATTCAAACCTCTTAAATTGCAGTCTTAGCTCATCAATTTCTACAAAACGTTAAGCGCCACAGAAAGTAACTTGAGTGATTATTTTCTCACGTTTCCCAAAGATGGTATATAGGTAGTAACATTCCAGTGCATGGGAGAGAAATCGACTCATTACTCACCATGGACGCCTCAGGGATACAGAGCTGGATTCTCTGGTGGAGACAGGTGATTGTAATTATTGAAAGAGATGTCAGCAACCAGTGAGGAGCTAGTAAACTGATTCCCTGCAGGAGGAATGAAAGGCCCCTTCCTGTGGTGTAAATGTTCCCGCCACGATTGATGTCAACCTGCCAGTTGTTTAAGAAACGGCTCACAGAATTCCTGAGTCGTTCAAAAGTAGCTACTGCAACTTGGTCTCACCAACTGGCAGGACATGCCTCTAGGACACCATGAATTTCTTGAGCAATGTGTCTGTTTTTCTATAGATGACATGCCATGAGGCTGTTTTTTGAGGCCATATCATTGTGGTGATCCTTGGATTTCATAAGAGCCACTCAGATATGTGTTTCATACCAAGTGGCTGGAAGACAAGACTAGATTGCTGTCACACTCTCTCCCGAGCCTGTAACACTCCAGCTATTGACGTATGGGACGTGGGTGCAGAAAAGAAGAACCCATAAGATTGTGCACAAAGATTCTTTACAAAGAATCCTGCATGGCACACAGTGAGGAAAACCAAACCTGAGAATCAGAGGTCATAATCCGACTTCTGCTTTTAAAATCTTGGTTTAAAGCAAGAACAAAGGGCCAGAGCAAAAACAGCTGCCACAGCCCCTCCTTTACTGAACAGAAACACTCACATTCAGAAGACTCAATGGTTTATTTAAGTTACTTGGAACACACGGAAAACTCTTGAATCACCCCCACAAAATGTAGGTAGTATAATCAGGTGGAAATCGAAACCAATATCACTGGATATTGAAAATCAGGGGGGGAAAGAAATATTGAAAATATTAACAAGCCATACAAACATTTTAGACATTTGAGGATATTTAGCTTAAAGAAAAGAAGACCCAAGAATGCACGATTATTGTTTCCAAATAATTGTTTTGAGTGGGGGTTAGGATGGGGGAAAATGGTCACGAACGTTGGGAAACACGTTTGTGTTTAAACTTGAGGATGGACTTTTTAAAATGGCCTTGGAAGGTGCTGAGCCTTTCAGTAGTGAATGGACAACATCTGGTGACATGAGGGAAAGGAGTTGGGTATTGGATGAGGACAGGCTAAATTCAGAATCTTGCAACGTGGATGTTTTGTGATTATATTAATCATGCAACAAATAAGTGGGTCGGCTGAAGTCAGGCAGGGTTCTGTCTCTTTGTGCGTACCCCTTGCAGGCGTGATTCGAGTGGAACACCTGACTGCTTGCTCTGTAGTATGTTAGCGTGGAGGGTACTTCACCAGAAGGTGAACTGTGCTCCGTGATAGCCTCAGGGAATGAAGTGAAGAGGCGCTTCCGGTTTGCCCACTTCAGAATGGACACCACCGAATTCATTTGATGGGAAATGCTTGACTCCAGTAGTTGTAGAATGAAGAATGGGCAGGAATTTTAAGGCTCCATTTGCCAGTGGAGTGAGGCCCCTCTCCTAAGGTCCTAAGCGTGAAGGGAGGTGTGGAATTATTGTTACCTGGGGCTCGTGTGACTGAGGAAGAGGCTGCTGGGCTGGGAACGGAGTGAAGCTCTCACACTCTTGCTCTGGGACCTCTGCCAGGACGCTGTCACGTGCTTTTTTTTTTTTTTTTGGTTGTAATAATATCCCAAGACCTTCATTAGTCAAAATCGAGGAAATGGAGATATACTGATTAGTGATTTCCTGCCAGGGAGGGTTGTTGGCTCTTCTGTGGCTTCAGCAGGGTTATCAAACCTTTCACCTTAACAAATTAGAAACATATGGAATCATGTGACGATAAGAAGGGAACCTCCTTAAGTTAGCTGGCTTCTTCCGCAGTCCCAAAGCACGGTGAGAAGTTTAGTTCAGGGGTCAGTTTTATCTTTCAGGTGAATATGATGTTACAGCGACCAGGATTTCGCTGGAAAGGGGGACAGCTGAGTGGCGTAGCTTTCTGTGTGAAGCAGCTGGTCAGTGTCGGGACAGCAGACATGATGATAGTTGCTGTCCTAACCCTATGAGTTCGAATCCTCGACTCACCTCAGTCTGGGTCAAAATGAGCACTGAGTGTCCTCT
Organism: Rhinolophus ferrumequinum; assembly: GCF_004115265.2. Lineage (NCBI taxonomy): Eukaryota > Metazoa > Chordata > Mammalia > Chiroptera > Rhinolophidae > Rhinolophus > Rhinolophus ferrumequinum. Next base: position 68,751,201 of record NC_046296.1, read on the forward strand.
CAGGGACCGTCCCCTTCTTCACATTATCTTTGGCACGTTCATGCTGCGTCTTCCTTTAATCCCACTCTTTGTTCTGGTGTCTTCTTAGTTTTGTTTACGGCCCTTCCCTTTGCCTGTATCTTCTCCATGAACTACGCTTGGTTTCTTGCTGTGTCTTCGTGTGACACATTATATCTATAGAAGAACTTTATCGACATACAAATGTAAAATATGGGAAGGAGGACATGTTAATCATGGAAACATCAATTTATCATAACGATTTTCAATCTGTGCTTCAAAAAAGCTGGGTGTTCTACGAAAGTATTACTCATTTGCCAAATAGGAAGGGAAATGGGCTTCATCCTGGTTTTTATTTCAGCTGTTCTGTTCTAATCTGTTTTTTTATTGGGATTGTACCCAATATTATGCTTTAAAAGAAGAATTTTTTTTACCAAATCCTATGATTTTTTTTTGTTAGATTGTCCAGTCCCAGAATGTACTGCCGTGTACAGTGCATCCCACAGCTTAACAAGGTGGCTCTAAAGCTTCTAAAGATAAAGTGGGGAAACTGACCTTTAGAGAACGAGGGTCTTGCTGCTTCCTGCAGTGTCTTAAAAATGGAGACTATCAAACCTTGCCTTAATATTACTTACAACCCAGTGGGACAGACACATACGTGAATCAGTCACTTCAATGTCATGAATACTACAAAAAAGGAATATGTGCTGTTTCCTATGGAAACGCCAGGAAGGACAGCATTCGGTAGCGGTGAGGGCTAGACACAGATGGGGGTTCTGGGAGTGAGGGTGCACTGGCCACAGCCAACCGGTGAGTCACGACAGCGCGTATGTGGTGGGGGAGGGGCAGGAGGGGTCGCCCCCAGGAAAGGAACCAAGAACAGCATCAAGTCAACACTTGCAAGTAATGAATCATTCTAAATTTTAATGGCATTAATTTCTAGAGTTAAAGTATAATATTTTTCTTTTTAAAAATCTTCTACATTTGCATGGAATATTTTTTTCTTTGATTATCATCATGAAAGAGGGATGACATGAAATAAATCTGATCCATTTGACCATCTTTAAGTGAATGCTACTGCACAATGACATAGAGTGACAAGCAACAAACAACCTTTGGAAAATAAAATTTATCTACAAGGGGAAAAAAAAAAAAGAAGCTAATGCCAGAATCTCCTTTAAAAATTCCTAATGATAACAATTAAAAAACTTCTTTGTACCATCACTTTGGAAGACAGTTTGGTGATTTCTTATAAAACGAATCATATGACTCAGCAATCACGCTCTTTGGTATTTACCCCAAAATTTGAAAATTTAACGTCCACACAAAAAGCTACACATGGGTGTTGATAGCAGCTTTATTAATAATTGTCAAAATTTGGAAGCAAAACAGATGTCTTCAGTAGTGATTGATAAATAGACTGTGGTCCATATGTATTCCATATACATAATGGAATATTATTCGGCATTGAAAATAAATGAGCCACCAAGCCATGAAAAGACACAGAGCAAACTTAAATGCATATGACTAAATAAAAAACATCAGTCTGAAAAGGCCACATACTGTGTCATTCCAACTGTATGATATTCTAGGAGACTCAAAACTATGGAGACGTAAAAACATGAGTGATTGCCAGGGATTGGTGGGGAGGGATAAATAGATGGAACACAGAGGAGTTTTGTCAGTGAAAACACTGTGTATGATACTCATTTAATGGATGAACCTGAAACTGCTCTAAAAAATAAAGTCTATTAAATAAATGAAACTCTTTTCTCATCTTGTTTTTATTCCAGAAAGAATAGCAGCTAAATAGGCAGTTTTTATGGTCAATGGGGAATTTACAGAACTTCTGAAAAGTGAAATAATGCTAAAAAAAAAGGGAAACTCTTTGAAAAGTTTGGGGCCAAAATCCAAAATAGACCAACACAATTACAGATCTGATATCTTTGCTTGAAACCTTTCATGATATTTAATTTCTATGTCAAAAAATAAGTGACATAAATCAAATAGTCAAGGAAGGGAAGAATATTTGTGCACATGAGTTATTCTCTCTTTTATCCTTTAAAATGAATTGTAAATTACGTTCCGCATTTAAAAATTGAGCAGCATGATCCATATTTCCCATCAATGACTTTGTCATCGCAACCTGCTTTGCCAAGAAGCTTATGTATAATTTAGATGTATCTCCTTTCCACAATATTTAACCGTGGATACCTGCCTATTTTATCTTGATGTAATTAATACTGTATTCACAGGTTTTTTTTGTGGCATACCATCAAACCTCAAAATTCTATGATTTACCATAACAAACATTCGTTGCCTTGCTCACAGCTCTACAGGCTGCAGGACCTCTTCTGCTCTCGCCTGGGACGAGCTGGTCTTGGTTCCAGGTATGTCTGGATGGAGTTCACATCTGGCACATACCCTCGTGTTGGCCTTGGTCTTGCAGCTATACATGGCATGCTCCTCTGATGGCAGAGCACAAGGGCACATTCGAAGCTTCTGTTCAAACACCATCTGCCAACATTGTGTTAGTCACAGCCCAGCCTCAGTGGTGTGGGAAATAGACTCTGTAGTGTAATCAAGGTCACCTGGCAGGGAGAGGCAGTTCTAACCTGCGACACTAATCCAGTCGACCAAAAATAATGTCTGCACAAAGGTTGATGGACTGAAGCTTTGACAGTCACTGTTGGCTCTACCTTGTGTTGTGTTCCCCACATTCCATTAATTACAAAGTTTTCAGAGCTTTGTTTCCCAAGTATTTTTTTCAAATCCTTTCCTCTTTTCTGTTTCTAGTGCTCTATTAATAATAGTTACAGTATCTTAATTACCTAATATGAACTAATCACTATGCTAGCATTCTACTTTTAATATTATGTTTGTCCTCTGAGGCAAATATTCATCTCTCTGCTACAAATGGAAGAAAAAAAAAACAATTTCAGAGACTTGGAAGCTGAGAAAAACTAGACTCCAAAAAATTAAGTAACTTGCTTGGGGGCTGTGACTCATAAAGCTGTCTGGATTCAAAGTCTAATCGGGCTCTTACTAGTTGTCTCCGTACCTTTTGTCGGCAAATAGTCTATATTTGGTTTGAATAACATACTTTATCCCCACTTCTCTTGATTCTATAAAGTTGACAGAACCAGTATTTCTTGAGTGCTTATCATATTCCAGGAGCTGTGCAGAAGCTCAAGACAGAGAAGCGTGAATAGACGTTGTTTCTGCTCCCTGGAGCCTGCACGTTAACCGTTTCTGAATAATAGGAAGCAAGCTATCAATTGAAAATGTTGTGTAATAAAGAAGATCCACATTTGGTTATTATAGAAATTTGGTGACAAGTAATTTGTAACATTAAACCCTAGCAATATTACATTTGGGGGTGTTTATACAAATTACCCAAATTATTCAGGCCAAGACCTGTGCTGACCCAGGAGAGCCAGGTACTAACTCCTGGCATTCTTAACTTAGTGATCAGGAAAATGCATATGTGTTGCCTGGTCCCATTTGTAAATGACTGGTCATTAAAAATAAAGCTGACGAGGTTCAAAACTGAAATCAGATGAGGAAGGAATTTCCTTGACTTGTCGTCTTCTCAGCAACACCCGGATCCGTGTGCTCCAAGGGAATCACATGTGCAACACCCTCCCTCCCTCCACCTTCTGAGATGTGTCCCCCGAGCTCGGGTTTCAAGTGGTAATCAGTGATAATGCTTGTTCCTTAATGTCAGTATTGGTGATTTCGTGATTAATTATCCGCCGGCTCTGCAGTGCTTAAAATAATCCAAGTGCATGAAGCAAGAGTGTTGGCCGGGATGGGATTCTGTCATGCAAACTCATGCAGTGCTGGCGCACCCTCACTCTGACAACAGGAGAGGGTCACCAGAGTGGCTGGCCCCTGTTAATTTATTTTCTCAGATACACCATACATATTCATGATACCCTGCTGTTTGTCTGTCACCTCAGAGCAGCTCACTCTATCTGAAGAATCACAATGAACAGAAAATATGCCCATTTAGCCAGTGAATGAGAGTAAACTAGAGGAGTTGGGGATCAGATTATTTTTCCAGGCTTTTAATACAGCTGGGAAACAGCAATTATTTGTCCATATGGTGTTCTTAAAATGTTAGTTCATGGACAGTCAGGTGCGAGGCTCCTAGGAGAACAGATTCGTGAAGAGAAAATGTTTATTCATTTTAGGGTTCCATGGTTCCTTAAACTGCTAAGTATGCTATTGTAATCTGTTTTAATGAAGATTAAGTAAATGCAGATTAGGCCAGATAAAATGGAAATAAGCACAGAGACACCACCCTGCACAGGAGTTCCACATCCCGTCCTGGAGGCGTAACCGATGCTGACGGGATCACCACACAGCTGCAGCTATCACAGCAGAACCGGGCGAGGGCCCATGTCAGACAGTACTCTGTTCCCGTGGGCACTTCTTTCTGTCCAGGAATATACTGTGTCCCATCAGCAGAGAGGCAGGAGATGGCATCATGCCTTCCTCCAGCCGAGCACATCTTGCCCGGGTACCTATGTGGCCGCAGGTGACCAGCACAGATAGATGCGGAAATCGGAAAATAGGCACCTTTGGATAGCATTCATTATTTTCATAGATTGTGCACATCGAACAAGTATGCTTTTTGCAAGAATGGGACATTTCCTGAACATAGACACTTTTTTTCCTTCATGGTATAATTGTAAACTTCATTTTTTTTTTAATATCAAAATCTGTGAAACAGTATCTCCATCTGTGAAGGAAAATCAGGTTTGAAAAAAGAATTTGGCAATGGTTTTTGAGTAAAGAGGTAGGGTAAGGGATGGGGAACAGAGTCATATTATCTTGCTTTTAAAAAGACTTGGAATATTAAATGGTGAAAAGTATGTTGGTTTCCCAAAGCCTCGGAAGGCATTCTTTCTAATCTGTACAACACACAGGATCCACTCCGCTGGTAATGCTTGTGACAGGGCCACCGATTAACTTAATATTCTGATTGGACGAGCAGCGGAGCTTTAGCGGCTGCTAATGTTTTGGCAGGTGGCTCTGAGAGGACAGTAATGAAATTAACGTTCACAGGACCTGATTTGCTTTTCTGCTGTATTTAATTACTGCTCTGACACCAAACAGTACTCACTATGGGTTCTCTAGATAAGATAGTAATCTACACTTGTGTCACGTGGTGGGGCTTGCTTTGGAAAACCTGAGGAAAACGGGGTCTTTATAAACTGTCCTCTACAAGGTCAGGGACATCCATGAGCAAGGCCACCGGTAAGGGCGTGAGGACGAGCTGGGGTTCCTACATCCAGTCCTCAGTGAGATGTACACATGGCGCCTAACCCCCTTCTGTGTCTTCAGTATTCACAGAGCACTTTGCAGTCATCACATGATTTGATTATTCCTCACAACCTTTTGAATTAAGTCTTATCATGCCCATTTTATGCCCATTGACACTGGCTTGAGGTCATGTGCGTTTTGCTCAGGTAACCTAGGCTTAAACAGGGCCTCTTTCTCTTTGCATCGCATCCTAGATTGCACTTGGCAGTGTATTAGGTTGGTGCAAAAGTAATTGCAGCTTAAAAGGTTAAAAGGAATTGCAAAAACCGCAATATCTTTTGCACCAACTTAAAATAGAGAAGACGTGAGTTCAGCAGCCTAGAGTCATTTATTCATGTATTATTTCCCAGCTTTCAGGACTGGTCAGCAGGCGTTTTCTCAAGCAAGTTAGGAAATAAAGGGAAAAAAGTGCCCTTCAGTGGGAAGAACTGTATGGTTAAAATTATTGCGGAAAATGAAAATATTTTCTGAAGAATTAGAGGAATCTTCCAATTAAAAAAAGTTAACAAAACTGAAGATAACTGAATTGGTGACATGTCGGGTCCTATATTTTGCACCAATGGCCTAGGGGACCAAGGACATGGTACACCTCTGTCTTTCATCTTCTCACTGATAGAAATGGAATATTCCTGAAAACTCTTTTCAAACTTAACAATCTATAATTCTGTATATTTTTAAGTTTGCCTATTTTTTTTAAATTGATATACAACCAATACAAATAGGCAAGTTATAATTCAAAGTGAGCCTATAGAATGATTCTTCATCTCTGCAAATTCCTTTACACTATCTTAGGAATGTGATGCCTTTTATTTCATGGTTAGTAAAGTACTTAAGTGGTTGTTGTGGGTTCCAGTCAATAGGACTAGACAAGATATGTTGGAGTGTGAACACTCATTACTACTCTGAACACAGCTGTTTCCAACGTACCCATCCATCCATCCACCCATCCATCCATCCATCCATCCTTCCACACAACCATCGATTCATCAAACAGTATTTATTGATCCTATTATGTGCCACTTACTGAGAGCACAAAATTGAAAAGCGTAGTCCCTTCCTTCAAGAATCTGATGTTCTAAATGTGTAGTCTATTTACTCTGTTTTTTTTTAAATAAAAGTCAATATTATAAAAGTCAAGAAAAAATCATTTACAAAAATATTGGAATCAGATTTATTTATTCAATAACTCATTTGTTTGACAGAAAGACATATTACATATCACAGTTGAAGAGTTGCAGACACTTAAGTAGATAAGAAAATTTTTTTAAAAAAACTAAAACATCAAGCAAATAGGACAATATTGGATTATTTCATTGGCTGTGTTTCCTCTTCACATGAAAAATTATTTTTATATTGGTGTGTGATGGACAGAGAGAGGAAAGGCTGCTTGAAGCAATTACATGGTTGTGAATAATTTCCGAAGTATTTGGATGGTGCTGTCTTGGGCATATTGATATTCCGTGTGTTCATATAACTGCTACCCATTCCTCAGCTACGGTATATGATGTAGTTTTGAAAATGAGATATACTATTGGCTAATTCTGTCACTGACACGTTGTCATGCCAATAGCATGCCAGACAGCAGGTAGCTGTTGAGGTGGGATGTGTACACTCACCTCCCTGTTTGGTGGCCCACTTAGAATATTTATGAGGTGGGCTGGCAGTCGCCTAGAGGGTCAGCTCTGTACCAGCCTCTGATGGATTCTTGCCAGGCGGACACAATGGTCACTGAGGCTCACCCCTGTTCAGGTGTCATTACCTTAGATAATCACTAAGTAGAGTTCTCAGATTGACATTCCAGAGACAAACCGATTACCACAGAATAATGGAATCACAGCGTGAGTAAATTTGTATTTCACTGAATAGTTTACTTTAGGCATTTTAACTAATTCCAGCTATCTCTGTAGACACAGGTGTCCAAATCTCATATATTGAGGTCTTGCTCCTTACCTAGAACATGGGGTTTGCTTTCTACACACACACACACACACACACACACACACACACACACACACACACTGCACATTCCATGTATATTACTGCCAAAGAGTTGACTCAGCCTTTTCTGCTGCTGCTGTGTTGCTGCCAGGTCTGGCTCACTCGTCTCTCTCTCGTTGCTCCATCCTTTATGCGTTTGGTCCACGACCTCCACATTCATGTTCTCAGCCGCTTCCTCTTCTCATGGTAGTCCTGGAGTTTCCTCTTCACCCGAGTAACTCCAGTCGCAGGATCCAAGCCCCCACCGCCCCTGTCCTCTTTGTATCATCCTGACACCATCCGGCTGCCCTGCCCTCACTTGACTTTAGTCTGCTGCGCCAGCTCCTCAGATGAATCGTCTGCTCTGACTGCACAGAAATAAGGAGGGAAGACAAACTTCATGTCAAAGGAGAGAAAGATGGGGTTGCAGAGGAGCCCCTTTCTATGCTTGGTTCTATTTCCCTCCTCCCCAATCCTCCTGCCAGGTTCTCCCCAGCCAGAGTAGCCACAAACCAAAGCCATCTTTTAGGTCACTTCTCCTGGAAAGACGCAGTAAAACTTCTGAGAATTCACGACCCTTCAGAGTGTCAGGTGAGACACCAAAGGGTCCCAAAGCAAAAGGAAAGTGGGATCTGCCACAGTTTATTGTCATATAACATATTAAATATAATACACATAGGAATAGAAATGCCTGCAGGATCACGTGCTAGTCTTTCAATGCATCAATATGCATTTATAATAAAAAATGTATAGAGAAACGTACGAGGCCTTTGTCCTGTGCAGCACTTGCCATGACTTGGGTGAATATAGGAAAGGCATGACTTTCATTTTGGGGTGCCACTAAGCTTGTAGGGACAGCATTTTTTGAGGATTTAATGAAATAATGAAAGAAAAGTCCATATCACTATATACAATATATGTACATTTTATGTATTTCCATGATATATACAAGGTCTGACAATTAAGCTGGTGAACTTGTGGCAACAATGTTGCTAATCATTTTTTATAGCAGAGGGATTATTCATTACATATTTGTACCAATTGGACAAACAGTTAACCAACTTTACTATTTGGAAGTGCTGAAAAGGTTGCGTGAAAAAGTTAGACGACTTGAACTTTTCACCAACAATTCACGGCTCTTGCATCACGACAATGCACCAGCTCACCTGGCACTGTCTGTGAGGGAGTTTTTAGCCAGTAAACAAATCACTGTATTGGAACAACCTCCCTATTCACCTGATCAGGCCCTCAATGACTTCTTTCTTTACCCGAAGATAAAGGAAATATTGAAAGGAAGACATTTTGATAACATTCAGGACATCAGGTAATACAACAACAGTTCTGATGGCCATTCCAGAAAAAGAGTTCCAAAATTGCTTTGGAGGGTGGACTAGGCACTGGCGTCAGTGCACAGCTTCCCAAGGGGAGTACTTCATAGGTGACCATAGTGATATTCAGCAATGAGGTATGTAGCACTTTTTCTAGGATGAGTTCGCGAACTTAATTGTCAGACCTCATATATTTCCATTGTATAATATGTTATGATATGATATAATATGTTGTGATATACTATGACATATATATTATGTATGCATATATATATATTTGGTTCTAAAATAGCACACAGCCCTGGCAGCTAGTTTTGTCTGACTAAATGTTACTGGAGGCAGCCACACTGTGCACTGACTGCTGGTATGGCAGCCAGGTGGATGGAGGCAACCGCCCTCCTCCTCCTCACTGAGAACATACCTGGACTTTTGCACTCCTTGGCTGCATTGTTGAGTACAGGAATGGGGTATATTCAGAGGACAGTCAGCATGGATAAGAGGGGCTGCAGCATCTGAGATGTTCGCCCTGGAGAAGAGAAGAGAATATTCGTGCATTCGTGAGCCCTGTCTTCAAATTTGAGAAGGTTGTCACAGGCCTGGGGTTGGCAGGCTGTCCAGCCCAAGTGCTAGTGCTCTGACCAGCAGGAGACAGGCTTTGTCCCAATGAAATGAATCTCTCGTAGTCAGAGCTTCCCAGATGGGAGCAGGCTATGTCAGGAGGGAACACATTTCGTCACTCAGATGCTCAGAATGAGCCAGTCCATGGACGACGGGGAGGAACAAGGGGTCGTAAGCATCCTGGATTTGTTTGAGAGAGAGAGAGAGAGAAGATGTGTGTGTGGGTGGGTGGGCACAGCTTGTACAGAGAATGGGGGTTACAACGAATGACTTCTCAGTGTCTTTATTACCTTGGTTGCTATAATAATATCCATAGGAAGGGATTATTTCACCATTTTCTGGTTGTTGTTTTTTTGGCTGTGTCCTGTAGGTCCAATCCAGTGCATTGATGGATGTACTTTATTTTTTAACAACCAGTGAATGCATGTGGCTGGCAGGAGGCCAGCCTGGGGTTTAGATGCAGGTCTTACCTAAGGGTTGCCACCTATGAGGGGTGTGATCTTTGGCAACTAAAACTCCTGTAGGTTGTCGCTGTTTGCATTGATAAGATAGAATCCTAGCACAACCCAGATGTGGAACTCTTTCCTGATCTAAAAAGCTGTGGCGACACAAGTGACTGGTAAATGAGCCTGCCCACTTTACACGGTGATCAGTGTGGGCCAGTGCAAGACACTGGGCACGGTGTGCATTCAGCTTCCCAGCAGACCTTCTCGCCTGAGAGGCTGTCTGTGAGGAGCAGACCTTTGCTTTGGGTGTCGTACAGAGCAGGCCTTGTCATTCTCCAAAAGCGTCTTCTACTTACAGGAAGAATCTTGGGTGAGGCATTCAAGGAAGACAACACGTTTTTGCTCACTCTCAGCAAGGATTTTCTTACCATCCAATGGTACGCGGAAGGTTCCTTGTTCTGCTTGATTTGTACCGTTTGTGCTGCGGTGTCTGGGCTGCACAGCTCTGTTTCTAGCCCTCTCTCCTGGCACAGTCTGGTCACTGCCCACCTGCTTCCCAAGCAGCACCTGCTTTCGTCCCCGACGTCATCTCCAGCTGAGTTCCAAGGCTTTCTGATTATTAAACTGCAGAGAGTTCAAATTGGCTATCAGACAATTGGAACTAATTGTCTGAAACGATTTACATCCATCAGTGTAAGGTTTATGGCTTTTCAGACCGGGCATAAGATGAATAAATAAAGGAGCTTGAGTCATTACTCTGTTTTATTACTTGCAATGTGCTGGGTAATCTGAAAATCATTTGGGCACAAAAGCATTGTCACATAGTGGACATCTGTCAAGTTTCAGGTTCTGATGGTATTTTGCAATCTGTCCACTCATACCCTTTACAATTGCTGCCCTAAAGCCAAGGAATTGAGTGTTTTTTTGGTATTTTTGTGGTGGTTGTTGTTTTAATGAAGGAATTTTGTTGCAGAAATGAGAGACTTTCACTTACTGGCGTAGCTTCTGGTAACTCGGGCTTCTGTGTTCTTTTCCTGTAATCGCCACCGTGCTCCCCTCACTCACTCCCTTCTTTTGCTTACATAATGAGCCCGAGGAAGAACTATGACCTTTGCCATCTTGCTGCGTTGACTACAATGGTGCGTGGGGAACCGCGGACCCAACCCGATGGCGGAAGCGCTGCCGGTGGCCCGTCCCTCCGCTCTTCCCGCACGCACCGGCGAGATGGGTCACTGGCTCTGGCTTTGAGAAGCGCACTTAAAATATCTTCGGAAGGGTTTTCATAGTGAAACAGTTTTTACTGTTTGGAAATTTCCCCTGATTCAGATTCATTTTTATATTTATTTTTACAGTCATTTTAACTTTATATTTTTCTGGCCCCATGTTACACATAGAGCCAGCGGACGGATGTTGCGTGCCTTTATTGGAAACAATCCATCTCATTGTTTGGTGAATTCCTACTTGCCTCCAGAGAAATTCTTCAGTCGGTGTCACCATACACGGAGGACAAAATCCACATTCAACTTCATTTAGGCGTAGAGAAAAGGAAGTGAGAACACAGCTACATTTATCTGAGCAAAGTAAATGACAGGGACAGAAGGTTCACAGAAAGTGACCCTGTGTATCACTCTGTACGATAATTTTGTGTTACTGGCCAGGAATTATGAAATCATAGAAACTCATGGGACTCAGATTGCAGTGGTGAAGGATGTGGTAAGTGAAGTCTAATGAATGTCCTGTCCATACAGATTTATTGGATGGCAGACTTGGCTGTCTGCAGGGACGGATAGGACAAACCAGCCTGGTCAGGGAACTCATAACCAGCAGGACAGGGGGAGGTGTACCCACCTGTGTGGACTCAGAACGGCACAGAGCACGGGACGGGGCCGTGTGCTTGGAGCAGGTGTAGGGAGTGGTCACAGCACTGATTTGCAGGACAGCCCTGGGAGGATGAATAAAACTTGCCAGAAAGTTAAGGGGAGATGCGTTCCCTTTGGACGGCCAGAGCGCAGCCAGCCTGGCTGGAAGCTCATTCCTGACTTCTGGTCCTATGTTCATTGGCTTTTATCTTGATCCTGTGCCCTTCTTTTTCTGTTACCATTGCTAATCTCTTCCTCACTGATCCTGATTTGAGGATAAAAAGTGCCTCCAACTTCAGAAATGAGCAATTCCTCCTCCTCCCTTGTTCTACCCTGGGGGTCTCACCTCTGGAAATGTTTTGGCGGTGATGGAAGTGTTGATGGCACCCAGAATCTCTGTCTGCAGTACCAGCAGGTCTCTCAGGCTCACCTGGTCTGATCCAAAGGCCTCTCAAACTCCAGCCCCCTGCCTTCCTGAACTCGTTCTCCAGACAACAACCAAGACAGCAATTCAGATTCAGTGACAGTGGCTCCACTGCTCAAACTGTCAATGGCTTCCATTTCTTTTGAGATTAACTGGCAAAATCCTTACCAGCATCCACGAAATGCTGCCCCACCGAATCCCAGTTTATTCTCATCTCCTCCCTCCCAGCACTGCTGTCACCTTCTCTGTGGGCCTGGGAAGGGCCCCCCAGGCCTCCTGGGTTCCTCACGCCTGGCTTCTGCCCCGATACTGTCTGTGCCTGTGCACTGGCAAGTCCTTCTCACCACATTCAGGGAAACTGGGCTCCAGACGGGCTGAGATTTCTCTTTAGACCTGCGGCCCTTCCCACAGGTACATCGGAATGGTCATAAGTTCGTTGATTGTGCAGGAGGCACGAAGGTGGCTGGTGCTGCTGGAGCTACAAATGACAAATGAACAGATGAAAGGAAAGAAGAAAGAACGTGGAGAACAGGGAGGCAGGAAGAAAGAAGGAAGGTGGAAGAAGGGAAAAAAGAATTTCATATCATGCCATGTGTACTAACTTGTGAATATTCCAAAAATTTGATGAAACTCATCAATATAGGGAATCGTTGTAATTTACTGCGACATAATTGCAAGAACAAGAAAGGATAAAATCATTCTATGAAAGCAAAGTAAATAAATAAATAAAGCAAAGATGCTGGAGAACTTCCAAAATAGGCACGAGCGCCTAAATTGCTCCATTTCAAAGTATTTTCTGACAGTTTTCTGGGGCTCCAGGAAAAAAAAAAATCAATTTTTGTTGCTTTTCTTGATGATTTTTTTCATTGAAGGTAAGTTTCAGTCTTCGGTTGGCTTTCATATCATTTCCTTCTCAAGGAATGAAACCTTTAGAGCTTTGGGAAAGTTGCACAGAAAGTTGTGGGAGAGTCAGAGAGAAAAAGGACCTGCTCATCCATCCTCGAGCTAGCTGTTTAAACATTGTTCGTTTACCTGGTTAGTGTGTTCATTTTTACGTGACTTTTCACAAACCTCTTCAAAAAGAATGATTAACTGAAAAAATTTAAATTGGATTCTTCCCCTCACATAGAATTATTCACATGACAAGCTACAAATTGACTTAATTTTGTCAATATTTAAGCCAAGTTTGCAAAGATGTGGGACTGACTTTTGATAAAATTCTTCCATAAATTTTTAACATTTTTGTGGAAAAAGAGTAGCACGGGGAGAAATATGGGTAAAGTATACAAATTGTGTAAGTGGACTCTACGGAGGTGAGATTTTCTCTTACTGAGGCTAACTGACTGCTTCGGCTTGGAATTCTTTCTTATTTGTATTTCAGTTTTAGGAACTGTTTTATTTCACTTAGAAGGACTTCATAAGGTAAAATTGTGTTAACAATTAGGTAGCTTTGAAAGTATGCAAACCAAGCTGTTTGGTGGTGATGCCACGGGAAAGCAATATATTCAATGTGGTAACAGTAAGAAACCACTAAAAACTTTTGGAAAAGGCCTATCAACAAAATCAAAACATCTGAACTATCCATTCGAAAGATTTACATCTGTTAGTCTTTGATTTCTTTTCTCAATATTAATTTGTGTAACTTTAAAAACATATAAGAACATTGGAGTTAAAGGTAAGATTTTCTATTTTATTCCGTTATCTAAGTCTGAACATTCTGGACTTCTCAGTTCTCTCATTTAATCTTTAAATGCAGCTAATTATTTTTCTAAGTCATAAAAAAAAAAAAAAAAACACAATTTTTTCAAACGTCAATCTCTTATCAGAAATGTGATGTTCAAGGTCTTATAACGACACTTTGTGGATTGTAAGCGTGTCATGCTGATAATCACCAGTAATAACCAATGATTTATGAATCGCACATCATATCGAGGGCTGAGGGGATCTGGATACTGCTCTGTGACAGCAGCTACCGCAGTAATGAAAGGGTGTCCTCTTTTGTCCAAACTCTCCAGCAGACTATGAGGTAGCCATTTTATAGCAGAAGTCAAAGAACATTGATATTTAGACGGATTACACACTTGCCTTACCATTTATCTTATATCAAAACTCTGCCTGAGACAATTGATCTCTTAGAAGTTTGCCTGAGCCTGTCACATTGAAACAGTACATATGTGCTTTCTGGAATGTAGTAAATGGCGTTGTTGGAAATACGTTCCTCTGAGACGCTGGGTACTTCTTGCATCAGACACACGCCCTGGGGTGGCGAGTGCTTTACTAGCATGAGCTCCGTCCTTCAGAAAATGCCTGCACTTCACTCAATTCCACGTTAGAAGATTGGTTCGCAAAATGGCCAAGGGAAATTCACGGCCGTGTCTTACGAAATGGCAGTTTGGGGAATCAGTTTCTGTCCCATGGTCCTTCATGTGAGGGTGGCATTTTGGGGGTGGAGTCCCACATATCCTTCAGTTGCTCCATCAAGTTCCACGGGACAAACCTTTTGAGAGAAATTCACAGTAAGAAGGTGATAACTGATTAAAAGCCAGCACATACATGATATCATACTAAGATGATAGCCCGATAGTATCATAATAATACATTCGCTAATTTGTTTACAGAATATTTCTGTTTACTCACTTTAAGGATATACTGATTTTGGAGAAAGTAATAAAAATCATGTCTCTTCTTTCAGTTTGGCATTATAACATTATGACTTCTAATATGTTGTCTCACGTTTTCCCCATTGCAACCTCATGAGGTTGTGCAGAGTGCATAATTATGTACACTTTCCAAATTGTGTATTTTGTTGTGTGATGAGGCTTTTCTAGAGGGAGGGGCTGCCCGATGGCTTATTTCCATGATGGTCCCTTTGTACACACGCCGCCACATCACCAAGGCCTGGCCTTCACTCTGGTTTTAGCCGGGTAACATTAGACATTTTAAAATTTAGAAGTACCAATAGAACTATTGCAAATTTTAAAAGCATACTTATTTCAGTGACAGGTCCAGAGGGAATAATAAATGATGATGGTGAAAGCATGAGTGTGGTAGTTGCGGTAGTTACCACATGCTGGTGTTTACAAGGAGTTGGCCAAAACAATATAAAGGACAGATTGGTTCTGCCCTTGGTACTCGCACATGTATTAAACAACAAAAGAACAATCCTGGAGGAAAATGAGGTTCCATTTTATTCTTTGATTATTTCCTCCTTAAAGTCAATAACTATTAAAATGGAAAGGAAAAAAACATGTATATTTCAGTCTTCAATGCCACCCTGGGAACTGCCTCACAGACACTATTGCAGTAGGTGTAAGACTAGGTGGGTCGGGGTGTTGATTACAGCAGTGCTTGTGGACAGCACACTGCCACAACCTTACTATGTGTCCGTAGGGAAAGGGGTGGAAGAAGTGCCCCTCCATATTTGGTTCATACTATGTAATTGTATGCAGGCATTTAAAATGGATTCTCTCTATCTATTGACCTCAAGGCATAGCCATATACACCGAGAAAGGAAACTATGCAATAATATGTATAGTATGGTACCATTTCTGTAAATTCGTGTACTCATGTATATACCTATTTGAAGGGATATAGACACAACGATTGAACTGTACATGGTAAGATATGATGCTCACTCCTTTTGGTACCTAGGACAAAAGGGATCCATACTCTTGTGATTCCTGCTGGTAGCTTAGGCACCCACACCCCTTCAAGGAAGCGGTCACTTCCTTTTCTCCCTACAGTCCACTGTCTGGAGCTATGGGGTCTCCAAACTCCTCCTTGTTCTTTGAGATCCAGGAAGAATAGGAGAACACACAAATCATGGTTTCTTCTCACCATACGATCTTGGGTCCCTCCATCAAGGATCGGACTTTCAGAAATTCTCAGGCCAAGAACAGAACCAGTTTCTACATTCCCCCATGGTCCTGAATTCCATGAGGACACAGTAAGTTTTCCTAAGAACCCCCTCCCACACGTTTCCCTGGAGCGTGCTCCAGGCGAGACCCACACACGCCTCAGGCTCAGCAGGCACACAGCCGGGAGAGGACCAGACTCTCCTGTCCAAGCTCTACCCTCAGTCGCACTAAGTGATCCCACGGGGCCAGTGGCCCTTGGCCGGGGGAAGGGAGAGCTGTCCTCTGTGTTTTCTCTCTACGTTATCAAAGTTAAGCCTTCTCTTCATGTTGTTACTTGTTTGAATTTTTGTGGATGGGATTTCTGTATAGTCAAATTTATCATTAATTTCTGTGCCCTTTTTGTCTTATTTAGAAAAACTTTCCCCACTCTAAGAGTATGCATAAATGTAAGTCCATCTTTCTCTGAAGTACTTTTAGAGTTTACAGTTTACAGTTAAAACCACTAGCTACCTTTTGTTTTGATGCAGGCATGAGATAGGGATGAGGATTCATCACTTTTCCAATAATATGATCTTCCAATAATGTGTTCTTCCAATAATATATATTTTTGCCTTTCCATTGAAACACCTATTAAATCCTAACCTGTATGTGGGATTCTGTCTGAACTTTCTATCTTAGTTCGTTATTGTGTTTTTCCTTTCATATGCTAGAAAGGGAAACAATGACTTAAAGAATATCCTTATGTTTTTGTCTGTTAGAACTTGTCTTTGCTTCCAACCACAGAGTGTGTGACTCTTTTTTTTAATTATAAATGTTCTTAGATATTTCTGGTATTTTCCTAAGATCTGGCTATACGTGAATAAAGATTTAGCATTTTTAACAGACCCAGTCATAAGCTCTTGAGTTTTTGTCCCAGAGGTAAGAAAATTTTTATCTTATTTAGGGCTATTTCCACTCTATCAAGGAGGGTTCAGCAGAGGAATTTAATAAGTATATGTGCAGAAACTTCAGAAGTAATTCTCCCAAAGATCTCACATTTAGAGGTAGACCTAGATCTAAATCTCAGCTTTCTGAGTTTGTTGTAAATATCAAAGGAGGTAGTTTATCTGGGTAGACATTATGCAGAATCAGACACATAATCGGAACCTGATACTTGGATAGTGTTTCTTAATATCCTGTCACTTAATAAATACTTAAGAAAGAGAGGATATTCTCTCTTTTTTTCCTTTCATTTTTTTAAACTCTGAGAACAAACCACTTCCCACAGAAATTGTAGCAATTTAGAAATACCTAACCAATTTCCTCAGATACTTTGTTCACAGGCTAATTTACCTTAGCCAACAAATTAAGAGGTCAAAATGAGTTACAGTCACCAGGTGAGTCTTGAAGGATTTTCCCTGCTATCTCCATGTTGTCTCTGACTAGTAGAATCACATTTATGGCTGGACACATCATTGGATATCTCTACATTGAGTTACTGAGAAAATCGGGGAGCCCTGCCTAGACCACACGCATATTTTCTGTAACACAACTTCTAAGCTTGCATTTGAGGAACGAGCTGTACCATTCTCCTGTGGCTTTAGGTAAAGGCACGGCTGTGTTTGAGTCAGCATTCATTGTAAGGGCATTAAAATGATTTCTATTCTAAAGAAACAAATTCTTTCCTTTATGTCGGGGAATCACTTATACCATGGAGACTTGCCTTTGGGTTAAGAACCACTTTTACTCACAACGCCCGTAGATATTCCAGTCAAACTTCTGGAGTAAGAGATTGTATTTCTTTTCTTTTTGAACTGAGATGAAATGTTGCCTTCCTTCTCTGCTGCAAGAGGGACTCGCGGTCTCCACGTTTCGAGTGCATGTTGGGCTGGCAGCGGTGCTTCGTTGTTGAAATGTTCAGGGAAGTTCCTGGGCTTGTGTTCCCGGGATTCACCTCAGGGGAAAAGGAAAGCTGTTATTTTTGAGAGTAGGGTGAACTTTGACTCAACTAAAGCTTTGGCACTGATTTAAATTTTGAGGATTGCCCTAGATGACAGGAGATGGTTTTCCCTGGTCACTCACTGAATCCCAAAGCTGGCCTTCCGGTGAGGTTTGTCGTCCCTGAAGCTGATGCCTCCTGAAAAAGGCAGCACAGAAGAAAATCAGGACTCAAATGAGGCCGTGACTCCCATGAGCAGGTGGTCCCGTTTTGCCTGCAGGTCTGGAAGCACGACAGCTGTCTCCCAAGCAGGAGCTCTGCACCTGGCTCCTGATCCAGCGATGGCTCAGCACTTTGTTCCCACTGCTGAGTGCTCAAGGCTGCAGTTTACAGAATAGGCCATCCAAATGCTTTAACACGCAGTGTGTGTGTGTCCACCCATGCCTACACACACATGTGTTTATAATGTGTACACAACGGGTGTAGCCTAACACCTGCCTTCATTATACCACACAGTCAGTCGCATTGGGTGTTCTGCGACTTTGCTGGGAAGATTCTGGAAACAGTTCCTTCTAAAAATACAGAAATACGTATTTAAGTGTGGGTGCAATGATGATAAGAAATGCCTGAAGCCTAACTGGACCGTTGCTTTACCAACCCCCCCACGCCCCACCCCTTATTGTTAAAGTATCAGAGGAAAGAAACATTTCTCTGAAGGCCATCCTGTGTTTCCCGGTCCAATGAGCTCACCGATCCCTGGTCTCCGCTTACAGGTAAGATGCTTGTGTCAATGATTAAAAAGTTAGAGGGAAAAGTAGCCCACATGATCACTGACCATGTCACATGGGCAGGTTTCTCCTTCAATGTACCCAGCATGCGTGTAAATGCGCCTTGGGCTGGTCCTGTTTGAACATCACTGAGGCTCACTGTTGACAGGTGTCGCTCGGTGATTTAAAACCTGCACGCCTTCGAGTGTGTAACCAGTTTGCCATAGGGCTCCCCAGCCTGGACCCTGGCAAGCCCTCGTGAGCTCACGTCTGAAGGCCACACTCTGTGGAGACACACTCACAGTGCCATGTGTGTCCACGCTGAGCCGACAAGCAGGGAAGGGCCACGTGTCGGAAAGCCAGGCCTTTCTGGAGTAAAAGGAAGACCATGTCCAACTTGACAACTGTCACCGTCCACAGAGAGGCCAGAGCAGCTGCTCCGACCACGGGCCTTCTCGGCCCTCAATTCCCAGGGAAACACGTGTCCTGCTCCCTGTCTGCCCGAGCTCTCCCCCGCCGACTCACATTTCATACCATGTGCTCCTCATTGTACTGTGGCATGAAGATCACAGATGAGAAATGTGAATGCCTGAAGTAAATACCACAGGAACCCGGAGAGGCCCAGGGCCCCTGGGAGCTGCCAAAGGAATGCCCATCAGCCCCGACTCCCTGGAGGCTCCCAAGACAGGCAGCTGGAGTTTCACGATGCTTGAGTCACATAGGTGGGCTTGGTCCCCGCCCCCCGCAAGTTCCTAGTTCAGGGGAGAGGTGCATACTGGGCAGGTGATCAATTGACAACGTGGGAAGATGAGAGGTCTGTGACCAATTGCCCCTGAAACCCTCAATAAGACCCCCTCCAGTTTCCAGGGCGTGGTCCTTTGTAATGTAGTGTCCGCTGTGTATATGTTTTAATTGCAATTATTCTTGTCAGGTTGCTTAACATTTCCAGAATAAAGTCATAGGTTCTCCTAAGGAAGAAAAACAAACACAAACATGAAAAGCTGAGGGCCGTACTGCAGCTGCGTGAGCGCCCTGACGCCGGCTTTCTGTTTACCAGACGGTCAGTAGACAAGCAGTCAGGACTGTTCAGAGGCGGTGAAACGTCGTTCCATCACACTGGACTGCTCCAGTGAACAAAACAGTCCTGACCCCGGAAACGGTGCAGAAGGATTCACTACGCAGCCGGGGTACAAAATACAGGCTTCCGGCACAGCAGGGGAACCCCAAGTTCGTACACGCTGGAAACCACAACAGTACAAATATAAATCCGAAACTATTGAGGTAAATGTCTGCATTTTATTTGGGAAAAAACAGCAAATGCTTCTAATTACAGGGGAATCGTGGTAGTCCTTTATTTTAATGAGCTTACCCTGAGGAAAAGTGAGAAAACGTACCCAGGTAAAAAAGTGATTTTAGTCAAAGATTCTTGTTAGTCACAATAAAAGAGCATTCGATCAGATCACTCAGAGCATTTGGAAAAACTTTAGGTGGGACTCTAACGTAATAAGTACTGAAAAAAGGAACACATGCTTTTTATTTATTTATTTTGTAATGGTCATATTTCCTTTTACAGTAACATTACACGAAATATTCACTTGTGCTTGTGTGAGAAGATTAAGATAAACTTGAAGCAAAATCAAATTTTTGTGGCAAAACAGAACACTTAAGATGCACAAATTGCACAGCTGTAAAAAGTGACACCAGTGTTTCTCAATTCTCTTTCTCTAAATTCAGACAGGATTGTTGGAAATGGAAACATTTAGTTTTTTAAAGGTGCATCTGGTGGTGACGGAGGTGTGACTGGGAGCACAGGTGCTTAGTTTCATGCAAACCTAAGAATGCGGTTCTGAGCCTGGACTGGGCTGTGAACCTGGGGTGAGGGCTGGGCGGTGCCTCGCTTCTCTCTTATGTCTACTTTGTACTTCGTTCACTGAAATGGTAACATACATCTCATTTGTGCTCACTGTTGGGTGACACATTTCCAGATTTCCTATGAAGCTGCGTATTTGACCGTTCTTTAAAGTGTTCGTTTCAATAATGTACATGGCTCAAGTTTTATCTCGCTCTGTGGTGTGTGGAAAAGGTAAGTCACCTGGAACAGATAATAACCCTTCAAAAGTTTTTGGAGGTTCCAAACTTGGTGTTCAGGGTAGAAGTTGACATTTGAGTGTTTGGAGAGGGGACGCGGAGTATGTCAACTAAGGGTTTGTTGAGCTAAGCAAGCGGAGTGCCAGTTGCCATATTGGATTTTATCACAAATGACATTCACAACGACCCTTTTCTCTTTAACTTTCCAAATTCCTTTTAAATCAATCAAGCTATACCACCACCACAATTCAGAGTAAAAATTTCAGTAACTCATTACTTCAATGGAGGGTTCTGTTGACTTTGTTTTCCCTAGACATCACGGAATTTGTTTTCAAAAAGGAAACAAAGAAAAAGCATGGCGATCCATTGTGTACACTGAAGAAAATCTTCTTACTGTGATTCCTTCATAGACGTTTGCTTGACTTCCTCAAGCGTGCTCTCCACATCCCACCATGGCACCGAGCACTGTTGTATGTACCAGGCTTTTAGAGCTGAGACACTTGAGCTATTATTACCTCTTTGCACTCACATCCACGTAGGAGAGAACCAAGAGCCTGGGCGAGTGAGTGGGGTGCGGGAGGAGCCGTAGGCCACGCATTGCTAATCACCACGTGGCTAAACACGGAGAACTGTCCAAACCTCTAGTAGCTCGAGTCGAAGATGTGAAACCATCCTGTCAAGGGCCAGGGGAGCCAATAAGAGAAAATATTCGAGGCAAATTGAAGGCATTTTCTAGAGACTTCCTTGAGCCGGAGTTCAGATAGCACAGGCTATTCCGGAGGTGTTCTCAAGTGGTGGCAGGGAAATCCATGCCAATGATGGCTGGAAATAGAGCAGGCAAACCTCGGTCACCGAGAGGGTCCCCGGCAGGGCGAGGAGTAGAATGAAGTAACCGGGTCTCTGAACGGTCCGGAATCAGGCATCATGTAGCCTGCAGTAACTTATCTCCAGGCTACAGGAAGCACCTGTGTGACCCTGCGCTAATGCATGAGCTGACGAGCAGCAGGGGTCCCTTTACGTCCTGTGGTCCCTCATGAGGTGCTAGATCTCCGCGACTGTGGGCCAGGGCCTTATTACCTGAGATCAGCGTTTCCCGACCATTAGGTTTTCGTGAACCTTCTTCACAGTGTGTGCTTTGTGGAAATCACACGGAGCAGTGCTGTCTAATAGAAATGTAGTGCAAGTGACATATGTCATTTTAAATTTCCAAGTAGCCACATTCAAAAGTTAAACAAACGGATAATTAATTTAAATTAGAAGCCTAACATCATCTAGTATATCAAAAATATTTCAACATATGTCACCAGCCACATTTCAAGTGCTCGTTAACTGCATGTGGTGAGTAGCACCACGTTAGAGAACACAGAACACTGTTATTTATTAATATTTTTCTTTAATTAAACCTGATTTCTTTAAAATTTTCACTCTGAAAAGAAAATTTTATGTCACTATAAAATCATGTTTGATGTGATAGGTTTGGTTTCCCACTATACATCATTTTTGCTAAAATTAAATATACTATCTGTTCATACTTAAATTTACAATTAAATTAAAATTAAATTAATTTTTTATACAACTTAGATCCACTTATGAGACACCAGAGATATACATATCAGACACAGGAAAAAAATCTGAACTAACTAATCAAAATCTTCTCTAGGGAGCTCTACCGTATCTCCAAAAAGATTTTTTTTCTGAAATTCCCTAAAAACTATGTGAAAAGCCATTATTTCTATAATACATTCTAAAAAATCGAAATGAAAATCTACTGTAGGTAAACGTTAGACATAGCAAAAATCTAGATTGGAAATGCTGATAAATTCATTTTTATGTGAATTTATGATAAATCATTTTTATAAAAATGAAAGTAAATACAATAAGTTATGTTTCAAACACAGAACAGACATTTGATGTTATCTTTTTAAAGTGTTGTTTAAAAATTTTTTAATTTCCAATCTTTTGTGGCTGGTATACATAAATAAAATTACTTATAGTATTTGACATTGTATTCTGCATCTATGGTCAATTCACTTATTAATTCTATCAATTTTTGTAGATTCATTTAAATTTTCTAAACATACAACTATGCCATCTCTGAACAATGACAATTTTACTTCTCTGATGAAAGTACAGATCTCTAAGAAGCTCAGGACTCCTGAGGCAGGACAAGTACAAAGGAAACCACACCCTGCGAATCAGGGTTAAGCTGCTGAGAACCACATTCAACAAACAAATCTTGATGGAGCCCCAGAGGGGAGAAGATACATCCCATCCCTGGAGATTGGGTGAATAGCAGATGATTTATTCGAAAACACAATGTGGGCTACGAGATAATGGGAAAAATGTCTCTGAGAATGGTGAGTACCATACCATATTACCATGTCCAGGATACGTTGTATGGTGACGTGGAGATCAGTGATGAAAACCCACGTATTTGAAACATTGTGTCTCCTCTGTCCATGCAAATGTTAGCATCTGATCTTAGAGCGAGGCCTCCCTTGGGATCAATGAAATAGGACGTTGCCCTTGGAAGTGATTTGTATTACTACGGTTAGCTAATCCTCCCGTGGATTTTTCTCCACTACCCACCACAGAGACCAGGGGGGACATTATTATAAACTACTTTCCAAGACTAGGTCTTGGCCATTGTTTAAGTGCAAATGTGCCTACAAGTAAAAACTGGACGGTTTCAAGTTCCTAAGTCAATAAGTTCATTATTCCAATCACAACAGAAATATAAAGGTGTTGGTTTGGAAAGGAACGTGAGAATAAATGTACCGTATTGTGTGTACCTAGCTCATTACCTAATTAATAAACATCACATGTCAACGTACAAGGTACACATCTAAAATAATATTTTAAATGACCAATAATGTTGACATTTTAATTAAATTTATCATTATCTTCATTTCTTCTTTTACACTTTAACATATTTGTCCTTTGGGGATACATTACTTTTCTCTCTTTTTAAATATTTTCACTAGTATTATAAGAACTGGTTCAAACATTAGATTGTACCCGTGCTTCTCTCCAACCTTTTTTTTCTTTTTCTCTTTTTTTTAATCAATCACTCTTATGTCAATGTTATTTCATCAGGTAACAAGTAGACTTTGGGGAGCAAGTACACGTTTAAATTTCTAATTCCTTTCTCATAAAAATACACTTACTGAGGTCCACTAGAATTAGTTTTCTTAAACTTGTTTCTAAACAGAATTAAGATCTTAATCTGACATTTTCACTAAGGGATCTTTCATTCATTCATTCACTCATTAATGCATTAACTTATTAAAGTTAAAATGCATAGTAAAATTATTTTAGATATTAGTACCATCTGTTTAGAGCATACTTTATACCTTCTTTCTATGGAGTGTGAGTTAAATGACAGTGGAAGGGCCTCTTTACATTTGCACTGTGGCTAAAGGTTTATTTATATAGCACCTCTTGCTTTTAATAAGAAGTGAAGGCACAACCCAGTTGTCATTCTCTGTATCACAGTGCCAAGATTGACTTTTCCTTCAGACTTCATGTCTCCACTTTCAAAATCTCAATTCCCTGATTCTTTCCCTCCTATGAAGAGAGCCAGAGAGAGTAAAAGGAAAGTTTTCTCTAGAAATGCAGCCACCAATAACCTGGGGGCCCTCAGCAAACGTTCTCCCTTTCTACCCCGTGGTACCTGGGTGCATTTATCACTCGTGTGCCACAGGCTACCCAGGGACTAGGTAGGGCTGAAGCTCTCACTTTGCTTTTGGGTGGATTCACAGCCACCCCTCAGAAGGGAAAAGAAGGTGTTCCCTGACTTGCCTCTCTGGGCTTTCTCAATGCAGCTCATCATTTCACCCACCTCAGGGGGGTAGGCACCAGGCACATGACCACTGCCCGTCATGCCATTTAAAACCACAGGGCACTGGGGACAGCAGGTGACAACAGCAAGCTCGCTTGACTTCTCAGTTATGACTGCAGCCACCACGGCCATCGCGGTGAGCACAGGCTCAGGGTTTAGTGTCCAAATCGTGACATCCAGTTTTGGTGTGGTTCTGGATCAGTAGAAGCTGAAATAAAGCCAGGAATTCTTGTAGATACAGAAATGTGCTCCAGGGCTGGGAGCTCCCTTCATCTAGCCATGACCTCCACCTCTTTTTCTCCTATATGTGTAAAATTTTGCTTCCTGCAGACAGTGTTTGGAAAATTGCAAGCATCCAAAACAAAACACGCTTTTAAAGCATGGATCCAGTGTCTTTGAGCTTTCCATCATCCCCCCAGAACACACCCGTAAGAAGGACGTGATAAATGTGAACGCAGATGTTATGAAAAAGAGTTTACCAGGCTCTTGTTGTGAGAGCAGCCCAGATGCTCCTCTTCTGTGAAGCGTGTCACTACACACTCCTCGGAAATGCATCTGCAGGCAAGGGAAGGGCAGACAACAGGTTACAACCTGAAAAATCGTCACCAGAGGGCATGGCTCACCTTTTATTATCATCATTGTGGTTCTTATCACGATGATTAGACATGGAGAGAACACCACAACTGAAGTGTTTACACATGTAAGAAAAGGCACGTTCTTTTTCATCTACATTTAGTGAGGTTTAGAAATGATAAATACCTTATTCTAGAAAACAGAATTCAGAGCTCTTGTCAATTTGATCAGGGGCCAGAATTCTGTCCATCTTTGCTGTGTTCCTTTTCGTAAGAGGGGAGCTAAATAAGAGATGACTAAAAGCATACTTGCCTTACTCTCCTACTCTTAGAATTACCTGTGCAACACATAAAAATGGGTTTACTGTTACAGGAAAATCAATTTTATAATTGTTATTAAATATCATTTATAGACTTACAGTGTTTGAGAAAATAAAAACGTTTCTATAAACCATTTCATAACGGTGTTTCTCTCCATGTCACCTTCCCTGCTCTTCTGTTCTTACTCTCTTGCATCCTTTTGCATCTCCAGTATCAAGTGTCATCTGGCCACGTTCCTGACACCAGGTCTTCCTGACCTAGATTCTTGACAGCACTTTAAATTGATATTGAACTTGTCCCTAACATAGGACATTTTTTTTCATTTACCAAATGTGTGTGTGTGTGTGTGTGTGTGTGTGCGTGCGTGTGTGTGGCTTCAGTATACCCTGTTTTCCCCGAAAACTAATGTCTAGCCAGACAATTAGTGCTAATGCGCTTTTAGAACAAATATTAATATACGACACGGTATTATATTATATTATATTATATTATATTATATTATATTATATTAATATTATATCAATATTACATCAATATTATATCAATATTATATCAATATTATATTATATTATATTGTATTATATTATATTATAAAGACCCAGTCTTATTTTACTATAAGATTGAGTCTTATGTTAATTTTTGCTCCAAAAGATGCATTAGAGCTGATTGTCCGGCTAGGTTTTATTTTCAAGGAAACATGGTATTCCACAGTGATATGCTATCCGTATATGCTAATATCATGACTTAGGCTGTTTAGTCTTTCAGGCATATCTGCATATCAACAAGCGTTACCAGAATATTGAAAATACTCTAAACTTGCAAAACCTGGTAATGCTGGGCTCTGGGTTAAATGGCTTCTTTGTGTTTATAAATCATCCACCTTGAGCTTGTACCCATCTATCTGTTTGGCCTGCCCATGTGGTCTGTTTGTATAGTGTCTTGCTGCTGGTCAGACTTCAGTTACTATTATTGCAATTGTTTTACCAACTAGAGAGTGCTACATGGGTATGAGACTTTATTTTATATCTGTACCATTATTATGGGATGATGATTCTTTGTATGTTTGTCTTACTCATTTCAAGTGAGGCAACGCTGGCTTAGTGATGCTTTTCTGGAACCAACGTGCCCTAACCCTCAAGAGTGGCCTTTTCGCCGTTACCACCAGAGTAGGAGATGGCGTGAGTCCCCCGGGTCATGACGTGTGCCTGGAACTTAGGGCCTGCACCTAGGGACTGCTCAGTTTTCTGTCCACAGCATGGTCAGTTTGGGGGATACTGGATGGTTTATGGAAGTGGCCGATTTAACCTCGGAACTAAGTGTGTACTCAATGGCGAAAGCTGGCAGAGGACAAGCTACAAGCCACTGTATTCCAAGGACTTCTTGGGAACAGTATTTTTTAACCTAGAAAATAATTTCTTTTTGGATTAGTTACCAGTCTTAGAAATAGCAGCCATTCAAATACATGTTGGCTTTTTTTCCTCATGGAATGTTTTGGAAAGTCCAGTGTGCACAAATTATGGGATGTACAACAGAGGGGCGCACAGATCAGCTATTTGGTCTTTGGGGCTCAGTGCGACAACATGCAACGTCTTCAGTGCCCCTCATGGTTTCTTTTCTCTTCCAGAGGCTGGAAGTTCTCGAGCTTCGTTAATTCCCATGGAAGACAAGGCAGGGGTGAGAAAGGCTAGCGACCGGCGATGGTGTCTGCACAAGGCGCTTTAAGAGGCACAGATCCTGCTTCCACTAAGGCTTCACCACTTCAGGGCCACATAATCTGGATTCTTCTCGAAAAGTCCTGAAAGCTAGCATCTTCACTGATACAAGACGAAAAGAGAGAATTTCCCGCCTCATTGGGTGTCCCCGCTGGGTCCCCTGGAAGCAGACCTGGAGTCGGGGTTCAGGATATTTGTCCTTCGTGAACAGCTGGCGGGGGCGCCGAGAGGGGAAGGTGACACTCCATTAAAGCACCACGGAGGCTTCGCCGTCCCTGCAGGGGATCAGGGGTGGAAACGACTTGTCACGGGGTCCCTACGTGGTTCGGCGTGTATGCCCCTCTGCAGCCAGTCACTGGACGTGGGTAGCGACCCTGTGAACCGTGCCCTGGGCTGAGACAGCTCCGGGCAGCAGAGCAAGCCCTGAAGGAGCCCCCGGTGATGACAAGTCCATATTTGAAGGGGACCTGGGAGGCACGTGTCTTGCCCCCGACAGCAAGGACAGCTAATATGGCAGGAGTCCTTTGCATTGAAATGTAAGACATTTACACGACTCTTTCTATAAATAGTTTCTGTTTTCCTTATTTTATTTCAGAATACATCTAGCTGAAGGGGTGATGGCTTCTAGGGCAGTGACAACACTTTATGTGACACGATAATTGTCACTGTGCACTGGTCCAAACCCGCAGAATGGGGTCAGTCACCAAGAGTGAGCCCGGATGGACACGATGGACTTTGGGTGACAATGACCTGGCTCATTGATTTGGCAAATGTGTGGGCAACTGACAGTGGGCGAGGCTTTTTGTGTCCAGGGGAACTGTGTGTTTGCTGTGAACTTAAAACTCCTCTAGAAAGAAACTGTTAGAAATGAGAAGAAAAAATAACGAGGTTCATCAGACTAAAACCAGTACTGCGACCGTTGCTGTCATTGTCCCACGTGAGACACACAGCTCTGAGACGAGCAGACCATGCTTTAGTTCAGGCATTTCCCCAATTTCAAGCATAATGTTCTGCAAATTTGTGCAAGAGTCAAATGTAAAACTTAAAGAAGATTAAACAAACAGAAATACACCTAATGTACACATCATCTTTCCACAAACTAGAAAATGCACTTTTGTGCTTTGACGGTTGAGAAAATGGGGCTCCTTTCCTGGGCAGACAGCACCCCTCATGTAGTAGCTGGTGAGTGGGCCGGGCTGGCGTCTTTGTGCAATGTACAGACAGCCGTGTGGGGCACAGACTGAGTCACATTCATGTAGTGACTTTAACATGACATATGTCACCCAGCATTAGGCCTGTGTGTTTCTCCATCTTCTGACCTGCGTAGTCTCCCCCACCCCAACGCTACCACCCCGTTTCACTTAAGCCTCCCAGTCTCAGGTCGGACAGCGGACTCGGCAGTTACCAAGGGCTGGGCCATTTCTGAGATGTGCATTTGAAGAGATCTTTGTTCCTCCCGTGTCCTCTTTTTCCAGCCGGTTACCCTCCAACTATGCCCCAGTCCCCGATGCGTGCTTCCCTCAGCCTCTCAGCACCGCCGTGTCTGCACCGTCGTCCTGCCCACTGAGCTCGTGGTTGGACACTGCCTTGAAGACATCTGTAACTTCCTTACACTTCCTTTGATGACGGTATTTCCTGCCACTGCAATGCCTGCTCCATTGTCTTCTACCAAACAGCTGAACGTTGCTGAAGAAAACTCCCAGAACCATTTGCATGGTTCCTGCTTGAGATTTATAATCACAGTTCTCAAATAAGCACCTGGTATGTGTCAGATATGTCTACTACAGTAGTGAAGCAGGAAAGGAAGGGGAAAACGGGAGGGGAGGGGAAAAAAAGGGTGGGGAAGGTAGTACAGGAGAGGATTGGGGTGGGAGAGAAGGGCAGGGGAGGGGAGGGGCAAGACTGACGTCCTCCTCTCACAACAATCGAAGCATCGCTCTCTGCTGGCTGGACTCCGGTCAGAATAATGGGTAAGTATGAAAAAAGGAACACCAGAAATTCTAGCTTGATTCAGTGGAGAAAGGATGGAGTACTAACCACTGAAAGAAATAATAAATCATGGATGGCCAGAACAGGGGATAAAAGCGAGTGTATTCGAACATGCCAGAGCCTTTTATAGTTTTGAAATGACTTCCAGAACCGCCAACCTGACCAAGGGAAATTGTCTGCAGCTCCGTCACACCCAGCATTTGGGTTTCTTTCCATGTCCTGGATTCTCCCTTAGATGAGCCACGCCCCCGTCAGAGTTTTCACATATTTTGGCATCACCTGTCCTAGCCCGTGGACAGTTTTCATTAACCATAAAACTCAAGTCAAGGACTGGGAGCCCCAAAAGCATTTGTTAAACAGATGGTTTAAATGACTTCTTCTGTGTCTGGAAAATTAGTAGATTTCTAACCTACAGAGAGAGTAAAGAATGTAGGAGTTGCTATTTCCTGGAGAAACAGCAGGAGGAAGTTGCTACAGCATCATGTAATTTATGTGCTCAGTGGGTGTAGAGGTGCCTGGACATGCAGCAAAGCTTCGGTGTAACACGACAGCTTCCAGGAGGAGTCTTCAAGGGCATTTCCCTGAGAACAATGCCTGCAACAGACTAAGAACACACACTGCAGATATGGCTGTTAAATGAATTCTGAACGCCTCCAGTGAGCAAGCTGCAAAAGGAGTTCTTTTGCATTTTGGTTCATTTCTTCATTTGTTTATGTGATGCCTTGTTTAATTGACAAAGTATCATACACTTCACAAAAGAGAAAATTAACAACAAGACAAAGCAAAAGAAATTTAGGAAATAATCGCTAAAAATTAAAATAGAAGAGGAAGAATGATTCATAAATGTAGGGGAATATTAGGAAAATTACAGTTACTACATTGAACATTAGTTGGAATTATCAGAATTGTTTCCTTGGAATTTTTTCTTTCTGTTCTTAATTTCACAGAGCTTGGTTGTTCTCTCTCTCAAATCTGTTCTACAGAAATTCATACATCACCATTAAACAGAGTTGCAGAGACCACAGAGCGGGACGGAAAGGCTTCCCCCGGGAACAGTTTCTTGGCCTGATGCGTCTGTGCTCATCTGGGGGACAGTTTCCTCCTCTTCTGGAATTCCAATCGAAATGCCAGATTTCTGTTTTTGAAGGAGGTCACGTATTAAAATTATTTGCATTATTAAGGATGGGTGTCATTTCTGCAAACAGCAAAAGTCGCTTTGCAAAAACAGCTGAAACAGTTTATGATCACAGCGGAGGCAAAGGGTGCTGAGTTTTAGAAGCAAAAACCGGGTTGTCTGGTGCAGCTAACAAGACGACCATAACTGAGTTTTTATAAAAAATTCAGAAACGTTTAAATAAAAGGCAGTCTCCTTGGGAGAAAGGTGTAATTTCTTCAGGTAATTACTTGGAAGAGGCAATGCTGTGCAAAGCCACAGGTGCTGCTATTTGTACCAAAAAGCTGCCTCTGTGAGCTGCTGCTCGAAAGAAAGAAAACTCGAAGAAGGACGTCCCCTGGATCCTGGACCAGGAAAAAGATATTTAAAAGGACATCACTGGGACAACTGATGAAATTTTACAATAGACTGAGGATTGGATGGCATTATTATAGAGATATTCAGTCCTAGGTTTGATAACACTGCAGTGCTGGGGGTCACAGTGACTGAAAGTTCCTCCCCAGTGGTTTAGAAATACAGTGTACATGCATATACATGAACATGTGTGTGTGTGTCTGTGAGCACGTGTGTGTGAAAAATATGCATAAAGGGAGTTTAAGAGTTCCTTGTCCTAATCTTGCAACTTTTTAGTGAGTGCAAAATTGTATCAACATAGAAGGTTAAAACCCCAAATAACAAAGATGAGCACTCTTTGCAGGTGAACGTGTGCTTAACTGTGTCTGTGTGTGCACACTGCACGTGCATAGTTTGATCATACAAGTCCTGTCTGCTTGTCTGTAAAATTTGGAAAATAAAAACAGGTATACCTGAAATTAATCTAAAATAATATTGAATGTCAACTATACCTGAAAGATGAGAATAGCTGTAACAATAAAAGCTGCAGCCACTAGCTGTGAGGTCAGCTAGACAATTTCTAAGCACATTAAAGGCATGACATTGTTCTCCAATCAACCCTGGGGGTAAGTACTATTTTTATCTCTGTTTGTAGATGGGAAAATTGAGGCAAAATGTAGGTAATAACCTACCCAATGTACTGAGCTGTATTATTCAAGATTTCTCAGAGAAAATAGGGGCAGGGTGAAAAAGGTGAAGGGATTAAGAAGTACAAATTGGTAGTTACAAAATAGTCACGGGGATGTAAAGTACAGCATAGAGAATATAGTCAATAATATGGCAATAACTATGCATAGTGTCAGGTGGGTACTGGACTAGTCAGGGGGATCATTTCTTAAATTATATAAATATCTTTTTCACCCTGCCCCCACCCCCCTCCCATCTGTGACTCTAATAAATCTAGTACCCCTCTGACACCATACATAGTTATTACAATAGTATTGACTATATTCCATATGCTATACCCTACATCCCCATAATTACTTTCTAACAACCAATTTGTGCTTCTTAATCCCTTCCCCTTTTTCACTCATTCCCAAACCCCCTCCCATCAATATCTTCTCTGTATCTATAAGTTGGTTTCTGCTTTGTTTGTTTATTTTGTTCTTAGATTCCACATATAAGTAAAAGCACATTGCATCTGTCTTTCTCTGTCTGACATAGTCCGTCCGCTCAGCACAATACCCTCCAGGTCCATCCATGCCGCAGCAGATGGCGAGAACCCATTCCCTTCCCTGGCTGAACAATATTCCGCTGTATATATGTACCACCTCCTCTTTATCCATTCTTCCATCGATGGACACCCAGCCTGCCTCCACAGCTTGGCCATTGTAAACAGTGCTGCAATGCATATGTCCCCTCAAAGTAGCATTTGGGTTTCTTCAGATAAATACCCAGAAGTGGGATTACTGGGTCCTTCTTTGTCTCTTGTTATAGGCTTTGTTAGTGGGTGGGATTGAACATCAGCCTGATTGGCTGTGGGGTTTGGCCATGTCCACAGCTTCTGGGCTGCTGCACGGGGTGTGGTCGGGTGGGGGGACTTACCCCCAGTGAATGGGATTCACCCCAGCGGGCTCTGGTGCCTATTGACACCGCCCTTTAGGTGTGCTGCTTTTGGCATTAATTGGGCAGTGCTCTGCTGTGGTCTGAAGCCAACCTCCTAGTATATTGATTCTGGGGTCTCTTGGGAGGGGCTTCGGTGCAGGCCCAGGTCACCCACTGTCTGTGACCAGCTGGGCACTGTCTGGCAGGAGCTATAAAGTGATCCATGTTTGTTTGCTTCCTGTGCTAAACCTGGAGGCAGGTGGGAGAGGCTGCACTATGAATCAAAGATGGCTGCCACCAGCCCCGGACCTGGGGTAGCTCTGCAAAAAGCCAGGACACCCTGATGCCAGCTGCCACCTGCTGTCTCCCTTAAGGTTCAACCACTGATAAAGCCTCAGTATGTAGAGGATTTGGGTGAGGAAGAGTGTCAGGGAGTCACTAGAGTGAGAAGAGTTGTGGTCACCAGATTAATGGAAATGCCAGTGCTGAGCCGGGAGTGACTCAGCAAAAGTCCCAGAGCACACCGAGGCCAGACATCACCTGCCTGGGGACTGGGCACTTGGATAGTTTTCCAAGAAATAGTGCAATGTGGACGGCACTGGCTGCTTGAGCAAGTGCCTCCAGCACTGGGGGAGTTGGGTAGGGCAGGGTCCCACTGAGTCAGCAGGGCAGAGCAGAGGAGTCACCAGGCCAATCAGATTCAGATTTGGTCATGAGGGGGCGGGCTCAACATAGAAAAGATGGCGCCCAGCTGCTGGCTGCTGGCTGCCCAGGAGGAAGACCCCTTCACCTGGAAAATGCTGACTGTCCTCCAGCCCTCGCCTGCAGCCACACACCTCAGTCTGCCCCCATATGTCTCTGAGGCCTCCAAGTCACCGCCCCTGCGCTGGAACCCAAGGTGAGTGCCTGCGAGCGAGTGTGTCTGTGCGCCGGCCCTTTGAGAGGACACCTGGATTTCCTGCAGCCTCCGTCCCACCCAGATGGTTGGAATCTCCACTGGTTTTCAGTCAGATGTTGTGGGGGCTCCTCTTCCCGGCACCTGTACTCTGGGCTGGGGAGCCTGGTGTGGAGCTGGAGTCTCGCTCCTCAAGGGAGAATCTCTATGGCTGAGCTATCCCTCCTGATTCTCAGCCACCACACACAGGTGTGGGCCCGTTTCGTGTCTCCTCCCCTCCTACCAGTCTCCATGTGGCTTCTCCTTTATATTTTTACTTATGTTTGGCTAGACTTCAGGTGGGTCTCCAGGTTGATTGTTCTATAATTTAGTTGTAATTTTAATGTGTTCACGGAAGGAAGCAAACACAGTGCCATCTTGGATTTCTCTTCATGCGAGCTTTAATCATGAATGGGTATTGAGTTTCTCAAATGTTTTCTCTGGATCAATTGGTATGATCATATGGTGTTTCTTCTTTTGTCTGTTGATGTGTCATGTTACGTTGAAAACCAGTAGGCCTGGTGTTTTCTTTTTTGGAAGATGCTACAAAATTTCTTCAAATCACTGCTTTTGCTGCCTCCCAAATTTTTTGATAAGTTGTATTTTGTTATTATTTATTTAAAAATATTTTAAACTGTATTTTACAACTTCTTTGACTTGTTTTTTTTTTAGAAACACATTGTTTAATTTACTTGTATTTGTGGACATTTCAGCTACCTTTCTGTAATTGATTGCTAGTTGAATTCCATGTGTGTCTTAGAACATACTTTGTATGATTTCTCTCTTTTTTTAATTTAAAATATTATATATGGCCAAGACTTTGGCCTGTTCTAGTGAATGTCCTATGTGAGCTAGAGAAGACTGGGTATTCTGCTGTTATTGGATGCAGCATCCGACAGATATCAATTAGGTTGAGTTGGTTAATGGTGACATCCTGGTCAACTATATCATTACTTATTTTCTGCCTGTTTGATTTATCAGTTACTGAGAGAAAGATTCTGACGTCTACAACTACGGTCGTGGGTTGGTATATTCATCCTTGAAGATTTTTTGTTTGGTTGGTTTGTTTTTATTTGCCTCACATAATTTGAAGCTCATTTGTTATGCACTTATATGTTTAGTATTGTAATGTCCTGTGGGAAAATAATGTCCCTGTTCACCCCTGATAATTTTCGCTATTCTAAAGCTGTTTTGCCTGAAATTAATATACTAGGTTTTTTAAAATATTAGCATGGTATACTTTTTCCTTCCCTTTAGTTTTAAGCTATCTGAGTCTTTATATTTACAGCAGATTTCTTATAGACAGCAAACAATTGGGTCCTATTTTTGATCTGCTCTGAAAATCTCTGTCTTTTAATTGGCATACATAGACCATTTATATTTAAAATAATTAGTGGTATATTTTGATTAATAGTGATTCTTTTTGCACCCATTTGCCAGTTGTTCTTTGTTTCTTTCCATACTGTTTATTTTCTGTCTTCTGTGGTTTTAATGGAATATTTTTTATGATTCCATTTTATCTTCTTTCTTAGCATGTTAATTATACTTACTTTAAAATATTTTAATTGTTTTAAAATATATACTAAAATTTATTTGAAACAAATGAAAATATTTAGTTGTTGTCCTGAATTTGCAATATATCAGTTAACCTATTTAAATTCACTTTCAAATAACACTGTGCTGGTTCACATGTAACATACATATTTTATAACAGTATTCACAGTACACCTTCTTGGACTTTATAACATTACTGTCACTCCTTTCTCTTATTCATATACTGTTGTTACTCAATACATTGTTATTATGAATACTCTAAATAATTATCTTTTAAGTAAAAAAAAAATCTCATTTTCCTCTGGTTTGTTTAAACGTTTTTGTCTCTCTTTTTTCCCCCTGAAAATGTGCTGGTATATTAGAATTAGAGAAGAACAAGAGATTGGGAGTCTTATTTCGCTTTTAAAGAGAATGAGTCTGAGGCTCAGAAATGCCTTTCCTTGCTTTGCAGATTTGCAGGTCTGCGTCGGTCTAGTTTTGTATGTGAACTTCACTGTGGGTGATCATCAAATTTCCTCTGTTACCTATTATGTGTTTAGAAGACGGAGGAAACAAGCTAGGGCTCCTCGATGCACTTGGTAGGCACACTTCATACCAACTGTACGATGATGGCTGATTGAAAGTTTGGGATTGCTGAACAGGTCTGTCGGCTTTCCACACAAGTCAATGACTTTTTTCTAGGTTTCTGCGTTTTTATCCACAATAAATAGGGGACTATTGCAAATGCTCAGGAGAGAAATAATGAGGTTCCTGGATTAGGAATAGGAATAGGAATGGAATTAAGGTGAACGTAAGGGAAGTACAGAATAGGCCCTGTGAAATCTGTTAGGACAGGAAGGAGGGACAGAGTGAGAAAGGGACTAGAGAATGAGTCTTTTCCAGAGAGGAAACCAGGAGACACGATGGGCAGTGAGGAGAAGAAAGAGCATTTAGGGAGGAATTGAGTCAACGACGTCAAAATGCACAGAGGTTACAGAGATTGAGGGCTCACACTGGCCACTGCGTCAGGGGCAGGAAGCTGGTGGGGACCTGTCCGCAGTAACCGGAAGTGCGGGGCAGGGCAGCGCGGACCGACCACGAGTCAGCAGCACACGGAGGGTGCATGGTGGCAGACACCAGCCTCTCCTATAGGACGAGCAGGATGGTGGTAGTGAGCAGGTCGGCGGTGGCGGTGGCGGTGGCGGTGGCGGTGGCGGTGGCGGTGGCGGTGGCGGTGGCGGTGGCGGTGGCGGTGAGGGCCCTAGAGTAAAAAGTCACTTTATTTTGGAAAAATGACAAAGATTTAATTGCATTGGAGACCACATAGAAAGGCATTTTTTGCATATGTGCAGCATGTCTAAATGCCATGTTGCTAGAATAAACAATACTCAGGGTAAAATAGCTGCTTCTCAATTTCCAGCTCAAACCAGCTTAACCCTTTCAAGCAACCAAATTAGATTTAATTTAATGTGTTTTTAAGAAAGCTTTCGTTAGATATAAAAGATACCAATTAAAATAATTTTAAGGAAATACATCATACCTCAATATAAAAGGCATGTTGTATTAATAATTACGTAGGCTTTAATAAAACATATTTTAATTTTCTGTCTGTGACTAAATCAGGTTCTTACAACTACATCCAGTGCGACGTGTCTTCGCTGCGGGTCCGCCTGCACCGGCTGCACGTCTTAGGTCACTCTGAGGTCCGTCCATGGCCAGTCTCATGCCTTCTTTCTCCAACACCCCACATTTTAGCTTACATGCAGTGCCCATGAGCCACGGATTTGAGTGTGATCTAGAAGGTTGCAGCTCACACCACACTCCCTGCAGTGATTTTTTTTTCTCTATGCTGATGGTGAAGGGGTTTTCATTAGGCACATGTGGAAGTGGAGTGTGGGGTTGACAAGGACAGACAGAGGGCACATGCTGATGAATGCCTCTAAATTCTAGTGTGTGTTAGGATTCCCTGATGAGTAAAATCACATGAAGGGACTCCCTGTCCTCTTTTGCAAATAGATAAATTGCTCATTCCATCTGCATGAACTCAGTGACACAATTCATTTCTTCAGTCTTGCTTGTGAGTTCTGTTTTATCATTTGAGAAAATACAACAGTAATTACTGTACCCTGTTTTGTTTGAGAATTATAAGCAAGTGACAGTATTTTTGTGATGATGTTTCCTGTGGTGTACAGACAAAAAGTGGGAGAAGTTGAAAATTGAAGCACGGATGAATTCCAAAGGCCACTATCTCAGGTTAGACGCAGCACCTTATGTCTGCCCACTGGGAAATCTTGATTTAAGGCTTTCCGGAAGCCCCCAGGATTGACTCTTTGAGTTGGAATGACCTCTGACATCTTGTCTAATGTTCCTGTTTCTCAAAAGCTCATCCATGAATGCAGTCCTCCCTGAGCCTCTCGAAGGAGAAACTCTTCCTTCTGTAGTGACCCGGCACATTGGTTGGGCCTGTGTGCAGTACTTCCTACTCCTGTGCGAGGTAGAAACTTACGTGCAGGTTTTACCTTCCTGTTAGGTGTGAGGAGCAAGGTCTCTGGTGGATTGACATTGGACCAACGTGCCCGGTGCAGAAAGGGAGCTCGCTGAATATACATGACATGGTTATAGCAGTGAGTCAGCTATATAGATAAAGAAACAAAAATTCACACAGTTCGTAAGATATGGCCAAGATCTCAGAGTTATGGGGAGAATAAGGCAAAGACCCACACGCCCTGACCCTCAGTCTTGCATTTGTTCTGTCTAATGCGGCTTCTTTCCTATTAGAAGTCACGGAAATGGATTACTGACTTTTGACTTAGGACCTCTTGATTTTTAAATGCTTAATCATAAAAGTAAGACCTTCTGCTTTTGTCATTTGATAAAGTTGAGCCACCCTGTCCTTCACAACATCTAACGAGGAAATTAGAAGTTTTCTTATGTGAGTTATACCAACAGGCATCACATTTAAAAATGACAGTAGAATCCTGGCCATGAGCAATTATCCAAAGAACTGCCGGATACATGCACGTGGCTTTTCTGAATTAGGCAGAAATACTTTTGGAGCTGACTGGGTTTTTAGATAAAGCGTCTTGTGGGTGAACAGGCGTGAATGGGTTCTCTGCTCCCATAAATCATCTGGATTAGCAGGCATGGCCACTGCTCTGCATATCCAGGCAACAGTAGATCATGACGTGGGGTGACGTGCCCAGCAATCAAGCCTCCCTCTCCCTAAAATTACCTTCCACAGTGTGAGGATAACCGGGTATAACTGTTCTGGAACACAGTTTGGCAATCCCCCTCCTGGGCACACAGCAAGTAGCAGAAGTGCCTAGATGTGTTCACCAAAAATACGTGCCAGACCGATCATAGCACACACTTCTGAACAGCTCTAAACTGGAAACAAAACAAATATCCTTCAAGAGGAGAGGAGAAAAAGCCCGTTCTAGTGTGGGAGAATGGAGTGCTTGGGGGTCTGAGCAGTGTTAGGAAGTAGAAGTGAGAATATAAGAATTTCCCCAGTGGAGTCACACTGTCTGTTTATCCAATATGCATTTGCTGACATACACAAAGGTCCGGGAGTGGAGTGGGTGCCAAGGACACAGAGCTGAGTCCGTGTCCCTGTCTTTGGGGACCGGTCACTCAATCGCAGGAAGGAATTACAGTGAACCAATACATAAAAATATTACAGTGTGGCAAGTGCTGTATTAGAAATACATGCAAGGCTGAAGGGAGCACGAGTCAGACAGCATGAAGCCTGCTTAGTGGGACCGGGGAGTCTCCAGAGGAGGAGTGACATTTCAGGGTGGCCTGGAAGGATTGGAAGGAATGAGCCAAGAATACATCAGGGTAAGTGGACAGGGCAGGGAAGGAAGCAAAGCTTGGAGACTCAAGGGTTCGTTCTGTGTTGACAAACAGATCGTGAATTCTCTCCCTCTCCCATATGTCTGCGAAGTCTGCTTTAATCTCTCCTTCTGATAAATTCAGCAAATATATACAGCAAAAGAGCTCCAATGTATTTAACTGCCAACTGCCTCTACCTACGTGGGCTAAAGTGTGCTTTGGCTAGACTTTCACCACACACATCTCCTTTCCCCACAGAAAAGGTAAGACCTGAATTGGGGAGATGATGAAGGTCATGGCATATGTATAATTAGAATATTTCTAGAAGCGTTTTAGCATTAATCTGAAAAAACGTGAAATAGGAAATAATAGGCTAGAAAAGCATATACTCAGAAACTTTTCAAAAGTCTTGATACTCAGATCTTGAAAGTAACAATGTTGTGGGATTGAACAGACCCCAAGAGAAAATATCTTACCCAACTCCATTCTCAAAATGATCCCACTTAATTCTCCTAATGAAATCCTAATTATATTAGGCTTTTACAAGCTAATAATAATTTTTTTCAGAATCTCAGCAAATGTCAGTGTATCTTATTTATCAAACCCTGGGCAAGGCACAGAGGGCCCGTGCTTCTCACCGCAGTCCCCAGGTCTGAACGTCACACGCAGGCACAACGAGAAAACTGAGAAGAAGGGTGTGCAGTAGCGAGGGGCACACAGGGTGCTCAGACAGAGTTTATCACACTTACTGAGAGAGCTGTTAGGACCCGGCATGATTACAGCCATGAGAATTAGATGAATTGGCATGAAATGAACAAGTTAATT
The DNA here is from genome assembly GCF_004115265.2 of Rhinolophus ferrumequinum. Classification (NCBI taxonomy): domain Eukaryota; kingdom Metazoa; phylum Chordata; class Mammalia; order Chiroptera; family Rhinolophidae; genus Rhinolophus; species Rhinolophus ferrumequinum. The sequence goes on from NC_046296.1 coordinate 68,790,484, forward strand.
AATGGGACATATGAACTTATTTCACTAGTTTGCATTATTAAATTACAGCCAGATTTTTTTTTTTTTTTACAAAAGAAAGAGAAGAAATCTGAATTACAGAAAGAAAAAAGGAAATGATTTGTCATCTATTTCTTTTGAGTAACTGTGAAAGCACTGAAATGGTGCAAGATAGTATTTTTTGACTTATTAACAGATGGAATCCTTGGTACTTAAATTGTGTTTAAACACATAGAGACAGTCTTCCATGAATGAGGAAGTTGGTTATTCAGTATTCAACGTGGCCGACAGGACATTGGTTTCAACTGACTGGATGAAATGTCACGCCACGAAGGATACAGTCATTCCCAGTGACTTGTGGGTAGGCTCTGGATTTTCTGGAAACTACGTTCAGTTCATACATAACTTACTGAGGGGTTCCTGTTGCCAGAGCTGGGTTCTCAGAAGCCCTGAAGGACAAGAGAGCTTATGGTCTGTCCTCCGCCCTGACACCTTGACCTTCCAGTGAGGGGCGGTGCACGAGCAGGAAAACATTAGAGAGGGAGAATCTGGGGCACGTGGAACCTTGTGACTAACCAGCCTTCCGACTTTCATCACTTAGGAAATCTGTGCTTCTCCTCACCTGTGGTGATAAGTCTGCATTTCTTCCTTCTCCAGGTCACTGTGTAGATGAAGTTTCCCTAATAAACAGGACATGATACCATTGGTTGGGTTGTCTGTTGGTAAGACCTCCCCCAAATGATGCCGCTTGGGAGGTCGGCCCATGGGGGTGAAGTCGGCCTCACCTTCCGAAGAGGCAGAGGAGGTGTAGTCCAGTTCACGCACTGGTGGGTCTGTTCTTTTCACGCTCTCTGCCCAGCCCTCTCCAGAACTGTCTTTCTAAACATAGTGCCAGGTACTCTTCAACAAAGGCTAGTGAGACAGAAGGAAAGTGAGCTTTCTCACTGTGCTGCACTTATACACACAGATTTCCCTTTTGACACTTTAAATGTGAGACAGTCTTCCAGGTTCAGAGGTTGCAGAAATGCAGGATTACAGAGCTTTCTGGAATCTGCAGAATTAGCTCTGTCCTCAGGCACTCTTGCCTCAATGTGGAGCCTTTCAGGCAGGTGGGTGTGTGGCTAACGGAAGGGAGCTGGGTGTTTTGAAAATGAAATTCTTTGTATTATCCTCAGGGCCAGATTCACTGGGCTGTGAGGTGACTTAAGAAAATGTGGCTTTAGAATAACTCCTTGGTAACTTCAGGCCACAGCAGTTTGGTTCCGACATGCAGCACCTACTTCAAAGGGCTCCCAGAAGGGTACCCCAGCTGCAGCTGTCCCTCTGGCTTTGTTTGTGTTCTCCCTAAAGCTCCTGCCCAAATCCTTTAGCTCTCCAAGGACAGAGGGGGCAGGGCCACCAGACAAGGAGGTTGTCTGTGCAAATGGACTGTGGGCACTGCTAGGAAGGAGACCCCCTTACAGGACCCCATTCCAATGAATGTTTTTCCTATAAGTCAAAGACAAGCACAGAATGAACTGTGCCACTGGCATCTAGTAGGAGAGACTTCTGTCCCAATCTATTTGTCAAAAATACTTCTCTTTCCATCCTTTTAGCTAATTATGATGTGTGATACATTAGTCAGTGTTCTCCAGAGAAGCAGAACCAATGGAATATATATATTCTGGGGGGTGCCAGAAAAATGTATACAAGTGGACACTTTGGTCAATGTTACTGAAGCAGTACTTTGCCATAATCAGAAGTGTCTGGATGCTGCTGGTAACCACTTTGAGCACCTCTTGTAATTGCAGAAGTCAAATGTGACTTGTATATATCTTCTGTTATCGGTATATATCGAGTATTACAGTTTTAATAGTTTTATTCCTTTCTTAAAATGTGTATATTTTTTTTGTCTCTCTCTCTCTCTCTCTCTCTCTCTCTCTCTCTCTCTCTTTCTCTCTCTTTTTCTCTCTCTCTCTCTCCCCTTGTGTGTATGTGTGTGGAGAGAGAAAGAGAGAGAGAGAACAAAGGTTGTCAGCTGGCAGGTCCCCTCTTCGTTGGGGGAAATCTCTTAGTTCTGTTAAGACCTTCACCTGATTGGATAAGGCCCACCCACATTGTGGAGTGTCATCTGCTTTCCTCAGAGTCTACTAATTTAAATGTTAATCTTGTCTTGTAAATACCTTCCCAGTAATAACTAGAACAATGCTGGACCAAATGTATTGGTATTGTGGCCCGGTCAAGTTGACATAAAATTACCCTTCATATATGGTTTTGTCTACATTTAAGGAAAGCTTTCTGTCGTCTCGTAAGTTCACAGGATTCATTGAGCTCTGGGGTTCTTCTGACCCATGCTCTTCCCATCACAAAGGAACACATGAACCATCTTCACCGCCTCAAGGAGAGCCTTACCCAGCCTGTGTACACATAAACTCATCTTGTGTGGAGCGTGGGCCAAATTCCTCAAACAGACCAGGTGGTTCACAGGAAACTAGAATGAATCTCAGCATACCTGCTCACTAAGATGGTTTTTTTTCTTAGTAAAAAATAGATTCACTCAACCATGTAATTTTTTTTCATTTGCTTTTGTTTCAGCAAGCAAAAGGGGTATGCAATATAAAATATTGCAACTTGAGATTGGACATCAGAATACAGAAAATAGGAGGGTGGTAATGGACTGAATCAAATGTTTAATATCCTTGAGAATCTCCTTACACAACATCCACTGAGGTGGTTTGTTGTGTGACATTTCAGGAGTAAGCTCATTATTTCAGCATTTGCTATTTTTGCAAAGAAGTTGCTGTCATTTTTACTTTGGAGAATGTAGCTATTTTTACATGAGATCTTGGTAGAATTCCTGGAACAGTATGTGGCTGAGACTTGTCTGGAGGTGATATGCTTCCCCAGCTGCCATAAAGTTGTAACTTATCAAACTGTCCAGCTCACTTCACTTTTTCAGCCTTCCTCCAGTCTGAAACGGTGTCTTATTTTATTATGCTACTGTAGGTCGTTTATCAGCCACAGGAGACCTTCATATCGTGAAGACAGAGAGGTGGCTGACCTTATGACTCCTGATTACAAAATGAATTGAAAAGCCAGCGTCTCCTGTTATGGGACTGCTCAAGCGGAACAGTCCTCTTTGTCTTTTACTTTAGCTGTTTTCTGCCAAAGCCAAGGGTGCTGCTCGTTTAAAAGTCCCCGGCCTGCAGTTCCTACCTCATCACTCACTGTGAGGGTCACCTGTGTGGCCGTGCCACCTGCGCAATGGGGCTGCTCTGCCTGCTGGACCCAGGCACAGAGAGGCGGCCTGGGAACAGTGGGCGACCCGGGAACAGTGAGGGGACTTCTGTTTTCAGGGTCAGGGTCGCTGTGTGTGTTGAGGTAGTATCCATCGTATTCCCCTACTATGTACCCATCCATCCAGGGTAACAGGCAAGCACAAAACAGTGAAAAGGTGCGCCACGCTCAGTGAGGTTAGAGCGTAGTACACATCATCTGAGAATATGGGAATAAATAAAAAAGAAAAAAGAAAGCCCCTGGGATGGTCATTGCTGCCATGTGTCCTCCCTGTACCGTCGCATAGGTTCAGAATCACTGAAGCTCGTTAACTTAGCGGAGGGCACTGCCCTCCATGGGACCAGCTGCAGCACGCGCTCCTTCTCATGTTCCCCCCAGACCCTGTCCCTTCGTCCCTTCGTCTGTCACTCCAGGCATCCGTAGGAGCTTGTTGTCTGGTTTGCGGGCGTACCTTCTGGGTCAGCCTGCTCTGGCTGCTAACAAACCCCCACAGCCTGGGTGACGTACACAGCAGAAATTTGTCTCTTCGAGTTCTGGAAGCTGGAAGTTCACGATGGAGGAGCCAGCAGATCGAGTGTGTGAGGTGTGTTTCTGGTGTGCAGATGACCGGCTTCTGGTCTGTCCTCACAGGGCGAGGGGAGACAGAGGAGTCTCTGCTGAGGACACTAACCCTATCCTGAGGGCCCCCCAAACCACTCCCAAACCCCCCACCTCCAAATAGCATCATCCTGCTGATTAGGGCTCCAGCACATGGGTTTTGGGGGGATAGCACCAGCATTCAGCCCCAGCTCCCGCCCTTGGCACGTTTCCCTATAAGCTTGCGAATTCAGCCCCAGGTCACTGCCTCCAGAAAGCCTTTCCTGACCACACCTGGTCTGGATGCTTTCTGAACTTGCTTCCACAGGGGCCCCTTCTTCCTTCTGTCTCAGCACGGTTGCTTCACTGATATATCGTCATTGTCACTGGACTGTGGACATGTCACAAACAGGAACACTAAGAGCAGCAGACGCGTGGCCTCTGCTGTCCTTCTAGCCCTGTCCTCGCCGCCCTCAGCATCTCACTGTCCCCTCCACTTCCTGGACCAGCAGGCAAATGCTTACAATGAGCCCCTGCTTCTGTCCATGCTGAGAGGACGTGGTTCACGTCATCTTCACGACAACCCGTGGCCTACGTCAGGCTGCATTCCTGTTTCACGGAGGAGCCAGCAATGGCTTGCCGGGATTAGAGACACGCTGGAATCGATGCCCTGGTCTGCCTGACTCTCAGTGATTTTCTATTAAATAAAAAATGTTCACGTTAATGAGACTCTGATCCTTCCCTTATCCTCTAGGACACTTACTACTATGCCACACACACAGGATGTTAACAAATATACGTGTGGGTGCAAATCTGCTGTCAGGGCCCGGCCTCTGGGTCGCAGAGCTGGACGTTCTGAGCGCCGTCGCATGCTTTCTTCCTGTCTAGGGACATTCCTAAGATGTGAGTCTCCTGATCTCCAGAGTGTTCACAGACCTACCTTTCTTTCCTTCTTAATCTCTTTGCCGTCCTCTGCAGGACGAGGTCCATATGCCCTGGGCCGCACATTTGTGACGTCAGCTGGCTTGGAAGTTCTCCCCTGAACAGACCAGGTGTCTAAACTGTAAACGTCCCTGAACTCATCCTTGTACCCGCATGTTTAAAGCATTACTAACACTCATAAAAATAGTTTCTACTGTGTTTCCTCAAAAATAAGACCGGGTCTTATATTAATTTTTGCACCAAAAGATGCATTAGGGCTTATATTCAGAGGATGTCATCCTGGAAAATCACGCTAGGGCTTATTTTCCGGGGAGGTCTTATTTTCAGGGAAACAAAGTATATAAATAGTTATAATTGTACTTATCAGTGACATAGATGGCATCTTACACTTACGTAGCCATTTCTAGGTGCCTTCGCAATGCTGATGTGAAGTGACAGGTCTGTCCTCTGACATATCAAGAAATAAAACTGCAAGCAGATGACCCTATCTTGGGTGAACAGAGAACGATTGGGGGACAGTGCCTGATATGTGAAGGGAGAAAAGAGGGAACTAGGAAGTGGTGATATGGGAGAGGAAGCTGGTAGAAAGTCCCTGGGCTAGCACCGGATGCTGGAAATGCCACAGGCTTCGGAACCACAGTGTTCAGGGCTTCAGAGCCACTTACCCCGTTTCAAGATGATAAACACAGGCGTATTTCTTAAATTCTCTGTCTCAAGGTTTTCCTACATGAAGACGTGTACCAATCTCATTCTAAATTGTTAGAATTAAATAGATAATGAATTAAAGAAGATGAGGATCTTACACGGAGCAGGAGAGTGATACAGACTAAATCTACGTTCCTTCCATTTTAATACATAAACACATCTATGACTTTTTGTTTTACATTATTTTGTAATCCTTAAAGGAAAAAAGAAACAAAAACAAAACCTCCAAAAATGTCTCCCTACGTTTACAGTAGTAATTTCTAAACCTGAGGTTGAATGTTCTTGGGGGTCACGAGGGCACCTCACGGTGCTAGGCAGGTCAGGACCCGAGAGGAGCTCTGGGCATACGGGGACTGTCGTCTCCAAAGTGACACTGGAGACACCAGCGACAGAGAAGAAAGGATTCCCTCCCAGGTCCTTGGGGTGACAGGCACGGTGACCTCCCCTGTAGCATGAATCTATTTCACTGCCCTGAAGGTCACTAGCGATTCTTTTTTCCCTTCAACTTTTTATTTTGAAATTATCAAACAGAAAAGTTGAAGAAAGAGTACAATGAATGAAAATGCAAAGATCCCTGCCCTTTACACTCAAAATATTGTACCATTTGGCCACATGTGTTCCTACTGACCTCTGTCTTCTTTTTTTTTTCTGCTAAATTGTTTGAAAGCGAATTATATACATCATGACAGTCCATGCCTGAAACTAAAACAGTTACCTGCAGTTACTCCATTATCATTCTTAAACCATGGCATGTTAACAATACTTTTTAGCATGTGTAACATCCAGACCATATTCAAATTTTCCCAATTATCGCCAAATAGATTTTAGGGCTTCTTTTATATTTATAAACAAGTGTCTAGTCAATCCCATTCATTGCATTTGATTATTATTTCACTTTAGAGAATGTACCTAGAACACCACCCCAATTTTTATTTCTAATTATGATTATTTTGCATGACATTGAAATTTGAGCAGCTCAGGCCCACTGTCTTGTAGAATATTTAACATTTTGAGCTTGTCTGGGTGTTTTTGTGGGTATTTCTCTAACCCCTCTATCTCCTGTAAACTGAAAGTTAGATTACCTGGTTAGAATCAAGTTGAACAGGTTGAGCAAGAATACTTCATAGGTGGTATGGATTGAATTGTGTCACCCCAAAAAAGATATGCTGAAGTACTGACCCCCTACTATCTCAGCTTATGACCTGATGTGGAAACAGGGTCCTCACAGATGTAATTAGTTAGATGAGGTCGTACTGGAGTAGCATGGACTCTAATCCAACGGGACTGGTGTCCTTATGAAAAGATAGCTGTGTGAAGACAGAGACACGCAGGTGGAGGCCATGTGGTGATGAAGACAGAGAGTGGTGTGTGTGGCCATAGATCGGGGGGTGCCAGATTGCCCAGCAGCCACCAGAGCCAGGAAGAGACAATAAAGGCTTGTCCTACAGGTTTCGGAGGGAACCTGCTCACACCTTGATTCCAGAGATGTAAGCACCCCGTTAACTTAGGAGTCCTGGAAAAGAACACTATAGATAATACTGTCGACGTGAGATTGAACTACATCTGGACACACAGGTTTCAGATATGTCACTGTTTGGTTAAGGTGGGGTAGCTGCACTATGAAGATGTGTTCTTGTTCTTTGTCTTTCCTTGCCAATGAGCAAGTGATTACTGGGACTAACTGGCATTTGGGAAATGTCCTTCCCAACCCATTTCAGTGTGTGAGTTCAGCATCCATTAATGATCCATGATCCTTGACCGAATCAGTGATTTTCTTCGAGATTGCAAACATGGTGTTTCTAATTCCTTCCACATTTATGGAACTGTTCTTTTCTGAAAAGAGAATCTTTTCCTTATGAACTGAGAATCAGCTACTATGATTCTGCCTTAAAAAGCAGGAAGAACATTTAGTTGTCACCAATGATGAAGCCAAATGCTGTGCTGTCCCACCCACCCCCCTCATGGCTCCAGGAACACGTAGGGTTGGATTGATTCAGCGTAGTATGTAAAACCCAGGGCACGTTCACCCTCCACGCTGTAACTGCCACACATTTGGCCAACAGGAACACTTCCAGCTGACTTCTCTGTCTTCTGCAGGGACCCTCCCGGGTTTTGTCCGACCTTCTTGGTTTCTGGCCCAAGACAGTCCAGGCTAACTTTGTTATTTCCTGTCCTAAAGTTTCTCCAAGTGTTTCTTAGTTCCTTTGTTGGAAAATGGTGTTTAAAAACAATAATTTAGATTCCACTGGTTCTCACTGATTCTCAGGTTCATTTCATTTGGGACCTTTTGGTAGAGAGCTTGGAAACTTACTTTTTTTTTTAGTTATTTCATTTTTTTTTTTTTATTTATTTTTAATTTATTGGGGTGACAATTGTTAGTAGAATTACATAGATTTCAGTTGTGCAATTCTGTATCACATCATCCATAAATCACACTGTGTGTTCACCACCCAGAGTCAGCTCCCCTTCCATCACCGTACATTTGATCCCCCTCACCCTCATCCCCCACCCCCCAACCCCCTTACGCTCTGGTAACCACCAAATTACGTTCCCCAGATTAATTTTCAAACCCCGTGGCCATCCTGTGGTAACCGACTGCCCTCCAATCCCCTCACCCTCCCCCCCACACCCCCCCCCGCCCATCTAGCAACCCTCAGTTTTTCCTCATTGTCTCCCAAACAGTTTCTGATTAGTTCATTCACTTATTCTTTTCTTTAGAATCCGCAAATAAGTGAGATCATATGGAACTTATCTTTCTCTGTCTGACTTATTTCACTTAACATAATGTTCTCTAGATCCATCCATGTTGTTGCAAATGGTAAGATTTCTTTCTTCCTTATGGCTGCATAATACTCCATTGTATAAATGTACCACAGTTTCTTAATCCAGTTATCTACCGATGGGCATTTTGGTTGTTTCCATGTCTTAGCTATTGTGTATAGTGCTGCAATAAACATAGGAGTGCATAGAGATTTTTGAATTGAAGTTCTGGATTTCTCCGGATAGATACCTAGGAGTGGAATTACTGGATCATAAGGTAGTTCCATTTTCAGAATTTTGAGATACCTCCATACTGTTTTCCATAGCGGCTGCACCAGTCTGCAATCCCACCAACAGTGCACAAGCGTTCCCTTTTCTCCACATCCGCGCCAGCACTTGTTGTTTGTTGATTTATTGATGATAGCCATTCTGACTGGGGTGAGGTGGTATCTCATTGTGGTTTTTATTTGCATTTCTCTGATGGTTAGCGAGGTTGAGCATTTCTTCATATGTCTGTTTGCCATCTGTATGTCCTTTTCAGAAAAATGTCTCTTCAAGTCCTCTGCCCATTTTTTAATTGGATCGTTTGTTTTTTTGGAGTTGGGTTGAGTAAGTTTTCCATAGATTTGTGATATTAATCCCTTATCAGATATATCATTGGCAAATATCTTTTCCCATTCAGTAGGATCCCTTCTTGTTTTATTGATGGTTTCCTTTGCTGTGAAAAAACTTTTTAGTTTGATATAATCCCACATGTTTATTCTTTCTCTTAGTTCCCTCGCGCGAGGGTGTATATCAGTAAAAATCTTACTCCGGGTAATGTCTGAGAAGTTTCTTCCTATATTTTCTTCTAGGTATTTTATGGTTTCAGACCTTACATTTAAGTCTTTAAGCCATTTTGAATTTATTTTTGTATATGGTGTAAGGAGGTGGTCCAATTTCATTTTTTTGCATGTGTCTGTCCAGGTTTCCCAGCACCATTTATTGAATAGACTGTCATTACTCCATCGTACATTCTTGCTTCCATTGTCGTAGATTAAATGGCCATATAGGCGTGGATTTATTTCTGGACTCTCTATTCTGTTCCATTGATCTATGTGTCTGTTTTTATGCCAGTACCATGCTGTTTTGATTACTGTAGCCTTGTAGTATAATTTGAAGTCAGGTATTGTTATACCTCCCACTTTGTTCTTATTTCTCAAGATTGCCTTTGCTATTCGGGGTCTTTTATGGTCCCATATAAATTTTAGGATTATATGTTCTATTTCTGTGAAAAACGACGTTGACAGTTTGATAGGAATTGCATTGAATATGTATATTGCCTTAGGCAGTATGGACATTTTAACTATATTAATTCTTCCTATCCATGAACATGATATGTGTTTCCATCTATTTATATCTTCCTTCATTCCTTTCATCAATGTCTTATAATTTTCTGAGTATAGATCTTTTACTTCTTTGGTTAAATTTATTCCCAGGTATTTTATAGTCTTTGGAGCGATTGTAAATGGGATTGTTTTTTTAATTTCTCCTTCTGATGTTTTATTATTGGTATATACAAATGCAACTGATTTCTGAATATTAATTTTGTATCCGGCCACTTTACTAAATTCATCTATCAGCTCTAATAGCTTCTTGGTGGAGTCTTTAGGGTTCTCTATATATAGTATCATATCATCTGCATACAATGATAACTTTACTTCCTCCTTACCAATCTGGATGCCTTTTATTTCTTTTTCTTGTCTGATTGCTGTGGCAAGAACTTCCAGAACTATGTTGAATAGAAGCGGAGATAATGGGCATCCTTGCCTTGTTCCTGATCTTAGGGGGAATGGTTTTAGCTTTTCCCCATTGAGTATGATGTTAGCTGTGGGTTTGTCATATATGGCCTTTATTATGTTGAGATAAGATCCCTCTATTCCCACTTTCTTAAGGGTTTTTATCATAAATGGCTGTTGGATTTTATCAAATGCTTTTTCTGCATCTATTGATATGATCATGTGATTTTTATTTTTCATTTTGTTAATGTGGTGTATCACATTAATAGATTTGCGGATGTTGAACCACCCCTGCATACCAGGGATGAATCCCACTTGATCGTGGTGAATGATCTTTTTAATGTATTGCTGAATTCTGTTTGCTAATATTTTGTTGAGGATTTTTGCATCTATGTTCATTAAAGATATCGGCCTGTAGTTTTCTTTTTTTGTGGTGTCTTTGTCTAATTTTGGGATCAGGGTGATAGTGGCTTCGTAAAAAGTGTTTGGGAGTCTTCCCTCCTTCTGGATTTTTTGGAAGAGCTTGAGGAGAATTGGTGATAATTCTTTTTTGAACGCTTTGTAAAATTCACCTGTAAAGCCATCTGGTCCAGGGCTTTTGTTTGTTGGGAGACTGTTGATTACTGATTCAATTTCCGTGGTGGTAATCAGTCTATTCAGGTTTTCTGTTTCTTCTTGAGTTAGCCTTGGAAGGTTGTACGCCTCTAGAAAATTGTCCATTTCTTCCAAATTGTCAAATTTGTTGGCATATAGTTGCTCATAGTAACTTCTTAAAACTCTTTGTATTTCTGCAGTGTCCGTTGTCACTTCTCCTCTTTCGTTTCTGATTTTATTAATTTGGGTCCTCTCTCTCTTTTTTTTAATGAGTCTGGCTAAAGGTTTGTTGATTTTGTTTATCTTCTCTAAGAACCAACTCTTGGATTCATTGATCTTTTGTATTGTTTTTCTGGTTTCTATTTCATTTAATTCTGCTCTGATCTTTATTATCTCCTTCCTTGTGTTCCCTTTGGGCTTATTTTGCTGTTCTTTTTCCAAATCCCTTAAATGTGAAGATAAACTGTTGATTAGTGGTGTTTCTTGTTTCTTTAGGTAGGCCTGCAAAGCTATGAATTTCCCTCTTAGGATTGCTTTCGCAGCATCCCATAGATTTTGGGTCGTCGTGTTTTCATTTTCATTTATCTCGAAATATCTTTTGATTTCTTCCTTGATCTCCTGCTTGACCCATTCATTATTTAGTAATAAGTTATTCAGCCTCCATGAATTGGTGTGTCTTCCCGTTTTTTTCCTGTAGTTCATTTCTAATTTCATAGCATTGTGATCAGAGAAGACAATTGGTATGATTTCAATTTTCTTAAATTTATCAAGACTTGTTTTGTGGCCTAACATATGATCTATCTTGGAAAATGTTCCATGTGCGCTTGAGAAGAAGGTATATTTTGCAGCATTGGGGTGAAATGTTCTGAAAATATCGATTAAATCCAAGTGGTCCAATGTATCATTTAAGGCTGTTGTTTCCATATTGATTTTCTGTCTGGAAGACCTGTCCCTTGTGGTCAGAGGTGTGTTGAAGTCCCCGACTATAATAGTGTTACTGTTGATCTCTGCCTTTATGTCAGTCAGTACCTGTTTTATATATTTAGGTGCTCCTATGTTGGGTGCATAGATATTTACTAGGGTTATGTCCTCTTGTCGGATCGATCCCTTTATTATTATATAGTGCCCATCTTTATCTTTTAGTATGTTCTTCATTTTAAAGTCTATTTTGTCAGAAATAAGTATTGCAACTCCAGCTTTTTTCTCGTTTCCATTTGCATGAAATATCTTACTCCAACCCTTCACTTTCAGCCTGTGTGTGTCTTTTGTTCTGAGGTGAGTCTCTTGTATACAGCATATACAAGGGTCTTGCTGTCTTATCCAGTCAGCCACCCTATGTCTTTTGATTGGAGCATTTAATCCATTTACATTTAAAGTGATTATTGATAGGTACATAGATATTGCCATTTTTAAATTTGTAGTTAGGTTGTTTTGATCTTTCTTCTATTTACAGAAGTCCTTTTAGTATTTCTTGCAATGCTGGGTTGGTGGTAATAAATTCCTTTAGCTTATTTTTTTCTGGAAAGCTCTTTATCTCTCCATCAACTTTAAATGATAGCTTTGCTGGATAAAGCAATCTAGGTTGTAGGCCTTTGTTTTCCATCACTTTAAGTATCTCCTGCCACTCCCTCCTGGCCTTCAATGTTTCTGTAGAAAAATCATTTGATAGTCTTATGGGAGTTCCCTTGTATGTAACCCTTCGTCTTTCTCTTGCTGCTTTTAGGATTCTCTCTTTGTCTTTAAGCTTTGCCATTTTAACTATAATGTGTCTTGGTGTGGACCTGTTTGGGTTAATCCTGGTTGGAACTCTCTGCACTTCCTGGACTTGTATGTTGGTTTCCTTCATCAGGTTGGGGAAGTTTTCAGACATTATTACTTCAAATATGTTCTCAATCCCTTGCTTCCTCTCTTCACCTTCTGGTATTCCTATGATGCGCATGTTGTTGCGCTTGATGTTATCCCAGAGGTCTCTTAAGCCATCCTCATTGTTTATTATTCTTTTTTCTTTCTGTTGTTCCGTTTGGGTGATCTCTGCTACCTTGTCTTCTAAGTCGCTGATTCGATCCTCTGCTTCATCTAGCCTGCTGGTAATTCCTTCAAGTGAGTTCTTAATTTCGGTAATTGTGTTCTTTAGTTCCAACTGGTTTTTCGTTATGATTTCTACATCCTTCTTTATGTTTTCTCTAAGCTCGTTTGTTATGATTTCTACATCCTTCTTTATGTCTTCTCTAAGCTCCTTAAACATTCTTATCACCAGTGTTCTGAACTCTGTC